>NC_134712.1:17600290-18249040 GCF_049634645.1 Pelodiscus sinensis
ACTGTCTTCAGACACTTTTGAGCAGAATTTGGACCTATGTGTTTCAGATGCAGGAGAGGAGGACTTCTTTCTGCGCACATCAGAGTGCTCTGTGGTCGGGTCCGTTTTTTTCTATGCATTTTTCCAATATTCCTTGATCTTTCTACTCGTCACACTTGCTGACACCAGGAATGACCTTCCAAAGGCCAGGGCTCAAAGCTGCGGCAGTCTGTGGCATTGACATACATGTGAAGTGAAAGCTGCGGCCCACTGGGCAATGACATTTATGTCACTGAACAGCGTGCTGTAAGCTACAGCATGTTCTGAGAGTCTAAGGTCAGAAGGGACAGCTCTGATCATCTAATCCGACCTCCTGCATAACACAGGCCATAGAAATTCACCCGGTCACCCCACGTTCCACCCAGTAACCAGTGGTGTCTAGACACATGTAGCAGAGAATCACTTTATGATTGGGCATGATCTACAGACCTGTAGCAATCACTCTTCAGTCAGAACACAGAGTGAGGAACGCTAATGGATTTTAAGTGCCAGCCACCTCTTCACCCCACTGGGGCTTTGGTTCCTCTTCTGGAAAAAAAAATGGATCTAACTCTCATTTAATGAATAACTCTCAAAAGCCATGATGTCTCAGGTTAAGGGCTTTGCCGTGTCCTTCAACTCAGAGGCCATTCTTGAGGGCCTGGTGGGAGGAAGGACAAAGGGTAGTGGGAATCAAGCTAGCTTGTCCCCATTAAGGTTTCTTTCTCAGGAACAAATCGTATGAATTTAAGATTATATTTCTTATTCCAGGCAAAATTACATTGAAATAAACCCATTTGGCCTGATTTGCCACCTGAAGCCACTTTCAAACCACTTCACTAGCCTAAAGGGGGCAGCAATGGGGGAATCTTCCTTGGCAGAGGCCTGTGTAGCCAAAGTCAAGTGGCCCTGAAAGTCCTTTACTCCCTGTCCTAGAATCGGGTATGTGCCAGGGGAACAAAGGGGCAGGCTGGCAAGGGCTGCAGCCAGAACCCATTGCACTCTGATTGTTCTCTCTTTGAACCTGCTCTCGCTTGTGCTGAGGGCAGAGCAGCTCCCGCGCTGCCCTAGAACACCCATTGAGAGCAAAGGTTTAAAGGGCACTAGTGCTGCCACTTTTCCTTCCTGGCTCCAAGCCCAAGTCTAATGAATCAAGCCCATGGTGTCTCCATAGCTGAGATGCGCTATTCCAGGTCAAACCACACTCCCTATGGGCTGCTGAGTCCACATTAGCAAGATGGGAACAGCTGTCCTCCTGCAGACTTCAAAAGACACCAGGAGCGCACAGCCTGGAGTGCAGTCAGTCTGCCAGGGAGCCTGATCACACCATTCGCAGGTGAGAGCAGCGTGCATGTGAGGGCAGGATCAAGCCCACAGCTCATAGCCTATGTGGGGGCTAGATTATAATAATTGCTGGGTGGATCTTAGTGTTGCTACATTCATATCACAGCAAAAACTCCTACATACGTTGACTGGCTTTTTGGTAGAATGTAACAGGGATGCTTCCTGGAGAAAAAAAAAAAAGACTCCGGAGCAATTATCTTGTTATTTCATTACTCTTCCCAGGCTGCTTTGTCATAAATCGCATTTCCATCCTTCGGGCTTGTGGGTGCAGAGCTGCTGAATGTGTTTAACATCTTTTCATCAGCTGACTACTACGGGATGACAGAGCTAGGAACTGAATAACTCATTAATAGTGCTGGGCGAGGTAGAGGGATCTTGTGGGCTTTAAGGTGGACCTCACACTCTCAATTATTTGTGGAAGGAATATAAGCTCTTTTCAACTTGCACTAGTTACCACTGAGCATATTTTTGTCACCAGTCCACAATGCAAGGAAACTGTGGGGCTGCTCTACATTGTTGCATCTGTTACCATTACATCTTCTCCACACTAGGGATGGTCTGCAAGAAAACTCCCCATTGCCAGGAGCAGTCCAGATGCACTGGTGTTAGCAATGGGCAGACCCCTAATGCAGCTGTACTGCCCACTGGCCATTTTAAACATCGTAACAGTGAGACCTGCTCTGCACAGGGTAGGATGCCACATGGTTTAAAACACCAGCAGGAGCTCATGGTCCTTTCTAGGGAAGGGCTCTTCATGTTGCAGGGGAATTTACGCTAGTGACTCTGTGTGTGTGTGTGTGTGTGTGCGTGTATGTGTGTGTGTGTGTGTGTTTATGCTAGTGACTCTGTGTGTGTGTAATATTGCTAGCATAAGCACAGAGCATACACAAGAGGCACAGAGCCCACGTCCTGTAACAATGAATGGTCATACTGCCATCAAGTGGGCATACAGTGGAAAAGCAATGGGAAAGGGAAACTAGGTGAAAGTTCACAGTGCACAGGCATAGCTCAGAGGCTAAACATATCCACCTTTGTGGAAAAACCACAGAAGGGAAAAACTGGTCCAACCCCACAAGGGACAACTGAGGTGTAACCTCCTTCCCCCGTGGTGAGGATGGGAACCTCGTGAGAAAGGCAGGAGATGGGCAGCTTTATCTATAGAGGCTGGAAGTCTCTGGGAAACTAGGGTGTCTGCTGCATGGATCCCCAGCTGGGAAGGTGGAGATGAACACCGCTTGTCTTCCTCTCCTGGAGGGATATGACTCATCTGCCCCACCATTATCTTAGCTGTGCCCTCCTACTCCTCCCTGCAGGGGGTCATGCAGCAGTCTGCCATTGAGCTGGTCTCCTTTCCCAACGGGAGCATGGCCGATAGAGTAACTGCTGTCCGGCCTGTCCAAGCCTGTCCCTCTGTCACACTTGCAGCTCCCTTCCCTAGGTGGAGCTCCCAGAAAGCATGTGCAGTGTGACGGAGGGGAGGTGTATGCACTTCGGGCTCTGGACCCATCCCTGCAGTTATGTTGGGAACTTTCTATTCCTTTCCGCTTCTTTTCTCCCTTCTCAGTGCTTGGGCAGGACCATAGAGGCCTGGTTCACAGGCCTTCCAAGTGTCCTCTTCAAAAACTTAGCAAATGTGACAGTCCCAGCAAAGGTGTATCCAAGTGGGTGCCCACATGTTCCCCACACGCTAGTTCTAGTCCATCTCTTCTCCTGCAATACATTGTCTAGCCTTTTTCTTTTTAAATGCCAAGCCATGGGAGTCCCAAAGCTTTCGTTTGAAAGACTGTTTTTTTCTGTCTCTGAGAAGAAAAGGTCCAGGCCCTCTGCAGTATGGTAGCATTTCACAACAGCTATATATTTTACTTTAATATACAAACACAGTCCCAGATTATTCTAAATTGCAAATGGGCCTGTAGACAAACTGCAGATCCCAGCAATCTGGGATCCTTGTCCCAGCGTAGTGGCCATGTCCTCAACAAAGCAAATGCCCTCTTCTATCCTGTCAGCCCCACACAGTTCATACACTTGTGGGAGCTGAGCACACAGGAAGCGTCAAATCGATCTGCAAGCTCTAGACAGTGGGTAAGGGATGCAATATATTCCCATGGTGCAAGGCTGCATGTGCATGGTCCTCACAAAGACACTGGAACAATTTGTATAGTGGGGGTGTTGAGAGCCATTAAACCAAACTGTAAACTCTGTGTATCACGGAAACCACTGCAAGTCTGGAGGTGCTGCTGCACCCCACCTGCCAGCCCCTTTGAAACCTCATATACCGAGATTAGAACAAACTTCTTTGAATTCTTCACCTTTCCACACCGAAAAGAACAAAGCAGAGAAGTTAGCCATGTTGGTCTGAGGGGTGTTCAGTGCATTTGGGGCCTGGCGATTTCTGCTTTATGCCTGTCAGCGTTTCACACAGTGGAATTTGCCACAGGCCAGCTATGCGAGTTCCACATTCCAGATGGCTATCGTGTAAGACAGTGTGTGTGAAATGCTCTAACGTGCAGGAAATTGTACCTTGTTTTTCAAACCATGCTGAGGGAAGGACCCTCTGAGGCCTCATCTGAAGGCACCTATTGTCTGGTAGCTGGGTCACTCTGGATCTAGGGAAACTCAGTGAACTGTACCTGCAGAATCAGATACAAACACTTCTGTCAGGTGGGGATGAGACTGGTTCATGTCTCTGATGGAAGAATTCAGGGACCAATCCTCAAAACCATGTTATTGCCCCAAATCCATAATGGCTCCTGACTCTGCATACAACACAGATCACCATCCCCAGGAGCTACTCCACTGGAATGGAGGGTGGAGACCACAGGAAGGGAAGACTGAGCCCAATTAGTCCCTATGAGGGGGCTTTATGAGGAGAAGTAATACTGTGGAGTGGGACAATGGGTCGGCAGCCTACTTGCCACACTGGACACCCTACTGAGGGCCTTTGAGAGTCTTGCTGGAAAGGGAAAACAACGTACTGAAGCTGGCCTCCCTACCAGCAGACATCTAGTAGGATTGCATCCCCTCTCCTTCCGGTGATGAGGGGACCCTCATTCTGTGAAGCTGAAAAAGTCCTCTTCTTTGGACAGTCTAAATATAAGCAGGAGTCAGGGGCCGTTATGGATCTTAGGCAATAAGATTGTTTTAGGGTTTGGTCCCTGGATTCTCCCATAAGTGGAAGGAGCCAGTCTCACCCCCATCTGACACAAGAATTTGTATCTAACACCTGCAGAATTTAATCATGGTGAATGGCCCTGTAGAGCTGAGTATGGAATTACAGCCCTGCTGTGCAATATAGTGGGATTATACCGGTTGTCTAAGGAAGAGGCACCATTTGTTCTTTGCTACATCCAGCAGGTTTTCAGAGTAATTTCTGTAGTACTTGTTGAGTTCTATAATTTTACAATTATACAATTTACCTTACAGGTAAAAAATAGTTTGTTTAGGCAGCAGGTTTTGAGTCGATCCCTATTTTGTCAATGGGAGTATTTCCCTCCAGTGACTTTAATTGTGTTTGAATCAGTTTCCTGGTGAGATGGGGCTGCTCCCACTGTCATATTCCCTCCCCATTTCCCTATGTAGCATTGCTTGGCTGGCTATCGGCCTGATTTGCAATCAGAAAGTTAGTTTTTTGGCTTCACGTGAGAAATTGTCCCTCCCCCCCAATCCTTTGACTGTTTGCGTCAAGCAGTGCAGAGTGTCTGCAATGAGGCAGCTCTCCTGCGGTGGAGCCAACTCTGTGCACCGAGCTTCAGCTGTTTTTTGGAGCGTGTCTGTTCACATCACTGAGCCGAGACTGAAGTAATGCAAATTACGAGATGTGGAAATGTGATCTCTTTATTCTGTAATTACTGCACTGTGAAATCTGAGACTAGATATTTACTTTAATATTCTCACAGAGCAGGAGGTCCCCAAGGTAGGGAGCAGGGGGAGGGAAGGCCAGCAAGGACAAATAGCATGGACCCATTTGTACTTGATTAAATATGTTGACTATAGATCATACCCTCCAGGGCAACAACCATCAGCAGCAGCATCCAGCTCATACCTTGGTGTTTGAAAGCAACTGACACTTTGTGGATATGTTCCTATGTAGTAGTTCAGGGATGGGGAGACTTTCCCTGGTGGCCTTACCAACTCTTGTGACGTCATTACAAGTTGCACAATTTTTAGCCTAACGCCCCAGGTTCTGGAGTCTTGCGGTTACATGAGCTGGTCAGCTTTTGTTCTCGTCCCTCTATCCCCACTTTGGTACGGTTCTAGCTATAATGAGCATGGAGAAAATCAAGAAAACACCTTAGCAGCCTGAAAACCAGAACTCAAATAAAGACCCAAAAATGTGTAATTGTTTTAGTCTCATTTTTTAAGACAGTCTCATGACTCTCAGTGTTTGAACACCTGACAAGTAGGAAGATCAGTATTGCTGATATTATAACAGCTTCTAGAGGCTTCAGTGAGGACCCTGCTGTGTTAGGTCCTCTATGAATATCGCCATGTCTCAAGAGGCCTATGTACCCTACTCTTCATTGCCCCAATATGGCTTAAAGTCCAGGTTAAAAAGTGAGAATTATTTACCATACACTGTGATCGTTCCAAGGGTGAGGTATACAGAGTTCTGTGGAACTTGAGTGTACACCGTCACTTAAGCCACTGCCAGTCTGGGTTGGGGGCAGGGGGGATGGAAAATCCATGCTAGATCTGCAAGGCACTTTGATCTTAACCATGCTGATTTTCTTGTGTGTGCCTCCTCTCATTGTTGGCCTTCTTTTGCAGGGAAAGAAACTGGTCCAAGGACTACCCTTTGAATTTTTCTATGGCTTTAGGATCTCTTTGCTTTCACTGTGTACAACGTACTCCATTTCAGGGCTATTGTAGCTAGCTGCTGCTTGGTTCTCTTACTAAGAAAAAAAAAACCCGCACACAATTTCAAAAAAAAATTACAGTCTTTCTTGTGTGGCACATGGTGGTTCCTCATTGCCATATTGGCAGTGCTACCCCTGCTCTCCCTGGGTATGTCTACACTACCCCGCTAGTTCGAACTAGGGGGGTAATGTATGCATACCGAACTTGCTAATGAAGCCCGGGATTTGAATTTCCCGGGCTTCATTAGCATAAAGCCGGCGCCGCCATTTTTAAAAGCCGGCTAGTGCGAACCCCGTGCCGCGCGGCTACACGCGACACGGGCTAGATAGTTCGAACTATGTAGCCATTCCGAACTATCTGTATTCCTCGTGGAACGTAGTTCGAACTATCTAGCCCGTGCCGCGTGTAGCCGCGCGGCACAGGGTTCGCACTAGCCGGCTTTTAAAAATGGCGGCGCCGGCTTTCTGCTAATGAAGCCCGGGAAATTCAAATCCCGGGCTTCATTAGCAAGTTCGGTATGCATACATTACCCCGCTAGTTCGAACTAGCAGGGTAGTGTAGACATACCCCCTGTGAGGTAACAGCATCCCCAGCCTGGACAGGATTTGAGTGTGGGGTAGATGAGCCCTGATCCCTGCCCTGGGCCAGCCATCAGTGGGTCACCCCGCCAGCCCGCCCCCTACCACTAGTGGGGTAGGCCTGGACAGCTAGCTCTCTACAAACAGCTGCCACCTCAGCACAGAAGGGTTGTGGGGATGCTGACATAACTTTGCCAGGGCCCCCAGATTTTTCTGAAATGATGCCTCTCTTCTCTCAGTGCAGATCAAGAGGAGAGTCTGAGCAAAATATGGCCTGAGACCACTTTTATGTCGTCCCCCCGTCTTCATCTCTGGGGCTGGCGATGGATGTGCCAGACTCTGGTGTAAGTTAATGCTCTATGCCACCTTGGCTTCTCTCCACACTAGAGGGGAGCAAATCTTTAGGGAGCTTGGAGTGTACTTGGTTTCCAGCTGCTTTGTGCAACCAGCTCAGCTCAGCACAATTAGAATGCGAGGCAGCATGTGCGCAAGAAGTTGTGAGCAGTTCTATTTGAAAACAGCGTTTCAGCATGTAGAATTGAAGCCCTTTATGCCGATCTCATTTACACCTGTCTAGCAGTGGGATAAGGCCATTGCCTACAATGGCATTGCTTCTGTATTTAAGTGCAAGTGCTATCCAAAACCAGCTCAGTGTCAGGAAAATGAGAAGCAGAAAACACTGATTAACAGCATTGTTCTCTACAGTATATTTTCTAAATACATAGCATCTGCTTTGCCCTATAACAAACGGCTCCAAAGAAGCCATTCCAGTCAATTGAGTCAATGATGCCCAAACTAATACTCTCTTAAGTAGAATAGTGATAGAAATGTAGCCGTGTTAGTCTGGTGTAGCTGAAACAAAATACAGGACTATGTAGCACTTTAAAGACCAACAAGAAAATAGTCACAACCATATATACCAGTGGCCCCCAACTTTTCGAGGTTGTCGGGCGCCAGGGGGCAGGGACACTTGCGCCCCGGGGGCGGCCCCCCCCATAGTTGCATGCCCGGGGCCGGCACTCCCCCCACCAAGCGCCGCGCGCCCGGGGCCGGCGCTCCCCCCGCCATGCGCCCGGTGCCAGGCCAGCCCCGAGCACCTGGCGGGCGCATGGAAATGCCCCGTGTTGGGGACCACGGATATATACCATAGGATACAATTAAAAAAAATGAACACATATGAAAAGGACAAATCACATTTACCTTCCTCCCCCCTGCCCTGCATCCCCCTTCTGTTCTGAAATGTGATTTGTCCTTTTCAAATGTGTTCACTTTTTTTTTAATTGTATCCTTTGGTATATATAGTTGTAACTATTTTCTTCCACTATTTGATCTGAGGAAGTGGGTCTGGCCCACGAAAGCTCATCATCTAATAAGCCATCTTGTTAGTCTTTAAAGTGCTACATTGTCCTGTATTTTGTTTCTCTTAAGTAGGGCTTTGATGCAATAAACTACAACAGTTCTAAAAGGAGTTGTTACAATTTACTAGAAGGTCACTCAGTTTCTCTGAGTGGCCTGTGATCACAGCTATTTTGGAGGCATTATAAGTGTCTGATGGGTTAATGATCTGCTAAATAAGAAGTCTTGAAGCAGAGACCTTGGCAGAGTGCATGCTACTGGCTCAGTCATACCAAAAATGCATGTATTTATAAAACCATAAGTATTGGTGGTAGTTATTACCCTGTCTGGAAGCCCTAGTCTACACTAGGGAATTATTTCAAAATAACTTCCCTTCTTTCAAAATAATAGGTGGGCCGTCCACACTACCAAGCCCGTTATTTCAAACTAACAGGCTGGTTGTTTTGAAATCTGTACTCCTGCTTTCCTCGGGGAACAAGCTTATTTCAAAATAGTTATTTTGGGAGTTATTATTTCAAATGTAGTTATTTTGAAATAATTTCCTAGTGTAGACATGCCTGAATAGACTTGCTTCTATTTTGTGCTATTTGTTTTGTCTTTTATTTAAAAAACCTCCTCGTCATCAACCAATCTTGCAAAGTCAGCATGAAAACTGGTACTTTCAGAGCAGGAACAAATCTGTTCATCCATTCTTACAGCAAAACATTGAAAAAATGGATAGGGTCCAGCTCCGAGGTCTGGCCACCCTCCACGCAGCACAGAACCGGAAAGGTAGTGATAAAGATGGCTTTACAGCTTCTAACTTGTTCCTTTCCATCACAGTGCAGCTTTCTGCCCCCTTTCCCTCCTGGCATGCACTGAGGGAGCTGACAGGAGGACAGTGTAGGTTTAGGGCATTGTGAAATATAAGCTGAGATGCCCACAATACATAACACACTGAAGTACAACAGAGGCAACCAGGGAATGGCAAGCAAGTTTCCCAGCACTTATCTAAGGGTAGAAACACCATTTTTATCCACTGACTCGAGCAGTGATGTTTCCAGGTAGATTCTGGATGAATCCCCACTCTGCAGACGTCTCTCCTTCCCTCTGTGCTGTTTGTGTGGATTTTCTGATACTACTGGATAGAATATGGAGCTGTGAACTCCAACAATAATCCTCCATTTTGGAAGGTGGGGCTCTAGCCTGCCTGGGGCTGAACAGATTATGGCAGATCACAGTTTACAATAGCCTCTCAGGACCATTTTATGTTTTAATAAAGATAATCACTGTTAAACACACAGCTCTTGCTGCTTAATGTAAAGAACACCACTTTATTTAGGCACTAGAGGATTTACCCCAAATTGCCAGGGTCCTGGGGGGGGGGCACTCAGGACAGGGAGTGGTGGTGAAGGAGTCAGGCAGGGGGTTAGGTCTGTGGAGGCGGGGTTCAGGTCAGAGGTGGGGTGCAGGATTGAGGGCAGGGAGCTGAGAGGATTCGGGAGCTCAAGATAGAGGGCTCCGGGGGGGGGGGGGGGGGGGACGGACACCTCAGGACAGGGGTCTCAGGGCAGAGGGTGGGAGTGTAGGATTCAAGACAGGAGGTGGAAAGCCAGAGGGAGGGAGCCTGAGGATGGCACTCCTCCAGCAGTGTCTCCTCCCAGGGGGCTGGGGTTGCACACCCTGACCAGCAGCTCCTCCTGGGGAAGGTTCTGGGGGCTGGCCCCAGCCTCCAGCCGCTCCCCGCCCCCCCCCCCCCCCCCCCAGCCTGCAGCTCTTCAGAGCCAGGCCACAGTTCCTGGTCCTGGTCTCTCCTTGGGAGGGCCTGTCCTCTGGGTTGGAAGTTAGGCCGTGGGTCTCTTCCTCTCTTGTGGGGGTGGCATCTCCTCCAGAGTGGGGGGGGGGGGGCACAGTTCCCTGTTCCTGCCTTTTGGGGGGGGCATCTCTCAGAGGGGGAAGTCTGGGTGGCACAACCCATCCCCAGTGCTAGTCCCAGGGGAACCATGATGGCAAGACCAGTGGGCAAGGGGCTTCCCCGTCCAGCACTGTTTGGGGTAGGGCAGCACTTACCCAGTCTGGTGGCCAGGAACACGGGAAGCCCTGTGCCCAGCTGGCCACTCTCCTGCTTGTGTGGGTGCCCCACGGTGGTCACTCTACCACATAGCTGTCCCTCTGATCAGCCCTCTTCCTTTCTATGTTATGGAAAACAATCCCATTCCAGGCACTTCCCATTTTCCTGGCACAACCAAACCCTGACCTTGCTTTAATTTAGGATGAGAGGAAGCTGCATGCCAAATTTGGTGGTCCTAGTTCTCACCATTTAAGAAGAGTTCTTGAACAAATGCACTCGCAGATGGATGGGCAGACTCAGACAGACAGATACACAAACTCTCTAAGGGTATGTCTAGACTACATGCCTCTGTCGCCAGAGGCATGTAAATTAAACTACCCGACATAGTCAATGAAGCCGGGATTTAAATATCCCCCGCTTCATTAAAATAAAAATGGCCGCCGTGCTGTGCCAGCTCAACTGAACTTTGGCACAGCGTGCGAGTCAAGACATGGATCGGTTGACAAGGGAAGCCTTTGTCAACCGCTTCCCTATGCCTCGTTTCACGTTTCACGAGGCATAAGGGAGTGATCAACAAAGGCTTCCCTTGTCGACCAATCCGCGTCTTGACTCGTGCACTGTGCCAACAATCAGCTGAGCCGGCACAGCGCGGCGGCCATTTTTATTTTAATGATGCCGGGGATATTTAAATCCCGGCTTCATTGACTATGTCAGTATGTCTAATTTACATGCCTCTGACGACAGAGGCATATAGTCTAGACATATGCTAAGAGGTAGATAGATTAACATTGTAAAACACAAATATGTTGAGTTCATATTCCATCCCTCCCGTATTGTTTTTTATTCTGAATCTCAGCTCTGAGTTGGCTGGACATTGATAGTTTGACTTCCTCTGCTTTCTTTCTTTCAAGTGTATTTACATGCTGGTAGCTGAAGCCAGGTTCTCACAAAGCAAGGCCACGTGGCCTTTCTGAAGCAGCAACAGGGTGAGTATTCTGAGGGGTACATGTGTTCATTGATCATCAAGGTGTTGACGCTGTGAAGAAGAGCAAAGGCTTGTTAAACCCGAAAAGAATTTTTTCACTTGACAGTTGTGCTTTGCTGCTGAAGTACATGCCAGACAGCGACTGATAATATATTGATAGTTGTACTTTCTTAAAAATAAACTGTGCTATGTAGGACATACCATAATTATTGCCACAGCAACAATTTTTCATTCTAAGATGTGTAGGTGTATTTAGATGGGAGGCTTAAAGGGCTGCCTGGAAGAACACAGTCTTATGATTAATGATTAGAAATAGCATACATATTTTATATGTACTAACTGGGATGGTTCATGATTATATGAATCCCTGATGATAAATCATCACCTTTCTTCCATTGCTTTCTATATAATGTGGACAACTCTAAACCCCTGAATGGGTATCCAGCTATAATTCACTTCACTGGGTCTGTTTATGTCATAAATAGACAGATCATGGTTCAGTCAGTTTATCTGCTCTATCCACTGCTTGCTAGCAGCAAATATAAACTAACACAGAAGAAGCCAACAGCAACATTCAGAGCTGGAAACAGTTTTTCCCAAAGCACAAAGGAGTTCAGAGCTTGGGTGTTAGTTCAGACCTGTCTTTGCAAAACTAAAATATATAATAATAGCTTAAGCTTATGGGATGTTACCTTTTTTCAAAGGATTGTAAAGCTTTTCACAAACTAGATACACAGAGAAATGCACCTACCTTTCAGGGTGAGTGTAGCAGGCAAGTGACATAATATATTATGAAATTGAATGTGGAGAAATAATTACAACCAGTAGCACAAAGGCATAAGGGAACCATCACTGAATCTGTGAGACTTAGTTCTGCTCTCATTTACACTGGTTTCAACCTACTGTAACTCCAGTGACACAACCATGGAACTACACCAAAGGAGTTAACACAGATAAACACATAACGCAAAATAGAACAAAACTAGGCTTTTAAGCCATGTCTACATTAGGGGTACGTCTAGACTACAGGCTTTTGCCGACAGAGGCTTTGTCAACAGATATTGTCGACAAAGCTTCTGTCGACAAAGAGCATCTAGACTACATCCAGTTCTGTTGACAAAGCAAGACGCTTTGTCGACATGAGAGTGTAGACGCAAAAGACAGTGTAGATGTGTGGGGGATTCCGGGTGCGATCACCCCCTCTTGGGCCAAGAGGGGGGGTCAGCGAACCCTCGTGTCCCCCTTTTTGGGCCTATTCGGCCTCGGAGCCCCCAACGGGGAACCCCCGGTAACGGGTGCGATCACCCCCTCCCAAGGGGAGGGGGGGTCAGCGAACCCGGCGACAGTCACCCGCCCGAGCGGGGTGGGGCAGCCGGCCCCTGGTCCAACGTTTCCCCTTGTGGGGTCGTAACTCACTGCGGTTCTCTGCGCCAGCCGCGGGGAGTGGGATACTCCCTTCGGGGAGGAAGGGGGACCCGGTCCTGCCCTCTCTCCGGGTCCCAGCCCGGGGCCCTGGGCGCCGGGGCTTGCTAACACCCCGACGCGGTGGACGAGGGAGCTAATCCCTCCGAAACTCGTCCACCCATGGTCGCCAAAAGCGCCCTGCCCCGGACTCCTTCCTCCCCCCGGGCGGTGCCCGCCAATCGGGCCCGCCGCCTTCCCACCTACCCTGGTTCGGGGTCTCGTGGGGTCTCGCTTCCCGACGTATCCTCGGGGGATCGCTCTGAGGCGCCGTTCCGTCTCCGCGCGTCCCGCTCCTGCTGGGCGTGGCGCGGTGGGGTACGCCCCCCGTCAGCCGACGGGCTGAGGGACCGCCAGGGGCAGTGGCTGTCCCGAAGCCCCCGGGCCCAGCGCCGGGCTGGTAGCCGCGGGGTGTGCCGCCCGGGCTCCGTCCTGCCTCCGGCTCGGTTCCTCTGCTCCTGCCGGGAGCCTGCCTCCTCCTGTGCCGGCGGCCGGCCCTTTTGAGCTGGCCCGCCGTATTCACCGCTCCTGGGGACTCCTCCCCTTCCGGGCACGCTGCCGTGCAGCGTCCTGCCGCCCAGCCGATCCGCCCCGCCCCCGCCGTCCGGCAGCGCGGGGAAGGAGCCGGCACGGCGCAGCCGGCGCAGGCGCGGGGGGAGTTCCCCCGCCCGCCGCCGCCGCCCGCGCAAGCTGGGGAAACGCCGGAGAGCCGGTTCCCCGGCGGCAATCTCTGGGGGATCGGGGTTCTGGCCGTCCCGCCCCCCGATCAGTGACAAGCTGTCACAAGATGCAATAACACCTTCTGTCGACAGAACTCTGTCGACAAAAGGCATTATTCCTCATAGAATGAGGTTTACCACCGTCGACAGAACTCAGTGGTAGTGTAGACGCAGGTAGGGTTTTGTCGACAAAATTGGACTTTTGTCGACAAAAACCTGTAGTCTAGATACACCCTAGGAAATTATTTCAAAATTACTAAATTCAACTTAATAACTCCTGATTTGATGCATTCGAACTAGCATGTCCACACTACGGGGAAGCCTCAAAATTAGTTGGAGGCAGGCTCCATTACTGGAGATGCGCTATCTCGGACTTAGTGCCCCAGAAAGCTCTGGGGAGTAATTAGTTTGAATAGTAGCACCAGAGCATCCATACTATCGCTATTTCAAAATAGCTATTTTGGAATTGGTGTTACTCCTGATGAAAAGTTTCTCTCGAATTGTTGCAAGTTTTTTGATCAGCAGTAGAGCTTATCATAAAAGATTCTTTTTGAACCCCAGCATATAAAAAAGTTTGGACCAAACTTTGGTGAATCCCCCACCTTTTTCCTGATGGCTTGCCTCATTAGATAAGGGTTAATGCGGGGGGAGGGGCGGAGGTGCTGAGGCCATTAAGCAAACATTTCAGAGTCTTCATACAGTTGCAGTGATTCCAGTCTAAAAATGGGATGGGAGATTTTTGGTGGGAGGGAAAGGTTCCACACTCATCTCATATCTCATCTAATTAAATCAATCATTTCTTAGGCCAAATGGGACCATTGTGATCCAGTCTGACTGCCTGAATAACACAGGCCATAGAATTTCCTCAAAACAATTCATAGAACAGATCTTTTAGAAAAATATATAATCTTGATCTTAGAATTGTCAGTGGTAGAGAATCCATTACAACCCTGCATAAATTGTTCCAGTAGTTATCTATGAATCCATTCTCTTAGCAATATCTCCCTGCTAATTCCCTATTACTAGGGCAGATCAAAATTTTCCCATCAAAACTATTTTTCTATGGCTGGGATGGGATTTGGGTTTTTTTGGAAGTCTGCTTCTGTAAAAAGTTCATTCAGATATCCTACCCAAGTGCATCATGAGAACTGTAGTTTGGGTGTCTAGTCTATTCTTTCTATGGACTGAGCTCTCTTGCCAGATTACATCTCCCATGATGCAACACTCTCTCTTCCCTATGAAACATCATGGGAGTTGTAGTTCAAGCCAAGTAGCTTAGCTTAAAATATTTCATTTCCAAATAGTCAAGATTTGTTTCCCCCTCTGTCAAGGTTCTTCTCCACTCTGGCATTCTGAGTGCAGAAGGTGGGGGCCCATAGGAAAACTTAAATACCTTGCCTCTATAGGCTTCTGCTTACACAAACTCCCCAAGATCACAGATTTCCTGGCCTTGGGAGGTAGCTGCCACCATCAAATGTAAAAAAACCCACCCTTCTTCTTAAACCCAGAAAGAAGCACTTGAACTTCTTCCAGAGAGGTCTCCCCTCCCCTCCCCCCCAAGCTCTTTTACCACAAGAGAGCTTGAAGAAAAAAAGAGAAAGCAAAAAACAGCAATCTCCGATAGCTGACATTTCAGTCTAAGCATGCATACACAGACCTCCTGCTACATTCCAGGACACAAGAATCAAATCATCACCTTAAAAAGATGATTTTATTAACATAACAAAAAGATATACTTGATAAAGCATACTTGATTGCTAGGTGTTACAGAGCAACTAAAAAAAGAACAGATTAAAACACAGAGGAAAAAGTGGTAACTCTGGGTGCAGCTTAGATATAGTGAAGTGGGGGCACATGGATTTAACACAGAGAAATTTAATCAAAAAACAAAACAAAGAAAAATAGCCTGATCATGACTAATACATTTTTCTGTCTACTCATGATCCCTACTGATTCGTACTTTCAGATCTAGTCCATTTCCATGCCCAATATTCCTTGTAGACATGGTAGTTCTGCCTGGTTCAATTCATCTTGCTTCCCCCAGCTCCTTATTTAAAACCTCACACAAAGGAAATAGCAGGCAGGTAAATCTTTCAATTTAAATTTCAACACCTTCTGCCATTAGCTATTCTGGCTCCCTTCTAGCATCCCCTAACTACCTGAGTTTAGCTCTTTAGTCACCAAATGCTGGCCATCACATGCCCCCCAAATCATAGATGATGCTGGACAGGCTGGCCCACAATGGCTGTGATTTCTTACTGGAGGTTTAGGAGAGAACATAGTTAATAATATACATGCATACACTAAATTCACTATTGAATACACAAAGAACTAAACACGATCCCCCACATGCATGTAATACATGACTTCAATACAGGAAGAATTTTAACTGGCTTAGTCTGGGAAACTTTCACACGCCCTTAGCTGTGCTCAGACCCGGCCTGGTCCGTCACACTCTCATGCTGTGCCGATGATCAGCTGAGCCGGCACAGCGTGGCGGCCATTTTTGTTTTAATATTTAAATCCCCACTTCATCGACTATGTTGGGTAGCCTATTTTACATGCCTTTGCTGACAGAGGCATGTAATCTTTGTTAGAAGCTCCTGACGTGTTCTATGTCAAAGACCAAGTCTTGGTGAGCCAACCTCCACCTAAGGAGTTTCTTGTTAGTCTCTTTGACTGTGTGAAGCCACTTTAGAGCAGAATGGTTAGTCTGCAGATGAAAGTGCCATCCCCAAATATATGGTTGTAGCTTCTCTAAAGCATACACAATAGCATAGCATTCCTTCTCGGAGACAGACCAGTGGCTTTCCTTCTCCAAGAGCTTTTTACTGAGGCACACAACAGGGTGGAATTGTTGATCTAGCCCTGCTTGTATCAAAACTGCCCCCACACATCTCTGACACATCTGTGGTGACGAAGAAAAGTTTGTCGTGGTCTGGGGCCCTTAGGACAGGGTCAGACTTAAAAGCAACCTTAAGCTGCTTAAAAGCTTCCTAACACTTCTCAGTCCACTTAACTGCATTTGGCTGCTTTTTTTTCTTGTCAGGTCTGTCAGTGGTGTGGCAATCTGACTGTAGTGCAGTACAAATTGCCAGTAATATCCTGACAAGCCTAAGCAGGATTGGACCTGTTTTCTGACTTAGGGTCAGGCCAGGTTTGGATAGCCTCTACTTTAGCCTTTAGAGTATTGATAGTCCCTTGACCCACCTGATGTCCCAGGCAAGTTACCCTGTTTAGGCCTATTTGACACTTCCTAGCCTTAACAATCAGCCCTGCCTCCACTGGAAGACAGCGTGGAGGTATTCTAGGTGTTTTGCCCATGAATCAGAGAATACAGCCACATCATCTAGAGAGGCTACTGCAGATTTGCCAAATCTAGCTAGCAGATTATCTACAAATCTTTGGAAGGTTGCAGGTGCATTGCATAGCCCGAAAGGGAGAACATTAAATTCATACACCCTCCACATGTGTAATGGAGGCTGACTTTTCCTTGGCTAACTCATCCAGAGGTATCCCTTGGTTAAGTCTGGGGTGGAGATGACCTGGGAACATCCCAGTTTCTCTAATAGCTCATCTGTGCAGGGCATTGGATAGTTGTCTGGGCGAGTTACAGAATTTAACTTACAACAGTTCATGCAAAAGCAGATTTCTCCATCTAGTTTGGGAACTAGGACTACTGGAGGGGCCCATGAACTCTCAAAACAACAAATTACACCCATTTCTAACATGTCCTTGACCTCCTTTTCTATAGTAGGTCAGTGCCTTTTCTCCGGCAGTGCCTTTTGTGCTGGTGCAGTTGCTGCTGTAGGCTCTATGGTGCCCACAGCTGCTGGTTCCGATTCTGGCACTGGCTGCTCCATCAGTTCCTGCTCTTGGGCTGGTTCCACCTGGATTCCAGGAACTGGACTCACTGCTGCTGTTGCAGTCATTGGTCTGAGGTCTAGTTCCGCTATCTCCGTCTAGGACTCCAGTACTGGGGTGTCTGGGGATACAGACTGGACCCCTGTAGAAGACTCAAGAACCAGGTTAGGTGTGGAGGCCTGCTTAGCCCTGCTGCAGGTGATCATTCACACCTTCTTAGCCTGTCTCACATGGTTGGCTAAGTCCTCTCCCACTGGCATAGAAATGTAACAATCATCCTAGACTATAAAAGTCCAAATTCCTGACCAGCTCTTGTACATAACATGGCTGTAGGCAGGTCAAAAGAGTCTGCCTTGGAAGTGTAACTTGGGCCTTTGTATTGATGAGTCCAGGGTCCACTAGGGATTAGTGGATTGCAGACACCTGTACTCCAGTGTCTCCATGCAATCACCTTCTTTCTGCTCACACTCACAGTTTCCCTTCACTCTGGGGATATTGGGGAGGCATCTGGGCCTGAGGATTCTTGGTGTGACCCCGGTGGAATGAACTGCCCTCTGCTGGTGCTCTTGGGGCAGTTGGCCTTCACATGTTCCAGCTCATTACATTTAAAACATCACCCAGCTGGCCTGTCACTGGAGCGAGGTGGGTTGCTAGAGAATAGGGTTGTGGGATGGGAGGGTGTCTGGGGTGCAGAGGGCTCCTCCCTACAAGGTTGGCCCATGGATTGCCCTCGGTGGTGGGATGTCATCTCTGGGCCCCTTTCCGATTGTCCCTCAAATGGCTGTCAGTTTTGTTTTCCTTTGTCACCTCCATCCACCCAGCTCTGATTCTCCCCATCTCCCCTATCTCAGATGTAGCTCTGCAGCCCAATAGGAAGGTCCCCCTAGGAACTGTTCCATTTGTATCAGGAAAGCTAGCTCTTTCATAGTCTTAAATGTCTTCTCCTGATATCCATGCTCCACAGTTCATTTTAATCTTGTAGGCACACTGAGGCAACTCCATGTCCAATTTCCACCTTATGGCTCTGAAATGGCGACAGCCATGTTTGGCGGTGAGCTCCATCCTAAGTCCGGCCTCATTTAAAAAATTCATAGTTATTAATGTGTTCCCTAGGCATTTCAGCCACCACTTTTGTTAAGGGTCCACTGAGTTGTGATTTCAGCTCCATCATGTACTGGTCTCGGGGGATGTTGAACCTGAGACAGGCCTACTCAGAATTCTCTAAGAAAACCTTTACATCTTCTCCCATCCAGTACACCAGGTATTTCTTGAGATGGGGAACATTAGTAGGAAGAGGGCTCTTAGTTGGTGTAGTTGGAATGCCCGGCTTCTTAGCTTTCTCCAGTTCAGCTTCTAACCACCTCATTTCCACTTCTGCCTTCACACGCTTTTGCTTCTCCTTTGATTCTAAGCACCTGGTCTCTGCTTCTGCTTCTAAGAGCCTTTGCTTCTTCCTCTCCTCTTCTTCTAAGTGCTCCATCTGCATTAAGAACTCCATCTTGTTCCTAGTTAGAGGTCTGTCTGTCTTAAGGACACTCTCCCACTCTAATGACAGTGGTAGGGTAGGGGCATGGCTGCCATCTTCCGCTCCTGCCCCCACAAGATTACTTCCCCCTGGCCTGACAGGGACATTCTCCTGTCCCTTCACTTCATATGAGTCTTCCCTGGAGGTAGACATCTCGCCCTGATCTGAGACTGTTTTCACCTCAGTGTTTTGTTTTGGGAGGGTTGTAAGAGTGAGGGTGGAAAAACACATTAGTAGTTAATGTACGATAGAAAAATTCCCCATTTAGCTGGAAAGACAGAGGAAGAAACAGCATTCTTAGTTATCCAGTAACATGTTGGGCCAAATTCTGCTCTTATTTAAATTGCTGCAATGATGCAATTACGCTGTTAAACCAATAGAGTTAAGCCAACTTTTCACTGATCTAACTGAGATCAAAATTGGACTCATTGTTTGTTTAAATTTCAGTGTACCCCACATAAATAGCTTAAACAAATACTCTTTGCCCTCAAAAGGGCTTGAACAGCTGGTCTTTATCAACTTATCTAAATGTCAAATACCATTTGCTTAAATTTGCATAGGATTTCCATATTTGTCCATTTGATTAACTATCCAGTCATCCACAGCTGCAAAACAAAAGGTTTTATGAGAAGCTTTTGGGGAGGAACTAAGAGTGGGATTCATTCTTTTCTTCTTCAGCAGATATTTGCATGCTGGCACATACTCTGATTCCATGTGAGAAAGGAAAGAAATAGTCAAAATGAAGCTTATTCACCACTATATATATGACTATTAAGATAGAGATGGGAATTATGGTCCAGACATAAGTGTTTGAGAATGGTGTTAGTGCTCTGTTGGTGGGTACAGGGGTTGCAGACCCAGCATCTATTTCACTCTTTGCCACTGACTTGCTTTATGGCTTTAGTGAAATCACTTCTCTTTTCTGAGTGTCTGCTCTGCCTTATACCTTTTGTTAGTCTTGTCTCTTTTCAGACGGTAAGCTTTTCAGGACAGGGACTGTCTCCTACGATATGTTCGTATAATACCTAATACAGTGCCGTCCCAGTCTTGATTGAGGCCTATAGCAGATGGATCAGTAGCTGGGAAAGTTTTGGATATTTGTTTGGGGTGGGGGGACAAGAAGAGATTAACTGTTTCTTGATATTCTTCAATTCCTCCATCTGTTTATTGTGGAGGAGGTTGCTTCTCCTCGGAGCTGTAAAAGTTAACATACTTTTGGGCTATTGTTTCTAGAAATGATTGGAATTAACATACCAGGTTGCAACAGTGGCGAGATAGGCTGGTATCTTGTCTCTGAGGGTACATCTACACAGCAACATATTTCTAAATAACTAGAGTTATTTTCAAAATAACTTAGTCTGCATCTACTCAGTAGACGGTTATTTTGAAATAATGTCGAAATACTGTCAAGCTGGCGGACTTCTTACTCTGACTCCTGTAACTCTCATTGTACGAGGAGTAAGGGAAATCAGAGGAAGAGTGCTCTATTTGGAAATAAGTGCTGTGTAGACGCTCCCAATTTTGAAATAAGCTATTTCAAAATAAGCTACGCAACTGCTGTAGCTCAATTTGTGTAGCTTATTTTGAGTTAAGCCCTGCTGTGTAGACGTACTAGAGGGTGTTCAGTAAGTCCTGAGCTGATAGAATCCCCATAAATGACAACCATAGAGCAACTACTCCATAAGAGAAATTTCTTCCAAATCCTAGGCACGAAGGTTTACATTCCTTAGAACTTGTGATATGCTATCTGTGACTGTTGTTCTCATCCACATAGATATTTGACCAATACTTTTAAACCAATGTGCTTAATTGTAGCTTACTTAGATGCCTAAATATGGAGTCAAGAGCCTAACTTTAAGCACCAACGTTTAAAGCTTTTGGCTATCTTATTAGGATTTTTAAAATTCTGCTGAACTCATTGAATTCATGTGGCAATGAGTTCCACAGATGAATTATGCATCATGTAATTGAAAAAGAGTGTTCTGTATATATGTTTTAAATTTGCCTATTTTATTATCTCCTTCTCATTGATTAATGAGAGACAGCAAGTAAAAGAACATGATTTACTTTTTCTGATTTATTAATTTATTTTCTACCCGGTTACAATTTTCTGTCTTCTTTCCTTTCTAAATGAGATGCTCTCAGCTGATGTAAATTAGAGCATTCTCGAGGTCAATAGAACTATGCTGATTTTGATCGGCTGAGATTTCAGCCCTCAGTTTTTCTGCATGGACTTTCTTTCGTGTCCTTGATCATTTTTGCCATAGTCTCTGAACCCTTTCTACTTCTAGATCTCTTTGTGGCTGCTGTGGCCGGACTTGACCATAGAATTCAAAGCATGCTATTAAGTAGTATAATATTTTCAGTATTATTTTCTATTCCATTAATTGCATATCCTAACTATTTGTTAGAGTCTGGCTTCTATGGATGAATGAAATGTTAATACTGAGCTGTGCAAGAAGGGACTTTCTTTCAACAAGTAAAATGTCTTTTGATCTGTGATCCAAACAGGTGTTTGTAACATTCTACACTCACTATTTTACCTGTGGAACTTTAAAAAGAAAGGATCCAATCATAATGCTCTTTGAAAGCAAACATACTCCTAATAATAATGAATAATAATAATAATCACCCCTTGAGGAAGTTCAAGTGATTTTTAAGGGAGGTGTTTCATGCAAATTTTCTCACTTTCACTGGTATTTATTTGCATTATCCACATTCCTTTTCCTGAAGTGTTTCTCTCCTTCTTTGCCCATAAACTTTATTTGGGTTCTGTAGTTAGCATTTTATTTCCTTAATAGCTGACTTCATTTCCTCAATGGTAACTGTTCTTTGTTAGCTGATAGTAATTGATAACTTTTAGAATCATATGAAAATCTTAATCTTCATGGCACAAAGAGAACAAAACCTTCTAGCAGTAAATGTCTAACAATGGGTGCAGCTTGCAGAATTTGTTCATGGAAACGTTTCTTTGTCTACAAACTCATATTACCAGGCAATAGGTTATTACAGAGGAATCAACATACGATATTACATGGTGTGGCTTGTCTTAAAAAAATACAACACATAATATGATTTAAAGGTGGAACAATGTTGCATGTTGTGCTTCTGCAGAGATATTATTTGGTTATTACAGAGGAATCAACATACGATATTACATGGTGTGGCTTGTCTTAAAAAAATACAACACATAATATGATTTAAAGGTGGAACAATGTTGCATGTTGTGCTTCTGCAGAGATATTATTTATAACAGTAGCAACTCATTGTGATCAGGCTCTTAAGACAAAACCTTTCTTAATAAAATTGAGCTGCCATAGAGATTTCACTGCATTCCCTTTATTGTAAGAGACACTGGCCTATATATTTATAATGCTGTTCTAGCACTTAGCACTTTCCATCCAAGCATCTCTGTCCTTTGCATGCAGCTACAGTAATTAATTACCATGCAGCACTACCACATGGGAAGCAGGAAAGTCATACATCCTCATTTTACAGACCAGGAAACTGAGGCACAGTGAGTCTTCAAGACCACACAGCCAATTTGTGAAAGGGCTGAATTCTAAATGTATTGATTCTCATTCTGATGCTTTAATGACTGGACATTCTGACTCTCTGAGACCTAGATCTTGCAAACACACACATGCTTAACTTTAGGCATATGAACAGTCCTACTAATGTCAAGGGGAGAACTCTTGGATTTCAAGTTAAGCACAAGCATTGAAGCATAGTAGGACTGGATAGGACCTTGAGAGGTCTTCTAATCATGTTTTTTTTTTTTTAAATTTGCCATCCTAGGTCATGTTTTCTAGACCTTTAATCATTTTTGTTGATCTTCTTTGGACCTTCTTCAATTTATCCACATCTTTCCTGAAATGTGGCACCCAGAGCTGGACATTACACTGCAGTTGAGGCCTAGGCAGCATGAAGTAGAGTGGAAAAATGATTTCTTATCTCTTAGGGTATGTCTACACTAGCTCGTTAGTTCGAGCTAGGTAGGGTAATTAGGGCAAACGGGTAAACACTCCTAATGCCTGCTATGATCTCCCCTTCTTATCTCAAGGAGATGCAGCTTCCTTCTGCAGGTGGGTATATGGTTCAGTTGTATAAGGGCGCTCAGCATCTTGTGGAAGCATTTGACAGGACCAAACCCATACCCTCCAATCCAGCACAGCACTGTGGAAAGGGATTTGTGGTACGTAGTAGACCACAGGCTGAATATGAGTCAGCAGTGTAACACTGTTTTAAAAAAAGGGAAATATGGTTCTGGGATGTAGTAGCAGGAGTGTTGTAAGTAAGGGTACGTCTACACTAGCTCATTAGTTCGAGCTAGGTAGGGTAATTAGGGCAAGCGGAGTTACAAATGAAACCCGAGATTTAAATATCCCGGGCTTCATTTGCATGTTCCCGGGCTCTGCCATTTTTAAATCCCCCTTAGTCTGAACCCGTGCCTGCAGCTACACGCGGCATGGAGTAGGTAGTTTGAATTAAAGATCCTAATTCGAACTACCTACTCCGTTCCATGTGTAGCCGCTGGCACGGAGTTCGGACTAAGGGGGACTTAAAAATGGCGGCGCCCAGGAACATGCAAATGAAGTCCAGGATATTTAAATCCCGGGCTTCATTTGCAACTCCGCTTGCCCTAATTACCCTACCTAGCTCGAACTAATGAGCTAGTTTAGACGTACCCTTACTTACAACACTCCTGCTACTACATCCCAGAACCATATTTCCCTTTTTTTAAAACAGTGTTACACTGCTGACTCATATTCAGCCTGTGGTCTACTACGTACCACAAATCCCTTTCCACAGTGCTGTGCTGGATTGGAGGGTATGGGTTTGGTCCTGTCAAATGCTTCCACAAGATGCTGAGCGCCCTTATACAACTGAACCATATATCCACCTGCAGAAGGAAGCTGCATCTCCTTGAGATAAGAAGGGGAGATCATAGCAGGCATTAGGAGTGTTTACCAGTGGGAAGGGATGAAGATATAATGAGCCTGTTACAAGATGATGACTTCAGGGCTGCTTTTTTCTAATACATTTAAAGAGCCAGTCCTACATTTTCATACCACATATGCAGTTGCTGTAAATGGGAAGTCCTAGAGTTGGCAGTAAGGGGAGAACGTGACCAGGCACGAAGGAAGGTGCTCCAAGGAAAATAGCTGCTACTGCATGTTGAATATCACCAATGTAGCACCTGGTGGTTATCACATACATACCCAGACCTAAAAGTCTGAGAAGCTGGCTCTTAGCAGTATAACACAGAAGTGACGCTTTCAAAGAGAAGTCCACATCAGAGTCAATACTGAGCAGCAAATTATATGCTGCCTCAATAAGAGAAACCAATGTTATGTCTCATCAAATGCCACCAAACATTCTTCTTACATTCCATATTTTTCAAGGTTATTCAGTCAGATTATTTTGGCTCACATTTTCATACATCATGTATCCAACTGTGAATGGGAGGTAGTTTAGTCATTCACTGGGAAAAGAAAGGGAAGATTGTTTTCAGTCTATATTCCATCATTTGAGCTCAAAATTAACTTTTGTTTGAGTATATATGCGAGAAGATATTGACCTTATGAATGCGAGCAGAAAGCAAATACAAAACTCTCACAGACAAGGTAGAATATATATATTTTTAATTCAAACAAATGGAATTATGGAAAATGATTTTGTACTGGCTGAGCTTCCATTAAGAAATAATACTGAGCCAGTTACAAACATCCTTTCAGGTAGGTTCATGGGTAAGCTGAGTTGTTTCTGTTGTTATCAAGTGCTAATCAGTTCTAGCATTCACAATCCCATTATGTCATTGTGTCCTATGCAACAGGAGGCGCTCAATGGCAAACCCAGCCTGACAATTGCATCTGACATCTCAGTGGGTGTGTCAATAAGGTCACAGTAGCCTGCTAACAATTCATTTTCTTCTACTACTAGGCTTTTGCCCAACTCACAGCTTTAATAGAATGCTCGGCTTTGGCCAAGGAATATTGCTTTGAGGATGGTGTTCTTTGGTGTCTTCAATCTCATTTGAAGACTCAAGGTCAAATCCTATCCTGATTTACATCCTATGCAACCTCATTGGCTTTAATGAGATTGTGCTGGATGTAAATCAGGACAGCCTTTGGTCTTGATTTTATTGATCCTTTTGAGCCTGTTCTTGTAAAAGAGCATGATATATTACTCTATCCATTAACAATTAAGTAACAAAGTAAATAAAGTTAATGATGCTACAAGTACAGGCCACAAAATTAATAGTCCTTGGAAAGAGATAACAGTTCTGGAGACCTGAAATGAACAAGGGGTCCCTTAAGCACGAGTTACTAATTCTTAGTATTATCAACACAGACTACAGAATAGGGTGAAACCTCATAATTACAAATAGTGATATTTGACATAAGACAATGCCTTGTTTGTTGCATGGGTGAGGAGAATAGAAAGCAAAATAACTGGGATAACTCAAAATTTCTTGATTCTACCTTGACTCAAATTTGCCAATACTCATGAATACAGACCTACACAAGAAAATGCCTTGCATTCAAAAGTTGCATCTTGATTAGTTCACAAATTAAGTTTGTCTAGAAAGCCAGTTATCTCACAATCAGCTTTTATACTCTTTTATCAGACATACATCATCATGCTTACAATAATTACAGCATGGAGCCAAGAAACAGAGTTTTTAGATGCTCTGGTGGGCATAACTGTTCCTTAGCAGCTTCAGAGGGGTAGTCGAGTTAGTCTGTAAGTAGAAAAACTTAAAAATAAAGAATAGTCTAGGAATTAATGAGTGGTTCTTTTAGACATCAAGAAGTCTTAAGCAGCTTTTCCCCCTTTTGATTCCACTGCCAAATTTCTGTACCTAGTACCTCATTTATTTACACATCTATTGTCCATCACTTTCATACATCTCCTTTACAGCCATTTCAGATTACTGTTAAGGAGCAACAAATAGTCTAGTAGCACCTTAAAGTCATCTGAAGAAGTGGGTTATGCCCACGAAAGCTCATGATACGATATACATGTTTTGTTAGTCTTTAAGGTGCTCCTAAATTAATAGAACCGTTGGTGCTGGATTTATGGCTTTTTATACTTAAAAAGAATGGGATGAAATGGGATGGCAGGGGGTTAGTCTGTAATTACTGCTAGAAAAGTGGACAATTGCCCCATTACCTTTCTATTGACATTGTGGAACTGACAAGTGGTTTCTTAAATAGGCTAGCTTTTAAAATCTTGCTTAGAAATGATTTCCTTATAAATGCACACAGCCGCAAAGGTCAGGGCAGGGCCTTTGTAGGATAAGCTTCAAGAAATGCATAAAACTCTTATTTGACATAGAGACAGTGGCAACTGAAAAAGCAAAGACTGGGAAGGTTAAAAGCTAGTTACAAGAAGGAATCTGGCCTAAAGGCCTAAGGTCTTTTAAGCAGTACTATAGTTGTGTGAGTTGTGGGATTAATTGGGTGAAAGACATTGTCACCTCTCTTCACAAAGACTCTCTTTCTGGGTATGTGTACACTGCAAAGTTTTTTTCAAAGAAATGGCCGTTTTTCCGAAAAACTTTGCTTATGTCCACACTGTAATCGCATTCTTTTGAAAAAAAATCAAAAGAACAGAGGGGTTTTTCCGACATTGGTAAACTTCTTTCTATGAGGAAGAAGCCTTTTTCTGAAAGAGCTTTTCTGGAAAAAGGCATGTGTGGATGGGAAAGAGGGAGTTCTTTTGAAAAAAGAGGAAAGAGGAAAAAGCACAGGTGCCCTGGTAGCCACTCCGTCCATAGTAATCACAGTTTACATGCGAGTTAGTGTCCATTCATTGTGGATGCTATCTTTTGAAAAAGCAAATCGCTTTTTCGATGTGCTGTGGCAGTGTGGACACTCTTTTGGAAGAAGTTTTTTCGGAAGATCTCTTCAGGAAAAGCTTCTTCCAAAAGAAGCTTGCAGTCTAGACATAGCCTCTGTTCTAACTGTTGACAGATATAACAATTAAAATCTTCAAGGAAAGCCTCTGAAAGAGGGGGTTTTTAAGTTTATAAATGTCTCCAATATACAGTAATAAGAAACTGTATGGCTCAAGGTCAAAATATTAAAGCACTTGACTGCATTATAGTGTATAGTGAAGTGCTTGCATGTTATAGGCTCTGATTCAGCAAAATATTTAAGTCAGAGTTTAACTTCAAGTCCATGCTTACGTGCTTTTTGAATCAAGGCCTTCAAGAGAACTTCTGGTGCTAGTGTGGAGCCAATGAAAAGATCCTTAGATTTCTAATACATAGTCAGAGATTACTGCTGTGTGACTTCGGGCAAGTCACTTTGCCTCTGCCTCAGTTTCCCCAGCTGCAAAAGAGCGATAATGATATGCCCTCTGGCCTTGTAATGCAGCTTGAGAAATAAGATGAAAGGAGCACTATAGCTGCTATTATATCCCATATCCTTAATTATTTGAGTTGCGGTGTCTTGAAGAAAGGGTCTACTCATTTTAAATAAGAAGCAAATACATTGTGATGCTAAATGAGGGATGGGCAATAATTTTAAATGGGGGGGCACTTCAGAAATTTGTGAAGGGGTCCTGGGCCGCTCTGGAAGGGGTGGGGCCTCTGGTGGAAGGGGAGGGCCAGGACACTTCCGTGCTTCCCCACCCACAGACTCTGACTGGCTTGGGGGTAGGGAGAGTGCATGAAATCTTTGCCCCCACCCCTGCAGAGAGAACTGCAAGCTGTTCTGAACAGTGGGTGGTTCCCTCTAAGCTCCTGCGCCCTTAGTCAGTCAGGGCCTGGGGGATCACAGGAAGTCTTTAGCTCCCTAACCCCACTCTGCAAGTGGGTACCACGCTTTGAGTCAACCACCAGCTCTGCTCAGCTGGTGGTTGATTCTAAGTGCCGCATTCCCTTTGCAGGGCAGTGGCAAGGCGGAAGGAGACTTCATGTACTTCCCTCCGCCCTAGGCCCTGATTGGCTGGGTGGTGGGGAGAGCATATGAAGTCTCTTGCTCCCTCCCACTGTCCTGCGAGGGATGTGTGGCACTAAGGGTGTGTCTAGACTACATGGCTCCGTCGACAGAGCCATGTAAAGTAGTTTACGTGACATACTCAATGAAGCTGGGATTTAAATAATCCCTGCTTCATTAAAATAAAAATGGCTGCCACGCTGTGCTGACAATCAGCTGATCCAGCACAGCGTGGCAGTCTAGACACGGATCAGTCGACAAGGGAAGCCTTTGTCAACCGCTACGGTATGCCTCGTGAAACGAGGTTTACCGGAGCGGTCAACAAAGGCTTCCCCTGTTGACCGATCTGCGTCTAAACTGCAGCGCTGTGCCGGATCAGCTGATTGTCAGCACAGTGTGGCAGCCATTTTTATTTTAATGAAGCAGGGATTATTTAAATCCCAGCTTCATTGAGTATGTCACGTAAACTACTTTACATGGCTCTGTCGACGGAGCCATGTAGTCTAGATACACCCTTAGAGTCAACCCTGGCAGTTGACTCTAAGTGCCCTGCACCCCTGGCAGGGGAGGAGACTTCGCATACTCTCCTGTCCCAAGTCCTGATTGGCTGGGGGGTAGGGAAGTAGCAGGGCATCCGTAGGCCAGATCAACCTGCTTGGTGGGCCAGATCCAGCCCAGGGAGGCCCTTTTCTCCACCCCTGTGCTAAACATCTATTAAACAGATGGTGTGAAATGCTGCCTCCTTTGAAGTCAGTGGGAATTTAACCATGGGGTCAGGAACTGATCCACAGAATGTTAACGATAAGTTAAATGATGAGCTAAGACAGACACAATTAGGGATCGCTAATTTTCTCCTAAATTTAGAGGGGTACAAAAGCCCAATATAGGTTGTAAGTGCTATTTAAATGGCACGTAGAGCTGATGGGAACCCTCCATACCAGAGTGAATTTCACCTAAAGGGAGGAAAAGAGAGGAGAAATTAGAAATTAGTTGGCATCTCACTTCAGTATCCTCAGACTGAAGATATGTGTCCAGGTAATGCTATGCTATAGATATATGCACTAACTACACTATGCAAGCACTATGGGGTGAATCAAGGATGACACAGCAGTCATAGTTTGCATTTTCTTCTCTTTGCACTTTACCTTTACATTTGCAAACAGGACCCTGAAATGTAGTTGCCTGAGTTTTACTGAGTTTTGAAGCTGCAGCATTTATTTCTCATATCACTTATGGGCCCCCTATTTTAATGTGCTTGTTATACATTACACCGGTATTTTGTAAATATGCTTTTGTGGTTTTTCATTTCTATTAGGTTTTAATTTGATCTACAGAAAAATAAATATTGCTTTGCATTTAAATATATGCTACAAAGTATTATGACTATATTATTGCAGAAATTAAATAACAGTATATTTAAAGTGCTCAGAGATTAATGCTTTAAGTAATTTTGGGTCGTGTTTTTATATTAATACCAAAATAATGTGTGACAAGTTATTTCCAACATGGACGAAAGTGAGAGGTTAAAACAAACAAAATGAAACACTTCAAACAGAAACCTTCTTTTCTTATGAGATCATTAGACTAATGTTCAGTCAAGTTTGGCTAACTTCAGATTTTGGGTGATTATCCCGTTTGAATTTTTTTTTCCAATTCACCCAACACTAGTAAATTCATTCGCAAGAGTAGCCTCTTTGAAGTCAGCCAGATTGGATCACAGGAGCGGAAGAAAAGTTGCTAAAGATAAAAAGCAAGAGTGATCCATTGATGTTGAGTAGACTTGACAAGAATCCACTAAACACTTCTTCAATCACTCTTATTCTGAAGACTGGGTTACATATCTAAAAAGGGCAGTCATTGAAGGTGATTTTTGTTTTTTGCTTGACAAGGCATAAACTCATATGCCTTCTTTCTAGATCTACCTGGACATAGAAGATATAAAAATGGTAATTTTGTGAAATGTCTTTCTTTATCATCTGTGTACATTTTGTGACTCTGTGAGGAATGTTTCCCACTCTTTGCTTTTCTCCACTTGTGAACATGATGAAAGATCACTCATAGGTTTTCAATGAAGTCACTGACAATCATGAATGCTGGAGACAACAGCTGTTGAGGACTGACTTACCCCCTGGCTATTTAATCTCTTGGCCTCTCACCAGGATGATTGCTAGAAGAAGGTAAAGAAGCACAACTAAAATTGTATAGCTTTCAGCAGCTGTTGTTATTACTGAAAGCCAAGAATGGGTCAAAAAATGTGATGAAAGTCCTGGATTGTTATCAGCATTAGGGGTGGCCAAAGCTTATGGCTTCTCTTGGGAATAGGATTTCCTTTGTGGAATGAAACATAGTAAAGTTACTAACTCCACGAGGGCTTAGTTGCCTGGGAGTTACAGTGAAGTGTATGCACGCCTTGGAATTTCTAGCATTAGAAGTGCATTAAGTCAGTGCACAAAATGATATTGGTTGTGAAAGACGACCCTTGTGTTTGGTAACGGGAACCGAGACAATTGGATGGCAAGAAAAGATAACATGAAACGTTCATTAAAAGAGTGAAAAAATGAGGGCCAAAGTACAGTGCAGTTGCACATGTCAGTCAGGATTTCAGAGAACTTCCCTGCTTCCCCTGTGAAGCTTTGATTATCTTACACAGCACAACCACACATGAGCCCCCTTTCCCTTTCAAGGCATTTGATTAGTTAGCTTAAGTTCCCAGCAGACACATGGTTCCCAGTGGACACTTTTATACCTACACATTTTTCACAATATGACAGCAGAGGCTTTGAGAATGAAGTGTTAATATGGACTGTGCTTTCCATGGGAAAATATAGCATATCAAATCTGTGGTCACCTAGGATTTTGTATTGAGAATATGCTATGCTCTATAGTCACACAGATGTCAGTGGGAACAGAATTTGCATCCTTCTTCAAAAGTGCAGCCCACAAGAGCTAAAGTACAGTCTTGACTGTTTGCAGTAGAGGGCCTATGAAAGTAGTGGGCACCTGTGGCCCGCACAACTTCTGTCTGTCACCCTCTTCCACATGCCTCAGATTAGAGAGGGGCCTGAAAATGGCAGGTATCCTGGAGATACATGTGTTTAGAGGTCTATATGTAGGTTGGGAGGCTAACATTGCCTCTGAAAAAAAATTAATCAAGAGAGGCAGAGACGAAATCCTATTCTAAAATAAAAGGCTTTTTAAATGTTCTCCACACACTGACAAATTTACAAAGCCAAATGAAGGAACATCAGAAGCTACGTCTACACTACAAGTTTTCTCTGCAAAAAATATGCAAATGAGGGACTCATTTGCATGAGTCACAATCTCATTTGCATATGTTATGCCGATCTGCAGACAATACGCAAATGAGATTGTGGCTCATTAGCATATTTTTTGCCAAGGAAACGCGTAGTGTAGACGTAGCCAGAGTGCTCAAGATCCCAATGTGTTCTACAAGAAATGTCATGCTCCACCTCTCCTACATGCACAGAAAGCAAAGGTAATAGTGCAATGCACTGACACACACTTTTGCAGCATAAACTAGCCCAGTAACAACCCCCTGCAATGAACTGGGATGATGGTTGTGATGGATGGTTTGACTCAGGGGCACACAATTTGGGATGTTTAAATTCACATGCATATCTCTTGAGAAAGCCCCTCCCCTGCCTCTTCAATTCCTGTTAATCCCTCTCTCAAACAAATACCAGCATTACAAGCTCACACTTTCTCATGACATTTCAGCTTCTAGGGCAAACTGGAAAGAGCGAAAGTAGAGAGATAAAGAAATGAAGGGAAAGCAGTTAGGATCCTGATTCAAATTTCAAGAAGGCTAAGGAAACTCTTTCCCCGATTTCACAGCACTGCAACCTTTAATATCTTGGTAACTTCTTAGTGATACAGATATATGGCTGTGCAAATTCTTTTCTATACCTATGTGCCACTAATAAATTTGTCATTTGCATCAAGATCTGTTTCCAAGGCCAAACTTGGGTAGGGCCATTTTCTGTCTGTGTCTTAGTTTTGGTACCTAGATAGCTGGTCTCTCAAGTCTACACCAATGAATTGACATACATTAATTAAATTAATTAATTTGAGAGAATGGGCAGGTTCTGTAGCAAAAGAACTTTTTTCCAAGAGAGAAGAAGGAATTTTGATCTAGTCAAGTAAGAATATGGTCTTATTATTTCATTCTCCAAAAACCTCTAATTCTTTCTTGAACAGCTGGGAATAAATGCAGTGGACCTGAAAATAAAACAAACCTCCCTCCTGCAGAGACAGAATGATAAAAATAATATCTCACATTTATTTAAAAATCTTTTAGCCCAATGGTATTTAATGGCATAGATATGTGGATTCCTTAACCTTCTTTTGAAATGCAATTACCTGTGGTGCATGGCCATTCTTTTCAGTCTATAAGAATTTTGTGATGTAGGAATATCCGCTTAGAGGCAAGCATGTACTCTCCATATGGTGGCCCTCTAAATTCTCGAGGAGAGGAGAAGGACTTGTAGCCAGTTGAGGTAATTTCTGGCTGTTTTAAGCAGTAGTATGTTCCTTTTGGCAAACAACTTATGCCTGAGGAGTATATACAGTTTCCAGCATCTTCCCTCTAGCTCCACCCCTCACTCCAGAACTGCATAATCTTGATTCCACAAAAAGGCCCTCATGAGATGTGCAGTGCAGGGAGATGGCAACAGAGTGGCCTATGTTCTGGTACATTTCGCTACTATCTGCGGTAGGTGTCAGAACTAGGGGTGCTGCCGCATCCCCCTGGCTTGAAGTAGTTTCCATGATAGACAAAGGTTTCCAATTTGGATGAGTGGCTCTCAACACCCCACTATACAAGTTGTTCCAGGATGCCTGCCTGAACATAGTGAAGAGTCACGTATGGGCCATGAGTGCAGCTGGTTCCCTTAACATCCTGCCAGAACCAAGGAAGCCATCTTGAATTATCTTGTCACCAGGAGCCGTGTCTGGCTCTTACTGAAGAATGATTAAAACAAGCAGTTGTGATTTTTCTTTTATTCTTTTACAGAGGCTTCTGTGCTCTCCTTGCATAGCTCACTCCAGGGAGTGAAACAGCCAATGATGAATGTGGATGAACTATCATTGTAATAGAGTAGCAGCAAGGACACTTACGGCCTATCTATACTATGAAACTGACCACATGTAAGCTCTGTTATTCCCAGTGGTAAAAGTAATTTAAATATTTTACTAGTACAGGGGCCTAGCTCTGGGCCCCTGGAAGGGACAGGCCCTTAGGCAGAAGGGTGGGATTGGAGGCCAGCCTCCTCCAGACAGCCTCTCAGAACTGCCTGACCTGTGCCATCTGGGGCTCTGGTGGCAATTTAAAGGGCTCCAGGATCTGGCTGCTGTTGCTCCCCACCCCTCACACCCATTGGCAGCCTTACCCGTATAGTTCTTAAGGTGCTGCCATGCTGCCCCAGCAGTGTTTTAACATCCCCTATGTACCAGCCGCCACTTTCTTACCAGTATGCGATACCAGCCCATACTGGCCCACTTTCCCCACTGATTGTTCCACATGGTTGGGAACAGATCTTGTGTTTGAAATATTTGATCCTGTTTTCCATGATACACTAGTCTCCATCAAGCTTACAGCCTGGTTTTGTTTTCTAACTGGAAATAACATGGTTTCGTTTCATCCTGAGGCAGAACTGCCCAAGGGTGGACACAGCCGGGTTAAAAATCCATGCTGTAATGTAGTCACTTTCCTAGTTTAGGCAGAAGGCTTAAGGGAAGGAAAGGATTGCACCTGCATGTGCACAATTGATAGAGGAAGAATGTCAGAGGGTCAGTACCTGCCACCCGTGAAAAATGAGCTGCAACTTGCAAAGTAGGTGCTTAGCAGGCAGCAACAAATTCCTTCCTCTCTTTAGAGACACGTTTGTCTACCGCAGCATCATTTTCTAGAATCTGGCTTTGAGCTCCAAGGTTATTTTGATGATGGAAGAAAAACATCTCATCGCTCTGAAGTAATAGACTTCTAAGCTGCTTTCTGTGGTTGTGGCCCCACCGGTCTAAGGTACAATAACAAGAAGCAACTCATCCAGTGAGGTTGCAACATCATGACTTTTCTTGTGGTGCATCAAGAGGTCAGCTATAGGGAGTGTGGTGAGGAGAAAGGGGGGACAGGTGAATGCATGGGCAAGAGGAAAAGAAAACATCACCCTTACTGACTTCCAGCTAGAAAGTGCTGGTGATACAAAACAGCATATTCCCTAATGTGGAGAGAAAACAGCTTTCACAACCTTTTTGCCTTTGTATTGGACTTTGGTGGCAAGGGAGGAACAGAGCTGCTGCCCCATAGCATCATAGCACTGTCCCTGGGGGATATTCATGCAATCGGCATGAGATCACACCAAGAACAGAATCTGTTCAAATCCCAGGGAGAGACTTGGCTTCTGAGCAAAGCTGAGTCAGCTAGGACACAATAAAGGTACATAAAGTGCAGAAAAGCCAAGAGAAGGTAAAGCCGACCTCCTAGTCACCCTTTCTTATACTACAGTGCAAGGGACTGCGCCTCTAAATGCAAAAGTTTAAAACTGACTTAAGGAAGCAATTTTTTGCCCAACATCCAGTTGTACTGCACAATTCCATTGGGCTCAGTGATCTCTTTCCTCTCCAAGGAAGAGTCAGAGAAGGATTAGATGCAGATAGGAATAACATCCAGAGTTACAGGAGTGAGAATAAAAATGATTTAGAGACGTAACCCTCAGCTTTCAAGGTATAATCCAACGCTAACTCAGTGGAGTTAAGAAGGACGATCTTCCGTTTGCATAATATCGTATAATCGCCCATTGTAAAGAGTTTGTAGTAGCTAAAGCATGTAGTAGCTCAGTAGCACCACAGTTGTAGCATATTATGTTTCCCCTGCAGACAGGGAGTGGGAGAGGAGGTGGAGAGGAAGGGATATTCTGCCTCACACTTCTCATTTCAGTGGGCTCCCAATCTGAGTGGTGTTGAATTTTGCACAAAGGTCTTAAAACCACGCAGGTTTGGCCTTGATGGAGGGGCTGACGGGCCAAATGTGAGTGATACAGCAGCCCCTGTAGGGATACTGGTTCAGCTGTGCGTAGCATGTGAAAATATTTATGGGGGGGGGGTGCCCTTGCTACTCACCATTTCTGGTCACTGGTCGTCAGCCAGATGGGCCACTGATTTGTTAAGACAATTCTTGTGCACCTATGAAATTTTGGCCTCTAACTCTTGGATCTCATTGAAGTCAAGAGGGAAAGCGCTGGAATCTCAAGCTTAACATTTTCAGCTTCCCTTTTACTGAGGGTATCTTGAACGAAAAATTGCCGGACAGGGTTGCATTAACTGCTTAAGAAAACAGAACAAACAGGGCCATTTTAATTGTAAACTGTGGAGAAAACATCACAGTCAATGCCACACTGAGAATGACAACCCTGGCCCTTAAATGTGACCAGGGCAGCAATTACATCAGTCCAGCCACAGAGATTTGTCCCCCAGATTGCTAAGCAATACATAGTGTCTGGAATGGAAGAATTGGGTTACAGAAACATTTGTCTGATTCTGCATGTAACTTGAAGTCCTAGCTTGCTGAGAATGTGGTGAAAAATGAGAATGATGCTTGGGTCCAATTTCTCCATTCCTTATGGAGCTTTGCGACACAATCATCTTTCCAATCTGGACTAGCAAGAAAAGCCCTCTCCTGTGGAATATTTTAGCACAACTGGGTACATTCTGGCTTCGCATCAGGTATCCATTATTTTCTGGTGTAAAAGATGCTGTTCAGATCTGGATCCGGATTAGATTTAGGATGGGGTTTGAGCTCAATGCCACATCAAAGCTTAGGTTCTGATTTGTACCATGCACTTTGAAACTCTTACAAGCTCTTTTGAGATTTCAGCCTGACATGGCAGTAGTCTCTTGGGATCAGCTGATTGTTGTGAGCTAGAAACCAACCCCCTTTTCAATTTTGCATCAACAGATCTGGTTGGCTTCACTGCCCACCCTCACAGCTTCCAGAAATTTTGGAATATATTTCCACTTTATGCCCCTTTCTGCTAGTCTATTCAGGGTTCTTCTTCCCTCCCCCTCATCAAAGTAGAATTCTTGCCGTTAGAACAAGCTGAATCTTCATCCTAATAGAAACAAGGGAGCCAGAGGGGGAGGGAACAATAACTCACTCCTCGGCCTCGCTGGAAGGAATGTCTGGAGATTCTTGCCGATAGACAACAATTTTCTAAGGGAAAGTGGATGTCATGTTCTTTACTACAGCTTGTGCGGCTAGTTGGGAGTGGAACAGAAGTCAGAAGGTTAAAAACGCGGAGACACTGATTTTAGCTGGCTCTACAAGTTAGACAAGTAGCCACTTGAACAGTTTGTTTGGTTTTGGAAAAGGTACAAGCTGTACCCATAACTGAGCACTGCTTGTGCACAAAAGAAGAATACAGATAGGTCACCTTCTCACCTTTGGACAGCTTTAGGAGTAACTGGTTTGATACATTTTGCTGTGGGATGCTGTAGACTCAGTATAGGATTGGGACTCAGGAATGTCTTTCATTAGTCTATTTGCTATGTGACCTTGAGTAAGTCTGTTATACAATTTTTATCATATCCAGCAGCCTAACACTAGGCACTAGGGATGTTAGATGTTGGGTAATGGAATAGTCGAGTAACCGCATGAATTCTTAGCAGTTACTCGACTATTCTATAGTCCCCAGGAGTGGGGCTAGCAGCTCCACACCTGGGGAGCCCCCTGCCACCCTGCCCTGCTGTATCAAAGGCAGCAGTGTGGGGAGTCAGGCAGGAGTCGGTCTGTGAGGGGAGTCAGTTTAAAAACCAGCTCCCCATGCAGACTGGCTGCCTGCCACACCATGCTGCTGCCTCTAATATAGAGGCAGCAGCATGGGGTGGCACCAGCTTCTGTCCACAGGGGGTCCGAGCTCCCCGCAGACAGAGGCTGCTGTGGGGGTGGGAGGGAAGGGTGAGGAGCTGCCACAAAGCTGTATCAGAGGCAGCAAGGGGGGAGGGGAAGCAAGAGTCGGTGCTGGGGGGAGCTGGTTTAAAAGCCGGTTCCCCCCAGCACCAGCTCCATGATGCCACCTGCCTTGTTCCCCCCACCCTGCGCTGCTGCCTTGAAGCAGACGCTGTCTGTGGAAGGACAGAGCTCCATGTGGACAGAGGCAGCTCCACCTCCCATGTGGTGGGTAGGGGGGATGTGTGTAGTCGGCAAGATTAACCAATAATTGGTTAATCGTATAGTCCACCAAACATCAACATCCCTACTAGGCACCTGAATAGCTGGCCTGATTTTCCACTGAAATGGGTTTGGAATCTGTGTGGGGAAGAGAAGGTACCAGACTTGAGACTAAAATCTGTTGATTCAAAGCTGTACGGAGTCAGTTTTCTAGTTTACAGGGGGGAAAATGATGTACCAGATTATCCAGCTGCGTCCCACCAGAGTACTCCTCCATCCAGCCATGTATCTATTTATGTAACCTGTACACATTACCATGGCGTCTGCCACTTTCCCTCTTGGGCTTCCTTATTCCTGATTTGGCACAGTTTTTAGCTGCAGCTTTGGCCTGCCGGCTGGTCTTTTACAAAGGTATATTTCAGCTCTGTAATTTCAGCTGGAATTCACTTGGGTTGCTTAGAGAGTCCCTTGAAAAGATGTGCTGCAATGTAGCATTTCTCTCTCCTATTTTGAAGACATTTGTGCTGCTGTGTGGCCTACAATAGCTAAGATGATGGGGGAGGATTAGCCTGTGAAGCTAGTGATGAGCTGCCCCATCAAAGAATGGTACTGCCAGCCTCCTACTTTGATCCTCACAGACCGAGAGAAATGCTTTAGAAATAACTCTATGTTAAAAAAAATGGAAGCATTCCAGAGAACTCTACATCAGATAGCATAACTTACAGCTGGTGTAATTCAATTACATGATAAAACACACCACTTTTCTTATGTGGCAGTGCACAGGCCAGATTTTGCATTCAGTTAAATAATCTGTTTCTCCTCTTACGTGGGGTGTAAATTAGGAGTAACTCCACTGAAGCCAATAGAACTAAACGGGGGTAAAAATGGACAAAAAAGAGACAACTTAAACCCATAATAATTCTATTAACTTCATGGGAATTACAGCAGATTCCCACCAGTGTAAACGAGAGAGGGTTTTGACATTTCCCAGAAGGTCCTCACACCTAATTTTCCCTTCCTGCATGAGCTGAAGCCCAAAACTGACACTAATGGACAATACCAGGCAACTATGTTATGTCCACATTTAATACATACCTACAACCACACCAGAAAGTGTAAGCTGGATCAAAACAAATCCATGTAAACAGAAAATACACCAGAAAAGAAAGTGTACCACAAAAAATTACAAATATATAAATTACTAGCAGATTTACCCAGCATTGCTCAGGTCCTTAACTCATTTTTTTTTCCATTTAAATCATTGCTCTGGGGTGAGGCTGGGATGAACCGTTTAGTATACAGACTCCCTGGGGAGAGAGGACTACACCAGCCCTCTCTCACTGCAGCAGATTAGAGACAGGTGAGATGCGCCTCTTCATGGCCACTTCAGCTCCAGAGGGCACAGCCGGGGGAGAGGTGCATATCCCCTGATTGGGGCAGGTCCAGGTTTGTCTGTCCTCTGCACTCCCCAGCAAGAGAAAGGAATGGAGCAAACTGTTCACTTTCCCCGTGCTCGCTGACGAAGGGAAACAGGCATCAGTGCTCCCTTATGAATCGAGGGTGTGAGGAGCTTTATCCCCCACCCTCTGTAAAGGGCACTTGAAGGGGTGGAGGACTTGGGGCTGGAAAATCTGAGGGGATGTATGCCCCCAGATAGCCCCTTTCACCTGTCTGGTGATTCTGTCTCTTTTCTGTATGATTTTAGGAGAAGCAATCCCATTTCAGGCACATCCCATTTTCCTGGCACAACCAAACCCTGACCTTGATTTAAGTTATGGTAAGAGAAGCTGTATATCGAAGTTGGTGGTCATAGCTCTTACCATTTAGGAGGAGTTCATGAACAAACAGACAGACACAGACACAGACAAACTCTTTCAGATATATGGTAGTTTGTATTAGGCGAGATTAATCAGAGAAAGAACTAGATTTGGTTTAGCAACTGAGAAAGCTGCAGACAGAAATAGCACTCAGCAGTAGAGTGTACGATATAGTTGTATTGCATCTGCTTCTCATCTTTCAGTCTTTTAACTGATGCCATTCCTGTGCCATGCCCTATGGGTCTCACAAATATATTGCTGTTACCTGGAGTGTACCCTGCATGGGATCCCAGTGGCTGCATACCGGATAGGCGATAAAGGGCTGAGAATGATATTTTTCTTGTGTTGATATTGGGGGGCTGCACATCTTACACTCAGCTGTGATTCTTACTGAAGAGTAATAAACGTTAGTGGGGAAATTGTGATCTTTGGCTGAACTGCAGAATGCCCAGAGTGCAGAATCTTCAGAGATCAGCTGTATGCAAGGGCTGGATGCAATACTAATGTCTAACAGAAGGGAAGAGAGGTTTGGAAGTGATTTGGTGCCCTCTAATGGTACGGATGTTTTTAACCAAATTGTTGAGATGGATATACCTCAATGCAAATGTAGCCATTGTCTCTGATAACTTGACAGTGCCAATTGAAACACGTCTGCTTCAAACACGGGTGTAGTTCCCTGTCACGATTAATAAGAACTCTGTGGAACTTTGGAACTTCTGTTTTACTCCATTATCCAAGTTTTGTTGAGGCTGCTCTACTAAAAAATAGAAATGTAGCCGTGTTAGTCTGGTGTAGCTGAAGCAAAATGTAGGACTATATAAAGTGCTACATAGTCCTGCATTCTACTAAAAAATATGATCCTCATGATGCCATGCCATGTATACTCTGCACAGAACCCACTGCCGTCAGCTCTTCCATTCCTGGAATAATGTCATCTTTGCCCCAGTTTGATCTGAACTGGATACTTTGTACTCCATATTTAAAAGACTACAGATAAACCCTGGACATGCATTGGACAGTGTAACTGAGAATACGTGCTCTGTTGTCAGATGACATACACAATGTCATTCTCTGTTCAATTGTGTGTCATCAAGTACACCATTAATCACTTATTTTCTCCCCAAACTATATGGGGGGGAGAGATAGCTCAGTGGTTTGAGCATTGGCTTGCTAAATCCAAGGTTGCAAACTCAATCCTTGAGGGGGCCATTTAGGGATCTGGGGCAAATCTGTCAGGGAGGGTACTTGGTCCTGCTGTGAGGGCAGGGCACTGGACTCAATGACTTCTCAAGGTCCCTTCCAGGTCTATGAAATGGTACATCTCTATATTATATAGCAAACCATTTTAGTTAGTGTCTGGGGCTAAATCTTTGGGCCAGAGTGTTTTGTCTTAGACAGCCATACAAACTGGCTGCTGGCTGAACTACCCAACCCTGAGGAAAGGGATGAGCTTGGCTGAACAGTCCCTGTTCCATGAGTAGTAGGCACACAGCTCCTAAGTGGACTGGAAGAGGCATGGAACCCATACGTCCTGGCCTTCCCTATAGAGAAGGCGATGGGATTTATTGCAGCACAAGAGCTGCAGCAACTCACAGGAGGCAGAAAGGTGAGAGCAGGTCTAACTTCTTGGGAAATCCTTCCTGCCACAACCTTTCACCCTGATTTGGGGTGATTAAAAGGGACTGCTGAAACGGGGGGATGTGATTCTTTGTTTCTCACACCTGATATGAAGGATCTTGGTACCACTGGATGGGTTCTTTCTTCATATGCCTTCTTCCCTCTTCTCAATCATCTACCTCAGCTGTCTACTGAGGCATTGGTCTTCTACCTGCATGGCCTCTTTAGATCTTCCATAGATGACAGGAGCCCCACACCTAGCCTCCCTGGGTGTCATCCCTCAAGAGCAAGGCAGCCATATATGAAAGTTCGCTTGGTTGGTTATAAACTCCACCTCAGGGGAAGCGGAGAGGGTCGATGTTACTTTGTGAACACGCATCTGTTACAGGGTGAACCTGCCCCACACAGGGCCTTCTTAGGTGAATGAGGCTGTTCTACCCTCACGGGCATTGAAACTCCCATGTGAATCACATCAGTGACAATATCGGAGCCAGCCTTTGTCCTGTGCTAGCCAGCACCCTCTAGCGAGTTCATCGGTACATCTACAAAGCACCGTTCTGTTGTATGCGCTCAGTGTACAATAAACATGTTTCTGCCACTTTAATTCTACCCCTATTGCTCATTATACAGCTTGGGAATGTGTTTAATTGGGACAAACTTTCAAAGGGGTTGTGTTTGTACAGTGCCCAGCAGAAGGGGAGCCTTGATCCAGGATTGGGGCCCCTACATGCTACAGTACTGCAATACAAATAATAGGTAAACCCTGTGACCACTTCACCGAGATTGATGAATAACCGCAAATATGAAGTATAGCCTCCTTTAAGGGAAATATCTGAAACAACTTTAAATAATTTTCCAGCGCATGTTTTCAATTGCCTTCAATGGATCACGCAAACCACCTTTATGTCTTTGCTTTCCTTAAAATGACCACAGGGTGGCGATGTATCACTATGAGTTAATTTTATAGTCTGAGTCTCAGCAGTCAAAACTTGGTTAAAGAAGTTGGTAATTTACAGCACCGCACATCTATAGGGATGCCTGTAGAGGGAAACTTCTGGACCTATTTTACCTCACAATTTGTATTTATTGCTTGACTGCACTGTTTACAAGACTGTGTGCCTTACTCGTCAAAGCAGCCGGGAGTTTCTAAGACTAGCGGTAGTAGAACAGGTGTTTCTGCTTAGCAGGTGTATCCAAGTCCAGAAGCATTCTGAGATACATAGAGATGATTGTTCTTAGTGTGCCCTCCTGATCCCTCTTCCAATTTTCATCCTGATTTTCACCATACCTGGGTGCAAATCCTGCCAAAATAAAACACCTGAGAATTGTATAAATACCCACCAATGTAATTTCTCATTCTTTCAGATCCCTTCTTAAATTATTTCTTCCAGCTATAAACCAACAAAGGCAGATGCAAAACCACATGTGTACTGCTTTGACTTTGGGCTTTCAGATGGTGCATCACATGGATCTAATATATATTAATATGTGTATATTGACATCAGGGGGCATTGGATCAGGCTCTTGAAACCCAAATACAACCAACAATATAGGATAAATAACTGTTAGATCTTTATATTTATATATAAATATTATAATCTTATAGTTATTTATGATTTCAGTGGATCTAGTGTCCACTGAAGTCAATGGGAGTCTTTTAATTGGAAATGTCACTGGGCATTTGGAGGTTGAGGGACCGGAGCCTTTTCTGTGTTCATGCACAGATTTTTCTCAAATCCAGATCTAAGTTTCAGGTCTAGAGGGAACCATTATGATAATTTTTATAAACAGGTCAGAATAGATTAAGCCAGAGGGATCTGTCTCAGAACCAAATGGAACCAAGAAATGACCTTGTCATGACTGAGTTTGTCTGGATGGAGGGCAGATGGTTAGTGGGGATAAGAGAAGTGGTTTTGCCTTTCATAAGAAGCACACTGTTTCCCAACCCCAGAATGCTGCACGCTCACAATGAATTTTGAAAACTGATAAATTCACAAGTTTTTTCTTTGCATTGCCACTGCTTCTCTACTGATATTTTCCAGCGAGGACCTGAAGGAGGGCTCACAATGCCCCTGAAAGAAAGTTCATTTTGAGGTAGTTTGGGCCTGAACTAGGAAATACCAGGAATACCATGTTCCTGGGCAAATTCTAGCCCAAATTTCCATAGGATCTGATAGGTCAGACAAGCACCCAAATAATAATATTTAGACCTTCTCACTGAAGAGCTCACTGTGCTTTGCAAACACCAATACATTTACCCTCACAACATCCTTTTGGCATAAGCAAGTATCATAGTCCCCATTTTCCGTGTTAAGAAATGGAGGCACAGAGAAGATAAGCAATTTACCTCACAGTATGTGGCAGAGATTAGATCTAAATGCCATTCTTATATCTAAGCTTCAGGGCCTTCTTCAAACACTGGGGAGTCTTATCTACACTGAACCAAAACTTTAAACCTTCGAGGGTTTGCCCATCACTTGATTTAAGAGGAACCTGTGGTTTCTCTCAACACATATAGTAGTGACATAATTCTGAAGTTACCCTGTTATCACAGTACTCTACTTCCAGTCTCTCTGTTCTTTACAACTTTATTGATAAACTGAATATCAAACTCACTCTTCAAATCTTTTAATAGGAGAAGACTCCCAATACTTTAACACTGCCCATCCAGAGAGCTAGTTAATTTTTAAAGGGCTTCTATGTCCTACGGATGTGGCAAAGCTTACTACCTCATTTCACATAGGGTGAGACTGAGTACCGGAGACTTGAAATGACCATTCCCAAACCACCCATTGTGACTGGCAGGTTCAGTCTTGCACTCTCTGGCCACTAGACTGATGGTGATGCAGCCTACTGAGGCTCTACCTGCAGCCTACAGACCTCCTGTCTGCCTCTCTCCACAAAGTGCCTCTCCCACTCCCCCCCTTCCCTCCCAGAGCTGGAACGCCACAAATCAGAGCTCTGAAACTGCTGGGAGGGGAGGAGCTGGTAAGTGTGGGGCTCCAGTGCCCCTGTGCAGGAGAGGCATGGGGGAGAAGGAGATAAACATGGTGGGGAGGAATGCAGAGCTGCTGCAGCCCACTGAGGTAAAGGAGGCCCACTCATGATTTGTGGTTGCCAATGACTGTACTAGACAGTCCTCCGTTTGTCAGCCAGGATGTCTGATGAATACCGGCTCAGGCAAAAGTTAATTGGAGCCTGGTTATACAGACAACAGGGCCCCTACTGTCACTCGCCAATAGACTTCTCTTCTCAGTCAGGCAAGTGGTCATGGGCTGTACGCTCACTGCCACGGCGCCTCCCACTGGTCACTAAGGGAATCATCTCCCTGCCTCAGAGTGCCCTCTGCTGGTCCGTGTCCTAGCACCTGGTGCAGGTCTTCTGCTGGTTCAGCCAGGTGTCACTTTCTGCCTACAGTGCCCTTTCCTCCTAGTACTGCCCTATGTCAGTGCCCCTGCACTCTGGGGTCCTCCCCTCTCCTCCCAATTCCCCGATACCCACCTTGCTTCAGTGACCCACTGAAGGAGTGAGGAACATTTTGGAATAGCAGGTTATTTCGAAATTTGGTGCTGTTGTAGACAGCACAAAATTACAAAATAAGCTATTTTGAAATAAGATCAGAATAGGATACGCAATTTGCTCAAATTGCATACAGGCAGTCCCCGACTTACGTCGGATCCGCAGTTACGAACGGGGCTGCCCCAGGGTACACGGACTGCGGGACCTCGCGGTCCTGCTGCCCGTGTACTCTGGGGCTTTCTCTGCGTCTCCCTGGTCTGCAGACCAGGAAGATGCAGAGCAAAGCCCCGGAGGGGCTTGGGCAGCGGGCTGGCCCGCTGCCCGAGCCCCCTTCCCCTCCCCCCGCGGCTTTGCAAAGCCTTGGGGAAGCCGGCAGCGGGGCAGTCCAGGGGCGCCTGGGCTGCCTCGCTGCCCAAGCCCCCCCCCCCCGTGGCTTTGCAAAGCCACGGGGGGGCTCGGGCAGAGGCAGCCCAGGCGCCCCTGGACTGCCCCGCTGCCGGCTTCCCCAAGGATTTGCAAAGCCGCGGGGGGGCTCGGGCAGCGAGGCAGCCCAGGCGCCCCTGGACTGCCCCGCTGCCAGCTTCCCCAAGGCTTTGCAAAGCCGCGGGGGGGGGGGGGGCTCGGGCAGCGGGGCTCCCCAGTTGCGCCTGGGCTGCTCTGCTGCTGGCTTCCCCGAGGCTTTGCAAAGCCACGGGGGAAGCCGGCAGCGGGACAGCCCAGATGCCCCACTGCTGTCCCGCTGCCGGCATCCTCAGAGGCTTTGCTCCCCATCTCCCTGGTCTGCTGGTCTCCAGCAGACCAGGGAGACTGGGAGCAAAGCCGCGGAGGACCCAGGCGGCGGGACCGCGGTGCGTCTCGGTCCGTCGCCCGTGTCTTCCTGGTCTGCTGGAGTGGGGGGGGGGGCGCAGCTAGTACGCCCCCCTCCCCAGCAGACTAGGCTTTTCTCCGGACGCCTGTGGCAGAGCAGCTGGGGTGCTGCCGGTTGGTCCCGCAGCGCTGCTCTGGGCGCTACTGGTCCAACCCAGCAGCACCCCAGCTGCTCTGGTCCTGATTCAGCCGCTGCTGGTCAGTTTCAGCAGCGGCTGAATCAGGACTCCTGGGGCAGAGCAGATGGGGTGCTGCTGGGTTGGTCCAGTAGTGCCGAGGAGCGGCGCTACTGGAGCAACCCAGCAGCACCCCAGGTGCTCTGCCCCAGGCATCCTGATTTAGCCGCTGCTGAAACTAACCAGCACTGACTACAGGAAGCCCGAGGCAGAGTTGCTCTGCCCCGGGCTTCCTGGAATCACCTGCTGATCAGTTTCAGCAGCAGCTGACTTGGGGAACGCTTGGGGTTCTTAAGTTGATTCTGTATGTAAGTCAGAACTGGCGGTCAGTTTGAGCAGCGGCTGAATCTGGACGCCAGTTCCGACTTACATACAGATTCAACTTAAGAACAAACCTATAGTCCCTACCTTGTACATAACCCGGGGACTGCCTGTATCTTATTTCGAGCTGTGGTGCAGTGTAGATGCACCCTTGGAGGATTGTTGTTTTAGACCCTGTAGAGCAGGGGGAAGGATAAGATTGGTGGAGTGGCTTGTCTGTGTCTCCAGTTTATGCAAATGAAAGAAGATGGCAACTTCGAGCAGCTTTGTTTTGCTAGTCAACATATGGTAGAGGCTGAGGAAGAGAAAGGTGAGAGCCAGATTTTGCTCACATGAGGCTTCTCCTAGTCCTCTCTGTCTTGTAAAGGCCAAATTGTGGCAACCACCAGTTAGAGAAAAGGCACCAGAATTGCCTATGACTGGCAGGGTGGGTATGCAGGTTAAGGCTGTGCTTTCAGAGGTCATTTCTCTAGTGAGTGATTGGAGAAGGGTGGTTGTGAAAGACTGGTCTTGCTAACCACAATAAGGAGCTGTAGTCAGGGCTGGTCCTAACCAATTGGCAGCCCTGGGTGACTGTCTGGCTCACCTGTAGGATTGCCAAATGGTTAAAAAAAACCAGACAAAAATTTGTCAAGCAAAAAAAAAAAAAGGGGGGGGGGGGGTTGGGGAGTAACTAGGGAAATCTGGGGGAAGGATTCAGGAAGTCAGGCCAAAATACCCAGGGCAGCCCCTTGAAAATGTCAGTAGTGATTCCTTCTAAGCATGGCTTTGGCAAAGAGTGCTGTGCTATGGCAGTTGTTTCTTACTGTAGAAGTATATCATAATTTTTCTTGATGTAGTCCCCTTATTAAAGGTGCCTCTGACTTTTTCTGGGAGGATCCTGTGTGCTGCAATCTAGCCCTAGAGACTACAACTCCCATGAGCCCTTGAGGAAACCAGGAAAAGAGGGTTTGTCTGGGTATGTTGAGAGAGGGTCTCAGCTGTCTGGGGCTCTCCATTTTGGGGGAAAGGAGCCAGACTGCTCTGGAAGAGCCTTATATCCAGCCCAGGAGCTGTTGTGTTGTGGCTACAGCCTGGGACTGAAAGTCTGCAGTGCTTGGATCTAGTAGGCTGCTAATTAGTCAGGGGAGAGACTCTGGCTGCACCTGTGGCTGAGGAGGACTACACAAAAACCAGCACACAGGAGGAGGCTGTAAGTAAATGGGCTCTTTGGGAAAGTGCTGCCTGGGTTTTGGTTTCTGATGCATGCTTTGGGTGTCTAAAGCTGTATTGGGTCAGGTTTCTAGAGAGCTCTTAGCTGGGCCAGATTGATGCTTGTTGTCTTATACACAGTACAGCTGGGAGAGACAGAAGATTGGTGGAGTGGCCTGTCTGTGTCTTCAGTTTATGCAAATAAAAAGGGATGTCTACTTAGAGCAGCTTTGATTTGATAAGCAGCCTATGGAAGGGACCCAGAGCTGAGAGCCAGGTTCTGCTCAATGTGGGGCTTCTAGTGTTCTCTGGCTTCTGAAGGCTAAATTGTAGCAACCCCCAGTTAGAAGAAAATGCTCTAGCATGGCTTGTGACTGACAGAGCATGTGCTGATTAAGGCTGTGCTTTCAGGGGTTATTTCTCAAGTGAGTGAGTGGAGAAGGGCGGTTATGAAAGCCTAGCCTTTTTAACCACAGTGGAAAGCTGTAGTGGTGGGGGTTTTTTCTGAGCATGATTGTGGCAGGGAGTGCTGTGCTATGGCAGTTGCTTTCTGCTGTGGAAGAGTGTCTTCTTTTTTCTGAGAAGAGCAAGGGAAGGGAGCATAGTCTGAGTGGTTACCTTTGAGCTTGTTTTATGTGAAAATCAGCTTGGGTATGGCTGCTAGGAGCTGTGCTGCTTGTGAATTTGATGAGTCTCTAGTTATGAGATATTTCCTCTGCTTTTAGGTGCTATGTGACTAGCCTGTATTTTTCATCAGGCTTTAGAGAAGGACTTCCTTGCTATACCTACTGGCTAAGTCTACACTGGCAGCTTCTTGCGCAAGAACAGTCGTTCTTCCGCAAAAACTTGCCTGCTGCCTACACTGCACGAGTGTTCTTGGTGCAAGTAAATTTACAGTATGGTGCTGTAAAACAGGGCTTCTTCTGGAAGAGCTCTTCCTCTCCCCACGAGGAATAAGCCCTCTTGCGCAAGAGCTCTTCCACAAGAGGGCAGTGTAGACAGGCAACATGAATTTCTTGTGCAAGAAGCCCCTATGGTTAAAATGGCCATCAGAGATTTCTTGCACAAGAGAGCATCCACATTGCCATGGATGCCCTTTGCGCAAAAGCACATCTCTTGTGCAAAAGCACATGGCAGTGTGGATGTGCTCTTGTGGAAGAGTTTTTGCACAAGAAGCTGCCAGTGTAGACGTAGACACTGTGTCTGTTATAGCTTTGCTCCCAGTTTCTGCAGTCAGCAGGATTACCTTTCCCCTTTCTTTCTTCTTCTGCTTTGTGTTCATAGCTACAGATGGAACCTCTGTAGTCTGGAACTCTTCGGTGTGGCAGCATCCATGGTCCGGTATGATTTTAGTTAGCTGGATGCTCATTTATCATGGATGTGGCCAACTTTCCCACAGTCCCATAAAGTTTGTCTGCAGGCACTGGTTCTGGCTCTCAGAGTTCTGTGCTGTTATTTAGCTCCAATTTATCTCTAAATGTCTTCTCAGAGGTGGTAAGCAGTGGAAGTAGCCATGGAGAACAATTATTAACTGTGCTTTTAACATCTGCCTTTAATATATTGGAAGACCTGTGTCAGATCTCTGCTCATGTCTTGTTTGCTCAAGAATACAGGTCTAGTTTTTGTGCCTTTCCTAATAGTCAGTTTTTCTAAAATTTTTATCATTTGTATTGTTCTCTGAACTGTTTCTAATTTGTCCTTATCTTGTTGTGTGCTGACAAAACTTAGGCTATGCCCCAGCTAAGGCTTCACAAATGCTGATTAGAATGGAACAGTGAACCTCCAATATCTTGTATATCACATTCCTGTTCATACAGGATGATAACCGCATAATTATATTAACCTTTTGTGCAGCTGCATCACAATGTTGGCTCCTATTCAGTTTGATCCACTACAACTCTGCCTCCTTTACAGCAGTTCTGTCTAGCAGTTATTTCCCATTTTGAAGTTGTGTATCTGATTTTTCTTTCCTAAGGGTAGTACTCTACTGAATTTTATCTTGTTGATTTCAGACCAATTCTCCAATTCATTGAGGCCATTTAAAGTCTAATCATATCCTCCAAAGTGCTTACAACCCCTCCCTAATGGGATCATCTGCACATTTTATAAGCACACTCTTCACTCTATCTAAGCCATTAATGAAAACATTGACTATTACCAGACCTCCTAGCTATATCACCATAGTCTCACAGCAAACTATTGATATTTATTTTCTGAGCCTGGTCTTTCAACTAGTTTTGCTCCCAAAAGCACATTCATCGAGGCCGTATTTCCCTAGTTTGCTTATGCGAGTGTGTCAGGGGACTGTGTCAAAAGCCTTACTAAAATCGAGCTATCCTGAGCAGGTGCCTTACCTTTGTTCCACATTGTCACCACACATCTTCCTCACCTACTGAACATGACAGGAAAGGGACTGGGTGTATATTTATCTGCTGGGCATAGTCAGGAGTTGGTTCAAAACAGTGATGTCATCCAAAAAGGCCCAACCAACAATCAGCGTTGGCACAATCTCTCCCCCATTCTTCCAGACATGTCTGGCAAGTGACTGGGGCAATTCAGAGTTAAGCAGATGTTAAAGAATCAGGGCACATGTAGCGCTTATTTCATTTTCAATGAAAAAATTATTTGAAATCCACTTTGGTGTTTGGCAGGAAGGGGTGGTCTTGTGGGGGAGGGGAGGCATGCTGGTGGTCCCTCTGCTGTTAGGAAGCTTCTGCCACCCCTACCCACTTCTTAGACCCTCTCTGTGAAGAACTGACTCATTAAGCCTTTATTCAGCTCCTAGTCCAGCTTTGTACATTTTGGCTGCTCTGAAGAATCTGTAGGTGCTTCTTTGTGCTGGGACTGGCCTGTGCTGAGAAGTGGTATTTTCCCTTTAACATCCTGCTTGTAGTGCTCCTGATCATCAAGCCATTAGACCACCTAATAGGAGTAGTAAAGCTGCTATATGGAACATTTATTTTTACTATACGATAAGACGCAATGTTAAAAACTGCAAAGTGCCGGCCGGATTTTCAGCAGTACATAATATGTCTTGCATTTTTACAGTAACCAGCAAGGCATAAACATGTCACAGAAATTGCCCAGGATGCAGAATTATTCCTCACTGAGCTATATAAAAAAAGTTGGATGCCGTTCTTTAAAACTGAACATACACAATTAACAGGAAAATATGTTACCGATAAAAAAGGAGAAAGATGGTTCATGATTACAGTTAGATGTGCTAGTTTAAAGTGGAGTGGGGTGGGGGTTCAGCAGCATTTAGCAGCAGAAAATGACAGTTCAGAGTATCAAAAGCACTTTTAAAGGAATTCGTGCTTTAGTGGTAACAATCACAGCAAGTTATCAAGTTCAAATGGAGAGACAGTTGCTTGCTGAAGCATATGGGAAGATTCTATGTGATAAGGATTCAGTAAAATCCTGGAAGGGCTTTATTTTTATTCATTTTTTTTTCAGAGAAATATTTATGAGAGTGAGGAGAAAGATTTCAGATTTTTTCCCATGCAAATTTAAGTGCTTATTTTCAGGTACGAGGCAAGTAATTTCGTCCATACAGGGAAGAACAACATAGAGGCAACTTGTATCTACTGACTCCCCTTTCTACGCTTTAACCATTAGACAATTCTTCCTCTGAAAGTATAATCTTTGTACTCCTGCACTCATCAGATGGCAATCTACGGTATTTCTGGTCCCATTATTGTAATATCTAAGCGCATCACAATCTGTAACATATTACTCCTCACAACTAGAGCTGGGTGAACAATGGATTGCGGGGTGTTGGCAATTGCAAATAGATGGGAAAATTATTTCAGGTTTAAAAAACTTCCATTTGACAAAATTAAGCCATGTTGCTATATTTGGACCATTTTTATGTGTTTTAATGATATTTAAATATAGTGGAAGGATATTTCAAACCAGAACATCAAAATGTTTAATTTTGAAATTGTCAGAATCAAATATTACAAATGTTTCAGAATGTTTAGGCTTTGTGGGGAAGATATCGCTTCTCCATCTCCCCGACTCCAAAACAAATAATTGGGTGAAATGAACAAGAATTCATGAAAGATTTTGAGCTCACTGAATCTGCATTTTTACCCCAAGAAGTCTGAAAAATATCACCCAATTGTATTGGCAGCAGCACCACATGAGATTAGGCAATGCTATTATCCCCCTTTTACATATGGGGAACCAAGGCATAGAGAGACTTGCCTGAGGACACACAGGAAGTCTGTCAGAGGAGGGAATGGAACCTGGATCATCCAGGATAGCAGCCTAACCATTGGACCAGTCTTCCTGTCACAGCTGATAGAAAGGCACCTGTTCTGAAAGCTGTTCCAGGTGGGCAAATACCTATGCTCGTGCAGATCGCCAGTGAACTCTAAGAATGAGGCCAAACATAATGAATTCAAGGCAAACATCCAGCATCACAAGTTCTATACAGGCAGTGCATTTCACAAAGTAAACGTCTCCAGTGCTTTGCAGCAATAAACAGTAAACATTTTATAACATTTTAATAAACAGCACATAATGCAATGATTTGCAAGAAGAAAATCATGAATGGAGGCATTGTCCTGGATAACCAGCACCAAGGAGACATGGGAGTAATTCACAGTAGGTTCCTTATTAAAATGTATATTGAACATGTTGATTTGGAGAAACATTCACTGGGAAAAAAATCTGGCTCAGAACTTGCTGCCAAAACACAGTAAGCCTACATGTCAGTGGCACATTGCTGATTTACAGTAGCTGAGAATCTGGCCCAAGTAACTTCACTTAGGGTGGATGGGTAATTTGAATATTTAGGTCCTGACTATCCCAAGTTGCACCAAAAGAGTTCAGAGGACAAAATTGCACTAAAATGTAGTCTGAAAATGGAGCCTGTTGCCAACCCAAAGAGCAAGAGACTTGCTTAGAAATAAGCCTGTAAATGCATTAGTTTGAACCAGCTCAAAGCAAGAGCCAGAGTGAAACTCAGGTTATGTCTAGACTACGGAGTTTTATTGGAAAAAGATATGCAAATTGCGCTCCTCAATTTGCATACTTTTTTCCGATAGTTTTGTCGGGAGAGGCTTTTCTGAAATTTGGCTTATGTACACTGGACCAAATTTTGGAAAAACCTCCTCTTTCAGAAGCCCTTCCTCCTTGTGAAAGGAGGAAGACATAGTTTCCAAAAGAGCGTGTCTGCTGTTCTGCAATAAATGTTGGAAGAGCAGACTTGTTCCTTGGATGTGGGGGAGTTTTTCCAAAATACCCCAGAAAAACTCTATAGTCTGGACAAAGCCTCAGTGTTAACTGCCCAGGAGAGGAAGCGTGTGGGCTGATAATGTGAAATCATGTCAGGGAGAGTGAAAAGGGGGGAAAAAACCTATCAAAGCCACAAAAGCTCTTACCCACTTACAATACGCAGAGAACACTTGATACCCATCTAGACAAAACTGGAAAAGATCACCCACACAGAGCTCTACATATGGCAGCAAACCCTCCAGGACTGGCCTGGAGTCCCCTGGAATTAAAGGATAATCTTTAATTTGAGATTATGTTATGTGATGAACTCTGTGGGAATACAGCCAACCAAAATTGGTGACCCTGGCATGGCTGCTGTCATATCAATGACTAAGGAAAGTTTTAGGACAACATATGGGCTACGTCTACACTGGCACCCTTTTCCGGAAATGCTTAAAACGGAACAGTTTTCCGTTATAAGTATTTCCGTTAAAAGCGCGTCTACATTGGCAGAATGCTTTTCCAGAAAAGCACTTTTTCCGGAAAAGCATCTGTGGCCAATGTAGACGCGCTTTTCCGGAAAAAAGCCCCAATCGTCATTTTTGCGATCGGGGCTTTTTTTTGCGGAAAAGACTACTGTGTTGTCTACACTGGCACTTTTCCGGAATAGTTTTTCCGGAAAAGGACTTTTGCCCGAACGGGAGCAGCATAGTTTTTCTGGAAAAACACTGACAATTTTACAGTAGATTGTCATTGCTTTTCCGGAAAAGCAAGCGGCCAGTGTAGACAGCTGGCAAGTTATTCCGGAAAAGCAGCTGCTTTTCCAGGATAAGTGGCCCAGTGTAGACACAGCCATGCAGGATACACTTCCCAATCTGCTTCTATGAAGTTGTGGTGATGATACGTATCAAAAATAGGAGCCGTACTATTAAAACAGTGTCATTAACATGCCTGTAATGTGAGTTGTCTCCCTTATTCTTTTAACTAGCAACAAATAAACTGAAGATGAGCTCTTGTAAGCATGAAAGCTCGTCTCTTTCACCCACAGATGTTGGTCCAATAAATGCTATTACCTTGTGATGGGGTTTTCTACTCACTGTTTGGATGCCCCTTGTGATTGTGGCTGAGAAATAGCTATGCCCAGTCTGATGTCCCTGTGCTCTCTCCCTTGTGCTGCCGCCCCTTTCACCTTCCAGGTGTGTTCCCTTTGTGAGTTGGGATGCTCTCCTCTTCATGACTTGGTGTTCCCTTTTCCTGGCTTGGGCTTCTGGCCAGGTCACTATGGCTACGTCTATACCGCAGCACTATTTTGGGATACTGGAGGTATCCCGAAATAGCTATCCCATGTATTAACAGCAAGCTGGTTATTTAAAAATAAAATGGGCCCACTATTCTGCCTCATTCCATGAGGAGGAAGGAACATTTCGGAATAGCAGATTATTTTGAAATTGACTCGAAATAAGCTACACAATTTGCATAGCTTAAATTGCATAGTTTATTTTGAGCTACGGGTACAGTGTAGACTTCACCCTGTGTGGTTTTCTCCTAGGGGGGATCAAAATCTCACAGTACAAACTGTCTCAGGCAATTTTCTTCTCCAGCACTTAATTTGAGATTATGTTATGTGATGAACTCTATGTGTCCAAACAAAACTATTTCCCCAGTGGCTGAGAGCCTGGGCTCACCCAATACTCAACTATCTGGTGAGGCCACATCTGGAGTATTGTGTCCAGTTCTGGACCCCCCACTATAGAAGGGATGTGGATGCACTGGATAGGGTCCAGCAGAGAGCGACCAAAATGATTAGGGGGCTGGAGCGCATGACCTATGAGGATAGACTGAGGGATTTGGGTTTTAGTCTGCAGAAGAGAAGAGTGAGGGGGGATTTGATAGCAGCATTCAACTTCCTGAAGGGAGGTTCCAAAGAGGATGGAGAGAGGCTGTTCTCAGTAGTGATGGATGGCAGAACAAGGAGTAATGGTCTCAAGTTACAGTGGGGGAGATCTAGGTTGGATATTAGGCAAAATTATTTCACTGGAATGGGTTACCTAGGGAGGTGGTGGAATCTCCATTTCTGGAGGTTTGTAAGTCTCAACTTGACAATGCCCTGGCTGGGATGACTTAGTTGGGATTGGTCCTGCTTTGGGCAGGGGGCTGGACTTGATGACCTCCTGAGAACTCTTCCAGCCCTATGATTCTATGAGCTAATCAGCAGCTCAACTATATAATATAGTCTGCCCCGTCCCAACTAGTCTGCCAGTTCCCTTATCCTAATCCATCTCTAGCAAGCTTCCTGAACCACCAGCTGTCCGAGGAAAACCTTTCTGCAGAGCCAAGATCTCAGAGCTTCTACTGCACCCCTGGGATTCTGCCTTTTCCCTCTCTAAGCTCTGAGGGTAACTGCAAGCTCCCACACGGAACCTGTTCTGGCCTCTGTTTGTCCTTGTATTAGCTCTGTCTACTTCTGCTCAGCTGGGCTCCATCCTCAATCAGGGATTGCTTATCAAGTCAAACTCTCCCTTTGGTGTGATTACTCTTCTCCTGTTAGATTATTTAACCCCTCCTGGGCCATGTTAACCTTGTCATGTGATCACCCCTTCACACACCTCGTCCACCTTGTAAACAGTAGTAGTGGTATTGTCATCTCACTTGGATGTGATTCTCTGGGTCATGGACTGGTTCCTGTCTTGCACCAGGGATAGCTCAGCTATGCACTGCCTTGTACAAGGACTGCTAGGTTACAGCCTTGCCCTGGTCAGTGACCATCTTGCCACATTTAGTCTGGTTCTCACCAGTGGCAAAGGCCTTGATTTTCAGTTTAGAACGTTGTAGCAATTGTGTCTTGCTTAATTTCTTTGCCAGAATCTGAGTGATTTGTCATCCTTTGTTTACGTCTTCCTCCCAGTGATGGCGTATGCATTCCTCTGAGATACAGTAGCTCTGGCAGTGATTTTCCAACTCTCAGATGTTTTGCTATCTGGTTTTTGGGAAGCCACATTCTGCTGTTCTGTTTGCTTGTGGGCACTCTAGGGCTAGGCAGAATCTTGAAATTCTCCATTTGCTCAGTGTTTACTTTGTTAGTTTCAGCTGGTGGGTTTGGGGAGATAATTTTTAGCTGTGTTTGTTTTTTAAATAAAAAAGAGATATCAGCCGTCACTAGAGTTAATGGATATCAGTTAAATGACAGGAATGCAACCCCCACCATATCATGCGACTGGTATTGGGGGGGAAATGAAAACCTCTCACTTATCAGCATTGATGTGTGTGTCACACCTTTATTCCAGGCCTCTTCTTCCACCACTAGGGTCACCAACTCTTCCGACTAGACAGCCCGGATGCCATTGCTGCAAATGGTCTCTAGACTGTCCAGTTGGGAGTGTTGGCAGCCCTAGCATACACCCTTCTATGTCCTTGGACCATTTCATATATGTGAGGAGAGCCTGAGATAGGGTCAATTACATGTTTTGTGCATTTCCTTTAGTCCCTTGTAACATGCCTCACCCTGTCTGCCACCCCATTTTTTCCTATGCTAGTGCCTTAGCCGGTAGTTACACAATGATGCCTGCATCAGCCCTCCTGCTCTTCTTTCAAATGTGCTGCATCTGCTCTCAAGTGTGCAATGGCCCTTCTAATCACAGTCTACCTGAGTCCTTATCCTCGCCCATACCAGATCTCTCAATCTCACTGGTGTGATGCAGCTAGCATTGGAATTCCTGGGCACTCCAAGGGTCTCTGACATCCCAACAGGCTGCAGGAGAAAACCTCTGTATATTTCAAGGACAACATATACTTGAAAATAATTTGTAGCAGTACTGGAAAAATCCAGTCACAACACAGTTCCACATTAAAGCACTAATTCTATCAATTAGCATTGCTGAAGCCCCAGCTGTCAGAAAACATTTGTTAATCATGTAGACAACTGAGTTTTCCCTTTAGTTATCTGGAAGCAAATTCTTATTAGTTACTACAGACATGGTTCCCCAGAGCTCTGCTTGATCCATATACCACCAACATAAGGAGATGTGGGGGATTTGTCCTATAGGCAGCAGGTGTAGGAGAAGACTGAGGTTATATATTGTATGGAAGAACTAATAGGTTTCAGGGCTTGGCTCACTTTCAGAACTGGAAAAAAAGCACCCTATTAACACACCCTGAGCATGTGCATGCAAAATTTTGGTCCAAATTTATCCCAGATGTAACTTCGTTGACGTCAATGGGGTTGGGCCAGAAATTAATTAGTCCCTTTAGTTTTAGTGAAATTGTGTTCCTGTTCTACTTAAATCTTTGCCGGTGTGCATTGATTCTCTTTATCAGGGTTAGGCTAAGGAAGCAAAGGCAGGTCTGTTGCTACAAGGTGTCTCTAAAATAGTCCATAGTAAATGGAAATATGTAGCTTCTTTGTGCCAGGAGCATCCCAGAGAAGAAATTGCTGTCACAATCACTCCGTCCTGTGTCCCCTTTTCTTCATGGAGATAGGAACTTTCTGCTGGCTTCTAAGATCTTCAGAATAATACCATGCTTGCTCAGGTCCACTGGCCACAGAGCATGCAAGCATCCAAAGCTCTGGGGTACATGGATAACAAGAGGAGCAGGAGTTATAACAGTGAGGATTAGAAAATAATCAACAGCGTTCCAAGCAAAATAAATCCTCATCCCTCAGTACATAATGACCATCTAATGGATGATAAGAAGAAATGTTCCCGGAGGCAAAAGCAGGGTTCCCTGGATCTTCCTCATGCTGTTAGTCAGAATACTCAACTTGATGGACCAGTAAGCAATTCCTATGCTTTCTTTACATCCAGTCCCTGCCCAAGCACAAGGAGGGAATAAGCAGTTGCACATCATCCACTTACTCCTATGCACACAGACCCAAGGGTCCAGGAGCCATTGAACTGGTATAAGAATGATGTTCTTACTAGCCTTGGGGTCTTGTTGCCAAGTCACAATCTAGCTTTTTCAGGGCTGATGGGGGAACACAGAGCCTAGCACAGAAATCTTTAGTATCAGTTTACTGCTGGGTCCTAAATAATTCACTGAATTTTCTGTCTTACTTGACTCTAGAAGAGCTAAAGAAAATAAAAGGCATGGAGAGCCATTCCCTGGTTTGCACTCTAGATTAAATCCTAGGGGGGGAAAACATTTTAAAATGGTAACAAGCAACATCAAACACTTTTGTTGTACAAGAGGTGAAACATTCTTCCAAATGACATGCTAAAAGAAGTGCACAATTGGCTACATTTGTGTACTGGGGGGGAAAAAAAGATTATTTTTGCCTTCAGCAGAGAAGGAAAACAAAGCGGCACTAAACAGATTTAATAAAATGGAGGGCTGAATTCACGAACGTGTTGAACTGCAAAATATGCTGCGCTCTATCAATGGCTTTTTGTCTTATACCATCTGGGTAGTGCTAATAGGGACCACATTCCTATACTGCATACCGGTCAACTCACTTGGAATGAAAAGTAAAGCTTGTTATTTTCCAGTGCAAAAGGTTAACACCGACACTTTACTTTATGGAATAGGAAATGACACAGTGAGTGCCACTAAGGCTATGTCCACACTGCAATCAGGACATATGACTGCAGCATATGTAGTCAGACCCAAGCCAGCTTTGGTCTAGCTAGAGCAAAGCTAGCTCGAGCAACAATAGCAGTGCAGCAATGGCAGCCTGAGGAGACCTACCCTGGTTACATATTCAAGCAGCCAATGCTCATCCTCCCAGGTTTTCATTGCTATTATTCATGGGGCTAGATGACAGCTAGCTCGTGTATGTCTACAGTGGTGCATGCTGCAGTGGTATTCAGCTCTATCTGTGCTTAGCATGGGAAATACCATGGTGCATTTGGCTACCGACAAATGAAAACACTGAGATTAATTTAGCCCACTGTGTGTTTGTCAAAAGACAGATTTGACATCTCCTTACACTGTTGAAGTGTTACACCCATTTGACTTCAATGGCAATACACTGGACAGTGCTAAATGGCTGTCTGGAGGAGGATGGCCCTAGCCCTGCCCTTTTTCCTGAGGCCACACCTCTTTTGGAGGCCTGGAAGCAGTCTCCCCAACCTTGTCTAGGGGCCCAGCAATTCTGTCAGCAGCCCTGAACTTAATCCTTCAGCCCTCATATAGATTGTGTCAATCACTTTCATTCTTCGCCTATTCCTATCTTTCTTCTCTACGGGGAGATATGCCTTTTCATGATCAAATCTTCTCATCTTTTTGGACATCGTCCGAGCGGTCATTCCAGTTCCCATGCATTCCACTCAGGGTGTGTCTAGACTACACCTCTCTGTCGACAGAGAGATATAGATTGTCTCTAAATTGCTCATTAAGCTGGGATTTAAGTATCCCGTGCTTCATTAGCATAAACATGGCCACTGCTTTTATTTCAAAACAGAGTTTTATTCGAAAAAAACCCGGCAGTCTAGACTCAGATCTGTCAAAAATAAACCCTTTTTATGAGGGTTTACAGGATCTGTCGAAAAAGGGTTTATTTTCGACAGATCAGTGTCTAGACTGCTGTTTTTCAAAAAAACTCTGTTTCGAAAAAAGCGGCGGCCATATTTATGCTAATGAAGCATGGGATATTTAAATCCTGGCTTCATTAGCAATTTTGATGTGCTTGATTTGCATCCCTCTTTCGACAGAGGGATGCAATCTAGACATAGCCTCAGCGACAGCCATAGTCCATTGATGGTCAGTGAGCTTATCTGACAGGCCCATCACATTTTACTGTACCTGCTTTCAGCAACAGTGTTCTACACGCCACTCCGCTGCCTTATCTCTTTATCAGGGTCTCAGACATGGATTGAAATCCCCAAATTCTTCTTTCCATTGCCCTTTCTGTGACAGACAGTAGTTGCTCCTCTGTCTTCTTCAGAGTCTGTGTGTTACAGCCATACAGCTTTGCCCACAGTACTCTTGAGCTGAAGAGACTGGTGTATGTTGTCTTGTTGATTTTCTTCCTCGGAGAATACGCTTGATAGAACTGATATGTCTACACTGTGGGGTTTTTTTGCGGACGAGGATATGCAAATGGAGTGCTTATTTGCATATTTTCTTCCAATTATTTTTGCAGAAGAGCTTTTGCTGATAAACAGCCCCATGTAGATGGGGCCATTTGTCAGAAAAAAACACACCTTTTTTTGCAAGATCACTTATTCCTTAAAAATCGAGGTTTATAGGATATGTAAAAAGTGACATGACTTTACTAAAAATTATGTTCTTAAGGTCTTGGAGTTAAGAGAAGACAGCAGGAGTTGACATAACTCAGGCTATATCTACTCAGCAGTGTTATTTCGGAATGACTGACATTATTCCAAAATAACAAACTCGGCGTCTACACTACAAGCAGTTATTTCAACTTAATGTTGAGTTGGAGGACCTCTTACTCCAACTCCTGTAACCTCCATTATATGAGGAATAAGGGAGGACCTGATAGTGCTCTTTCTCAGACTTCCTGCTGTGTAGACAATGCCAAAAGCCGAATAAGCTATTTTGACTTAAGCTATGCAAATGTCATAGCTCAAGTTGCATAGCTTATTTCAGCTTAGTCCTGCTGTGTAGACATGCTTTCAGGGATACTCCTTTCAGGCAGGAATGGCTGACCCCTAGCTCCTTGTCTGACCATGTCTGTATTGCGTATTATATGTCTGTAGACCTATTTATATACTATGTCTACACCCTCTAGAGTGCACTTTGCTGCTTCTTCCATACCTCTTGACTAGGACTTCTGCTAGCTTTACCATCCATGCCACACAAATGCATGGGCATATGCATTTATGTGTATGTGTTGGGGTTAGACCTAGGTGCACAGACCACCTCCTTCAAAGGCTATGGGTCCTGATTCTGACCGCAGGCTGGTTTTGCTAATGTAATGAACTCCACTTCTTCGATGGAATCATTCCCGATTTATATTAGTGCAAGATAAAAATCAGGCTCTTGTTCTATGACCTGTCACATCAGCCAGTTTTTATCCCAAGTACTATGGATACAGTGAATGCTTTAGAGGCGGGATTCTGGTCAGGTGAGAAATATTTCTGAAGGCACCAGACTGGAGAGAAGGAGCCAGCGAAGGAAAAATAAAATATAAGACCTTCTTTGACCAATAGCTTTAAACATAAGAATATTAGCCCATACTGAGTCAATAGTTCATGTAGCCCAGCATCCTGTCCTCTGACTATGACCACTGCCAGGTTCTTCAGAGGAAAGAAAGAGAACAAGGCATGAGTTGAGTGGTCCATCCCCTGTTGTCCAGTCTTAGCTTCTGGTAGGTGGACATTTTGGGACATCCAGAGCACGTGGCTGCATCCTTGATCATCCTGACTAATAGACACTGATAGACCCAGTCTCTATGGACTTATTTAATTCTTTTTTAAACTCTGTCATACTTTAGCCTTTGCAACATCCTATGGCAATAAGTTCTATAGGTTGTGCGCTGTGTGAAGAAGTACTTCCTTTCCTTTGTTTTAAACCTGCTGCCTACCAATTTCATTGGGTGACAGCCTCTGTGTTATGTGAAGAGGTGAATAACACTTCCTTAGTCACTTTCTCCACACCATTCATGCTATATAGACTTCCCTCTTTGTCATCTTTTCCACGTGAAACAGTCCAAGGCTTATTATTTATCCCTTTCCTAAATGTTTTTGGACTGCTGCTGCATGCTGAGCAGATGTTTTCAGGGAAATATCCATGATAACCCCAAGTTCTGTTTCTTGACCGGTAACAGCTAATTTAGACTCCATCATTTTGTATGTATGGTTAGGATTATGTTTTCCAATGTGCATTCCTTCGTATTTATCAATATTGAATTTCAGCTGCCATTTTGTCACCCAGACTTGAGAAATCCCTTTGCGACCCTGGACAGTTAACTTTGGACTTAACTTTGGTATTGGCTCTAAATTTTGCCTCCTCGCTGTGACTCCTTTTTCCAGATCATTTATGAATATGTTGAACAGCAGTGGCCCCCACATTGACCCTTTGGGGTCTCTGCTTACCCATAAACACTGGCTCAGGTTCACATCCTTGAAGGCAGCATAAGTAAAGTACCATGAAATGTAATAGCACCATCCTGTAGCAACACACACATGTTTGGAAAAAAGAAGATTAAGGGGGGACATGATAGCGGTTTTCAAATATCTAAAAGGGTGTCACAAGGAGGAAGGAGAAAATTTGTTCCTCTTGGTTTCTGAGGACAGGACAAGGAGTAATGGGCTTAAAGTGCAGCAGGGGAGGTTTAGATTGGACATTAGGAAAAAATTCCTAACTGTCAGGGTGGTCAAATATTGGAATAAATTGCCAAGGGAGGTGGTGGAATCTCCCTCTCTGGAGATATTTAAGAACAGGTTAGATAGACATCTGTCAGGGATGGTGTAGCCGGAGCGTGGTCCTGCCTTGAGGGCGGGGGGCTGGACTCGATGACCTCTTGAGGTCCCTTCCAGTCCTATTATTCTATGATTCTATGATTCTATGATTCTAGCTCCCAGCCAGAAATATGTGGGGTGATTAAAAAATCCTGTAAAAGGGATAACATTTTCCATTTAATGCTGTAAATTTACAGAGTAATTTCAACAGAAGTACATTACATTTCAATATCATTTCCAAGGTGAATTTCTTAGGAATCTAGGCATTTATTTTTAAACTTGGAGTACAACTCTGCAACGTAGGAGTAACACAGAGGACTGAAGGGAGATACGTTGCAGCTTTTTTTTTTTTTTTTTTTTGCATGTAAGAACAATTGTATAGTTTTATTGGTATATAACCGTACAACAAAGTAACAATGAAACCTTTCCTTTGCCTAGAGAGGCAGAGACAAATTCTGCTTTACACAGGTGGCATCCTTGCAGCAAAAAAAAAAAAAAAAACAAGAACACCTGCAATAGAGCTCCCCTCTCAGCTAGATGTCTGATGCCTTTTCCTGGAACATCCTTCTGTTTCAATTTCTTCTCCTTCCCTTTCTATGAAATCTAAAGTATGACTGTTCTCTCAACCACACTGAGAAACGAAGAATGTTGCAGAGGTTCACTTTGAAGGCATCCCATGCCGTGGATGCACAATGCCACAGAAGGATATGGACTTCAAGGTAGCCAGCTGGTTTATAGACCTCCCGCTGGTGGCCCATGTGTAGCCCTATAGTGTTCACAGACCTAGTGAGAAGAGGATCCTAGCAGGGTGCTTTGGATCTGTAAACGAGATGAGTCTTTAACCCATTAATGAGCAGTACATATCGAACATGTCTTTTCCTCAAAAGTTAGATGATTACCAGTGTTTCCTATAGGACAGAGCAGGGCAAAATACGGCCTGAGGGCCGGATCTGGCCCACCAAACCACCAGATTCGGCTGGTGGATACAGCGGGAAGCCTGAGGAAGACTCTCCCCCCACATGCTGCTCAGAAAAGCAACTGCCGTGCCGTTTGTGTTTCACAGCTTTGAGCCAGAGGGAGGGGCAGAGAGGCATCTCATGCTGCCCCCACCCCCAACACAATCCCATTGGCCAGAAACTGGTGTATAATTGCACAACAAACAATGAAACCTTTCCTTTGCCTAGAGGGCAGAGCCAAATTCTGCTTTACACAGGAGGCATCCTTGCAAAAAAATAAGCCACCTGCAGTAGAGCTCCCCCCTCAGCTATATGTCTGATGCCTTTTCCTGGAACATCCTTCTGTTTCTCTTTCTTCTCCTCCCCTTCCTATAAAATCTAAAGTATGACTGTGCTCTCTCAACCACACTGAGAGGTGAGAACATTGCAGGGGTTCACTCTGAAATGTCCCATGCCGTGGGCATTTTGTAGAACAGGAAGCACCTGAAGTACCCTCCCCTCAGGATCTTATTCACAGACACAGATGGCCCCTGCAGCCAGTGCAAGGGTGGAGCAGGCAGGGAGGTTGCCCGAGAAACTTGTGGGCTGCTGGGCAGGAGTTGCCCAGGTAAGTCTCACAACCAGAACCTGCATCTGACATCCCAGCTTCTCCCTCCCCCAGCCCTCTGCCCCCCACTTCTGCCCCCCTACCCCACGTCAGACAAACCCTCTGCCCTCCCCCCCCTGCATCTATACCCTCTCCCAGACTCTGTACCCCAGTCCACGGCCTCAGGTCACAACCCCCTCCTGCCTTAGGACATAACCCAAACTCTTGTACCACCCCACCACTCCGCATCCCCATTCACTGCCCCAGGTCACAACTGCCTCCTTCAGCCAAACTCCTTCCCAGACTCCACATACCTTCCTGCACCCCAATCCTTTACCCCAAGCTCCCTTCTGAACCCAACCTCCATCCCAGACACCCTGCACCTCCTCCATTAATATAATGCAGGGGTGGGCAAGATACGTCTCACTGGCTAGATCCGACCCACGGACCATCCTGCCACACAAGCAGCTGCTGTTTTAAGCACAGGGCTGCTCTGTATGGCTTTCTGCTCTGGAGGGAGGGGGAGCCTTTGTGTGCTCTCACTGCCCCCCACCCAATCCTCACCTGAAAACAACCAGCCAATAGGAGCTGAGAGATTGGCCTGAGGGACAGAGGCAGCGCAAGCCTTTCCTCTCTCCCGGAGCTAAGAGCCACATGGAGACAGTAGCGATGTAGGGCTGCAGCAGGCAGGGAGCCCAGCCTGCCTTGGGGGTGCTGCAGGGCTGCTGGCTGGGAGATGATTAGGTAAGTGCATCCCAGCCAAAGCCTACCTCTGGCACCCCTGCCCCTCCCGCACTCCAGCTCCCTCTTCCAGGTAACCATCCAAACCCTCTGCACTCCCCTCTCCAAGGTCACAACTCCCTCCCAGACCCTATACCCCCTCCTAACACCCTCCCGAGGCCAGAATCCTCTCCTGCACCCATACTGCCTCCCTGACGCTCCACACCAATCCTGTGATCCAGGTCACAACCCCCTCTTTCACCCAACTCCCTCTCAGACCTCACACCCTCTCCTACACCCGAGTCCCTTACCCTGTGTGCCCTTCTGCACCCATCTTAGACCCTTAAACCTCTATCTTAGACCCTGCACCTCTTGTACAGACAAGTGCCACCCTTGACCACTTTCCAAAATCTTGGAGTGGCCCTCCATCAAAAATTATTGCCTACCCTTGCTGTAGGATCTCTCTGTCCACAGTCCTACTTATCTCTCCCATAGACACACTCCCGCTCCCTGGGATGTCATCAACATACCACAGGTACATTGTGATGTGAATCAGCAGAAATAGGACCGCATTTCCATGAAGAACTCCATCCTCTGCATACAGGGAGGATTAAGAGACTAACTCAGAGCCCTGATGTGTGGCTCAAGTGAGATTTACACTTATGAGGAGCTGAGCACTTTGTCACAAGTGCTATCAGGAATATGTTATGATGCCAGCATAAAGTGACAGCTACTGATAGGAAACCATTGCCTCTGTGCTAAATCTGAGGTTCTCAAACAGGAGGGTGGGCTCCCTTGTGGGTGGCTGGGATGTATTCAGTGGGGGGAGGGATAACTCAGTGGTTTGCGCATTGGCCTGCTAAATCCAGGGTTGTGAGTTCAATCCTTGTGGAGGCCATTTAGGGTTTTGGGGCAAAAATTTGTCACAGATGGTACTTGGTCCTGCTGTCAATGCAGGGGACTGGACTCAATGACATTTTAAGGTCCCCTCAGTCCTAGGAGATAAGCAATCTCCATTAATTTATTTATAAGAGAGGCCTAAGGGCAGGAAAAGTGTATGGAGCATATTTTACCTGCAATAATGAATAACTAGCAACGCTGATTCCTGTAAATATATCAGGTCCTCAGACAGCTCTGTGCATTTGATTCTAAACGGCACTGTGTGTGTGGTAAAATTTCTGTTAAGCTTGCATAGCTTATATAATGTCATTCCCATACTTTTGCTACATGTTTTGCACATTTAATTGTAAGCATCAACCACAATCACAGTTTTGCTCTTAATACAGTGGATCGTTGGCTCATTCGGGCAGTTTATGGAACTCGTCTGCTTCAAAAAAAGGTGCACACCCATCACACTAGTAACATTTGTGTGATGGCAGTAAGTTGGATCTCACTTAAAATTAACATTGCTATATGCTTAAATGGCTTTATTTGAATCAATGTCTTAGTGTTCTTAATGAAAGTTGCATATTGATTTTGTTTTATCGGTATATGAACTTATGTGGCGGGAAGGGAGTCATAAACTACTACAGAGACAAAGAAGAGTGGTGAGATCAAATAAGTTTGAGAACCACTGCTCATATTGGTTACAAAGAATGAGAACCCACCTTGGGGAGAAGTTAAGTTGCAATAAAACACAAGGACTGGATTGTCTGCTCACCTGAGAGTTGTGAAAGAACTAAGGCCACATGTCCACTTACTGGAGGATTGACTCTCTGGCAATCAATTTTCCAGGGTTTGATTTAGCGGGTCTAGTAAAGATCTGCTAAATCAAACACTGAGGGCACCGGGACACCTGTCTTGAGGAGTAAAGGAAGTTGATGGGAGCATTTCTTCTGTCGACCTCCCACTGTGGAGACAGTGCCAAGCTCAGTTTAAGGTACGTCAATTTCAGCTGCATTATTTACATAACTGGAGTTGTGTACTTCAAGTTGATTTCCCCCCACAATGTAGACCTGGCCTGAAGCTTGACTTCTCTGAGCTTCCACCCTCCACTGTGTTATGGATCAGTAACAGCACTTACTACAGCTGAGGACTGTAGAGTGCTCACTCAGTGCTGTGCTGAACTCATCTTACCAGTTGTTTCAGTACCAGAAGAAACTGCTAACACATTTCAGAGTCGAGCTGGAAAGCGTGGAGGTGAATTTTATGTTATAGGGACAATGCAACATAGCTTTTGTAAGGCTGAATTATCCCTCTCACCAGTTAAAAGTTTTGCAAGGGCTAACAAAGGAGAAGGGATGGCTATGACCTGCAACAAGCTCTTGTACGGGAGCACCTGCAGGGAGAGGGCACAAGGAACTTATGAGGACACAATGGCTGCTCACTGCTAGCACTACCAAAGTACTTCCATAATAGAAACCTCCCCTTGCCTCTGACTCTCAGAGGACCTCTCTGGAGAGAAGGTACTGGGCATGCTCAGGAGGAGTGGGCAGGCCACAGTCAGATGTACATTGGTGCCTAATCAGTCCAGTGAAGTTTACAAGGAAGAGATAATGCAACCTGAGGCTGTATCATTTTTTCATGGATCTCCCTTCATGTCTGGATTCTAGCTTCAAGAGGCACTGTGGCTAGAGCAATGTGTTGGCAGCCTGTCTTCAACAAAACTGCCCTGCAAAGGAGTAGGGTCAGAGCTGCTGGGGACCAGAGTTACAACAGAGTCACATGGACTTCTGTGCACATCACTCTGAGCTCCTACCATTCCCTTTGGGATCCATGTAGGTCCTGAGACATCTGTGGAGTTTGGTGGTAGGCTCATCAAAACAGACTGGGAGTTTCTCTGCAGAAGAGATGATCCAGCCAGTTTCACATGCGATAGCTTTGCAGAGACTAGATTGTGACCACAAAACCATCATAACTCTAGATGTTGCTTGGTCCTGCCATGAGGGCAGGGGACTTGATGACCTCTCGAGATCCCTTCCAGTTTTAATAGTCTATGAATCTTCACACATGTGCGAGTCTTTATATGTCCTTCCTATTTGGAGCAGTGGTATCAGAATATCCTAATTTAAGACAAAAATCTACAAAGCCATTGACAATACTGACTTACCAACTCTCTACTTTAGATACAGCCTTCCCATCATAATAGCTAATCTCATTATTGCTCTTTCATTTCTGTGAACAGACTTGCACAGTTGACATATCACCAACCCGAGGCTGAAGCATAAGCCATAGTAATGCTTTTAGAACAGCATTTCATAGAGTTTTCCCTAACTAATTCATGCCCTGACCTTTAACTGATTAACTAAAAGGTGGCTCTGATTGTGGGACTGCGGAAAAGCCTTATGTCACGAATTGATCGCCCCTAAGGTTAGACTACTGTGATGTGAAGCTGCTGTATCTGATATAAGAAAACACATCACTTGGCACATCAACAGACTGTCAAGAGGGCCAAAAAATGAGGGGGGCAGAAAAGAATGTGGACAGCTCTGAGTTCCTGGGAGGGCTGGGACCAAGGGCAGTCGGCCTTCAATGCCACCCGGAGTGCCCTTAGTGCTGCATGGAGTGCATAGAACGGTGGTTCAGGAGTGATTGAAAAGTCCCATGGCTCCAGCAATCACCACCACCAAGCCCCAGGGCAACTGGTCTCTTAGTCCCCTTTGTCCCCCACACTCATAGGCAGGCCTGGGCCTATACCATCAGCAAATTACCACATCCTGTGTGCCAGAGTACGGAGAGGGCAGGAGAACAAGAGTTCCACCCATTCCTCTGCCTGCCTGTCTGCTCGGGAAGGAGAGTAGTATGTAAACTCACACTCTGGATGTACTCCTCCCTGTTCAGCCTCAAGGTCCAAGTAGATCATGCAGGGATGTAAGCGGAATTTTAATTCCCATGAGTGGGTGTACAGGCCAAACCGCAATCTAGAAATACATAAAATGTTCTGTAGGACCCTCTTACAAAGGCTTGATGGCTTCTGACCTGTGTCTCACTGTTCCCTAACACAATTAATATCTGACACATAGGATTAGCATTTTATCAGTAAATGTTGGTAAATGTCAGGTTCACCATACAATGCAAAAAACATTTCCATCAATAATAATAGAAATTTACAGCCAGGTAAATTGCAAAAAATGCTGAAAACTTCTTAGAGTCTGAGGTAAGGACATTTATTTTGTATATTTTGACACCTGATGTTACTGATTTGGGTTTTAACTGTTTCAGATTTCATGGCCTAAAATTAATTAATTATTGTCTGATCCCTCCCTCCCATTTCCAGTCACTGTGAAAATGTGTACAGGTAAAAATTAAAAATACTTAAAAATAAACATATACATTATCCATCAAAATTGTAAAACAATAAAAATCTGATTCTGCTAAACCTACCGATACAGTTTAATGCATTAATCTGGAATGTGACATCACCTCATCCCAGTTCAAAATCTCCTTCCCCCCTAATGGACAGAATATATCATCCTCTCAACTCCATTCAGTTCACTGTCTTCCATTGGCACAATAAAATCTTGGTTTGACTTGTCATCTTTGCTACAGTCCCACAGCTAGGTAAAAGCCAGGCTACACACCCAGCTATACAGTGTAGCTGGGCTTCATCGCCAATGTAAGGATATTGCAAAAATAGTAATAAAGTGGTAAAAATCAAAAGTGGGTAAAAGTACAGTGAAGATGTATTACTTGCCATTCATTCTGGCTCCGCTCTCATATAAAGTTGCCCAGGGCTCCAATATACAATTAAAAGTAAAGGTATTAACGGAACAAATTTGGAGCCGAAGTTTCCTCTAAGATCATTCATCAGCTTGGCAATGGAAATGCACTCAATATAATACTCGGGAAGTTTGGGTTTAATAAGATAGCTTGTAACAGTCTTGCTTTGACTCCTTTTTTACTCAGTATAATCCACTTGGCAGAGCATAGTGACACCTAAGGCTTGCTCTTTGTTGTTCAGCTGACCAGTTTATTGGAGGTTATATAGTTCTAAAAACACTTGGCCAGTTTGTCACAGGAAAAGCTAGACGAGGGGACTTTGGAGAGGAAATCGCCATGAGAATTCTCCTGTGGGGTTTTCTAAATGGGATGAATGATATGGAGTCCCAACCTAAAGCTTGGTGGTTCCGAAGGGGATCTGTGGGAGGCCAGAGCCATCCATGTTAAGACTGTGTAGCCCCCAAAGGCTCCAGTGGTCCCATTGTTCCATGATGCCTGGGACTCTCCCTGACTTCGCTGTCCCCTATAGGGATGTAATACCCAGCCTGGAATTTTGTTAGCTATAACATGTAAGTTCTGTGGGGTTTTGGGGGGAAAGAACGATGTGTAACTCCCACACCTTTACCTGCACCCTCCTTCCCCAGCTTCACTCTTGGATCTTGGAGAACCCAGATCATGCAAAGGGAACCATGCAGAGAACTGCATGTAGGATGGAAGAATCCCATGCCCTGCTACAGGCGTGGGACTGACTGGCTAAGTGGCAGTTCTGCAGAAAAGGACCTGGAGATTACAGTAGATGAGAAGCTGGATACGAGTCAACAATGTGTCCTTGTTGCCAAAAAAGCTAACAGCCTATCAGGCTGCATTAGTAGGAGCGCTGCCAGGAGATCGATGCAAGTGATTATTCCCCTCTCTTCAGCACTGGTGAAGCCACCTCTGGTATACAGCATCCAGTTTTGGGCCTCTCGCAAGAGAAAGGATGTGGATTAATTGGAGAAAGTCCAGTGGAGGGCAGCAAAAATTATTAGGGGGCTGGGGCACATGATTTATGAGGAGAGGCTGAGGACACTGCAGAAGAGAAGAATGAGGGGGGATTTGATGTCAGACTCCAACTACATGACAGACTCCATGAAGGGGCATGACAAAGAGGAAGGAACCAGGCTATTCTCAGTGTTGGCAGATGACAGAATGAGGAGCAATGGTCTCAATTTGCAGTGGGGGAGGTCTAGGTTGGATATTAGGAAAAACTATTTCACTAGGGGGATGGTGAAGCACTGGAATGAATTGCCTAGGGAGGTGGTGGACTCTCATTGCTAGAGGTTTTTAAGGCCAGGTTTGACAAATCCGTAGCTGGGATGATTAAGTTGGGATTGGTCCTACTTCGAGCAAAGGTAGACAAGATGACCACCTGATGTCTCTTCCAACCCTCATCTTCTATGATTCTAACTCTGCAGGGTTCTGGCGGAAGGCCAAAGAGGCATCAGACCTCTTTTTCTACACAGGAGAGGGCAGCTTTGTGTATGGAGTACCCCTCACTGAATGGATCTCTGGCTGTACAATCTGGCCCTACAATAAGGAGTAGGGTTAATTCCACTTAACCATCACAAATATTGTTGCCTGGCTTCACACGCTGCTACATTGTGCCTAGAAACAAACCATGATGGAGACCTGAAGATAAATGTTCTATTTATGGAGCTAGCAGAGGAGAGACAGATACAGAGGGAGCTATCCAGCACCCAGCTGTCTGCCCTGCTTACTTTCCTGTTCTGGCTGCAGAACTGAAACTAACATGAAAGTGAGGCTTTGCACCAGGAAGAGGGTTCTGCTCAAACATTTAAAGGGACAGCACATCACAATCAACATGAGGAAATGTTTTTGCTTAGGTGTTTTAACCTTGCTTGCCCATGGCTGCTTATGTGACTAGAGCTGATAAGGGTGTCTTTCCTCAACCCATCCTCCATGTCCAGACTGGGCTTGATGATTCTGATCTCTTTTACTTTACTGTTTCACACCAGTGTGAGGTCACTTGGCTGATCACTGATTTGTTAATATGATCAAAGCATAGTAGGAGTGTGGGTAATTCTGCTTCCGCCCCTGATAAATTCATATAGTGACTCATGGGCTCCAGAGATGTCAGCAAGTTCAAGGCCTCTACAAGGAATCATTGTTCCTTAGGCAACTCAGAGATGCAACACTTTTTTTTATATAGTTCATGTTAGTCAATAGAATCTCTCAACCGATTAATTTATGCTTTGCAAAGGATGAAGTAATGAGCAAAGCGAACATTTTCTATTTAAAACATCTCTGTCAGGTGCATGCTGGCCTGTTGTGCATAATAATCAAATGTCTGTATAAATCTCATATACCACGTGTAGGTGTTGCTGTGCATTTTCCTCTCGTGTCTCAGTGCACAAGTTCTGGAACTCTGTCATCACAGAGAGAATCTATTGGTGAGATGGTTGCCAAAAGGTCAAGTGGTAAGGAATACTGCTAAAAGTTACAGAGCGGCCACTTTGTGTCTCTTCACTTGAGCAAAACAACCAACCTGGCAGCTATAAATCGCTCCTCTACCTGGAAATTTCAAAATTATGTGGTGTTGCCACACAGGGCTAAAATCTGCTCCCAAAAATGGTGGTGGTAAAAACCTAGAATATCTCTACTAAAGTTGTTGAATTAGTCTGGATTTGACCCATAGTGATTTTGTAATGTGGAAGAATTTTTTTTAATTCAAGGCATTTTTAATCTTCCTCTATGCCTTTCATCAGAACAATTTAGGTGATCCAGATCAGTCTGCAAATTGCTACAGACTGTTGCTTATGAATTATCCCAGTGCCTTTGTGCCAGCATATTGATTGCTCTAATGTCAAGAGAAAATAGATGCATAGCCTAGGAGAGCCATAAAAAAAGAAAAGAAAACCCAACGGCAAGCACGGAGATTATTCATCCATGTAGCTTAAATATAGACCTTGTAGGTACATGGCTGTGATTAGTGAGTAAAAATAGACGTATTACCTACCATTCCAAAACTATGTCACATGCCACAAAATCAAACCTCTCAAATAAACTGTTCAAAACAGAAGCATTTTGGAGAGTTAATGGAAGAACATTCAGGGAAGGAAATGTATTTTTGGGGGATGTATAGGGAATTGAGTTGCACTGACATCTTACAATGCAAATATAATCAAAGCATTGTTTTAGATATATATTAGAATTGTTCCGGTGCCTGTATCCACTTTCTTCAGTGATCTGTTTATACACAGTTATAATGAGTGATAAGTCTCAATGTGCTGTAACCAGGGTTTGTTCCTTTCCCCTCCAGTCAACCCAGTTGGTTGTTATCTCTTCCATGCTAGATTAGTGCTCATTAGTTCTGATAGATATTACCCTTTCAAGTTATTGCTAGTTTAATGCTGGATTTGAGAAACACAAAAATTGTCTATTTAAACTAGAGCTGCAAGGAAGTGTTTCTCCTACCATTTTTTTTTTAACTCTACTGCCCGGCAACTGGTAGCAAGTCAGCATGGAAAATGTGCGTTTTTTTGCTTTGCTCCTTTTTGATGAGATTATCTGAGTGTTCCAGCTGTGATACTTCTGACACCATCACTGAGCAAAATCCAATCTGGTCTCGCTTGGAAGCTGTCATTTCAAATTGGCCTCTGCAGTCCCACCCAGGATGGCAGTGGACTAAATATGGTAAACATCTGACAGCTGTTCAGTGGCCCTTATGAAATAAGGCCAGTTCCTAGGAAATAAGGCCACAATTTTGTGTATGCAGCATAAAAACTATCATCTCAGTTAACATTGGCTAAACGATTTAGAAAGAAACCAAGGATTGAATGCAAGAGATTATATTCTTACACTGAAAGTGTACACACCAGATCAGGGTTATGGAATAGTCATGAGGAAAGCTGATTCACAGGAGCTGATATACCGGATCAAACCATAGGTCCATCTTGTCCAGTATCTTGTCGCTGGCTGGCCAGCTTTAGAAGAAGGTAGAAGAATTCTTGTAATAGACAATTACGGCCTAAAATGCCCTCACCAAAAATTTCCTCCATTATTTAGAAGCTGACAAGCCTCAACTATGAGCATTTACAGGCAGTCCCTGGGTTACGTACAAGATAGGGACTGTAGGTTTGTTCTTAAGTTGAATTTGTATGTAAGTCGGAACTGGTACATATTGTAGGGGAAACTCTAGCCAAACATTTCTCCAGAGCTCAGTTTTATTCTCCTACACCTCACTTCCCTCAGTCCTTTATTCTCAAGCTGAGGTGTCTGCTGCGAAAAGCCGCTCCGCGTCTCCCTGGTCTGCTGGGGGGCGCTAGCTTCGCGTCTCCCTAGTCTGCTGGGGGGAAGCAGCTAGTGTGGGGTTGCCTCACCCCGTTTGTAAGTAGGGATCCGATGTAAGTCGAATCCATGTAACCCAGGAACTGCCTGTATATCCATTCCAGAACTCTTAAAATATTAACCATGATAACTGAATAGTCTTGTCATCCATACACATCAAATCCCTTTTAAGATCCTGCTATACTCTTGACCTCTGTGATATCTTATGGCCAGGAGCTCCCCAGGGCTAACTGTGCATTGTGTGAAAAAATATTTTCTTGTATCAATGCCATCTTGTACAATATATTCATTGGGTAAATACAGGACATCACTCTCCAAGGCTGTCAGTCTGATAGAAAAGGCACCATGCTTGGCATGCAATGGAGGAGGTTGAAATATGTAAAGAGTGGCATGGTCAAAGCCTGTGAATCAGAAATTTCAGTGTCCATAGGAAAGCCTCCAATGCATGCTCCCCAGGAGACACTCTTTATTAGCGTCCCTTCTGGATGTTTTGTCCTGTTCACTCTCTGAGAAGACCTCTCCCACTTTTGTGTCTGTGGTAGCAAGTGCCAGGCTCAAGGACAGAATGGCAGATGCTGGCAATTTATGCCACTGTATCTCCACAATCCAGATGGATTTACCCCTGTTGGGTGACATGAGACCCGAATCCATCTCTCCTTACGTATCCCACTGGGTTATTGTGAAGTCTAATCAGCTAACATCTCTAAAGTGCTTTGTGATCCTCAGAGGAAATGTCTTGCATGAGTATTAGAGATTGGTACTAGAACCAGTTCACTTTGCAGCTATGGTGGATTAAACAAACATGGTTGCCTTTGCTCCATAGCTGCCCAGGAGCAGGAGTCTGTCAAAGCAACACAAAAGTTGGGCTGGGAATATTTTTTTTAAGTAAAAGACAATAAGTAATGAGTCTCCAGGCAATGGCAGAAGGAGCCAAAGCATCTCGACACTCAGTGAACTTTGTACAATTTTGGAAGGACAGTCTTTGCCTTGTGCTGATTAGCTGGTTGCTCCAAACTTCACCTTCCCTCACAGTCACTTCACCTCAGTATCACTCCATACCTGCCCCTCTTTCCCTCTTCTCCCCAGTCTTGTCCCCCTCACCTCTCCCTCTGTAGCCCTCCTCTCTGTGCTGTGGCATATGCCTCTGCTCTCTTCTCTCCTTTGTGCTTGCTACACCCATACTTAGGCTATGTCTACACTACAAGGTTTTTGTGCAAAAATGGCTGGTTTTGCACAAAAACTGGAGGAGCGTCCACACCTCAATTGCGTTTTTGCGCAAAAAAAATTATAGTAAATCAAGAGGAAAGAGAACTTTTGCCAGTACGGTTATTCCTCTCCCCATGAGGAATGACTCCTTTTTGCGCTACAGCTCTTGCTCCACAGTGATTGCTTGTGCAAAAAGAGCCTATCAGAAAAAGCACAGGTGCTCTGATGGCCATTCTGTGAATGGCCATCAGAGCTTTCTTGCACAAGTGCATCCATGCAGTGTGGATGCTCTCTTGTGAAAAAGCACATTGCTTTTGGGGTGTGGATGCGCTTTTGCACAAGAAGTTTTTGCAGGAGATCTCTTCCACAAAAAGCTTCTTGTGCAAAAACCCTGCAGTGTAGACAAAGCCTTAGAGTGACTTCTCCCTCTTCATGTGTGGATTATGTCCTGGGTTCATCTTCTAGCAGCTGGTTCCTCTGCCCAAAGTGACTCCTCACTGTGCCCAAGACAAGAAGGGTGCTGTCCCTTGGGAAAATTGAAAGGAGTCCAATACCCACTACACAGGGGACAATAAAGTAAATAAAACACAATCCAGCAAAGGAGTCACTTTCCAACAATAACAGCACAATGGAGCAGGAGACTACTGAGAACAGGAAAAAGAGGCTCTGAGAGGGAAGAGGCTGTGCTTAATTAGTAATAAATCAATCCCCCTACTTTTTACCACTCACAACTCCTGCAAAGCCCAGCAACCCCGCTGGCCCATTCCTCCCGCCCATTTCTAGGCAGATGGCACACAGAGGTTTCACATTCTGAGGTGGACTGTTGCAGTACTGTGACATTGGGTTTGGACAAAAGGTCTTTCGCCTAGGGTAGGGCAGAGTCCTCTCTTGACTCCTACTCGATTCCCAGGTCTGGAACTCTGTTCAGCTCTCGCTCAGTACTTGGCGCGGGGTCTCTCTCTCTGGAAGCTGGGTGTGGCAGTGCTGGAGCTGCTTGGCCCCACAGCTAGATCTTACAGCAGTGCAAGAATTCCCTTTTGTGGTGAGTGCGAGTTTATTTAGCAAGGACTCCCCCAACAGAGATGTGTGTCTCCCAGCCTCCAAATGGAAACCAACCCTGCCCAAGTGCAAAGTCAGGCTGTCTGTGCAGCTTTGGATTGTCACTGGTCCAATGGATTCTTTTGCGGCTCACCTCATGCAGAAGCCTCCCTAATGGCTCCAGAAGAGGTTTCTAGTTCCTTCTGCCTCCCACTCTGGCTCCAGGCATGCTGGGAATGGAGTCAGAGGGCTCTGGTAGTCATCTTAATGGTAATCCTTTTGGTAGGGCCCAACAGAGTCTCACTGCTCCAAGAGCTGGCATACCCCACGTAGGGGTTACTCTCCTAACTAACCCCACCTGCAAAAATCATGGCACTAACCTGATGTTTCCCACTGTCATGTTGTTCGGCCTGCTTGTGTGTGATACCCCTTCCTCACCCTACATTTTTCGTGTCTTTTCAGATTGTAAGTGCTCTTGGCAGACATTTTCTATTGTTCTGCATTTGGATAGCACCTAGCACAATGCTGCCACCATCCCATTCTTGATTGGGCCTTTTCTTTACTGCAATAAACATGACTAATGATAATAATAATAATGAAGTCTATTAACGTTGCAAGTTAGAAAAGGTATTTGTGTTACCGCTTCTACAGAGGAGTTATAGGAGAGGTTTCCCAGCCCTCTCAGCTCCAGTTTATGCTTCTCAGGAAAATTACATGACCATGTCAGGATGACCTTCCTGTGCAGAACCACTTCTTCACAGACTCAGCAAACCTTTGACAGATTACTGTAAATCTAGAAAGGGCCAGTTGTAAACCAAATGCAACAGCATTTTGTGCTCTCTTCAGCTTCTTCTGGCACCTGCTGATAACAAGCTGTAATTAATGTTCACGGAGTCTCCAGTGTCTTTTTGCAATATTTAACTTTGGGACAAATGGCAGCTCTCTGCCTGGATTTGTCAGAAGGCTTGCTCCCAAGACAGGTTGGGTGGAAGTTTGCCCAGTGAAGCTAAATAGTCATAGGGGAACACTCAAAAGCTCACAATTGACATTTTGGATAGATAAGCACCTGAAAGTGGGCAACACGGTTCTGAAGCAAATACTCACCAGCAACTGCACACCACAACATAGAAACACTAACCCAGGAAGCAATCCCTGCAACAAACCCTGATGCCGACTCTGCCCACATATCTACTCAAGCAGCCTCGCCATAGCACCTAACCACATCAGCCATGCCATCTGGGGCTCATTCACCTGCACATACTAATGTGATCTAGGCCCCGCTGCCATGTGCATTGGCCAAACCACACAGCCTCTTCACAAAAGAATAAATCAGACATCATGAATGGTAGCATACAAAAACTAATAGGAGAGCTCTTCAGTCTCCCTGGACACTCGTCTACATTGCATCCCTCTTGTCCAAAATCCTATGCAAATGAAGCACGGATTAGCATATTGCCTCACTTCATTTGCATAAATAATTAGTGGCCATTTTTTAGCAAGAAGCTTTTGCTCAAGAGCTGTTCTTCCTCATTTTTTGAGGAAAAACGGCTCTTGTCCAAGAAGGTTTCTTTGCGCAAAAAGGAGCTGTGTAGATGGCTCCTTTTTGCGCAAAAGCCTCTTGCGCAAAAATGGCCCCTAATTAATTATGCAAATGAAGCACAGCAATATACTAAGCCATGCTTCATTTGCACAGGCTTTTGCGCAAGAGGGATGCAAGACGTAGCCTCAGTAAGGGTATGTCTACACTTCAGCACTAATTCGAACTAATTTAGCTTAGTTCAAATTAACTAATTCGAATTAAGCTAATTCGAATTAGTGCATCTAGACCTAAAAACTAATTCGAATTAGCATTTTGCTAATTTGAAATAACATGTCCACATTGAGTGGACCCTGAACCAAAGTTAAGGCTGGCCGGAACCAGTGCTGGCAGGGCATCAGGTTAGGACTTAGAGTGTGGAGCTTCTGCCTCAGGCTAGCCGAGGGCTGTGCTCAAAGGGACCCGAACCTCACCCCGGACAGACAGTTCTCAGGGTTCCCCGCTTGCTTGTCTAACTCGATGAGGGACAGCAAATCAGTCCTGACTTGGAGTGCCCTCAGTGCCCACACTTGGAACATCGCAGCATTCGGCCATCAGCCCGGCTGCACTTGCCACAGGCTGCCATCTGGGGGGGTCAATCGGGGGACTGTCAGGATCCAGGAGACCCTGCAGGAGAGCTTCCACCCCAAGGAGCCTGCAGAGCCACCCCAGTCCTCCCCATTGGGGGCTTGTGCCCCATTCCTCCCTCACCCCCTTTCACTTACCCTTCCCTAGCCCCCCTTCCTGAAGTAAAAAATAAAGGACACGTGTTCAAAAATAGAAACTCTCTTTATTTAACAAAACGGGGGGGGGGGAGAATTAACCTCTGCGGAGACTGGGAAAAGGAGGTGGGAGAGGGGAAGGGAGAGGGTGGGAGAGGGGAGGTGGAAACCTGGGAGGAGAGAGCTGGAAGGGGAAAGCCAGGGGAAGAAGGAGGAGGGGAAGTATAAAACTATGGTACACCATATCTTCAGTACTGTTTACAGATGTGGTCTCCTCACCTCAAAAAAGATATTTTGGCCTTGGAAAGGGTTCAGAAAAGGGCAACTACAATGATTAGGGGTTTGGAACAGGTCCCATATGAAGAAAGGCTAAAGAGACTGGGACTTTTCAGCTTAGAAAAGAGAAGACTGAGGGGGGATATGATAAAGGTCTATAAAATCATGAGTGGCGTGGAGAGGGTGAATAAAGAAAAGTTCTTCATTAGTTCCCATAATATAAGGACTAGAGGACACCAAATGAAATGAATGGACAGCAGGTTTTAAACTAATAAGCGAAAGTTCTTCTTCATACAGCACATAGTCAACCTGTGGGACTCCTTGCCGCAGGAGGCTGTGAAGGCTAGAACTATAATAGAGTTTAAAGAGAAGTTAGATAAATTTATGGAGGTTGGGTTCATGGAGTGCTATTAGCCAGAGGTTAGGAATGGTGTCCCTGGCCTCTGTTTGTGGAAGGCTGGAGATGGATGGCACAAGACAAATCGCTTGGTCATTGTCTTCAGTCCATCCCCTCCGGGGTACCTGGTGCTGGCCGCAGTCGGCAGACAGGCTACTGGGCTAGATGGAACTTTGGTCTAACCCAGTACGGCCATTCTTATGTTCTTACATTCTAAGCTCAGGGCTCAGGGTCGGGGGTCTCACTGGACCAACTTGATTTTCATGCAAACCTCCTCCTGGGTTTGCATGTGGCCTTTGGTGGTCAGGCTGGCAGCTATCCTGCCCTAGCCTGTTGTGGACGTTGAAAGCCTCCTCCCAAACCTTGATGAGGTCCACAATCTCCGCACTAGACCATGCGGGTGCCCACCTCTTGTGGCCCCGGGCAGGCTCCTGTGAGCCGCCAGCCTGGTCCTGGGAAGAGGCAGAGGGCTGGGTGGCAGTGGGTGGCTGGCTCATGCCATGCCATGACAGGTGCAGGGTCTGTGCCCCTTTAAGGGCTCTGGGGCTGGGAGGGGGGCAGAAAAGTTTCCCTGGTTTGGCCCAGAGTGGCCACCAGGGCAAGCTGGGGAGGGCTAGCCTCCCACTAGTTTGAATTAAGTGGCTACACAGCCCTTAATTCGAACTACTTAATTCGAACTAGGCATTAGTCCTCGTGGAATGAGGTTTACCTAGTTCGAATTAAACGCTCCGCTAGTTCGAATTAAATTCGAACTAGCGGTTTGCATGTATAGCCGCTATTAAAGTTAATTCGAACTAACGGCTGTTAGTTCAAATTAACTTTGTAGTGTAGACATATCCTAACAGATTTAAAAGTGGCCATCCTTCAACAACAACAACTACAAAATCCTTCAAAAACAGACTTCAGAAAAAGAGAAACTGCAAAGCTGCAATTCATTTGCAAACGTGACACTATTAAGCTGGGTTGGAGTGAGGACTGGGAATGGCTAGCTCATTACAAAACCAATTTTCCCTCGCTTCGTATTCACACCTTCTCATCAGCTATTGGGAGTGGGCCACATCCACTGTGACTGGATTGGTCTTGTTATCACCGGTGTAATGTCAGAAGTTCCTACCTTATAGGCATCTGGGCATGCTCAGTAATCAGGAAGTAGCACAATCTCCCAAGTAGGAACTCTCTATATTACACCAGTCCGCCTCTTGATAAGCAACTCCATTCTTTTCATGTGTTAGTAGATTTACTCCTGCCTCTGTAATTTACACTCCATGCATCTGACAGAGTGGAGTTTTGCCCGGGAATATTTGTGTCCAAATAAGTCTTGTTAGTCTTTTTTAAGGTGCCACAGGACTTCTCTTTGGTTTTGCAGATAGACTAATACAGCCACCCCTCCGATACTTGTCGGCCTTGTTATTCACATGCCCTTGACATGCTACCTCCTACTCTTTGCTACACCCATCGGGGTCCCTGTCTTGGCATTTGCAAGGATGGCATTGGCTGTGCCACATCCTGCCTGAACCAGTGGAATCATAAGCAGATGCCAAGAATCCCACTCCAGCAGAGGCTGCTGCAGACAGTCTGCCATCTAGGCAAAACTTCAGTGTCACCCCCTCCTAGTCCCTGCAACAAAGTCACGCCTCAGTCGGGGGCGTGTCTGGCTTTCTGGGCAGACTCAGCGAGCTCTCTGATGGTTCACAGAGGTTGTGGGGGGAAGGGTTGGCAAGGAGGCTAAGAGTCAGATCACAGTACCACTCATTGAGGTCTGATCTGGCCATTCCTCAGTCTCTGGGGGAGGAGGTGTATGGGGTGGCTGCCCAAATCCAAGTGAATGGCATGGGGGTTTGCAGTGCCACTCTGGATTGGCATAGTTGGCTCTGTCAACGTAGGCAGAATCTGTCACTAAGCACCTGCCTAGTGCCCACTTTCCAGATCTGTAGAGTAGCATGACTATTACCCAGGCTGTGAAAGAAGGTTCTCTTATGAGGTTGTCCATCTTTCCTTGTCGTGGTTAGGTCATAAAGCCCAATTCTGGTCCTGGCTGAACCCTGGTAGTGCACAATAATATTAATTGTATGTTACATTCATATATACCGCTTCCCATTTGAGGATCTCAATAGACTTTACTAATCTGAGCTAATTAAGCTCTGCAACTTTCCCCTGAGGTGGGGGCACATTTCCCTATGTTACAGATATGGAAACTGCAGTACAGAGATCCAAATGATTTTCCCAAGATCACCTAAGAAACTGATGGCAGAGATGTGTCTCATACCACGACCTCAGTCCCTCTCTTGTGATATAAGTACAACACAAGAATTGGGCCAAATGTTCACTCATTCCCACATAAAATCAGGGAATGAGTTTCAAATTGGAATTTAAATTTAAACTTTTCCCAAAGTTTGAGGTTGTTTGGATCAAGGCTATAGATCCATGGTGTCCAACACTCTAGCCACTAGCCACATGTGGCTATTTGGCTGGTTGAGTGATTATTTGCCTTGAACAACGTGGGTATTTGGCCAGTTGAGTGTGTCTAATTTGCCACTATAGTGGCTGTTGCTTCGGAACTAGTTGGATACCACAGCTGTAGATTCAGCTCTCCACAAAGCCATCCTTCCCACCATCTGAAAAACATTGAGTGGAAAGGAATTAGATGAGCATTTCAAAACCTCCTACTGAGTTTAGCTCAGGTTTGACTCCAGCAGAGAGGATAGAATGAGAGGTTCTTATTTTCCCCCAAGCAGTTTTCTCATTGCTAGAAGTGAATACAGTGCTGCGTAAACTATATTCCAGAGAGACAGACAGACAGACACAGAGACAAAATAAGATGCATTTTGCTTTCCATATTGGTCTCTTGCTAGAGAAATTGAGTATGTTACCAGTAAAGACACAAGATTTGTCAGCACTGCATCATGCAAACCCAGAGCCAAAAGCAGCTTTAAAAATCTGATTGTTCACGCAGCACACAAGGTCCAGCTGTGCACATATTGGAGATCCTGCTGGAGTAGGCAGCTAAGATTTCCTATGAAATTATTGTTCTCTGCTAAACTTTGATGTGCGAATGATCTCAGTAGTCCAAGTTCTGAACTCCATTATATGTGTGCAACTTAACTAACATGAGCACATGGATATAAATGAGAGCACAGTTTGGACAGTACTGCATTTTGGAAGACGAAACACCACTATCCTCATCAGCACCATCTTTGTTTCTTGTCCAAATCCTATTGCCCTTTGTATACTGTCTGAACCTGGAAGCAATTTGTGATAGGCAAATTTCATAAGCGTCCAGAAGTTTGGCGATGGTGCTTTGAATGGTCTGCAAATTAGTTAAAAAATCTCATGAGATGACTTCCTATATTTCTTTATTTCAGCTAGTGTGGAAATAGCAGAAGAATGGCCTCAGATATCAAACACAAACAAGGGCAATCGCCTTTTTAATCCCAGTTGCTCAATCCTGTGCCAAGATCCTAATGGAGGATGTATGGAGACATCAGAGCAGTTTCAGTTCTCAGTTGCACTAGGAAAAATCCAGAGTAGGTGAACTGGAGCTCATAAAGTGAATGGGATCACAATCTGGCCGACTGCCTGGATGCATCACTGTTCATTCAGAAATGTACATGAAGATAGATGTAGCTGGTAGACAATATACATAATGTTTTCCTTCAAAACAAAATTCCCTTAACACATGAGCAGAGGTTTTGGACAATTTGATCTGGAATGTTTGGAATGCCTTTAAATAAACATCTACATTTTAATGATCTTATCTATTAAATGAACATGTCCGGACATTAAGAGTTGAGTTATTTTTACTGATCCCTGGTGATAACTGTTGATGATAATCCGGCTGCAAAATAGTTTCTATTGTTTCTAGTGAAACTGTTTTAATAAAATAGCATGAATTTGCATCAGCATTGCCTATAATGATATATAGTGGAACATGCAAACAAGGGGGGAGGGACAACAAAACTTAGACAAACTGTGAATAATTAAACCTAATATGCATTAAATCAGTATGTTAAAGTCTTTGCAATGTATACCATTCTAGGTAGCTTTGAATATATGCAAATATATGCAGCTGAAACACACTGGAATTTCATTTCAGAACCGCTACTTTTTACGCAGACACACACATATATAAATTAATTAATGCCCTCATTGTGCAATAGCCAGGAATTCTATTAGAGAACATGAATATGAATCATTCGAGTTTTGCATTAACAGTGCTGGCTTTTAGTGCACAGCATCTGTATTATTAGTCACTAGCTGTGGAATTCATTCTTACCCTGGCTCCATTTGAGTCAGTTTACTAAATGTGAAATGCATCCACTCAGCTACAGATCACTGAGATTGTTTGGAGGGTTTAGAGCAATAATTACTGTTGCAGAAGGAGAAAAGAGCAATAATAGCAAACTGGCAAATGAGTCTGTAAGGGAATAAAGAGCTTACCAAGTTTGCATGGCATGTGAGTCTAACTTCCTGACTGCCAGAAAAGATCCTTTTCAGTTGCAATGTCCTTAGAGGCATATTAGAAAAGGAGATTTTAAAAACTAAAACCAGCTTTTTTATATTAAATTATGATATTTTTAACCTTCACTTAGCCATGACTGATTCAATATTCTAAACAATCTGAGACACGCAAATTAGAGACTAGCAATAGGTCAGATCTCAGTTACACCAGGATTGGAGTTACTTGGGTTTACTAATCAATCAGTTTACCTGGAGATGGAGACTGATATTTTTCATGTGGGCTAGAGGATTAGGTACTCAGTGCCCCCCAACAGTCAATGGAATCTGGATGCCTTAAGGTCAGAATCTGGTCCAATGTACCATGATTTCATCTGGACAGGACAGAATTTTTTTTGGCCAATTTTTCTTTTTTTTGGTGAGGGAGGGCAGTGGTTGAGGAGTACATGTTTGATGATACTGAAATGCTTTGTGAATTTTTCTTGGTCTTACCCAGTTGCTTTTTCTGAAAAAAGTCTAAACATTTCATCTCGGCATTTTTAAATGAAATGTTTCAATTTTTCAAGTTGATTGAAATTACTTTTTGTTTTGAAATTCCTTCAATGTAATTTTTAAAAATGCAAAATCTTTTTTTTTTAAAAAAAGCTCTCCGTCAAAATGAAACATTTTGCTTGATTTCAAATAAATTATTTCCCACTTTTTAATTTGCCAGAAGCTCTGCAAAGTTTTGTTTTCAGGTCAACTCTGATACATTTTTTTCCAGTTTTTTAGAACTGCCCAAGAACAACATTTTATTCCCGCATCCCAAGCCATGATTGCAAATGCTGACAGGCTACACGTTCTATTCCGAAGGTTACTGATTCAGCCACACTGGGTCAAATTCTGAGTCTTTAATCGAGTAAAACTCCCACTGAAGTTAACAGGACTTCCAGTCGAGTGACAAGTGAGTAAGGAATTCAAGGATTGCCTCATTGCTCAGTTTGTCCTACACTTCAGTCTGTATCATAATAGCAGAAATCGGGGACTAAGTTAGTGAAAACTGGTGCAGCTCCATTGAATTATCTGGACCTGCATCATCTTACATCAGCAAAGAATTTAGCCCCAAATAATCAAATTTAGATATAAGAGCAAAGCGCTGAATAAATAACGTCTCCTGAACACTCCTTTTTCAATAGCATATCTGAATCTTGAGTGTTTTCAAAGCTATATACAGTGTGTTCCTATAAAGAAGGGAGAAATATGAGATTTAACACACTAGGGCTTAATATCCCTAAACCCTAGACATAGTAACCTCACATCCCAAAGAACTGTACAAAGCTATTCTGCATTATATTAGCTACTGTTCAATCCAGAATGATGATTATGTTGCTACTGGGAAATCTTTTCATTTGGGTTTCTGTGACAGGTTGTCTGCTAACCTCTAGTAGTCAGAATAGTGAGTAGGTGGCAGCCAGTTTGACTTGGGTGAGTAGGAAAACTTCCTGCTTTTCTTTTTCTTTTTCTTTTTCTTTTTCTTTTTCTTTTTCTTTTCTTTTCTCCTATTCACTACCCCGCAACTTTCTATGATTTTCTTTTATGCTGTTTTTATTTCTATTCTGCCCTTTTCCAAAAGAATAGGTACCTAATTTCTGAGCTAATTAGTCTGGCATAATGACAGTAGAGAGAAAAAGCTTGTGTTCAGATATAGAGCTGATGAGGCCATATATGCAGGCAGAATATTTTCTATTAGGAAGCAGCATGTTCTGGAATTGATGCAACAAACAACAAATTTACTAAGTGATCTAACTATAGCACTTATATTGTCACCACAGTCTTTAGCATCTCAAAATCTTTAATGTATTGAGTCTTATAGTCCCTCTGTGAGTAAAAGAAGTTCAGATGATGAACATCTTTAGTCCGACACTCTCAGGTCTGGCAACATCTGTGGTCCGGCATGATTTTAGTTAGCCAGATGTCCACTAATCATGAGTGTGGCCAAGTTTCCCATGGTCCAATAAAGTTTGTTTATAGCCACCAGTCCTGGCTCTCAGTGTTCTGTTCTGCTATTTAGCCCTAATTTACTCCTAAATGTCTTCTAGGAACCCAGTAAGCAGTGGAAGTGCTGGTAGTGCTCCTAGACTATATTGATCTCCCATGATTTGGTAAATTTTCTGGTTTGGCACTGGTCAGATCCCAAGGGTGCCGGACTAAAGAGATTCAGCCTCTACTGGCATCCCCATTCACAGAGTAGGCCCAGAAAAAGAGAGTCTAGTTAATGCTCCAGAACATGTCTATCCAGCAAGTAGCAGCCAGGGGCGTGGGTCGACAGATTCAAGCTTTCCAGACTCATACTATGGTGCTAAAAATTGCTGTATAGACTGAGGCTTAGAAGCCTAGAGTGGGGGCAAGCTTCAAAGTCCAAGTTGCACAGCTAGTGTTAGCACTTTAGTATGAGCCCCACGAGACCGAGTCTGTCAATCCAGGTTCTGATACATGCTGCTGTGGGCTGCCAATGACAGTGTAGACAGGGAGTCTGTGGCAGTGCAGGGAATTGGAGGCAGGTTTCCTGAGTGCCAGATGGATGGCCAAACAACTAGACCATCTTTCTTGTCTCCTAGTGCTTGACTTCCCCTCAGTGTATACTAGTCTTCAAATGCTAACTTTCTATGATATATAATTGGGGAGGGCCAAATTGTGCCTGGTTCTCACCGTGATACACAATGTGTGAGGAAGCAGGGGAGTGATAAGAGCCCTCTTTTCCCTACTACAGTGGCAAGGATCCAGATTAGGACCAAGTAAAAAGGCAGTCGCTGAATTCCAAAAAGAGCTAAGAAGGTCAAAAGAGGCCAGGCATAGCCTAGCCCTTTCATTCCCTGTAATAGCCCTCTGAGACCGAGAGAATGCTGCCCAACATGGGATGCAACAGCAAGTAGGTAATCCTGATGGGATAGTAAAAAGAAGGTGCTGTGTGGGACAGAATTTTCCCCAAATATATGGCTCTCTCACTACTTTCCTTTCAAATCAATGAATCTAAATATCTCCCAGCTTTGAAATCTGATCCAATTGAAGATTTACTATTTTATTTTGCAGGTACATTTATTTGACTACTAAATGCTGGCTCCTCACTATTTCAACCAGAAAGGGCACAGGAGAATTTTCAACGACAGGTAATTGGGAAAACTTGGCTCATAGAACAAAAGCATCTCATAACAAGCTGGATCCTTCACAGAGCCGGGAAGGAGCATTGTGCATCGCTAGGTAAGGTAAAATGTCTCTATCATGCCTATGTTTCATCATACCTGGATGCAGAATGCCCTGATGTTACTCCAGGCAGCCTTTTGCAATAACATAAGCACGGCTTCTTTTTCACTTCTGTACATTCTTCTCTGCAACATACTGATATAAAATACCTGGTGTACACATGCAGTCAGGAGGTATTTATACTCCTATCAATTCTGAATATGGACAGTGAAGAAAAAGAAAAATGCTCACATCTGATGGTGATAATGATGATATGGTGGAAATAATGAATGAGGTGAGTAATACACACTGCAGCTGTACATTGGCAAGGAATTCAAAGTTGCTTCTAACTAAGAAATGTAGAGGTGGGTAGCCATCATATCTCATACAGTATCTGACATCCTCTTGTGGCATAGATGAACCCATGTAACCTCTTCAAATTACTTCTAGAAGGCACTGTTGATAAAGAAAATGGAATAGAAGTGCATTGTAAATTATTGATATCATTATTGAATGTGAACTTTTGACATGACTAGCTCCCTGCTGTCATTCACCATGTGCCTCATTCCTTCCTCCTCCATCCAGATTTCAATCTGTGCCACACAACCCAACTATTATCCTAGCAGCAAGGAAATTCAATAGCATCATAGATTTTGAGCAACAATTGCATTTTGGATATTATGTCCACAGTTAGCCTTCTGGCAAGCATTCATTTAACACATTTTAACCACTTGTGTTTGAATTCTGATGTGTTTATGGCTCTGATCTTTAAAACGACATGATCCTGACTTCTTACAATGAATATCTGGTGGGTTAAAGAGGTCGGAGCAGGATTTTCAAGCACCCTCAGTAAGTCACAGCTCTTCAAAAAAATGATGCTCCTATTTAAGCCTCTAAAGAGGGCGTAGGTTTTCAAAAGTGCTCAACGTCCCACAGCTCACATTGTGATATTTATAACTAGATTTTCAAAACCCTCCATCCTAAGCTCTGAACATCTGGCCCCACTGGTGGGAATCGAGTCCTTCTGAAAGTTCCAGCTGAAGAGGATTCAGGTAGGAATTCTGAAGCCTGAAAATTAAAGTTAGAAAATAAGGCACAGTGCTGCAACCTCAACTCATATGAGTCATCCTTCCTGATGCCACTAGTGTCACTGAAATCAAAGTCTAGTAATTACAGCTGGCTGGGAAATTTATGTCAAGGTCTGTTGGAAACGTGCAGTTTCCAGACAATCAAACTTTTCTGTGTTTTTTTTTCCTCAAAATTTCTTGAATTTTCCACAGAGAAAATTGAAACAAAATCCTTTGTTTCATATTGACACACCCTGAGTCAGAACATTTTGGTTTGTCAAACTGAATCAAAACATTTTTTAGGTCTGTTCATCTTTGACCAGTAGCTGCCTGAGCTATCATTGTGATGCATGGGACTTATAGTTTTGGTGTCTCAAGCCATCCTCCTCCTTCATGAACTGGGCTCCCTGGTTGGATTATATCTCTCATGGTGGAACTTTGTCTCGCTTTTGATTGACCCAACATAGTGCATCATGGTCGTTATGTGTCCAAAGTGAATTATGGGAAATGAAATGTAGTCTGGCTAGGAAGCCCACCCCATAGAAGATAATCAAGACATGAAACATTCCAATTACAACTCCCACGAGTCATTCCAGCAACTCAGGGGAACACAGATTAATGCTGAGTCAATGAGAAATGAAGCATTTCAATTTGGTTCAGCAAACTGAAAGGAAAGAGTTTGATTTGGCAGCGTTGAAATGTTTCATTTTAATTGGAAATATTGAAGCAAAATATTTGGAATCAAAATATTTTGGACCGTTCGGATCATTTTGTAGATTCAATACTTCAGCAAATTCAATATTTCAACTTTTCATCCTGAATACATTTCAAAATATTAGAATTTTCTGCTGAATAGAATTCTGATTAGCTGTGCTAGTATTGGTAACTAGCCAATTAGCTCGTCCTAAGATGGGATTTTCAGGTCTTCTCTCCTGAGCTCTCTCGCTCTGTCTCTCTCTCTCCTCCTCCTGCCTTCCCTTCTCTCTCTCTCAGCTCTCCTCCGCCTCCTGCCTCTCTCTTTGTCTCTTTCTTTCTCTTCTCCTCCCCCTCCTGCCTCTCACTCTCCCTTTCTCTTCTCCTCCTCCTGCCTCTCTCTCCCCTCTGTCTCTCCCTGCCCCCCTTCCCCTTCCCCTCCCGCTGTGGCACTCAGCCTCCTGCAATGAGGTTTACCAGCTGATTTGATTTAGGGCTTTAATTCGGAATCCCATTTCACTGCCACGTGTAGACGCGGGCAGTTACTTCGGGCTAGTCAGTTTCTAAAATGGCGACCGGCCGGGAACATGCTAATGAAGCGTGGGATATTTAAATCCTGTGCTTCATTTGCAATTTCGGTCGCCCTCATTAGCCTCCCTAGATCGAACTAGGAGACTAGTATAGACATACCCTAAGACTTCGGTTTTTAGGTTACACTGTATGGGGCAGGGGGAACCACATGGACTTAGCACAGAGAAGTTTAACCAAACAACAAAACAAAGAAAATAACCTGATTGCATCTACATAAACATTCCCTACATACTCCCATATCCATACTCCAGGGTTCCATCCAATTCTAGGCCCAGGTATTCCTTTTTGTTTTGAGGCATCTTCTTTTCCCCAGATCCTGGTTTAAACTCACACAAAGGAAAACAGCAAGCAGGTACCCCTTTCAAATCAAATCTCAGTACTTTCTTCCCATTGGTTCTCCTGGCTCCCTACCAACATTTTCTTGCTACTTGGGTTTAACCCTTTAGTTACTGAATGCTGGGATGTTTAGAAAAGGACAGCACTCTTCCCATCCATCACACAGCCCATGGTGGCATGAATTTACTGTTTAAAAATCAGCTGATAAATAGTAAAATCCTATGTCTTGCATTGTTCTCTGTTCCCTGTAGGCCAGAGGCATAGACTAAAGGTGTAAAACTTCATGTGTGAAGTACCCAGGTCCAAAGAATCAGTAACTAGATAGGAAAAGTTTGCTGCTCCAAGGGCTGTTACCCCAGATGGTCATTATTCCCATATAGCAAGGCTATTCTTACTACACTTGATGTATGGAAAAAGTAATGTTCATAGATTATTTAGGTTTGATGTGAATCAGAGGTTCCACTTTATCCTTGGGATGGGGTCAGTCAGCTCTCAAGTCAAAGGAGTTGTACCTGCTCATACCCATGGATGAATTTGGCCCATTTTGGTCAGTGCCCCACTAAAAAAGGAAATGATTAGGATAAAGCAATGGGAATCAGCTGCTGTGCAATATTAAGATCCTGGGGGAGACCCCTCTGAAATAAATCTTTTGTGAAGACTGAGAGGCCAAGTTCCATCAAGGGCTGAAAGGGAATGAATTCCCTAGCAATAGCCAGAGTGAAAATGTTTGGGGGAGGAAAAATTGGTTGCTGTAAATAGTGAAAACATCGAGAGCCTAGGTTAAATATGTTGTAGTGCCTAATGCATCAGAGAAATTACTCAGAAAGAACTCAGCTGTGAAAATATGGCCTCTGCCTTGCAGCCAAGGTGAGCGAGCCCTGTTATGATCTGCTGGGTAAATGCTAGTAGCATAACCTAAACCTGCTTGGGTAAATCTTTAATGTAAACACAATTCCCTACTGCCCCTCTAGATTTAAATGCAGAGAGAGAATTCAGGAACAGGAATCTGCTTTATGGATTGCCTGCTTCTTTTTATTCCTTTCTTGTAACAGCCGGGAGTTAGGACAAGCACGCAACCACTCTTCCCCCTCCCAACCTGAACTGTGCTCCCCAGATGTGCTGCAGATAATAGGAAGCAGAATGCACATTTCAATGTGCAACCACTTTCTCATTCAAATTACCTCTTAAATTGGCAAAATCCAAGGTGCAGATGAAGGCAGGATACAGCCTAAAGAGTTGTAATAAAAAATACCTAATAAGCTTCTGTGGAATGTGAATTAATCTGTTTCATGAAAGGAAAGATGTTGGATAACTTAGTGAATATTCTAGCAGGGATTCATTTCACACCTACAGGAATTTACTATTCTGCATACTGTGTTTGGTAGAAATATCCCACTGGATTTTACCCTCTAATGTCTATATAATAAAGGTAATATATATTCTTAGCACATAAGCAATAAATAGGAAACATTTGAAAAGAATGTCTTCTGGAGGAAATTCTTGATCTTATGGGATACACATTAATTCCTACAATAAAAGAGCACAAATCAAAACCAGCCACTCAACGGTGAATGAATGAATGATTATTGTGGACTTCTAATGAAACCATACTATGAAAGGCATTAGAAAGATTGATTTGAGTTCAGTTAGCTGACACACAATGCCCGCTGTGTCCATTGTTGTAATGAATCTACCCAGAAATGTGTGTGTGTGTGTGTGTGTGTGTGTGTGTGTGTGTGTGTGTGTTTTGTTATAAGTTATGCACTGCAGGCTCTCTTATAATATAGTAAACAAACCAATTTGTAGCTCTTCACACTTTCCATGGCACTGTGAATATACTTCCAAAGTGTGGCTCCAAAAATGACTCACTTTCCCAAAAGTCTGACAGTCATTTCAATTAACACATTTACTAAAGTATTTACAACAGGCATGCTTGTTTAGCAGAAAGCAAGATGAATCAAGCCTATCACCTGTGTTGTTTTAAAAAGCAATGCTAAAGTAAATCATTGTCACAAGTGATTATTGAGGGTAAGAGTGCAGTAGGATTAAAAATGACTGTCTGTTTCTATTATGAGATCACTCTGGGCACATCCAGACTACGTTCTTCCTTCGAAATAAGATATGCAAATTTGGCGCGAATTTGCATATCTTCTTACGATTGCTTTTTTGAAAGAGGTTTTTTCCGAAAAAACAAGCAGTCTAGATGTAGTTCTTTCCCAAAAAAAGCCAAAATTTGCACCAAATTTGCATATCTTCTTTTGAAAGAAAATGTAGTCTAGACATGGCCGAAGAGAGTTACAGTAGCATGGATTTGAAAATAAAACCAACAGCCAGATCCTCAGATGTACAAATCATGTGAATTCCAATGGCTCTGGTAAAGCAGTGCAGATTTACACCAGTTGAGGATCTGGCCCCAAGAGTTTTGGAAGGAATTTAAACTCTCATGCTTCAGGGCATCTCTGATTATTCTGGCTTAGGAAGACATTTTTCCAGGTGAGAGGTTCTCTTATAACTACCCACTGCAGGGGTCCTTGCACCTTCCCTTGAAGCTTGTGATTCTGGGCACTATTTGATGGACTATGGACCTCTGCCCCAATCCTGTTTGTCAGTTCCTTTGTCTCTTTATCTCACAGTGTGCAATATCTAATAAAGCTGGTGATGTTGCACAGATCGTTAGGAGTTCCATTAAAGGACACTATTATCCAAACCATTTTTATATGCTGTTAAATGTAGCATATTTTTCTAGCTTTGCAACTACATCTCCCAATAAACCCATTGTAGGATCTGCTTCTGATTCTCTTGCCGCCAATGGCAAAACTCCTACTGATTTCCATTCATGCAGGTTCTAGCTGTTTGAGGCAAAACATGTGTTGATATGCGGTGATATAAACAAAGCAATATAGTATAAATGGAGATGAAAGTCACTGTTGTTTGTCCATGTTTCCTGTGTGTTACAAGCAGCCCAATGCTCCCTGACCTATCCTATTATGCTGAGCCCTATTGCAATGGAAGAACAAGGGCTTGGGTAGGTCTCTGCCTTAGTTTTCCTTTATATTAAAACTAAAAGATTTACCTTGGGTCCTTAATTAATTTTTGTTTATTTTGAAAATAAAATGAAAATGTACATGCTCAATTTAAATCATGGCTCTGGGGTGGGGTTGTGGATGAGGGGGCCAGTATGCAGGCTGCCTGGGGAGAGAGGATTACTCCAGCCCTCTCTCACCATTGCAGGTTGGGGCGAGGTGGCTGGGTCTCTCCATGGCCACTACAGCTCCAGTACGCAGAGTTGAGGGAGGGGTGGATGTCCCCTACCTGGGGCAGGTTCAGGTTTGTCTGCTCCCAGCACTCCCCAGCCAGAGTGAGGAAGGCAGCAAACTGTACATTCCCCCTCTCTCCTTGATTGGGGGGGACAACTAACAGGCTGTGTCTAGACTGGCCAGTTTTTCCGGAAAATCAGCCGCTTTTCCGGAAAAACTTGCCAGCTCTCTACACTGGCCGCTTGAATTTCCACGAACGCACTGACTTTCTACTGTAAGAAATCAGTGCTTTTTGCGGAAATACTATGCTGCTCCCTTTCAGGAAAAAGTCCTTTTGTGCAAAACTTTTGTGCAAAAGGGCCAGTGTAGACAGCTCAGATTTATTTTGCGCAAAAAAGCCCCGATCGCGAAAATGGCAATCGGGGATTTTTTGCGGAAAAGCGCGTCTCGATTGGCATGGATTGGAGTGGGGGGCAGGTAAGTGTGCTCCTAGCCAGCCTCTTTCACCTGCCTGGAGATTCTGTCTCTTTTCTTTTTAAGAAGCAATCCCATTCCAGACACATCCCATTTTCCTGGCACAACCAAACCCTGACCTTCCTTTCAGTTATAATAAGAAGAAGCTGTATACCAAATTTGGTGTTCTTACCATTTAGAAGGACTACTTGAGCAAACAGAAAGACACATAAACTCTCTCAAATATACAGTAGCTGGGGATGATAATACTTGTCTACCTCATGCCCTTGTGTAAATTAGGGAAGGTCTACACTGCAAGGACAGATCGATCTAAGCTATGCAATTTGAGTTTCGTTAGTAACTCAAATTGACGTAGCTTAGATCTCCTTATCACAGGGTGTACATTGTGGGGGGTTAATAGAAAAAACTCTCCTCCTGACTCCCCATACGCATGTCATTCTGCTGAAGTACTGAAGTTGACAAGAGAGTGATCCGTGGTCAATTTATTGGGTCTTTCCTATACTCGGTAAATCAGCTACTGGTGGGTTGATCATCTCAGCATCGATTCACCCTGTAGTGGAAACAAGCCTTTAGTTTTGGAACACTTCTGCAACAGAAGTGCTAATATTATAATTGGCTCTGTGGATGTGCTTATGCCACGAGCGAGAGGAAGAATGGCTTTGTTGAAAGATACAATAGGATAAATTAGCTGTTTAGTGCTGCTAGTTATTCAAAAGCGAGGCTTTTGAGCAATGACACTTAGGTACTGAGGTCATTAGGGGCCTATGAGAACCCAGATAAATGGAGAGAAAATTCTTAAGGGAGCTTTAGTGAGACAGGCTTTTCAATCTATTTTCATGGGATTTGCGGGACGCCATCTCGAGATATGCAAAGGGATGATAAATATCACGCAAAGGAGGCTAATCTGAATGGAGAAGGCTTGACTGAATAAAAGGATGCACAAAATCCCACTGCAGTGTTTGAGCTGTGGTGCTGCCTCATCCTCTCATCAGCACTGAAGAACAGTTCCAGCTGTCCTGGACTAATGTTTTGGGCAGCTTTTCCTTGCCGGGTGAGCAGGCTGAGGGGCACTATCACTCAGCTGTGTGCAGCATCAGAGCTGGAGCGAGGTACATGTGGGTACCTCTCTTGGACTGTCAAAGCAAGAGCTACAGGAGTATGTTTAACATAGATAGACCTCTCCTATGTGGTGCCAGACAAGCTGTCCCTGGCATGCTGCCTTGAATACTCAAAGGAACATGCTCCCTTTATTTGAAATTCATGCTCGGGCAAATGCTCAGCCAAATCCTCTCTGAGCGTTTGGATTCCTACTTCCTGTTTTAGGAATCTATCTGTTGACTTTGATTTTTATCTGTTTAGGTGTAAGTACTCATTCTCCAGATACTTAATGATGCTCCATCTCCCACCCCCTCCCTTTTTCTTTCTCTCCCCCTTCCCCTCTCTTATTAATTTCAAATTTTCATATCCCCAACTCACAACTCCGGTCATCTGAAGAAATGAGTGGTGTCAACGAAAGCTAGTCTATAAAGTGCTACCAGACCATTTGTTGTTTTTCACTTTAACTATGGAATTTCTCAATGGCAGATCAAGCCACCTTTCTGGACACAGAGGGTTAAAAGTGAAGATGATGCCAGCGAATGAACAGAGTAACGGAAAGCGGGCTGTAGTCTTCTTATGACTGGAGATTTTTGTGTTCCACGTTGCCATCACAATAGAGGCTAACTTTACCAACCATCCTGTGGAAATTTGTCGACACTGCTGGCCAATCCTTCTGCACAACGAGCTGCCGGGAGCTGTGCACAAAGATCTGTTTTCTTCTGTTAAAAATCTTATACCATGCCCATCACCATGGTTTGTGTTAGACAGTTGCTAGCTTTCACTTCACACGAAAATACCAATTTTTCATGAATTCATAAATTCCAAGGCCAAAAGAGACCCTTGTGATCATCTAGTCTGACCTCCTGTCTAGTAAAAGCCAGAGAACTCCTCCAGAATAATGTTAACAGAGTGTTTTAGAAAAACATCCAATCTGGATTTAAAACATTGTCAGTGATGGAAAATCCCCCACCGACATTGCTAAATTGGGGGGAGGGATAGCTCAGTGGTTTGAGCATTGGCCTGTTAAACCCAAGGTTGTAAGTTCACTCCTTGAGGGGTCCATTTAGGGGTCTGGGACAAAATCTGTCAGGGATGGTAGTTGGTCCAGCTGCAAAGGTAGGGGATTGGACTCAATGACCTCCCAAGGTCCCTTTCAGTTCTAGGAGATTGACATATCTCTATTATTATTATAAATTGTTCCAATGATTAATTACCCTCCCTGTTGTTAATGCATGCCTTGTTTTCAGACTGAATTTGTCTAGCTTCAAATTCCAACTTTTGAGCATGCAACCCAATGGACACTTTGAGCTAAATCATGTCTTTGCCATAAGCCCTGTGTAAGGGACACCATTAAGGTGAGCTACTCTTAGAAGCAGCATGGGGGAAGTGGTTAGAGTCCTTGCCTAGGTCCAGTTTCATCTCTTTCGGCTAACACAGATTTCCTGTGTAACCTTGGTCAAATCCCTTAGCCTCTCTGTGCCTTAGTTCCCTATATGTAGAATGGAGAATAATAGTTGTGCCCCTTCTCACAGTAGCATTTTGAGGATAAATCTATTAAAGATTGTGAGACACTCAAATACTGTTGGGATAAGTATCTTAGACAGGAAAAGCTTTTCTGGACTGGGCTGGCATAGTAATTTTCAGGTGGCTTATACCTTTTGCCTAGTGTGCTAGAGAAGCCGAGTTAACACTTCCACCATTTTTAGCATTTGTCATCTTCACCCAACAGAAGAGTCAACACAGCTGTAACCACTACTAGACGTGCCTAATGATTCAGCAGGAAAGGCTGAAAGCCTGTTTCTCTTCTTGAAGATAAATGAAGACAGGAGGAAATCAGAAACAAACTATTCTGAATGTGATTTTCTCCCTTTGGCCTTACCCCCTCTCTCAGTGGCCCTACATGGAGAGCTAGACAAATTCTGAAGGAAGAAGGATGGATTCCTGGTTAAGCCCCATATTTAGTTCCTAGCTCTGCCATGGCATCCTTAGATAATTCATTTAATCGCTCTGTGCCTCAATTTCTCAGCTGTAAAATGGGCATAGTGATATTTCCTATTTTACAGTGCCTAGCAGAATGGAGCCCCTAAATAAAAATCAAGAGAGCTGTAAGTCACAAAGACTGAGTGCCCTTTCTACTAACCAGATTGGCTGGCATTTTTTAAAAAAAATTATCTCTTTCAACATTTATTAAATAATTACAACAGAATTTTTTTTTCAGAGTATGAGTGGCATAAATACATATTAAATCTCACTGGTGGTTAGCTAGAAGAATTATATTTCATGTGTGTGCTAGCTTCTGTTGTCTCTGCCATCAAATAATGTTAATCCAGCTGGACAGTAGCATGCAAATGAACTCAAGTTAAATATAGGTGTCCTGGACCCTTGGAATAGAGGCCAAGGAGTGTATGGGCCATGGAGACTGAAGATCCCTGTAGGTCAGAGTTGAGGCAATAAATGGGAAAATGGGGATGCTACTGCCCTTACTGTACCAGTTTGGAGAGGATTTCATCCTTCCTGAGGTGGGTCAAGCCAGTACTTCCCACCAGCACTGCTGTTCATTCTACCAGAGTTTGAAATCATTAAGGCACCAAGAAACTCAATGCTATGTCCCACCTTGCCAGCCAACAACGCCAGTAGATGGCAGGAATATGTACAGAGAGCAAGGCGAAACTGGAAGGCAGGAAGCAACCATCTACAAAAACAAAAGTCAGAGCCGGTGTCTAGGACTGCCTTGCAGTCAAAGCATAGGCCAGATCTTTAGCTCTGTTAGGACACCTTTATGATGCCACACTGACACCAGCTGCCTGAACTATCATTAAGAAGGTGTTACTGGCATAGCTGCTTTTGCACCTCTTTCTCTGTAGCTGGTGTGGGAGCATGGCCGGGGCAGTGTGGGTGTGGCATCCCACTGTTCTGCTGCCTGCTGGGATATCCCCTTGGCTCATTGGCTATTAGTATAAATCAGAGCAGCCCTTAGGCTGTTTTATCTTGCTTCAGTGGACTGAACCAGAAAAAGAAAATCCTAATATTAAGAGGGAGAATGCAAAGATAATTTTTATTATCCATGTCTATCTGTTAAAGCTGCTTATATAGTCTTCATTAAGACAGTATCTAAGCACCACAAATGTTTTAATCTATTTATCCTCACAACACTCATGAGGTAGATTAAGTGCAATTATTCCCATTGTACAGATGGGGAACTGAGGCAAAGAAAGGCTACGTGACTTGCCAAGGTCCTACAGGAAGTCTGTGGTAGAGTAGGGAATTGGACCTTGGTCTCCCAAGACTCAGGCTAGCACTCTAGCCTATGGACAATACTTCCTCTCTTATTCTTCCCTTAATATTTGTATTGTGGTGGTATTCCAAGGACCCACTTGGAATCTGTATCCCATTCTTTTAGTAGCCATATAAACACATTCCCTTCTCGAAAGAGCTTACAGTCACAAACCATGACCCTACAAAGTCTTAAAGATGCTCTACAAGAAAATCCCATTTGCTTCATTCTCCTCTTAGGGTATGTCTACACAGCAATATTATTTTGGAATAACTGACATTATTCCGAAATAACATACCCTGCGTCCACACTACAAGCAGTTATTTTGACATGTCAAAATAATGTCGAGCTGGAGGACTTCTTACTCTGACTCCTGTAACCGTCATTGTACGAGGAGTAAGGGAAGTCAGAGGAAGAGTGATCTTAGACTTCCTGCTGTGTAGACCATGCCAAAAGCTGTAATGAACTATTTCAACTTAAGCTAGGCAATTGACGTAGCTCAAATTCCGTAGCTTATTTCAGCTTTAGCCCTGCGGTGTAGAAATGCCTTTATAGTGCAGTGGAATGAGAAATAAATAACCCCCAGTCCTCTCCTGATTCCTTTTAATCCTTGAGGATTAGATGCTTCCAGAAAGTCTGAAACCTGTTGGTGTATTGTTTATTGTCTTATTGTTTTAGGGTTCGGAGCAAAATGCCCAATACACTTAAGCACTGCAGCTAGGGGGAGTTTGTCAGCCCAGTACAAAGTCAGTGCAAAAAGCTGTACTTTTTCTACCTACTTTGGGTGGGTGTCACTTATGGCCCAATATAGAGGGGAATGGTGAATCTCGCCCAAAATGCTCAACTAGTTTAAACCAAATTTAGATTGCAGCTACCAACAAATGGCTTTTCGCTGGTTTAGATGAACAAAAAAACGATGTGATGAAATTGTACCAACCTGACCCCCAACTCTGAGTCTATGATTCAGATTATGAATAGACTAAACAAAAATAATTTTGCTAACAAGTGATTATGCAATATTAAAACACCATTATCACATTTATATGTTTACCAGCTGGAGTTCTAATTGAAATTTGTTCAGAACTCCTAATAGCATTAGGTCATGTTATGCTTACAGCATTAAGCAATGATTACATCTGTGGCTTTTGTTTTTAATTAGCTTTTTTTCAGTTATCTGGAAGAAATAGACCTTATAAGATCATCATTCACTTTTGTTTACAATGGAAAGAAAACAACCAAAGCATTGCTCAGGAATTATGTGTACATATAATTTACACTCCTGACTCTTGGGCTATTAGATCTGGCTGTATTTTGTTTCTTGCTTCTTATCAGTTATGTTAATGGCTTTTTGAATGCAATGAGGTGCTAGCATTTGTATTTTCAGGGATCTAAAATTACTTTTTTTTTTATAAAGACACGTGCTTGGATTATGTTTTACTTTTCCTTTGGCAAGACAGGAGCATTAGCTTTGGGTTATTCAGCACGATGAATTCCAAAACAGACAGCCTCATATCAGCCTCTGGGCAGAGATTAGCCAATGATGAATTTGAATCAAGATTTGTACTGTGAGGTAAGGGACTTCAAAACCAGGGCGTTGATTCTGCAAGGTACTTATGCATGGGCTGGACTCTGAACACATGAATTACTCTGAGGGGTGACTCACCTGCGTCAGGTTGATGAATCTAGGTTTATATGTGGGAACAATACAAGTGTGGTGAGGGAGCAGAGGAGGGCACATTAAAGGAACTTTTGGTTGTAGAGATGAAAAACCTGAGCCAAAGGATGCTTCCAGGTTGGGTATTTTGCTCATGGCTGAATTCTGCCGGTAGTGTTTTCCCAAATTAATACTGAGTGACTTCTCTCCTTTCATTAAAAGTTTCTTATCTACGCTCAGACTCTGTGCTTGCAAGAGGGGAAGCATTGTCTCTTCCAGATTCCCCAGGGTGGTGTGTCATTTGCCTTGGCTACTGGATAGGTCTCACGCTGATTTTACATTGCATTGTTGAAAAGGAACCCCTAGATATTGAACCTACTCACTGCTGGCTCCACAAGGCAGAAGGTTTACGTCTACTCTGCAAAGACAACAAAAAGACATGTAGTTTACTTGAGTTAGCTAACTTCCATTAAATGAACTTGGGTCAACATGAAGATATGGTTTTTAATTCGATCATTCAGCTCAAGATCAACCTCAGGCCTATAGACTGCAATTCGACTTGCTAACCTGAGCTAAAAAATTAGTTGCTTTGTCTTCACTGCTATTTCAACCTGATTTAGCATAGAATCATAGATTACGTGAGAGGTTATCAGGTCCCGTCCCTCACAGCAGGACCAAGCACCATCTAGATAATCCCTGACTGTTGTTTATCCAACCTACTCTTAAATGTCTCCAATGATGGAGACTCCACAACCTTCTTAGGTGGTTTATTCCAGTGCTTAACTATCTTGATAGTTAGGACGATTTTCCTAATGTCCAACCTAAACATCCCTTGCTGCAATTTAAGCCCATTGCCTCTTGTCCTACCATGAGAGGTTAGGGAGAATATTTTTTTCTCACTCTTCCTTGTAACATCCTTCAGGTACTTGAGAGCTGTTATCATGTCCTCTTTTAGTCTACTCTTTTCCTAACTAAACAAACCCAATTCTTTCCATCTTCTTCATAGGCAATGTTTTCTACACCTTTAATCATTTTTGTTGCTCTTCTCTTGACCGTCTCCAATTTCTCCACATTTTCCCTGAAATATGGTGCCCAGAACTGGGCACAATACTCCAACTGAGACCTAGTCAGTGCAGAATAGAAAAAACGAATTACTGTACTTCTTATTCCTTGCTTACAACACTTCTGTTAACGCTTCCCAAAATTATGTTTGCTTTTTTTGCAACAGTGTCACACTGTTGACTCATATTTAGCTTGTGGTCCATTATGACCCCTAGATCTCTTTCTGCAGCACTCCTTCCTAGACAGTCGTTTTCTATTTTGTAGGTATGAAACTGATTGTTCCTTGCTAAGTGGAGCACTGTACTTTGCATTTGTCCTCATTGAACTTCATCCTATTTACCTTGGACCATTTCCAGTTGTTCAGATCATTTTGAATTATAACCCTATCCTCCAAAGCACTTGCAACTCCTCCCAACTTGGTATTATCTGCAGATTTTGTAAATATACTCTCAATGTCATCATTTAAATCATTGATGAAGATATGGAACAAAACCTGACCCAAAACTAATCCCTGCAGAACCCTTCCTGTTATGTCCTTCCAGCATGAGTGTCAGCCATTGATAACTATTCTCTGACAATGATTATCCAAACAGTTATGCACACACTTTATAGTAGCCCCATCTAGGTTGTTATTGCCCTCATTTATCTATAAGAAGGTAATGTGTGACTGTATCAAATGTTTTACTAAAGTCTAGATATACCACATCTACTGCTTCCTTTTTATCCACAAGGCTTGTTATCTGATCAAAGAAAGCTATCAGGTTGGTTTGACATGATTTGTTCTTTACAATTCTATGCTGTTACTTATCAACATATTATCTTCTAGATGTTCGCAGACAGATTCCTTAATTATTTGCTCCATTATCTTTCCTGGCACAGAAGTTCTTGGGTTGTCCTTATTTCCCTTTTTATAGATGGGCACTATATTTGCCCTTTCTAGTCTTCTGGAATCTCTCCCATCTTAGATGACTTTTCAAAGATGATAGTTAATGGCTCAGATACCTCCTCAATCAGCTCCTTGAGTATTCTAGGAAGCATTTCATCAGACCCTGTTTACCTGAAGATACCTAACTTTTCTAAGTAATTTTTAACTTATTCTTTTCCTATTTTAACTTCAGAATTACCTCCTTTTGTCCAGCATTCACTAATGTAGGCATCTAACACCACCAATCTTCATCCAAAACAAAGATGTCATTAAGCACCCATGTCATTTCCACATTTTCTGTTATTTTTTTCTCTCTTCATTGAGCAATGGGCCTATCCAGGCCTTGGTCTTTCTTTACTTCTAATATATTTGTAGAATGTTTTCTTGTTACCCTTTATATCTCTAGCTAGATTAAGCTCATTTTGTGGCTTCATCTGTCCAATTTTGCCCTATATACCTTTTTCATTTGTTTATATCATCCTTTGTACTTTGATCTAGTTTCCACTTTTTATATGACTTCTTTTTATTTTAAAATCATTCAGGATCTCCAGGTTAAGCTAGGGAGGTCTCTTATACCTCCTATCTTTTCTACACAGTAGAATAGTGTGCTCTTGTGCCCTTTATAATATATCTTTGAAAAACTGCCACCTGTCTTCAATCTTTTTCCTCTTAGTCTTATGTTCCATGGAACCTTACCTATCAGGTCCCTGACTGCTAAAATCTGCCTTCTTGAAATCCATTGTCTTTACTTTGCTGTGCTCCCTTCTACCATTCTTTAGAATCATGAACTCTTATCATTTCATGATCACTTTCACTCAAGCTACCTTCCACTTTCAAATTGTCAAACGGTTCCTCCCCATTCAAATCTGGAACAGTATTCCTCCTAAGAGGTTGCTCCACATTCTGAAATAACAAAAAATGTTTCCAATACATTGCAATACATTCTATAACCTGAGCATAGGCTGAGTTAGCTAAGAGCAGAGGTAAAACACACTCTCTCCTTTTGGCAGTGTAGACATACTTTGAGCCTGAGACAGCCACATAACAGATCAATCATATATGGGTCACAATTAGAAGTCAGTATTCTCACTGGTTCTACAAGCTATTGTTTTACTTCCTGCCCTCTCTCTTATTTTAATCACATGCAAATAAAACTTAATACCAATCAAACCCAATGACAAAGTTACACAGTCAATTAAAAACTTCTACCAATGGGTATAGAGGGTGTCCTAGACAGATGAGAAAATTATCCTGCTTCTTATTGGACATACATCATTAACTACTGCTCCTGAATACAAAGGGCTTTCAAAAAATGTCTCTGCTCTTGTTCTTGAAACAGGTCCTCCTGAAATGGCCTGTTCAGCTATGATAATAGTTCTGCCCCCAGGTCCGATATCCATTGCTCCAGATGTCTGTTGTCTGCGAGTGATAGGGGGTGGAGGTATGTGCTACTCCTCCTATCAGGCAAGAATGGCATTCTGAATGTCCTCAAAAAACAGAGCTAATGTTCTCCTTGGTTTTGTTTCAAGGTCTTCTGTGCCTCCTGTGGGTCTTGCCCCTCAGAGGGATAATTATGTATGATTCTGAGGCAGTGGTTTCCTCAGCAGGTTGACAGTTTGGGATCTAACACTCTCTCCCAACTGCAGGGAGTGTTGTAATGTTTCTTCTGCTCTTGCTTCCTGCTGCATAGATCTTTTGTAACACTTTTCAGGTTAACACTTTCCTTGACATTGGCGCCTGAATTGTTGCCCGTGTGCCCACGAGTCTCTGAACCAGTGACCCTAACAAAGCAACGTGAGGTGCATTGCAATGATCTCACAATGCTCAATATGGGTCTCTTGAATCTGCTCGCCCCTTTTTGTACAAAGCAAGTTCTTTACAGTCTCTTCTTCCACATGTGTAATAAAATAGCAGTTCTTAGAGCAGAGCTGAACAGATGTATTTGCTGCTGTATCAAGCAGAATGGAATCTGACACATTCGTGTTAGTAAAGCCAGCTTGGATGGAATGGAAGCCATGCAAGACAGCAAACATATGGTAAGACTATCACTTAAAGCCTTCACTGAAGCTCTCTTGTTGAGTTCAGTGAGTTTTGGATCAGGCCTTTCATTATACTGGTGTAACTCTAGAACCATTAGGGAGCAGAAAGGTTTAGATTTCTCCTTTTGTGTAGTTGCACAGTAGAGGATAAAGGTGGATGGGAAGAGTTGCAGTTCCTGTCCTCAGTCACATCTGTGCACATTTCCCTGAAGTCACTGGTGATGGCACTCATGGATTGAAGGGCTTCTGAGTCCTCTCAGAGACTTCAGAGCAGCAGGAGTGCATTGCAATGGTGTCACTAAAAGAATTTGGCCCAAAGAACCTGAGACACAAGGGCTTTAATTATTCCCATTTTTACTCCTCAGCAGCCTCATTAGGACTAGAATAATTGCATCCCTTCCGTTTTTACTCTGTCAGTGGAGCAGAAAACGGCATGCATGAGAATTTGTATGCTCTCTCCCTGTTGTTTCTTCTTTGGTACAACAAATACATTCAGCAGCTTCCTTCCCCTGACACAGCAGGCATTCAATATGCATCACTCACGAATGCTGCAACCAGAAGCACAGAGGTGGATTTCCTTTTTGTCTCCGCTCTGTCCTTTAAATTTTTTTTTTTAAAAATCAGCTAAATTGCAGATGGCACAGCGGCTGCCTTTCTGTGTATGCATGTCTAGACAGAAAAATTCCCCACAGCTTGTGCAATTTTCTTGGCTGTCTATAGTTCACCTCCACCTCCTCATTTTCCTCTTTATATGGATTCTGTATTCTCCATGCTGCTACCGGTCCTGTGGAAATGAACACATCAAAGCCATAAGTATTAGTTCTTTCACTGCTCCTATGTCCCCACTTCCCCCTCCCCTTCTGCCTGTAACATTAATATTAATAGCTCCTGTACCTTTCTTAGCAGTTGCTTTCTTCCTGATCCTCAAGGGAATAAAGTCTTTTCTTGGACTTTCTGCTGGAGTGAATATTTGTTTGAAGGACTGCTAGGGCATGCTGGGAAACACAACTAAGGGTAATATGATGTTGGGCCAAACAGCAGAGGCAATAAATGTTATTGAACTGTCAGAACAGTCAAACATTGGGTCCCCCCTCCCTGTGTAGCTTTCTCTAGCAGGGACATATATACAAACAGGCTAATGATGCCAAGTAGAGATTTTTAATCATGTTGAATTCCCCAAGGAAGAGAAATAAAATAGAAAATTTTGCATTACTTCTGCTGTTTCCACACAGGGATGCAAACTGGCGAGCAAAAGAGCAAGTGCGTAAGTAACATAATCTTAGGCTTTGTCTATATATCTATCTCCCAGAGAGGGACAAGGATCTTGCGCAAAAAGGGTTTTTTGCACAAAACAGATACGTCCACACTGCCTGTTTTTGCGCAAAAACCTCTTGTGCAAAAGGCATCGGAGGAGATTATGCAAATGAAGTGCAACAATATGCTAATCAGCTCTTCATTTGCATTCCCTCATCCAGCAAAAACTCATAACGTAGACATAGCCGTGTTTCTGCTGTGCAAACACACAACCATGCACACTCATTCAAGGGGAACATACCAACAGCAGCAGCAGCAACTGTTGTTATATTGTTCGGAGTTCCACAATTTAGAAAGAAATCACTGGAAACACAGAGAGCTTGAGCAGTTGCAAGTGCCCATTTTATTTCATAATCCAGAACTAACCAGAACCAGCCCAAATCAGCTGGACTGACCCCCAGTGACCTAACTCAGTTACTATAACAAGATTTATATCTACAACCCAATACACAACAGTTGTATATAGAATTATACTCTAATTAGCTCTCCAGCCCTTCAAAGGTTGGCCAGCTTGTTGCTATTCTTGACATATATTTTGCACTCCAGTAATTTGCTGTAGCCAGGATTTGACACTGTATTCTCTGATGAGGTTGTGCATCTGAAACACCCCAGAGAAATCCTCTAGGTTCGAGCTTGCTTAGTGTGAGCTATACCTACGCTGGGTTCCAAAGCCAAGAGAGTCAATTTACTCTTGCTGTTGTCTTAAGGAGCACGCACCACTGTAGGAATGGAATTCACTGTAATAGGATCTGGGCTCTGAATGAGCCATTCCAAGTGTAAGCTCCCATTGGGTGGACACAAAGGCCACGGTTTGTCTCTTCCTATGACCTGCTCCTGCTCCTTTGGAATTCGAGAGCAATCTCTCATTGACTTCAGTGGTGCAGGCTCAGGACCCAACGGGTATGTCTAGACTACATGACTCTGCCAACAGAGGCATGTAAAATAGGCTACCCAACATAGTCAATGAAGCAGGGATTTAAATATCCCCAGCTTCGTTAAAATTAAAATGGCCACCGCACTATGCCGACTCAGCTGATTGTCAGCACCGTGCGGCAGTCAAGACGTGGATCGGTCGAAACAAGGTTTACAGGAGCGGTCAACAAAGGCTTCCCCTGTCGACTAATCCATGTCTTGACTGCCGTGCTGTGCCAACAATCAGCTGAAACCGGCACAGCGCGGCAGTCATTTTTATTTTAATGAAGCCGGGGATATTTAAATCCCCGCTTCATTGACTATGTCAAGTAGCCTATTTTATGTGCCTCTGTCGGCAGAGGCATGTAGTCTAGATATACCCAACGTGTGCAAGAAAGGACAAAAGGAGACTGGCTTTCGCCCTTTTTTTTGTGCAGCCAGTTTAAAATCCCTCTACACATTGACCTTATACCTCACAGTGTTGTCAGGTTTTGATCCAAAGCCCACTGCAGTCAGTGGAAAGACTCCCGTTGGCTTTACTGGGCTTTGGATCAGGTTTTAAAGAAGAGATAGGCGGAAATGAACTACAGCTGTGCCCCTCAAGAATGGACCCATCCTCTCTTCTTCCCCTACCTAGTGCAGGCCTGCCATTTTGCTGCACCTCCTGGAGGGCTGTCACAGAAGGTATAACGCCTTTCAGCACCAGGGAGCTCTGGGAAGAGCGGCACTGCCCCCAACACAGAGCACAGGTACAGCCGAGCTCTTGATCTGGAATGACACCATTGAAAACAATTGGAGTCACATGGGTATACAGCTGCTGCACGTAAGAAAATCAAGCCCCAAATTTCCCAAGTATAGGGAAAACATATTTTTCCAAAAGGAAATGGGTCACCCCAAGGCTAGCCCCACCCCTCCTCCTGCTCTGTGAGTGCCTGGATCCACCTGAGGCCACCTTTTCCCCAACACTGGGCTAACACAAGCCACCCTGTGCAGGACTCCTCTGCCGAGCCCTCTCCCCCTTTCTACCATGCATGGGCTGGTCCTCCAAGTTGAACCACCAACCACTCAAGCATGGGGCCAGCCCTTGTCCCCACTGTCTCCCATCTGAATGGGGCTGGTCCGAGCCCCCCTGCTACCAGCCAGTGCATGGAGCTAGCCGGCCCAATCTGCTCTCCCTGACCCTCCTTCCAGTGCAGGGCCAGCATTGCCATTTGATTTCCACCCCTGCATATTCCACTGCACCCCACCAGAGGTCCCACCCCACCTTTTTGGCAAAACTGTGCGTTTATCCAGTTTGCTCTTGCCGCCTGAGGGTCAAGAGTAAATGGGGCGAATACCCAGTTTAGCCAAAAAATTCAGGATGGCCAGGGCAGAGCCTAAAAAAGGGACAGTCCCAGCCAAAATGGGATAGATAGTCACTAGGGTTGCCGATTCTGAGTGAAGCTATTTCAGAAGATTTCCCTCACCCCCTCCCCCGCAATACGACATTTTCTTAATATATTCTAGTAAAATCTCCGGGATTGCTTTCAGTAGACAGCGGGAGATTGAGGCCAGTTCCGGGAGACTCCAAGCCAAACCTGGAGATTTGGCAACTCTAATGGTCACCTTCCCCATGTAGCCTGAAGTCTGACAGAGAAGGAGTTCACTGTTGTCACCCCTGCTAGAAACCTCAAACCCTTCCAGCCCAGGACAACTTAGCTACTCTCTAGCTTCTCACAATAAGAGGCTAGAACATCTCAGCCACTCATTACTGCCAAAGGAGGACTGAGATTGGGGCTACTTTTAGATACCCTGGGGGAGCTGGGCATCTTACTTTATAGAAATTGTTACTTTGTTGCCGGTTTTCCCACAAATTATGTTGTTCCCACTCCCCTTCTCCTGACTAAAGTTTTTTCTTTAACTTTTGGATTCAGTGCTTGCACGTTGGGAAATATGGCCCATCAAGGGCTCCCAGGGTGTGTATAGAGGGGTTGGGGCATCAGGAGGTGGTAGTTAGTCATCAGAAAGAATCCCTAGAAAACTGAATTTAGACCTCTGCTGCCAACAACACCTGGCACAAGGTTACAAATCTGCGGAGTATGTCAAGTGCCTGCTCTAAAGCTCAATAGTAGTTTTCCATGGACTTCAGGGGACTTTGGAGCTCGAGGTGGATTATGGTTTTGTGAGGCCCTGGGCCAGAGCAAGTGGGGGCTCCTCCCCACCCTAACACATGCAGTCCCTCCTACCCCCGGCCCCATGCTCCTACCTGGGAAATGGGGTCAGGGAGAGGGGGCTGTCCTAGTGCCTCAGCAGAAGCACTGGCCAGGAGACAGGAGCAGGGTGTGTCTCATCCCTGCTCTCTAGCAGGAGTGCTGGGTAGGTGGGCAGAGTGCCCATTTTTCTAGAGTGCCCCAATTGGCTGGAGCCCCTGGGAACAGGCACTTTGGGCCTCATGGCTCATCCGCCACTGTTTGGAGAAGGCTCCCATTACAACCTTTGGGAGAAGGAGAGTGGAATTCTTTTCAAATTAGCGCTGTCTCTCCCAGCGACAGTCCCAAAGCCCACAGCTAAAACCAGGGCTACTGAGGTGCTGAGAGAAGACCAGGAGAGTATTTCCTATAAGAAGGAAGAGAAAGAAGCACTGGCATTTCTTATTAGTAGTACCAACAAGGAAAAGAACAACCACAACAAAAACTCTTCTATTTGCTTGTCTTCCACAAATAATTACCAGCTGGATGTTTTAAGAGAGATGCAGCAGCAGCATGTAATTCTGATGTAAAAAAGCTGCCTTCAGTTTGCAAACATAAAACCAAAACAAAATTCCAGGTAGTGACTGATACCAAGGTGTTTGAGATCTCTGCAGGAATCCCAGTCGGAAAATTGAATTGAGACATGCCTTGCTTCAGGTCTACAGGATTCCTGGTAGCTCTCTCTCCTCCTCAAGCTTATGCGCTTCCTGAATCCTACCCACCTTGTTATGTGACCTGGCTTCCTTACCTGCATGTCAGACTCTTCACTTCAGACTGCCCAGGCTCAGACTTTTTATGTACTTCTTCACACAACAATGTTACAGGGAGAAAGCCAGCTACCCAGAGGCCTAGCACCTCAAATGGGATAAATCAATGCAGTGTAAATGCCATAGCAAAAACCTTGGATTCTGCACCATTCTGGAACAGCAGGCTTCCCATTCAATGCTGAGCTTTTTACGGGAGCTTTCTGCCACTGTGACCCCTTCTATGTGTTGAGGTTACCTTTGGTTTTGATTGGCTTGGTGGAGCCCTCTTAGGGGATGCTACCCTTTTCGCAGACTTGAAGCAGGCTGGAGAAAGAGTCCAGAGTGACAGGGTAGTGCAGTGGTTAGGACACTAGCTTTGGAGTTTGGAGAATTGCATTGATTTTTTTCCCCTCTGCTATAAACTCTGTCTGACATTGGCCAAGTCTCTTAGGCCCAGACCCTCAAAGCTATTTAGGTGCCTTAGTTTCTATTGAAGCAAATAGGATCTGGGCCTAAATTCCCATCGGTAAAAGAGAGGTAATAGCATGGCCCTACCTCATTTATACTATGGTAACAGGAGCCATATAAATACTTTAAACAGATAGATTTTCATTCCAGCTTCATTTAGAATTAAATATGGCATTGCATAATGCAATCAGGGCAGGCACCGCGGTGTCATTTATTTTGATAGCAAATTCTCACCATGTTACAATGTTACCACATTTTCAGTATGCAGCAGCTTTTTGTATTTCCGATAATGGACAGTTGAGAGAAAGGCTAACAAGTGCACAAGGACTTTCTGGAAAATGAGTAGAAGCTGATACCAAAGGGTTTCTTGATACAAGAGAGCTTTATACACAGGAAAATATGCATGGTTTTAACTTAAAGGACCCTGTATACCTTTTGGCATGGTACACAAAATATGTATTATCTTAAAGGCAAACAGTTAGCAATTCATCAGTCACACTTTATACTAAGGTTCCAATTTCAGGGCTTAGTTTTATGAGATGTTATAAGCCAGTTACAGACATGAACAGCATGTGTCATAGTCAATAGCAAGTGCTTAAGTAGAAGCTGTCACAGAAAAATAATCTATTGACCTATTAGACTCTCACAGTCCATAGCAATTGATGAATCATTGATTAAATGATTTATTAACCTTTTACTAACTCTATGGATTATTTATGAATACAATCTTAATTAACCATGTATTAAAACATTTATTAACCCCCATACACTATTTGTAAATGGAATCTTGGCATAAAGAGTGACTGATACATTTAATTCCAAAGAAGACTAGGTCCAAGGCCCCAACTGCAGCATAAAATCATGCGAAAGGGAACCAAGGGAAATATTCCGCAGTTCTTCATCTCCACATCCCACTCAGCTTTTCCATGCATTCAGATCACAGCTCCAAACTCTGTGTCCTGCTCCAGATTAAAGACACCCGTCCTGCTGGGGGACTATTGTACTGGCCTTTATCCTGCAATCTGATTCCCTAGGCACATTACCATCAATGGCACTCTGTGTGGACACTGCCAAAATGAGCTGAAGTCACTGGGGTCTAGCCACCATGGATAAGATTGCAGCATCTGAGGCCTAAAATGGCAGAATTCAATACAAAAAATTCCCCCGCAAGTTTGCAGCTACAGCTACAATGAAGTAACCTAAGGTATTACTATAAACAGTGTAGAAAATTCATTATACAATGTATTCTTTGGGCCTGATCCTACCACTCCTTACACACCGAGTAACTTTACTCATGTGAAAAGTCCCACAGCAATATTCATGTGCAAGTTGGTAGGACCAGGGCCAGATTGTGAACCCTTTACTTACACAGGCAAGCCACTACATGCATGAGCAGACCCATCAACTTTCATGAGCCTCCCGGCAGAATGCTATTTGGTTGTATGTGATTCACCATTGCCTTGTGCCTTGTACTGTCATTACACCAATGCAACATGAGTGCAGAATGCTAGTGCACCTGAATGTACTATAGTGCAACATGCACTTTTGCATTAGTGTAAGTGGCTGTGCAAGGTGAATGACAATGGAGAACCAAACCTATGTCAACGTAGGTAAGGGTGGCATGATTTGGTTTCCAATTTTGATCTTAGGTATTTATATGGCCCCCATCACCATAGAATGTGAACATGTGACAGTCTTTATTGTATTTATCCTCACAAACCTGTGGGAGGTGGGGCAGTATCTCTTGCCACTTTTTTCAGATGGTGATCTGAGGAACAGAGAAACTAAGGCCAGGTCTACCTGCAGGGAGAAATTCGGCTTAAGGTATGCAATTCCAGCTACAGAAATAATGTAGCTGGAGTCAATGTTCCTTAAATTGAGGTTGGCATTGTTTCCACAGCAGAAGGCGATGGGAGAAACACTCCCATCCACTTTCCTTATTCCTCATGACAACGAGGAGCACCGGCTCCAATGAGGGCACCCTCAACACTCAATTTAATGGCTCTTTACTAGACCTGCTAAATCAAACCCCGGAAGATCGATTGCCAGAGCATCGATCCTCCAGTAAACATAGATGTGACTTAAAGCCCTGTTCTTTAAAGACACTTAGGGTATGTCTACACTACCACCCTAGTTCGAACTAGGATGGTTAATGTAGTCATTCGAAGTTGTAAATGAAGCCCGGGATTTAAATATCCCGGGCTTCATTTGCATCTTGCTGGGCGCCGCCATTTTCAAATCCCTGGTAGTTCGGATTTGAATGGCGGCGCCCGGCAAGATGCAAATGAAGCCCGGGATATTTAAATCCCGGGCTTCATTTGCAACTTCGAATGACTACATTAACCATCCTAGTTCGAACTAGGGTGGTAGAGTAGACATACCCTTAGGCATTTCTGAAAAAAAAAATTCAGAAGGTCTCAGTTTTTCCTTGATGTGGAACAGTAACACTTTTGAATTGTGTGAATTCTTGTGAGATGGGAAAACTTCTTTCCTGCCTCACCCTTGTCACTCAGAGATGCTTGTGGAGATCTTCATAATATATTTCCTCTCCATTCTTTCATGTTTGAAATAGTTAACATTTCATGTTGACATTAGAAGTAGCATCCTGGGCTTCTGCTTTAGCATCCATTGAAATGAATGGAGCAATTCGTACCTTAGAGCTATTGTTCCAGGCTCTCTTCAAATTCAGACAGACATAGCTGCCTCGGGAGGCTTTCCTCGGGGGTCATATTTTCAAGGCTTTCTTGCAATCATAACAAGAAAAGGCTTCCTGTTTTTGAAAAATATGAAAGCTGAGATCTAGAGAACAATTGAGAGATTTGGCTGCCCTTTGCAACTCAGTTAGTCCTTCATACCTCATGAAGAGGACTGCATATTTTATCAAAGGGATAATAACTAATTAATATTTTCCCACTAAATAAAATACAGGACATAACATTGTAATGCAGTCCGCTATGTTCTAAGTGCCTGTTAGCTGTTCTATATTCATGTTCCTGAATATTAGCCTGTGCTAGTACTTACCTTCCAATTGGGAATTATGTGCAAAATTTCTTCTCTTCTTCTAGCTTATTCATATCCTCTGTGGATATTCTGAAGTGTTGCTAATGTATTTTCTTCCATTTCCCTTTTGTCTGGTCTCCTCTCTCAAAAATCTCTATTAGTCACACATTCCTATTTAAAGCTCTTTAGAGCACTTGGCTTGCCCAACTGCAAAATTTGTTTGGATTGCAAAAGTTGAGATTTAACTGAGCTCTGAATAAGAGTTTGAGATCTTGTGTTTACTTCTAGGAAGAATAATACACCACACAGTAAATTCCTGTGCCACTTCAATTCATTAAAAGTTCAAGCAAAGTTTTATTTTCTATTCTAACTTTTTCCTACTGCCCATGACAAGAAAAGTCAAAGGCAGAGGGACCACAGTCTAGTGACTGGAATAGGAGATTTATGTATTGTCATTCCCAGATGTGCTGCTAATTTTATTATTAACAACTAGTACTATTAGGGTAGCCTCATTGTGTTAGGCTCTATACCAGCGATGGACAACCAAGACTAGTGAGTGGGCTGAAAGAGTGGACCTCCTTTGTCTCAGTGGGCAACATGATTGAAATCCAGTGGTGGGCAACCTGGTGTTCCACCTGTGCCCTGTGCACCCCTTCTCTAACCTCTTCCCCCATGCCTCTGGCACATTGGAGCACTGGAGCCTACACATACCTACTCCTCCCCTTCCCTTCCAGCACTTTTAGAGTGCCATGGATCTGCTGATTTGCACTTTGTCCCTGCTCCTCCCCCCCCCTTCTTCCCTTCCTTCCAGAGCTTGAACAGCCATGAACAGCTGTTTGTGGAGTTCCAGCTCTGGCAGGAGGGGGAGGAGTGGGGACAGAGGCATGAATCAGTGGATTTATGGCACTGTGAAAGTGTTGGGAGGGAGGGTGAGGAGTAGGAAGTATGGGGCTCCAGTGTGCAAGAGGCATGGGGGAGGGAGACAGACAGGGGGTGCACGGGCCACAGTGGGCTGCATATGGCCCACAGGCCACAGATTGCCTACCACTGCACCATACACACATGTAATAAGAAAGAAAGCTCTTCAGCTTCTAGTCTTTGCATGTGACCAAAGACAATGCATGGATGCAACAGATTAAAAAGGGTAAATGAGAGAACAAGGCTCAAGGAAGCAAACACACTTGGTATATTTAATAGCAGTGTTAGTACACTGACAGCTGCCTATACCTTGCTGTGTTATCTTGGACAAGTCAGTTAGGCCCTGATCCTGCAAACCTGTAGGGACAGGTTTACCTTTACTAAACAGAAGTCAGTAGGACTCAAAATAGTAAAGGTAAGCAGGATCCTTACCTATGATCTTTCAAAAAGCGTGTCTTCAGGATCATAGCCATAACTCTATGCCTCAGTTTGACTGTCTGTTATGTGGGGGTAATAACGCTTACCTTCCTGCCAGCAGTGTGGTCAGGTTTAACTAATGTTTGTAAAGTTAATTTAAGTACTACAGTGAAACCTCTGTTATCTGGCACTCTGTTAACCAGAAAACTGTGTTAACTGGCATTGCCCCTAGCCACAATACAGTCACATCTTTAGGCGTACAGGCCTGGCTTGATTTACCATAATTGGCTTAACAATTTTTTATTTAAGAAGTACTAATTATCTTTAACTCAACTGCTTCACACTACCAAACTACCAATATTAAAAACTTGAGTTTTACTATTATTGTCCATTGGGTTTTCCTAGGTTGATGGAACCCTCAGATAACCAGAATTTTTAATAACCGGAACGCCCTAATCCCCAAGCATGCCAGATAACACAGGTTTTATTGTATATAACATTTAACTTCTTGTGTCACACAAGAAAAGATGTTTTTCTTTTCGTATATGAACTCCCAAAGCTCCTTATGACTCCTCCAAAACAATTTGAAGAGGCACGAAAGATGCAGCAGAGCCTAACTTTCATTTCTGTCGTTGCATTGTTTGGAATAGAAGCTGTAGGGATATAGAGGATCACAATCAGCTACCACCCTTTGATTTCGGTGACACTGCAGTTCTAACACAAGCAGGCTGTTGGCATATGTGCTGCCACTGCTACTAGTGGATTATCCACTTTCCATGTGAAAAAGACTTCATTGAAAGAGGATAAGACCACCCTGGCATTAGGAGAAACTGGATGAAGCTCTCAGGACCCTTCTAACTGTTATTGTCCATCATGCATATCTATCAGCAATATATGACTCTGAGAAGGTCACTTGCATTCACTTTACATCTACTTCAAGTTGTCTATGAATGAGCTGGATGAATGCATAGTCTTGTAGAGACATGCCCTCCCAGCTGAAGTGAGTTGTCAATTATATTTATATTTAAATCATATCTCCTGCAGTTGCTGAAGAATGGAAAAGGTTTTCACTTAGACCACAGGGGGCAACCCAGGCTAGTGAATGGGCCAGCCACATGAGTGGCCTTCCTTCATCTCAGTGGGCAAAAATATTGTCATAACCAAGATGGTCTCCCAGGATCGGATAGGTTTGCTAACTGCACTTGCAGGCCTAGAATTGATGGGGTGTGTGGACTGAACCATAGCAGCGCTTTGATTGGATGCAGAGGAAGCACCTGGTTCTCAATGTTGTTTTCAATCAGCATGTTCATATGCCCTTGCTTTAAGTGTGTGTCACTTTAGTAATGCCGGTAGGAAAACAACTACACAGATGAAAACCAGCAGAATCTGGCAACCTTGCTCGTGGGAAACGGTAAACAAAATGTCTCGTGGATTACACCTAGAACCCCAATGAGCTGCATGTGTCCCTCAGGCCACAGGTTACCCACCACTCACTTAAACACTACTGAATTGCTACTCTGGCTTGAGAACTTCCACTGGCAATCATTCTAATGCCTATTCCATTGGACACATCTCTGTTAAGACTTCTGGCTCCATGTCTGCAGTCCAACTCTGCATTCCTGTGACTCAGAGCAGTGGGATCCCTCCTGAGTTCTATTATTATCTATATTAAGTAGCGCCTGATCAAGATTGGCACCTTGCTGTTTTCAGTACTGTATAAACAAATGAAAAATAAGTGTCTGGCACAAATAGCTCACAGTCTGTACACAGTCATGTAAGCAGGTATTTGCCAGGCATTGCCTCTACCCTGCACTTCCTTTTAGAAGTCAGCAGTCACATCACAAAACTATTGCATTTAAATGTCACAGTGCAAAATCCATACCATTGATTTGCAAGAACAATGGTGTTCCAGTGCGGAGAAACTCAGTTTTTTCTCCACATAGTGCTTCATTTCAAAGTTCATATGAATTGATATGAAATCAACACTGGACTTTGCTATAGAACAGCTGCTTTTAAAAGGTCAATGGTACAAGAAGGTGCATTGCAGAGATGGGTTTGGCTCTTCACAGAGTATGTAGGGTGATTTGCTTTGTTCATAACCATGAAGACTGCTATTCAGAGAATCCCATTTTGGAGAAAAGGTGCTTGACTAGCATGTTCCCAGATTGTTTTTACAGCTTGGTGCTGTGTCCCTGTTTCCCAGGCAAGGAAAGAAGAGGCCTGATTCTCCTCTTGCTTACATAGTATAGATCAGGAATAACTTCACTGAACTCAATGGAATAAAAGCATTTTTAATTGAGAGAAGGATCTAACCCAGGGAGACAGACTTTATCATCTTGAAATTCTGCTCTCCTGGTGCTTGTGCAGCTACAGCTCTCTTGTGCAAACCCCTCTGTGGTATATAATTTAAATCCAATTGGACTTAAGTATGAGCTAATAAACAATTCTCTATGGTACTTCCTTACCTAGCATGGCATAAGCCCAAGCTGCATTCTGGCATGGGGTCCCTATGGCATTTACAATAAATGGATGGGCAAAATCCCCCATGCAAGCTTGCAAGACATTATATTAAAAAGAAAAAAGGAAAACACAAACCTCTCAGCAGGGACCAATAATGTATAAGTCTATCATCTCACTCATCCCACTAATGGTTTGACTTCTGGAGATATTAAAGGCTGGATTCTGCAAACTTTTTGATGAAGAACTCCCACTGAAGTTGAGTGTTGTGACTGCTGCTCATCACATAGGTCACACTCTACCATACTTTACCTTGTGATTCCCCCATCTGCTGTACGCACCTGTTGTCCCAGGGAATGTAAACTTCAGGCTGGGGACCAACTATGTCCTCTATTTGCACAACACTGAGCACAGAGGAGCTGGGACCTTAAGGCACTAATTGCAGCACAAGGGATTTATACTAAGGAACTGACAACAAAGTCCTTCCAAGTTCTGAGCAGGACAACAGAAGAATTGCAACACCAGCAGATAACACTTGTCCACCAAGGGCTGCAGCGTCTCTCTGCCAATAGCCAGTCCCAGTTGCTTCAAAGGAAGATGCTTCAGTTGTGCAGGAACATGCCTCAGAAGCCCAATTGGAACGGCCTTGCTGTGTAAAGAGGACTGATCTCTTGCAAGTGTAACCCACACACTTTCTGGGTGTGGTGCACTGTCCCATCAAATAACACCAAGACCACTTATGGAAAGAATAATGAGTCTGCTCTACAGCCTTAGCTGAGAACCAGCTGGCTTGTAGTGCCTATGATAGAGGCTCATGTACTAAACTCTAGAGGTCCCAAGTTCACTTCTGCCCGCAGATGACCAGGGCTTGTGAGCATTACACCAGCACCATGAGACCAGAGTGATTGCTGAGCATGGCAGTGCCCTTGCAGAGCCTCTCTGTAGTCACTGGTGCTCTGGGCAGAAATGTGGGCCTGTCTGTGGGTGTTTCGCTGCAGATTCAGTGCATTCGATTGTCAGCCATTTCTCTCTGTACATTCTCTGCCTGTCATGTGTCTACTTCCATACTGAGGCCTGGTAAAACAAAGATCAGTAATGCACTTCCTAAAGCTGGGATGTGGCATGTATTCCTCTCCATGATAAGCAGGCATCTTTGCTGGCCAGCGCATGGGGGTGAAGTGGGACAATCCATACGCCTTCCTTCCTGACCACTCCCCAAGTTTTCTGCCTGCAGCTATGCTCTAGCTGGAAGGCAATGCTTGCACTCTTCACACAAAGGATAGTTGCTTTTATTAATCTCACTACGTCACTACTATTACAGAGTTAATACTGTCAGTATTTGCTACTGCAAAGTGACACATCAATAAGCCCAAGCAGAGCAATGCATAAGAGAGCAACAGGCACTTAGAAATGCTTATGCCCCTTCAGTCTGCAGGGAGTCCCGTTCCTGTCACCTCACCCCAGGCTACAGTGTACATGGCTCCAGCTGGGGGAAATTCCATCGACTACTTGACTAGTCAATTAACTGATACTTAACATACTTATTTCAAAATAAGCTATTTTGAATGATTACTTCCGGAACAGCTTATTTTGAAATAAGCGTGTAGTGTAGACGTACCCTAAGAGAGCCTGCCTTGGACTAATTTCAAGGATTCCCTGTAATGTGGACATGCTATTTCAAAATAGTTATTTCAGGAGTTGTTATTTCAAAATAAGTTATTTTGAAATAATTGCCTAGTGGCCCTTAGGTTATGTCTACATTACCAGGTTATTTTGAAATAAGTTATTTTGAAATAATAACTCCCGAAATAACTATTTCGAAATAAGCTTATTCCTCTTTACAATCATGCATTATTATTTCAAAATAACAAGCCCCTTATTCAAAATAACAGGGGGTATGTCTACACTACAGCACTAATTCGAACTAACTTAATTCAAATTAGTTAATTCAAACTAAGCTAATTCGAACTAGTGCATCTAGACCTAAAAACTAGTTCGAATTAGCATTTTACTAATTCGAACTAGCATGTCCACATTGAGTGGACCCTAAACCGAGGTTAAGGATGGCCGGAAGCAGTGCTGGCAGGGCATCAGATGAGGACTTAGAGCGTGGAGCTGCTGCCTCAGGCTAGCCGAGGGCTGTGCTTAAAGGGTCCCGACCCCCACCCCGGACAGACAGTTCTCAGGGGTTCCCTGCTTGCAAAGCAGTCCTGGCTTGGAGTGCCCTGAGTGCCCACACTTGGCACATCACAGCACTCAGCCATCAGACCGGCTGCACTTGCCGCAGGCTGCCATCTGGGGAGAGGGGGCAATTGGGGGGCTGCAGGAGAACTTCCACCCCCAGAAGCCCGCAGAGCCAGCCCAGTCCTCCCCATCGGGGGCTCGTACCCCATTCCTCCCTCACCTCCTTCCACTTACGCTTCCCAAGCCCCCCTTCCTGATGTACAAAATAAAGAAAACGTGTGGTCAAAAATAGAATCTCTCTTTATTGAATAAAACTCGGGGAGACTGGGAAAAGGAGGTGGGAGAGGGGAAGAGAGAGGGTGGAAGGGGGAGGGCAACTAAAATGATCAGAGGTTTGGAACAGGCCCCATATGAAGAGAGGCTAAAGAGACTGGGACTTTTCAGTTTAGAAAAGAGGAGACTGAGGGGGGATAGGATAGAGGTCTATAAAAGCATGAGTGGGGTGGAGAGGGTGCATCAAGAAAAGTTCTTCATTAGTTCCCATAATAGAAGGACTAGGGGACACCAAAGGAAAGGAATGGGTAGCAGGCTTCAAACTAGTAACAGAAAGTTGTTCTTCACAAAGCAAAGAGTCAACCTGTGGAACTCCTTGCTGCAGGAGGCTGTGAAGGCTACAACTAGAACAGAGTTTAAAGAGAAGTGAGATAAAGTGATGGAGGTTGGGTCCATGGAGTGGTATTAGCCAGGGGGTAGGAGTGGTGTACCTGCCCAAAGTTTGTGGAAGGCTGGAGAGGGATGGCACGAGACAAATGGCTTGGCCACTGTCTTTGGTCCATCCCCTCCAGGGTCCCTAGGGTTGGCCACTGTCGGCAGACAGGCTACTCGGCTAGATGGACCTTTGGTCTGACCCAGGACGGCCATTGTAAGCTCAGGGCTCAGGGTCGGGGGTCTCAGTGGACCCCCTTGATTTTCATGCACACCTGCTCCTGGGTGGCCAGGCTGGCAGCTCTCCTGCCCTAGCTGGCCACTTTCCTGTGCCTAGTGCGGAGGTCGTGGACGAGGTCCACGATGTCTGCACTAGACCAGGCGGTTGCCCGCCTCTTGCGGTCCCGGGCAAGCTCCCGGGAGCCACCAGTCTGGTTCCGGGAAGAGGGGGAGGGCTGGGGGGTATCGGGTGGCTGGCTCGAGCCGTGCCAGGTGCAGGGTCTGCTAGCTGGGTGCTGGCAGGCTTGCACCTGGCACGGGCACCGTAGCCAGCCTGTGCCCCTTTAAGAGGTCCGGGGCTGGGAGCGGGGGCATACGAGTTTCCCTGGTGTTTGCCAGAGTGGCCACCAGGGAAAGCTGGGGAGGGCTGGCCTCCCACTAGTTCAAATTAAGGGGCTACACACCCCTTAATTTGAACTAGTAAATTCTAACTAGGCTTAGTCCTTGTAGAATGAGGTTTACCTAGTTCGAACTAAGCGCTCCGCTAGTTCGAATTAAGTTCGAACTAGCAGAGCACTAGAGTAGCACCTATCAAAGTCAATTCGAACTAACGTCCATTAGTTCGAATTAACTTTGTAGTGTAGACATCCCCTGAGAGACCTGATGGGCAGAATCCCCTAGGATGCTAACATGAAGGGGAAAGGAGTCCAGGACAGCTGGCAGTATTTTAAAGAAGCCTTATTGAAGGCACAGAAAGAAACCATCCTGATGCGTAGCAAGAGAGGCAAACATGGTAGGAGACCGGATTGGCTTACAGGGGAAATTCTTGGTGAACTTAAGCACAAAGCGGAAGCTTACAAAAAGTGGAAACTTGGACAAATGACCAGGGAGGGGTTTAAATGTATAGCTTGAGAATGCCGGGGGGTTATCAGGAAGGCGAAAGCGCAGATGGAATTGCGACTGGGTAAGGATGTGAAGGATAACAAGAAAGGTTTGTACAGGCATGTTAACAAGAAGAAGATGATCAGAGAGGGTGTGGGGTCCCTACTGGATGAAGGAGGTAACCTAGTGACAGATGATGTGGGGAAAGCTGAAGTACTCAATGCGTTCTTTGCCTCTGTATTCACGGACAAGGTTGGCTCCCGGACTAATGCGCTAAGTGACGCAAGATGGGATGACGATGGACAGCCCTTGGTGGGTAAAGAACAAGTTAGGAACTATTTAGAAAAGCTAAATGTACACAAATCCATGGGTCCAGACTTAATGCATATGAGGGTACTGAGGGAGTTGGCAAATGTCATTGAGGAGCCTTTGGCCATTATCTTTGAAAAGTCGTGGAGATCGGGAGAAATCCCGGATGATTGGAAAAAAGCAAATGTAGTGCCCATCTTCAAAAAAGGGAAGAAGGACAATCCAGGGAACTATAGGCCGGTCAGTCTTACCTCGGTTCCTGGAAAAATCATGGAAGGGATCCTTAAGGAATCCATTTTGAGGCACTTGGAAGAGAGGAAAGTGATTAGGAATAGTCAGCATGGATTCACAAAGGGCAAGCTGTGCCTGACCAATCTGATTAGCTTCTATGATGAGGTAACTGGCTCTGTGGACGTGGGAAAGTCAGTGGATGTGGTATACCTTGATTTTAGCAAGACTTTTGATACGGTCTCCCACAATATTCTTGCCAGTAAGTTAAGGCAATGTGGATTGGATAAATGGACAGTAAGATGGATAGAAAGTTGGCTGGAAGGCCGGGCACAGCTGGTACTGATCAACGGCTTAATGTCAGGATGGCAGTCGGTTTCTAGCGGAGTGCCCCAAGGTTCGGTTCTAGGACCGATTTTGTTCAATATCTTTATTAATTACCTGGATGAGGGGATGGATTGCACTCTCAGCAAGTTTGCAGATGACACTAAGCTAGGGGGAGAGGTAGATACTCTTGAGGGCAGAGATAGGGTACAGAGTGACTTAGACAAATTGGAGGATTGGGCTACAAGAAATCTGATGAGGTTCAACAAGGACAAGTGCAGAGTCCTGCACTTGGGATGGAAGAATCCCAAGCATAGTTACAAGCTGGAGACCAACCAGCTAAGTAGCAGTTCTTCAGAAAAGGACCTGGAGATTACAGTGGATGAGAAGCTCGAGATGAGTCAACAGTGTGCCCTTGTAGCCAAGAAGGCTAATGGCATATTAGGTTGCCTTAAGAGTAGCATTGGCAGCAGATCCAGAGATGTCATTATTCCCCTTTATTCGGCTTTGGTGAGGCCACATCTGGAGTATTGTGCCCAGTTCTGGGTCCCCCCACTACAAAAAGGATGTGGATGCATTGGAGAGGGTCCAGCGGAGGGCAACCAAAATGATTAGGGGGCTGGAACATATGACTTATGAGGAGAGGCTGAGGGAATTGGGTCTGTTTAGTCTGCAGAAGCGAAGAGTGAGGGGGGATTTGATAGCAGCCTTCAACTTCCTGAAGGGAGGTTCCAAAGAGGATGGAGAGAGGCTGTTCTCAGTAGTGACAGATGACAGAACAAGGAGCAATGGTCTCAAGTTGTGGTGGGAGAGGTCCAGGTTGGATATTAGGAAAAACTATTTCACTAGGAGGGTAGTGAAGCACTGGAATGGGTTACCTAGGGAAGTGGTGGAGTCTCCATCCCTAGAGGTGTTTAAGTCTCGGCTTGACAAAGCCCTGGCTGGGTTGATTTAGTTGGGATTGGTCCTGCCTAGAGCAGGGGGCTGGACTTGATGACCTTCTGAGGTCTCTTCCAGCTCTATGGTTCTATGATAAGACAGATAGCTAAGTATCTCCTGTCTGAAAGCAACTTGCATCTCCCCTTTTGGTGACCTGCCCCAGCTCACAGACCTCAAGAACATAATTTTCATTATAGATACACATAACTCCTCGCATATCACCCAGATATATATTTCACAATGACTAACTCACTGGTATGACACAGGCTTTCAGTGGAGACCTTACTGGCCACCCTTATGATCCACTATATAGCTATCAGAACTATGGGAATCTTGTAGCCCTTATACACCCTTCCGTGCCTATCTGTTAGCATCAAGTGGTCCCTGTGTCACAGCATTCCTGCAATACACCTGTAGGAAATTACAAATACATTTTTCACACGTTTCATTTTGTTAGGAGCCAGATTCTGACCGCTCATGCCGAATAATATTTCTGTCCTCCACTGGGGTTACTCATTTCACCAGGATTCCTTGTGGGTGTGAGGGGTTTGGGGTGCGATCACCCCCTCCCAGGTCGAGAGGGGGGTTCAGTGGACCCCTTTGCCTCTTTTGGTTCGTCTCATGACTGAGATCCTAGTCGGAAGCCTGGGCAATCAGGTGCGATCACCCCCTCCCTGGAATGAAGAGGGGGGTCAGCGGACCCAGTAGTCGTTACCCGTCCGTGCGGGATGGGGCCTGTGCCCCTTAGGCCGACCTCCACTTCCTGGAGGTGCGTGACTTGGTTCTGCTACACGCCCACACCGGCGTCGCTCGGAGCTGGATGCTCCTCTGGTGGAGGGAGGGGGACCCGGTCCCGCCCTCTCTCCGGGTCCCAGCCCGGGGCCCTAAGCATCGGGGCTTGCTCGCGCCCCAGCGCGGTAGACGGGGGTCACTCCGCCCGTAACCCGTCTACCCACGGGCGCCAGAAGGCTTCCGCCCCGGGCTGCTTCCTCCCTTCACCCCACGCCCTTGGACGATCCGTCCATTCGCCCGGCTTACCGTGCCTCAGTTGGAGGAGTTGGGAGCTGGTCCATACCAAACCCGGGGGCCAGCCGTCTGCACGTCTTCTCGCCCGGTCGGGCCGCTCCCTCTGTGGTCGTCGCACACTATCCGGGTCACTACTGGAGCCTGGGCTAACGGCTCGTCAGTGATGGGGGCTGGCTTGGGATCCCCGAGCGTGGGGCTGCGCCACCGGCCGCGCTCGGGTGCGTCCCCGGTCCGTCCTGAGACGCGATCTACCTCCCGCTCCCCCGGAGGAGACCTCCTCTCCCTGTGCCGGCGGGCCGTTTTAAACTGTCCCGCCGGCTCTGACATCAGCTGCCAGCCCCGCCCCCCTGATGACGCTGCCGGCATGTCGGCGGAGTCCCGAGCGGCGCTCGCGGCCCCTCCCCCTAATGCCTCAGGGTGGGGGCTGCCTGCCTCGCGTCGGCGCAGCCGCGGAGGCAGATTCCAGCTGCCGCCGCGACTGCGGCTTCAGCGCTGGTGTTTTCTGCCTGCCACCGTGCAAGGCCCCCGGGCAGCTGGACCCCCGGGAGTGCGGGCCAGCATCGGCCCGTCACAGTGGGGTAAGGCATTAGGTGACCTGATTGAATGTACCAGAATCTGACTCAGGGTATGGCTACACTACCCTCCTAGTTCGAACTAGGAGGGTAATGTATGCATACCGCACTTGCAAATGAAGCCCGGAATTTGAATTTCCCGGGCTTCATTTGCATAAGCGGGGAGCCGCCATTTTTAAATCCCCGCTGCTTCGAACCCCGTGCAGCGCAGCTACACGGGGCTCGAACTAGGTAGTTCAGACTAGGCTTCCTATTCCGAACTACCGGTACATCTCGTAGTTCTAACTAGCGGGGTAGTGTAGACATACCCCCAGTGTTTAGCCTCCTAAATTACCTGCAGCAGCTTTTCTGGAAGGAAATGCTCCTCCCTTCTCCTGCCATGATCCTTCTGTCTTCCAAGGGGGGAGGGGAAGAAGACCATTTCCCATCAGGCACTGCTGCAACCCCACCCACCAAGAACAATGCTGACCTCATTTAACCAAGCCTTGCCTTCTGTGCCATGCCTTTCCATTGCCACTTGATGCTGAGTCTCAGAAAATCCTGTCTCTGTAATCCAAGTTCCTATTGGTAGGTCTAGGGTAAATCTCACTTGGATGATACTATTGATGATTAAGCTGGTGAATGATGAAAATGAAATGATGTTGATATAAAGTGAGCACAGGACTGTCTCTGTTTTTCTTTCAATTAACAGCACAGTGACTAACTGCCCTGTGGTGATGTAGATTTAGTCCATCATTAAGATCTCAGATTCCATGTGGTGCCCCTGCCCTCACACTCCCCAGCTATCATGCCTGTTTTTCAGCCTATCACAATGCAAACTGAAACAAAATCACCAGGGGTTAAGAAAATGAAATTGGATTACAGTCACGCTCTTCAGAAAACAGAGTATCGCTAGTAATTGCATTCCATTGAATAAATATCCCACATTAGTTTCTATCACTTTTAGTATTCTGACAGTGATTATTTTCATTGTAATTTGCTTGTCCAGGGATAAGTGCAACATAGTGCAGGGGAGACCAACAATGCTTTCTGAGCCTTCATGTTTTAAAGATGGACCTGGGTCTTGGGTACAGCATTGATACTATCTTACATTTTAAAAATTCCTTTCTATTTCAGCAATGCTGGAGACTTAAGAGCCAAATAACAGAGGGTCTGATCCTGCTTTTAACCTCCTTGGGCACACAGTTTCAGACTTGCAAGTTGCCATTTTCAGACAGAAAAACTTCAAAAACAGCCTGCAGAGAGAAACCACTGAGCTGGAATTCATATGCAAATTTGATACCCTGAACCAAGGTCTACCCTCACATGGAGTGGTTCTTGCATTACAGTAGGTAATTTCCCATTCAGATACTCTCACCTTCTTTCCACTCATGGAGAAGAGTCACATCCATTCTGATTTAATTAGCACTGATGTCACAGTCTCTTTTCTGTATCATTTTTTTCATTTTTTTTTCTTTTCAGCATCTGAGGAAATGAGTTGTAGCTCACAAAAGCTTTAGCTATAATAATAAATATGTAAGTTATCACAACGGGACTTCTGATGGTACAACTCAAGATGAATGAGGTTGCTGTCATCTGGCTTTTAGGAAGACCCAGTGCTTAGCCCAAAGAACGTATAAAATAAAAACCCAGAGACAGAGAGGGTGGAGGAAAGAGTGCTACATAAAAACAAAGAGATCAGGGTAATGGTAGGGATGTGATTTGCTGGATATAGGTTTATGTGCATCAGATTTGAGAAACATGATTGTCCCTAAACTGAATACAGCATTTGCAGTCTGACCATCACCAATGGTCAATGGCTGGGAGCTACTGTCTTTGATAGCTAGGAGAAGGATACTTAGCTCCTATAGGTTCTTTACTAATAAGTTACATGGATAGAAGGGGAGCAAAATGAAGCAGAGAAGCATCCTACGTATAGATGAAAAGGCAGATGTTGAATTGGACCAGTTTGCAACAGCTCAAGGAGCCACCATTACAACCTCTTCTAATTCTTGTGATTGCAAAGAAAACCTTCCAAACGAACTGCAGCAGTGATGTTTGCTGGAGGCATAATCATCTGATGAATATCTGCACAACCTGCTGTGAGCAGCATCTCATGTTGGTGGCACAAATGAGCAGAGCCTGGGAAAATGCTGCATTTATTTGTTTATTTGTTCCTCTTGGGGGGAGCAGTACTACCACAAGATACTCCACCCAGCCCTTAGCATCACTAAAGGCCCTCTAGATTTCAGTATAAGAACCTAGTGATTAGAGCTCTGTAGATCCAGACAGGATCCAGAATCAAGAAAGGGCAATATCTTGATGGTATGCCTGCTTCCTGGGACCTCATTACCATACCTCCAATCCTTTTGGGGATTAGGCAGGTGTATTGCTAGACTCTTCCAATGCAGGAACTCCATGAGGATGGTCCAGGAGCTGCCCCACATGGTCAGGCCATACAACCATGCCTGAGGCTGGAATGAACAAGGCAACACAGACTTGGCTCTAATCCCTCTGAAGATCTGAGCCATTCCTAAAACCTCCTCACTTTCAGATGGAAGAAGCTCTTTCCATTTCACTGCAGGCCAGGACCACCCAATAGACAGAACAATTCAAAGGAAACCACTCCTGAGCCCACTCCCATTGGACTCAACAGATATATTTGTATAGGTTTGACCTCCCTTGTCCAGCACCCTCAGGACCTGACCCATCCTGAATGAGAGAATTTGCCGGATATGGGGAGGTCCCCTGCCACTGGCCTCCCAGGACACTCCCCCTCCCTGAAGATGACTCTGCTCCTACCCCACTGTGGCCAGACAGCCCGCCTCCACATCATGCATCTTATTTGCCTCCCTGAAGCATACAGGACAGAGAAGGAGCAATAAAATCAGCATAGTCTATGCTGGCTCATCTGATCCTGAGAAGCTGAAACATAGATATGAGGAGAGATCAGGATATGCGAGACTGCCACCGGCTGGCACCTATGTTGATTCGAACACACACACAGTCCCTGGAAGAGGAATTTCCCACTGAGAAAACAATGTCCCGTACTTCCAATTTAATCATCTCAAATCTCTCTTACAAGTGTAAATTAAGTTCACAACTCCCTTGTAAGAACTGGTCTCACAAAAGACAGACCAGCCCCATTTGGCATGACAGATAAGAAAGAGAAAATACGTGACCCCATGAGTATATAAGATGGGCCCAGCACACACTCACTTTGAGTGTCATTCTACCCTCTACCTGCTGGTCGGGTTAGGTGTTTGGCCTCCCGAGGTTCTATGGGGACGCCCACCTCGTATTTTCGTCTTTCCTAGGAATTGAGGGACCGGCCCTGGCCTGACATGCTGGAGTCGAGAGGCACAGAAGGGGGTAAAAATTGTACCTGGATGTGGTCCTCTGTCTTAAGTGTACACATAGAAAGAGTAAGCTGTTACTTGGTACCATTATTTCTATTTTTCTATCTTTATCTTCTTTGTAACCATTTTTAAAATCTATATTTTGTTAGCAGTATCTATATTTTGCTAGTAGTTAAGAAATAGAGCAATAGCCATTGCAACCATATGATTTATAAGCTTCCTCAATAAACCTGTAACTGTTTAAGCTTTAACCTGACTCCTTCAGTTGCTGTAACAGAACCAAGCACAATTTAAAAGAACTTCAGCCGGTCTAAAGGGACAGTTATAGGAAGAGCTTGGGCGTTTGGATCTGTGTCACTCCCAGGTGACAGGATCCACTGGGGCATCTTTCAGTCTTTCCCCAAGGCTGCCCGCTGCGAAGGAATTATGAATTCTAGCAGCTGAAATCTAAGATGTAATAAGCTCTTCCTATATAACGGGGCATCTGTTGGCCTGCTGGCCACCCTCTGCGATGGGACCCCGGTCCTAGCAGTAAAGGCACGGACGTTAAACCTTTTCTCGGAAACATACACACACACACTGCCCTGACCATCAGCTGACACCCACTGCTACTAGGCTCCAGCCTGCACAGCTTGGACTTGGGGTCTGGCCTGCTGGGGCTCTCCAGGACAGAGCTCCCCAGTTATCACAGCCTCACTTCTCCCCCACCCGACCAGGGATCCCCAGGGACGGGGCTTACAGGCTGCCCCACTTTTGCCGCAATCCTGCTGCTTTCCCATCTGGCCAGGGCTCCTCAGGAATGGAGCTCCCCAGCTGTGCAGCCCCACTTCTCTCCCACCTGACCGGGACTCCCCAGGGACGGGTTCGCACTCCTGGGCACCAGGGCTCTCTGAGCCAAAAACATCCTTGGTCCTGGTGGACCACAGATGTTGCTGGACCATAGAATCCCGGATTTCAGAGGTGCAGCCTGTATTGTGTTTAGTAGGAGTTGGATCAGTCTTTCTATGAGCAGAGACACTATGGGTGTGTCTAGACTACATCTCTCTGTCGACAGAGTGATGTAGATTAGGCACAGCAAAATTGCTAATGAAGCAGGGATTTAAATATCCCGTGCCTCATTAGCATGAACATGGCCGCCACTTTTTTTGAAACAGAGGGTTTTTTAAAAAAAACGGCAGTCTAGACGTGGATCTTTCGAAAATAAAGCCTTTTTCGATAGATCCTATAAACCTCATTTTTTGTGGAATACAGGATCTGTCGAAAAAGGCTTTATTTTCAACAGCTCCGCATCTAGACTGCCGTTTTTTTTTTCAAAAATATTCGGTTTAAAAAAAAAGCAGCAGCCATGTTTATGCTAATGGGGCACGGGATCTTTAAATCCCTGCTTCATTAGCAATTTCGATGTGCTTGATTTGCATCTCTTTTTCGACAGAGGGATGCAGTCTAGACGTAGCCTAAGGCACTAATATGGCATGTACGCTAATGGTGAGATTTAATAGTGTTGGGTCGCCATTAACTGAAATGAACTTTAGGTAATGATCCAAGACATAACAACTTGGAGGTGGGAGAAGAGAAGAAGGAAACAGAGCAGACAATACAGGAAAAGGGTTTAACAATAGCTGATATACTCATACGTGACATCAGTACCTTGGCTCAGTAGCCATGGATATCATAAAACCATCATGTACAATTAGACACAACCTGTTATCTGTATTTCATTATAAGACCAGAACTAACACAACTAAATTCATTCTCCTGTCTTAGAGACCACATGGTCTTTCTAGGTCAATGTTGAGGTCACTGTCTTGTCACAGAAAAAATCTTCTGTTTTCTGCTTGGTTTTTATAACCTTGCCAGCATTGAGTTAATTAGTTAGATTTTATTTTTGCATATGGCATTAGCCTGGGGGAAAAAACAAAACAAGGAAATGAAACAGTTTAGTGCATGCATAAAAACACATAAAAAAAGGATGTAAACCCATACATCTGATCAGCGTGCCTATCTGGGTATTTTATTAATTTAAAAAGAAATGAAATAAATTACATTTTAAATAGCTCTCCACATTGTAGCTGTTTTGACTCTGTGTGTTTAGAACAAGTAGTAGAGGGTCTTCAGTAGATTTTTATTTTTCATTTTAGTAAAAGTGTGCATGGTGGGGAAGGGGGAAGGATTGTGCCAGGGGCAGAAAAAAAGGCCCCAAACCACCATGTTGTTAACAATCACATGCAGTTCTGATCCTACGTTAAGCACAATGTTCTCTAAGCACCTTTGCTCCGTCTGGCAAAAGAAAGAGCAATAATCCAGGTGCTGGTTGGTCTTTGCAATTAAATCAAATCCAAGGAGCAAAAACACTTTAATCTTAGCAACAAGAGGATTTGGTATTTTGGGCCATGAGCTTTGAGCAAAATAATACCCCCCCCGCCCCCACCGCTTTTTGGAAAAGTTAAAACAAAAGCAATAATTTTTTCAAAGCCTCTTTTGGGGAAAGAATGAGGGCTTTGCTCCAGCACAGGTGAATGAGCCCAGACATGTCTCGCACAATATGGCTTCATTCACATAGAAAACGTATCAACTCCTAGTAAAGACTTTCTTTTTTGCCTCTACTGCTGGTACCAACTGAAATGGCCAGGTTCTATCTAATAAAACTTACACTGGCACACACTTTACTCTGTGAGTAATCGTATTAAGATCAGCAAGAAAGGGATGGGGAATTTAGGTATGTGTGTATAATACACACCTATTGCGTGTATACACTTATCATGCACACCTATCGCCACGGCATGTATACGTAGTTTTTAAACAATACACAATGGCTGACATTCATGCATGTGCAGTGCACATGCAAAGTCAGTATGCCAGTTTTGCCCTGGAATCTGCACTTCTACACCATGGAACGGGAACAAAATGTCTTCATATTTGCCATTTCTTGTCCATTTTGATAACTCCTCCTTCTACAGGTCCCTTCCCCATGCATCCACCAGGTTGAGTGGCTTCCCTGCCAGACAACCAGTTCACCCTTGAAGTCCTGGTGAGTAAGAAATAATGCAACTAGGTTCTCATATCTCCTCAGACCCAGGATAAAGGAAAAGCCTCAAGGTCTGATAGGCATCATATTAGACAGATCTAGTATGCCGATTGGGTATAAAACTATTTTTCGTTGCTTTGCTTAATCTATGTTAGTAACCCTAAAAACTGCAAGGATTCTTTAAAATGTTAGAAGCAAAAGTGAAACTGACTCAGAAGACATTAATCTATCCAGCTGTCCTGGGCAAGCAAGTTGAGCAATAGAGAAGTGCATAAAAGTAGACACCAACTGAAATGCAAAGAAAGTAGATTAGTTGTTATCCATGACATGTGGATGGACACATTTCTTTTGAACATATGAGGTCGAATTCTCATCCCATTTACACTGTCACTACAGTATTGTAGTCCATGACATTTTTATCTTGACATGGTTATTTTTCTTGGATTTTATTGTTACATCTACGTATTGACGGTTTAAATAATCACCTGCACCTTCAGCAAAATAATATTTGGCCTAACCTTGATCAGATTCCTGTAGGATCAGGAGCTCATAGCTGTTAGAAAGGGAGAATTAGAGTTAGATCATTGAATCAATGCATCTTTCCAAGTGCAAGATGTAGAGAGCTTGATCCATCACCCATTCAAACCTATGGGAGACTTTCCACAGTCTGTGAAGAGTTGGATTGTGTTCCTACCCCTTATCTGGAGAGTCTCTGTTTTTGAAGCAGTATTTTACATCCTGCTTTTATTGGGTTTCTTCTTACTGTCCCTTTATTTTTTTTAAAAAATTGCATAGTAACCTGGCTTTCTATTGAAACTGCTTTGCAGGAATTTGATGCAGGTGAGATAAGAGCAAGAACTTATTGTGGTAAGCACTTTGTGTTCCCTTTGTGCCAAGGGCTTTCTGCTTTCCAAAAATAAAGAATGCTCCTTTTTCCTGATACAGGGTATTTATCTTCATCCACAGCCTTGTGCATTCTGTTATCTCCCCCATGTGGAACCTCAGCAAAGCTCTTAAATCATGATGAAATAACACACTGCAAAGAAACGGGATCTGGTGCGGAGACAACAACTCGGATGTGCACGGGAACTGTTTGAAATAAAACACTGCCGGAAGTATGGACATCCAGCCCTGTCTGCAGGGTGGGGCAGCCCTTTCCCTGGGGGAGGAGAGGAAGATTTATTAAAATTCTTTCATTGAACTCAGCCGAGCTGAGAGGAGTGCCAAGCACTGCCCTGCATCTCTATGCTGTGACAGCCAGTGGAGGAGCATGAACTGTAATGGCTAGAGGGCTTCCCTGCAGCTGCTGATGCACTAGTGTCAGACTGCTGTCTGGCAGACAGCCCGAAAAGTAAAAGAGCGAGAGAAATGAATGATAGCGTCTCCCTCACCCTCCTGCCCCCTTCCTCCTCTTGGAATCAATTCACATCACCAGGCAAAAGAACATCTGTCTCCTGGAAGGAGCACATGTACAGCTGTCAGTTCTAACAGGTATTAAAATCATCATTATGAGCACACACATCATTATCCGCGGAGCACTTTGTAAATCCATTCCTGCAGAGCCATCCGGCAGGACAGCAGTTTCCTCTACTCTAGATTTGACCAGGGATATGATTTTCATCTAACAAGTTCCCAGGGCTGGAGGAATATCCATCTGCACCTGCCTCTGCTCCCCAAAGTGCATGCTGCAAGAGTCTTCCAGGAGAAATGGATAATACAGCTGCTTGCTTGAGCCTCATGCTGTTTCCCCATCACGTGCCTTCTTGAAAGGGATGGTGATTGTTTAACTCAGCAGCCATCGCGTACGGCGCCTTGTATCAGAAAGCGAGCTGATTGTCTCGTGACTCAGGCTTAACTGAGGTAGAAAATCATCATGAGTTGCCGTGACAAGTAAATCCTCCCAAGCAACATAGGGGTGGCTTGTCCTCATTAGTCACGGGTGGTGTCTGAGCATAGGACACCACTGCTATCACTCTGCAGACACAGTGTTGGTTTCAGCCCCACAGGAATATGCATGATTGGGTTGTTCTTGTCCTGTATGTCCGTGCTACTGGTAATGGGCCTGAATAAAGATTCAAAGGCCTCCCTGGACATCATGGAAGTGAGTGTGGTGATTCAAATTCTGAGGCTCCCACCTCTGGAACAGGCTGCACTTTGGAAGTCATCTGCCTTGCTATGGAACACTGCTGGGTCCCATTGCTATGATCTCCGAGCACTTCACAATCTTAAACAGATTTGTTCATTCTCACAACACCCCTGTGAGGTAAGGGAAGTGCTTTTATCCTCATTTGACACATGGGAACCAAAGGCACAGAGGGCTAGATCCCCAAAGGGACTTAAGACTCCGAATTGCAACATATAAGCCCTGGGCCTGGGAGGGTGAGGGGGGAGAAGCCTCAGCCTCAAGTTAGGCACTCTGGCTCCGTATACAAAGCATGGACTGAGATAAACACCCGAGAAGAAAGGGATCCTCACAAGCCAAGCAGAGTGGGTAGCTGCCTAAGTTAGCCAGGAGGGATGTGCAGAGGAAAAGGATGAGGTGTAGGGACTACCTCTCTCAACTCTCATTGATCTGGGCCTTCAGCACCAGATTGGAGTTGGGCACCTAAGGATATGTCTACACTACGAAGTTTTGTTGGAAAAACAGCTGTTTTTCAGACAAAACCTGAGTTACGTCCACGCTGCCATCACGTTCTTCTGAAAGTAAATCGAAAGAACAGAGGGGTTTTTCCCGGCATTGGTGATCCTCTTTCTACGAGGAAGAAGCCTTTTTCCAAGAGTTCTTTCAGCAAAAGGTGTATGTAGATGGGGAAGAGGGAGTTCTTTCAAAAGAAGAGGAAAGAGACCACTCCATCCTTAGTAATCACAGCTTAAATGCGAGATAGTGTACATTCAAGATCAAAGGCAGATCGCTTTTTTGATGTGCTTTTGTGTGTGGACGCGCTCTTTTGGAAGAAGTTTTTTCGGAAGATCTCTTCCAAAAAAAAGTTCTTCCAAAAGACGCCTGCAGTCTAGACATTGTCTAAGTCAGTTAGCTCTTTATTAGGAGAAAAGAGACACCATCCTCCTCCTGTTATAGCCAGTAGCCCTGGGACAGGGACATAAACACTGATCTCCTACCACATTGAGCTCACAGCCAGGCTACTGTCTCTCATGGAGTGGAACTGACTTAGTTACTCCTGTTTCAATTTTCCCACTTTGTACTAAATAATTATTAATTGGGCCACAGAGCGAAAGAGAGAGATGGATGCTATAGCCCCATGCATTCACTTGGCACGTGAGATACTCAGACTCAAGGTACTGCTTCGCTAAATGTTTAGTTATTGGTACAAACTGAAAAACCTTTAATAGGAGGAATTGAAAGGGAGCAATAGCAGGGACTCCCAGGCAAGTGTCCAAACCACTGGCCTATCAATTTTGGAAACACACGCCTCAGTCTGAAGAAAAAATTCCTGACCTACATGTCCCAGCTGCCTTTTGTGCAAGGTCCAATCCAGTATATGCACTCTGAGGGTACGTCTACACTACAACGTTAATTCGAACTAACTTAGTTCGAATTAGTTAATTCAAACTAAGCTAATACGAACTAACGGATCCAGACTAAAAAACTAGTTCGAATTAGCGTTTTGCTAATTCGAACTAGCATGTCCACATTAAGTGGACCCTGAACCGGGCTTAAGGATGGCCGGAAACAATGCCAGTCCTCAGAGGAGGACTTAGAGCGTGGAGATGCTGTCTCAGGCTAGCCGAGGGCTGTGCTTAAAGGGTCCCGACCCCCACCCCGGACAGACAGTTCTCAGGGGTGCCCCGCTTGCAAAGCAGTCCTGGCTTGGATTGCCCGGAGTACCCACACTGGGCACATCACAGCACTCGGCCATCAGACCGGCTGCTCTTGCTGCAGGCTGCCATCTGGGGAGAGGGGGCAATCGGGGGGCTGCAGGAGAGGTTCTACCCCAAAAGCCCGCAGAGCCAGCCCAGTCCTCCCCATCGGGGGCACGTACCCCATTCCTCCCTCACCTCCTTCCACTTACCCTTCCCTAGCCCCTTTTCTTGATGTACAAAATAAAGGACAATTGTGTTCAAAAATGGAATCTGTCTTTATTGAACAAAACTGGGGGAGACTGGGAAAAGGAGGTGGGAGAGGGGAAGAGAGAGGCTGGGAGAGGGGAGGGCAACTAAAATGATGAGGGTTTGGGAACAGGTCCCATATGAAGAGAGGCTAAAGAGACTGGGACTTCTCAGCTTAGAAAAGAGGAGACGGAGGGGGGACAGGATAGAGGTCTCTAAAAGCAGGAGTTGGGTGGAGAGGGTGCATACAGAAAAGTTCTTCATTAGTTCCCATAAAGAAGGACTAGAGGACACCAAAGGAAAGGAATGGGTAGCAGGCTTCAAACTAGTAACAGAAAGTTGTTCTTCACAAAGCAAAGAGTCAACCTGTGGAACTCCTTGCTGCAGGAGGCTGTGAAGGATAGAACTAGAACAGAGTTTAAAGGGAAGTGAGATCAAGTCATGGAGGTTGGGTCCATGGAGTGGTATTAGCCAGGGGGTAGGAGTGGTGTCCCTGCCCAAGGTTTGTGGAAGGCTGGAGAGGGATGGCACGAGAGAAATGGCTTGGTCACTGTCTTCGGTCCATCCCCTCCAGGATCCCTAGGGTTGGCCGCTGTAGGCAGACAGGCTACTGGGCTAGATGGACTTTTGGTCTGACCCAGGACGGCCATTGTAAGCTCAGGGTCGGGGGTCTCAGTGGACCCCCTTGATTTTCATGCACACCTGCTCCTGGGTGGCCAGGCTGGCAGCTCTCCTGCCCTAGCTGGCCACTTTCCTGTGCCTAGTGCGGAGGTCGTGGACAAGGTCCACGATGTCCGCACTAGCCCAGGCGGGTGCCTGCCTCTTGTGGTCCCGGGCAAGCTCCCGGGAGCCGCCAGCCTGGTCCCGGGAAGAGGGGGAGGGCTGGGGGGCATCGGGTGGGTGGCTCAATCCGTGCCAGGTGCAGGGTCTGCTGGCTGGGTTCTGGCAGGCTTGCACCTGGCACGGACACCGTAGCCAGCCCGTGCCCCTTTAAGGGGTCCGGGGCCGGGAGGGGGGCAGACGAGTTTCCCTGGTGTTGGCCAGAGTGGCCACCAGGGAAAGCTGGGGAGGGCTAGCCTCCCACTAGTTCGAATTAAGGGGCTACACAGCCCTTAATTCGAACTAGTAAGTTCGAACTAGGCTTAATCCTCGTGGAATGAGGATTACCTAGTTCGAACTAAGCGCTCCGTTAGTTCGAATTAAGTTCGAACTAACGAAGCGCTAGTGTAGCGCCTATGAAAGTTAGTTTGAACTAACGTCCGTTAGTTCGAACTAACTTTGTAATGTAAACATACCCTGAGAATGCTCACCAGGTCTGGTTTTTCTGGGGAGTTAGATAAGGAATGCTTCCTTTGGAAATTCTGCTGCAGTGTGAGTGGGAGCTTCCTGTATGAAGGCATGAGGGCTGAGTCAGCTTTGTGCTAGACCACCAGTGGAAAGCCAGGTGACGTGGGGACTAGGTGCCTACTTGGCTGGGCAGTGGTTCTGAGCATGCCAGCAGTGCCATAAGGTGGATTTAGGCACTTAAATAGGCCATAAAGCACCTAAGTACCTTTGTGGACCTAGCCCTCAGAGACTAAGGCCCTTGAGAGTCAGGTGCTTATCCAACTTTGAGAGCTCTAGGCCTAAGTGACTTGCCCAGGAAGTCTGTGACAGAGAAAGGAAATGAACTCAAAGCCCCAGCCTGATGCCTTAAACCATTGGACCATGACTTCTCTTGATTCTTTTTCTCGTGATATCAAAAGAATCCTGCCTTTTGGGGACATATGAGCCTTGATCGGGACTTGATCTCTCTGGGTCTTCTCTCCATTCCGATGTAGTAGCTGCTTAGTCATTGGAGAGAGACATTTGCTTAAGGCATGAAGGGCTGGAAGTAACAGCACACATTAACATGACTTACCACACACATGCTGCTTCAGGGCTTGATTCAAAACATGCAGAAGACAATGAGATTTTTTTCTATTGGCTTCATTGGGTTTTTGGACCACACCCTTCATCAGGAAGGCAATTACTAAGTGCAGGAGTTGTCCAGCTCCTCCCTTGTTCATCTTCCTTGCTGGTTCTCATTGATGGATGCTTACAATGGATTCCCATTGACCAAAAATAGCACATGAAGATAGGGGGAGAAGAGTTGATGTGTCTTTTTTCTGTCAAGGTGTAATGTTGCAGTGCAATTTTTACTGTAGTTAGTACTGCAGTGACGTCTGACAAAAAGTTGAGCTGTGTAAAGGAGAACTAGTCTAGTACAGGGTTCTTCAAACTTTGAGTCACAGCGTAGATGGGTAAGCTGCTAGCTGGCCGCAAGATGCTTTGTTTACCTGAGCGTCCACAGGCATGGTCGCTCGCAGTTCCCAACAGCTGCAATAGGCTGTTCCTGACCAATGGGAGCACCACGTCCTACAGCTCCCATTGGCCAGGAATGGCAAACCACAGCCACTGGGAGCTATGAGCAGATGCTCAGGTAAACAAAGTGTCTCATGGCCAGCTAGCACCTTATCCTTACAAGCCATGACCCACAAAAAACCCTGGTCTAATGCTTAGAGCAGTAATTGGGTACTCCCTGCTCGATGCTACTGCCTTGCTGATCGACACACTCTGCCTTAGTTTAGCCAGTTGTAAAGTATATATATACTGATACCCAGTGCTTTTTTTTATTAAAAAAAATGCCAGTACTCCAGGGGAAAAGTTGTTGAGCAAAAAACAAGGGGGGAAAGGGATTGCCCTTTCAAGAGACACAGCCCCTTTAAGATGGCCATTTTCATTACAGAGATGCCGGTACGCTCCGTTCTTTCCAAGTAAGCTCTGACTGGTGGTGCCAGTACTGCATACCAGACAGTACTGTCACAAAAAAGCACTGCTGATATCTCTCTGGAGCATACTTGAGGTAAAATTACTGCTCGCAAACCACTTTAAAATCCTTGCCTGTAAAAGGAGAGGTCTTGTCCAAGTGCTTAAGAGTACAAGATGAAGAGTCAGGAGCTACAGTCTATTCCTAGCTCTGCTACTGACATCCTCTCAGTCCCCAGGCAAGTCACTTTACCACTCCATACCTCAGTTTCCCCATATTCAAAATGAAGATAATAATTCAGGCTAACTTACCTCCCAAACATGTTGTAAGGATTCATTAATAAGCTAAAGTTTAGTTAATATTTAATTGCTTTAATATTTCATGTTTAATTAGCAAAAAGGAAATGAGAGTCGAGACGGCTCATTCCCTTTGCTGAATATTTTCTGTTTGGGGCCTCCTAGGCTGGGTGCTATGGTGTTTTGACTGGTATATTGAATCCCCTGCAGTTGCTAGATAGCACTGATATCTCACCATCACTATGCCAGGCTATTTTGGTAGGATTACCCCCTAAGGTGGGAGCCCACATTCTCAAGTGTCCCGATCTCTGCTACACACTGTATTTGAATGACTTTGTTTGCATTTGTGGCAGTGAGATGATTAAAAAAAACCTCCAGCGAAGCTGCTGAGGTACAGCTTGGATGCTTTAGTCATAAACGTTGTGGCTATGGCAATCTCAGCCCCCACAGTTCACAAGTAGTCACAAATTACAATGTCAAAAGTAGTTAGCAGAGTCTTAAGCTTCCAGAAAGACTTTCAGGGGAAAAAAACGATGTTCACTGATGTGATAGACGTGGCAATTAGAGGCCCCATTTGGACTGTTTTTAACAGAGATGATCTGTACTGCCTTTCCCTTTCAGATCTTCCTGGCAACAGCATGGTGGTTTAGCTGTCCTGAGTGAAGCACAAAGGGCCAGATTTTTAAAGGTAGTAAGGCTCCAAAATACTCAGATAAGTGTCCATGGCTAGACCAAAGAGATTTAGGCACCTAACTCCCATGATAGCTACCTACGCCCAAAATGTAGTTCCTCAAAACCCTACTCAGTTGCTACCTACCCCAACAGGCACTTACATTTCCACCAATTAAGTCCATAGGTACCTTCAATTCTGCCAGTGGACATGCACATCGGCTTTTTCGCAGGATTACCCTACAAATGCTTCTTTGGCTGTGTCTAGAGGCTCTTTCTCTGCTTCTATGGCGCTTCTGAACCTTCTCTTACTGTCACACACAGCTCCATCAAACAATCCCCACATCACTGCATTTGCACTCAGACCCCAGGGAAAATCTTCAGGTGGCATGGCTCAACTCCTGCTCCAGCCTAGCACTTGCTGTATGCTTTGGGTGGTGGCTCCTGCTCTTTCAGCTATCTAGTCTATAAAGGAGTTTAATTGCTTTTCACACGTATTCTAAATGAAGACTGGCTATTATGTCTCCCAGCTTCCATGGAGTTCACCAAAGCTGCAGCATAACAATACCTTTAAAACTCTGGTCCAAAGACTATTCAAGTGATACAGCTGCACACTGGCCAACGTAAAGGAATTGACTAATGTCACTTGCAGACTTCAGACAGGTGATGCTGTCCTTTGCTTTGTGATGCTGTTAAAATCAGAAATGAGAAAGACCTATTTGGTTATTGGGTTATTAGAGCCAGGGGAGAAGAGCTCTGTGTGGCTCAATAGCTTGTTTCTCCCACCAACAGAATCTACCTACCTAGTGTCATTAAAGGACATCTGAGATATGTAAGCCGATGTTGTGCTTGGTTTCAGCAAGAAAAATAAGCCGCAGCGCTGAAAGAAGACTTTATTTGCAAACATAGGATAAAGTACTGGCTTCATTGAACTCAGTGGTGATCCTGCCACAGACTGCAGTGGAGCCAGGATTTCACCCAAGGCTATGTCTACACTGCAAGGCTATGTCTACACTGGCACCCTTTTCCAGAAATGCTTAAAACGGAACAGTTTTCCATTATAAGTATTTCTGGAAAAAGCACGTCTACATTGGCAGGATGCTTTTCCGGAAAACATCTGTGGCCAATGTAGACGCGCTTTTCCGCAAAAAAGCCCCGATCGTCATTTTCACGATCGGGGCTTTTTTGCGGAAAAGACTACTGTGCTGTCTTCACTGGCCCTTTTCTGGAACAGTTTTTCCGGAAAAGGACTTTTGCCCGAACGGGAGCAGCATAGTTTTTCCGGAAAAGCACTGACAATTTTACAGTAGATCGTCATTGCTTTTCCGGAAAAGCAAGCGGCCAGTGTAGACAGCTGGCAAGTTATTCCGGAAAAGCGGCTGCTTTTCCGGAATAAGTGGCCCAGTGTAGACACAGCCCAAGGTTTTTGCGCAAAAACCGGCAGAGCATCCACACCTCAAGTGCATTTTTGCACAAGAAAATTGACAAAACAGAGGGCCCTTGCCAGTAGAGTTATTCCTCTCCCCATGAGGAAGAACTCCTTTTTGCGCTACAGCTCTTGCACAAAAAGGCAGGTGTGGATGCTCCCGAGAGGTTTTTGTGCAAGAAATCCCTATCGGAAAAAGCACAGATGCTCGGATGGTCATTTCTTAGATACGAGTGTCCATGCAGTGTGGATGCTCTCTTGCGCAAAAGCAAATCGCTTTTGCAATGTGCTTTGAGGTCTGGATGCACTTTTGCACAAGAAGTTTTGTGCAAGAACTTTTCCGCAAAAGGCTTCTTGTGCAAAAACCCTGCAGTGTAGACAAAGCCCATATATTTTTAGATGAGATTGTACCATAAACATTCAGAAGTAGCTCCTGTTGGGGAGAACTGGCCCAGATCCTAAAAGGTATATAACACCTAACAGTTAGTTCAGAACCTACCTTTGAGGATCTGGCCTTGCTCCTTGGAATCATGAAGAACAATGCAACAAAACCTCTTCTCATACATACACCATGTTCCGAACTTTAAATCTAGATCCAAACCAGCATCAAAATGTTTTATTTTCTAAGTTAAAAGAACTGCAGAAAATGTATGTGTAATGTTGAAGATGGCAAACTGTTCATGCCCAGCAGCAAAGCTGTGAGCAATGCACTAGGCTGATAGACAGAAAAGTTGCACCTCAGGATCTCAACCTATAAAATGGAGACAGTGAAAGTTACCCTTTTTTGTAAAGTACTTTGAGATCTATGATGAAATCCTAATTATTACAAGTAATTAGGGATTTTGGTTTTCAGTTTCTGGGGGGTTAGTTTTAATTGATTTTCGGTGTTCACTTTTGGCTACTTTAATGCCTTCTAAATCCACAGATAAATATTTTGGCCAGAATTGTGTCCTGCAGCCATTCAAAGAGAAATTAATTATTTCATTAGGAACAAAATAAGGTAAAAGATATAAAATGAAAACACAATGGAAAAAAAATACTATAAAAGCATACAGACCAGGACACTTTTTAGTATACGAGAAAACAGGTATTAATACATATAAACGTAGTACTTGTTTTAATGAGAATGTGTATTTAATAGACTCCAGATGTTCAGAAAATAATATCCTGTGTTATTTGAAGGGGAAAGGCCTCTCCTACATGTACATCATCACAAGGAAACCTATTCAATGACTGGTATGTGTCTAAACAGAGTCCTTCCAGTTCCTTTTGATCTTCTCCCTATCACCTTAACTCAATAACCCAAGCTTTATTCCAAACATGTTCTGAACCCGCTTTTCTTTCCACCTAGTCTATCAATCTTCCTCGAACCCTCCACCCTCTAATGAGATGTCAGAAATTTACTGAAGCCAAGTGTAATCATACTTACATCAATTATTTCTCAAATGCAATACCCTCCACTTCCTTCATGATCTGATGTCTTCACTAGCTAGGTTAGTGCTCTGAATCAGATTGTAAGCCTGTTGAGAAAGAGGGCACCTTGGTTAAGATCCTCAGAGGTTTTTGGGAGCTCAACCCGCACTGAAATCAGTGGGAGTTAGACACCTAAATGTCTTTGAGGATCTCACTCTTGTCTTCTATGTTTGTTGCTGAAGCACCATATACACCTGATGTCAGTAACACAAATCATGCTCTACTATCAATGCACTTTCATCTTGTGACAGTTCTGTAACCCACAGGGGATGCCTTTACTAGAGTAACAATGGCCCCGTATCAGTATTTTTTTACAATCCATCTAGGATTCTCTGTCCTTCTATAAAAGAAGCAGATGCAGCAATGACTGGGGATTCTAGGCCTATGCTTAGAAAGGAAACAGTGTCACAGCAAAAGGATCAAACGAAAAAAACCAGCTGGTAAGGTGTTGAAGGCTGAAGGAAATTAACCAGTTTTGGGGGGAGTTGTTAAGCCAGGAAGGAGGAGATGAGAGCAGAGCTGGAGAACAGTACATCTACAGCAGAGCAATCACCCAATTTGAAATTGATTCAGATAATAAACCCTGATCCCAGTTGACATATGGCCCTTAAAAATGGTACTGCCAACCCCTTGGGACCAACAATGAATTTTAGGTAAGTGGTAGTTAAGTAACGGTACGTCTACACTGCACGCTTATTTTGAATTAAGTTATTCCAGGATAGTTATTCTGATATAGCACATCTACACTGCAAGGAAGCCTCAAAATTAGTCCGAGGCAGGCTTCCCTAATGTAAACATGCTATCTCAATCTAGAGCTGGGGAGGAGTAACTTAGAATGGCCCTGTTGAGGGGCTATTTCGAAATAGCAGCAGTGGAGTGTCTACACATGCCTTATTTTGAAATAGGCTATTTCGGAATAGGCATTATTCCTCATATAATGAGGTTTACAGATTTTGGAATAAGCCGTCCATTATTTCAAAATTATTTTGAAATAATGGAAGGGCTGTGTAGATGCTCACATTGTTATTTTGAAATAAGAGTGTGATGTAGATGCTCTCTAAGTTACAACTGGCTGGAAGCAGGCTAATAAGTTCCATGACCAGAATGGGAGAAAATATTTTGTCTCTGGAGCAGGGAGATCCTTTTAGTAGGATCCCACTTTTGAGTCCCATTCATAGATTGGGTACATTGTGGTAGGGACTGTACAAACAGAAAACCAATGGTCCCAGACCCAAAGAGCTCATCCATGGTCATCAACTTCCTGGATTTTGTGTGTTTCCCTAACACGCAGACACAAAACACCAAAAGGTATTCTGAAGAACACAATTCTCATCTCACGCGCAAGCTGATCTAAAGAAGTAGCTAACCCAAGGGTGGGCAAAAGGGCCTCTGCGGGCTGGATCCAGCCCGTGGAGGCCCTGCTGCTCCTCCTGCCCCAGGCCAATTAGAGTCTGGGGTTGGGGGAGTTCAGAAAGTCTCCACCCGCCCTGCCAGGAGCACATTAGCACTTTGAAGCGCTGCTGCTCTTGTAACCGCCACCAACCTCTGAAGCGTAGTATAGGAGCCTCTACCCTCTGAGCTAAAAGCCAGCTGGCTCCCAGCCCATGCTGTAAAGGTGTCTTGATCTTTACTGTTGCTGTGGTCTAGGTACCACTTGCATTGCTCAGTAACCACACTCGTGTGTGGGTTACACTGGCAGGGTGGAGGCAGAGCAGAGAAGACTTCCTGCGCTCCTTTGCCCACAGGCCCTAATTGGCCTGAAGGCAGGGGGAGTGCGGGAAGTCTCCTCCCACCCAGGGGCATGGGCACCTAGGGAGAATGTGGGGGAAGGGGGAGAACAAAGGCACTCGGTCATCCTCAGACCAATCATTGTCTGAGGGTGGGGAACTCAGAAGTATCTTGGCCCCGCCCCTTCTGCTTGATGTCCCGCCCTTTGCTGTGTGGCCCAGGGCCACTTCAAAAATTTCCAAAGTGGCCCTAGCAAAAAATTATTTGGCCGCCCTTGAGCTAACCTTTCCTAATATCAGTTCTGTATTTGAAATCAGAGATGTAGGCTATTTGAAATAAACTATTCTATTCAGTTTCTTATACCGTGCTCATCACTGTAGTAATGCAGGGCCATTTTGGTTCAGATTATGCTCAAAACCGGATCTGAATATCTGGGTTTGAAAATGGCATGACAATAAAGCTCTGCTTTCAGGGGCCAAATACTTCCTCTAAAAGTTCTGTTTTAGAGATTAGATTTGCTAGCAAGTCTTAAAAATAATAAAGCTCACACCTAGATAGTAAATAAGAAAGCAGAATAGAATCTTGCATTATCTCCTTCAACCAGAAGAATTAAAAGGAATATTCCGACCAGCAGTGATCATTTATATCTAGAAGCAAAGACTAATAATGCCCCGCATTGAAATAGAAACACTTCTCCTGGTTTAAAAAAAATTAAAATTCATATTAAAACATAGGCACTGTTTATGGTGGCATCTAACAAATCAGGTCAGCCCAGGAGAGCAGAGGTTTTCTCTTTTGTTTCTTTTACAACTGTTATTTTTGGGGGCTGCCTCAAAGAGATGCCGTGCATTTCACCGTGGTCACACACGGAAGGGTCTGACACCCCGTGGAAACAGCCCTGGGAATACAAACCGGAGCTGCGGAACAGCCGGGGCTCCCTTCCAAGCAGCGAGCTATAGCCCGCTGCAACACGAGGTATTTATCACCATTACAGCTAAACCCCACTGGTAAAAGGCTGATCAATATTAATCTGAAGAATAACAGATCAGCCTGGGAGGGGGGCTGCAGCCGGAGCTTTTCTTATTGCGGTGCCCGGGCTCCTGCCAGCCGCGCTGGGATTCCCTCTGAACCGGGACAGGCAAGACGGAGGAGGGTAAATCAATGTCCGGCTGCTGCGAGTTTTGTTGTCCCGGGCAAACTCCGGATCCCAGTGAGTTTCCCCCACGCGGGCAGGCTGCTCTTCGGTGGCGCCTCGCCCTTAAAGACACAGCGTGCTCCCCACTCCACCAGCGGGCCCCAGCCACCGGATCCCGCCTGGGGGCAGGGCGGACGCACGACTGGCCGGCCGGGGGAGCCCAGCTACCGGGGGCCGGGCGCGAGGAAAAGGCGAGCGGTCTCTTTAAATGCTGGGGGCTGAGCTCTCGCCGGGGAGTCCACAGCCGGATCTAGAATCCCTCCCCCTGCTCCGGCTCCAGCGCTTGTTGCTCAGCCCGGCCGGAGGGAAGCGCAGCCTGCGGCTGGCCCGGGCGCTGGCCAGGTGAGAGCAGGGGGGCGCGAAGGGGGAAGGAGACATGAGCCGGCGCCACGCCTCGCCCGGCGCTGGGAGCAAGGCGGCTGCAGCCCCAGCCTGCTGGCCCTAGCCCCGCGCCGGGGAGCAGCCGAGCCCTTCCCGCCCGGTAAGTTTCCGGGCGCCCCGGTGGAGGAGGAGCCGGCGGGAGGAAGCGGGACGGGGCAGGCGCACCTGGCCGCGCTGCGCTTGGCGCAGGGTGAGTGGCGGGGCGCTGGGCGGGCTGCAGAGCAGGGCGCTGCCCTCGCTTCCCGGCGCGTCCCGCTCCTGGCAGCCGCCAACAGGTGGGTTCGCGCCTCCCGGCGCCGCGCTCCCTGCACCCTTGCTGCGCTCCGGCCTGGCGCCCTTCCCGCTCGGCCACCAGGTGGAAGTGCGACTCCCCGCGCTAGGGCTGCGCCCGTGAACAGGTGGCCCTGCCCCGCCGCGCGTGCCCTTGCCAGCCCTGGCTTCCTGCTCGCGCCACTCCCCGGGGGAGAGGCGCGCCACGCGCTGCCCTGCCTTTGTCTCTGTGCCCAGGGACCCGACCGCACGGCCGGCCGGGGGCCCCGCGCGCTCCCCTTCGCCTCGCGCCCCCTCGAGGCTGAGCCCGCGGAAGTGCAGCGGGGGGCGCCCGGCTCTGCCTTTGCGTTGCGCCCCCGTGCAGGAAGCAAAAGGACCTCCCCTCTCCCCAGGGAGCCAGTGCATATTCCCCACGTCTGCTCTCCCAGCGCTGGCGCTACCACAGCTGTGGAAAGAGTGTGCTGCAGCTGCTGCTTTGAGATCCCTGCCAGGGCAGTGAAGTTTGGGGCAGGGTGGCACAGCTTTGTCTCCTTCATCCTTTTCTGCTGGCCCATTGGTGCAGGCCTCTTGCTGATGGCCGCCTGTTGTTTGTGTCCTTGCAGTGGGCATGGGGAACCAGGTGGAGAAACTGACCCACTTAAGCTACAAGGAAGTTCCCACGGCTGACCCCACGGGTATGGACAGAGACGAGGGCCCCCGGATCGGGGTGTCCTACATCTTTTCCAATGATGACGACGAGATGGAGCAGCAGCAGGACTCGGTGGCCCAAAATACGGGAGGCGAGTACCCCACACCACAGCCCTATGATTCCCGCTTGCACGAGGTGGAGTGTTCGGTTTATTACCGGGATGAGTGTATCTACCAGAAAAGCTTTACTGGGGATGATACCCCAACAGATGAGAGGGATGGAGGAGGTGGGGGACACCTGACCACTTACACACCAGAGAACTTGCTGAACAGATGCAAACCAGGTGACCTGGTGGAGTTTGTGTGCCAGGCCCAGTATCCACACTGGGCAGTGTATGTTGGGGATTTTCAGGTAGTGCATCTTCATCGGCTGGAGGTGGTGAACAGCTTCCTGACTGATGCCAGCCAGGGCAGGAGAGGTCGCATTGCCAGTTATTTGTACCGTTACAAGCCCCTGAGCCCAGCCACGGTGGTGCGGAATGCCCTGGAGCAGGTGGGCTGCAAGGATCGGGAGCTGAGCTGGAGGAACTCTGAGTGCTTTGCTGCCTGGTGCCGCTATGGCAAACGGGAGTTTAAAATTGGTGGGGAGCTGCGCATAGGCAAGCAGCCCTACCGGTTGCAGATCCGGCTGGGGGACAAACGCAGCCACACGCTGGAGTTCCAGAGCCTGGAGGATCTGATCATGGAGAAGAGGCGGAATGACCAGATTGGTAGGGCTGCTGTGATCCAGGAGCTTTCCAGCCATCTGCAAGCTGCAGAGGAGGAGGAAGAAGAGGAGGATCCAGGGGCCCAGACAGCTGCTGAGTAGCAGAATCAGCACCATCATGCTGCTTAGGCTGGGTGATGGGGATTAAAACTGAAGGCTGCGAAATTGAGCTGTTATAAGCCCTTTGGGCTGCTTCAGTGCAGCTTCATTCCAATCACATGTGAAAGGAAGGGGGAAAGCTGATTAAGTGTCTGGGCTTTAGCACTTAACTCCTTCAGTGCTTGGTAAATTGCTGACTTATTTGAGGAGGGTAAAACTCAGGGAGTTACCACCACCCCATGTATTACCCTCCTCCCCAAACCATCAGTCCTTTGGCTGTGAGTAGGTGTAATCTGACATGGTGCTGAGAGCTTTCAGTTTCTACTGACTTCAGTGGGAGATGCCCTTGTAGGATAGAGCCCTATATCTCAAGGGCATGATTGACTGTCATTGCTGGGAAGTTCATTTTCCCCCACCCCCTTCACTTGCCTCCTCTCCAGCTAGTTATCTTGTGGTTCCTGTTTGTATTTCAGCAAACTGTTTACCTTGGTCTGCTGGTGCCAGATCTCTGTGGCTTCCCACCCAACCCCCAATCCTCAAAGGATTTAAGGGATAAATCACAGTTAACTTTGTGAAATAGGGTTTGACATGCACAATGTTCTTAATTAAAATAACTTGCAGGTGGGCATGGGGAATGCCTGCCTGTGTGGCTTCCTTTTATGTACAATGGCCCTTTTTTAGAGCTAAATTGGCATAGTGGGGGTGGGAATTGACCCAAAGGGAGGATTTCCATAATCAGGATTGCTGTGTCTATGCATGGTGATGCTCTGAAACATTTTGAGATTCTCCCTATCACCAGGTCTTAATGCACAGCATTGGTTAGGGGCTTGACCCTGTTACCACTGACTTCAGTGGTAAAGTTCCCATAGACTTTTGTGGTGCAGGATTGGGCCCTACAAGCAGCTTCTTCATGTGTTTCAATGAGTTTGGGTGAGCTAGGGATAAGTTAACCTTGACGGGGTGGCCTTGCATTTTGGTTAAGTCCCACCAGAGATGAGAGCCTTTAGCCTTATCAGCAAGGCATCAGTCTTGTTTAAAGGCTATAGTACAAATAGCACTTTGATTTGTTTGCTTAAACACTTAATCATGGGGAATAAATCATGTCTTGAATCTGATTGCCTGGAATATGTGGGCTAGTGACTGACTAACTGGTAAAATTCCTAGTGGGAGGAGTCAGGAGACATTTTCCAGTATCTTTGCACCATGGCAGACAGTGCTGTAATAGGAAGTGATTGTAGGTAGGAGAAAGACCAGTATAGTGAAGAAGGAAATATATTCCTTGACTGCAAAGTTACTGAAAGCTGGGGAAATTCTCTGTGTTCACCCACTACAAATAAATCCCTAATGAAGAGTAAGTTCACGGTTCTGTTTTGTTGTTGTTTCCCTGGCACACTGCTGAGCGATGTCACTAGGGGAAAGAAAGATGGAATAGTCATTCTCCTTGTGGGAGCCATCTCTTTAAGGTTGCTTGAGTAGTCCTGTCAATTAATGCATTTGGAAGAGGGCAAGGTACTACAGGTCTAATATGATGTACCAAAACAGCACTGCTATACAGAATGACTCTTTTCAGAACTGGACCTTTTTTCTATAATCTCCAATGCGCTGTAATTCATACTTGATGGATTCCAAATCTGTTCAGCATGTGATTTTCTGTGGACTGTTCATATAAACTTTCCTCCCCTTAAAACAAAATAGCTACAAAGCTAACCTGACTGAGCGAGAGTTCATTTAAATAGCGGAAATCAATATTTTAACGTAAACATGCAGCATAATTAGTCAATGTATTAAAATGACTCTCTTTTCCCTAGAGGAGTTTACTTCACTGCTTGCAGCGTAATTCTACTCTGTAATCTCTGTTCTTTAATATTAGGGCAAAAAGCCAGTCAATCATAAATAAGCAGATACCAACCTTGGAGTAATTAACACTATATGAAGCAGCTTTCATGTGTATGAAAGAAAAATAGGTTCCAAATAGACTTCCATTGTTGTGACTCTTGAGTGGACAATGCACAGTAGGGTTTCTTTTGTTTTTGTTTTCCCCTCATTAGAAACAAATTGCTCTGAAGAGTTCTGGGGGGATCAATTTACAGGGTTACCCACTTAAAATGCATTGTACCTATTCCCTTATACTTTCTATGGTTTAATTTTAGGATGTGAATTTTTGGCTCCTACGGAGAATTTGTTAAACATAAAGCTCCTTTAGAATGTTGTAGCTCAGGCTTTTGTACTTATGAAATCATTCCTCAATATGCAGTTGAGACATACTCCAGTTACTGTGACCATTAAACATGCAATGTTGCTCAAAGAGCATGAAAACTATCCATGGCTGAACTGATCCGTAATAAGGTTAATGTGTGGCTACTTCTCTGTTCAGCTACCATTAACTATTTAAGGTTGTAACTGTTGTATTACTAAACAAAATGGAGAACTTCTCTGTATATTGGCTATCCTGAATAGGATACAAGAGGCTTAAGGTCACCAGACCATGAATTAATGTTTAGCTATTGTTCCTAACCCTGAAATTTTGTACAGAACAAAGTTTATTCACTGTGTAATATATGTATGTAAAATAATATTTTCTTACAAATATTTTTGAAAGTTAAAAATAATTCCATCATGAGAATCTTACATTTTGAAAGTAAATTTATGCATATTATTCTGATGTCTTCTCAATGGATTTATTTTTGTCATTAATGATCTAAAGAAGTTTCTACGTCCTACAGGATGGAAACTGTTATAGATGTCAGACATGTTTGCATCGAAGAGATACTAAACTGTGTGTGGGTTGTGAAAATGTTTTCCTTCTATGTCTGAACATCAGAACTAACACTCAGACCTCTCTTCTTCTTCTCAGGCATATTTCTAAAAACAAGTCAAAAGCTGAGAACTGAGAGGAAAGCCCATTAAGATCTAGGTGAAACTATTTTGTTGTCTCATGTACTTATTTACGTGCAACTCTCCCAAGTGCAGTTTGGTACAAATCCACACAGAGATATTGTGACTCAAGCTTCAGATGTAGTTGCAGAGCTCCATGAAGAAGCTCACCCAAATAGTGAGACATACTAAAGTATTCCTTAACAGCTACATTTCACTGTTTCTTGAGCTTCCTGATACTTATGCTGTGAAATTCAGAACATTTCATGTAGTCTCTTTGCACCTAGAATAAATATGTATTTTTTGCATTAAAACATGTAGCTAGAGAATGGGTATAACTGAAATATGGAAGTGTGACCTGCAGAGGATTTTTTTAGATATAGACCCTCTCCTGGTACTTCATAATACGTGAAGAATGACTAAAAGTTTTGCGTTAAAGCTTTTTGCCGTCTCTGTTTGACCTTACTAAGATCAATTAGGTCCAGTCTGCTTTTCATGTGTATTAGAGGACTGTGTTGGAAAGGGGCTGGGTCACATGTATTATTATGATCAGTCATACCTTTAAAGGATATCTATTGAATCTTTAACATAGACATATCTTCTCCCAATAATTAATTTAGGCAACATTACTAAATAGTTGCAAACTAGGCTTAAGCAGGCCAGGAGTTCACTGCAGGAGAAGTATTGTAGTTACTCAGCTTTCAGTCTCCTGTGACTATTTTCCATTAGCCACAGAATCTTCCAGGGTAAACTATACTGGACTTTCTAGTGTTTACATTTAAAATAAAAAAACAGGAAGACCCTTTTTGTTCAAGCCTTTCAGGCCTTTGTTTTACAGCAAAGTGAGGAAACAATGAATCCCACTTCCATTTTTCATTGGCAGGTCCCATTTTAAATGCGGGCCTGAGCCTTCTTCTAAGCTGCATTAAAATCCTGACTTAGCAAGGGCTGTAAGCATACACGTAGCTTTTAGCTCATAGGTAGACTCCCTTGAAATCAATCACTGCTTGATTTCCCTGCTGAATCAGGGCCTGCTGTTCTCCACTTAGACCCACAGTGGGATTGGAAGACATGATGCTGATGTAAGCAGGGGGGGGAAATCCCATTGAGGGGTATTTAATTTGGGAGGGAATCAGGATAATTCTAAAGAGAATGAACAAAACTGCATCCTGAAATCTATGGATGGCACAAGTTAAGCAGAGGGCAGCAGTCTGCCCGGCAACTTAGTTGTAAAGCAGAATTTTAGCATCACAGAATATCTTCCATACTCGTCTGTCTGGTCATGTTAGAGCTTTGTCTTTGCATTTTGAACACTAAAGTTAAGATTTCCTTTTTAAAAGCCTTCTGATCCTACAGACGCTTAATTGTGTATGTTAATTTACTCTCAGTGGTAATCCCATTGCCACTGAGCTAACTACTCTACTCTAGAGAGGATCATGATGCATATGCTCAGGCCATGTCTACACTACAGATAAGATCAAAATAGCCGCAGTCGATCTTCTGGGGTTCGAATGAGCAGGTCTAGTGAAGACACGCCAATTCAAATTGAGAGGGCGCGCCCATTGATGCAGATATTCTTGCTTCTATGAGGAGTACAGGAAGTCGGAGGGAGAGCATGCTCCCTTTGTCTTCCCACAGTGTGGATGGGACCAGAATAAGAGTTAAGATACTTCTACTTAAGCTATGCAAATAAGGGAGCTGAAGTTGCATATCTTAATTCGAACTCAACCCTTAGTGTAAACCAGGCGTCAGAGTAGTTGGGCCAGACTGTCCAAGAAGTGTAAATGTGACTCTAGCTAGGAAATGCAGATGAGATGTATTTTTTTTTTCTCAGGCTGACAATGTTTTTGATGCAAATCATTCCCCTCCCCCTCTACCCCCCCCCCCTCCCAACCCTTGGAAAAGGCCTTTGAATAAAAGCGCCAACTACAGTAAACTTCCGATAATCCGGCACCTTTAGGACCCAGGGGGTGCCGGATTATCAGATATGCCGGACTATCGGAAGGGGGGGGCTATGAGGGGTCTGGGGTGGGGTGGGGGAATGCCACCCCAAACCCCTCATAACTCCCCCCTTTGACTGTGCCCCGGGAGTCCCTGATTCAGCCGCTGCTGGTCAGTTTCAGCAGCGGCTGAATCGGGGACACCTGCAGCAGAGCAGCTGGAGTGCTGCCATGTTGGTCCAGTAGCGCCGACCCTTGACACAGCGAGACAAATCCGACAGCACCCCAGCTGCTCTTGGGACGCCTGGGGCAGAGCATTTGGGGTGCTGCCAGGTTGGATCCACAGCGCTGCTCCTCGGTGCTACTGGACCAACCCGGCAGCATCCCAGCTTCTCTGCCCCGGATGTACCTAAGTCAGCTGAATCGGGACGCCTGGGACAGAGCAGCTGGGGGGCTGCCAGGTTGGTCCAGTAGCGCTGAGGAGCGGCAGCACCCCAGCTGCTCTGTCCCAAGTGTACCCACGTCAGCTGCTGCTGAAATTGATCAGGGGCTGATTCCAGGAAGCCAGGGCAGAGCAGCTCTGCCTTGGGCTTCCTGGAGTCAGCTGCTGGTCAGTTTTATCAGCGGCTGAATCTGGGAAGCTGGGGGCAGAGCAGCTCCAATGATCCTGCTGACCGGAGCACTTCCCAGTTCCTGATGTTGCCAGACCATCAGGAGTGCCGGACCATCAGATGCCGGACCATCGGAGTTTTACTGTATTGCTTGATTAACTTGTTTTAAAAATCTGATGTAAACAGGTATCTTCCAGTATGTGTATGGGGGGGGGGGGGGGGCGGAATAAACTTAGAACTACTTCAGCTTATCCATTCCTGATTCTCTTTGAAGGCAAAGTATTGATTATAGCAACTCTTCAGAAGTTCAGGCAGAGTGATGAGCTGCTTGGTTTAAAAAAAAATACAAGCAATTTCAGAAACTATATTTTCTTACTTGGGGGGGGGGGGGGATGTTTTCTTCAGAGTGAAAGAATACAGACAGTGAATCTGAACTTCCAGTTATACACAACAATTTTGTATTAATGAAACACAATGTGTCTTTTTATTATGTTCAGATTTAATTTCAATGTTCTGTTTCAGTATTAAAATAGGTAACAGATTGGAATACATTTCTCCCAATAAGATGCAAACTTTAAATGTGGAAGTTTTTTTTAGTCTTTATGAAAGACTTGTCCCTGGTGCATAGGAGCTCTGTTTGTCAGGTGCTTTGCCAACTGTGCTTTTTGACAATTAGTTGCACCAACCATAATTATTACAGCCATGTGGGAACAAATATTTTTGAAAGCAGAATTTTAATTTTATATGGAAGATCAGCTGTGAAAAATTTAAGTAAATGTAGGGAATTGCATAGTTTCAAATGCAGTTTCTTAAAGGAACCTACTTTATTAATATTAAATCAACCAGTCTTATAAATTATACTGCAGTAAAAAATCAGATGTCACTTTCATCAGTGAATAGTTTTTGTTTTTAAAACCATAGACTTTTATTTATGAATTTAAACAAAATCAGGGTAACTTCAAACATGTAATTCAGACAATTCTCTTCCATTGCTGTAGAATTAGAAGTTCTCTACACATACCTGAAACTTTTATTTAACATTGCAACATTTCATTAAATCATAACAGTTGTAACTGCATAGTGATTTTTTTTCCCCTCGATGAGCTTTTTTCTGTAAGCAGTCTGTCAGTAAAATGTTGAATTGTTAGTGCTAATATCACTTCTTTTTTTGAGAGAGAAGTACAGACTCCTGATTGTACCATTTCCTTCAAAATGAAGGGCATTGCATAGTAACTAAACTGAAATAAAAGATTTATAATATCTTTCAAAATCTCTTCCTTATTTGAACTATATTTTTCCTCTTGCTTGTTTTGGAAATTGTAGTCTCTCTCTCAATGTGGCTGTAGCAGGTACGAAACACTTGACAATCCAGATGCCTCTGTTTTTCAGATGGGAATCAAACCATCCTTGGTCACATACTAGGTCTGAGGGTGAGAAAAGCATTTTCAGCCTGGAGTGGATCCTAAATTGGTCTAATTACGACTCCACTGAATGAGAATTGGGCCCATAATTTCATTCCAAAGGTGGCAATGAAGTCATCTGAAGATTATATATAATGTGTTGACACCCATGCATGCCCTTGCAGTTATAAGTGCTGTACTTTCTGAGAGTTTACATGAAATCTTCACATTTGGCATGCTAACTGAATGAATGTTTCACACTGTGGATTTCGACTCTGGAGGTTCTTATGGGATCTGTATTCTGCCCTTCAATAAGAGTTCAGATCAGGAACAAAAAGTTTAATAGTGAAGGTTAGGAGGGCTATGCATAATAATAATAATAAGCCCTTTATATCCCTAGAGTAAATGTTGTTAAATTTGTATGTCCTCCACTGCTACAAAACATTTATAAATAAGGCTAATGTACTTGTTTCTGGTGTCCAGTGCCTGGCTTTGAAAGAGTTATTTGTCTTGCACAAATGGATTGAGTCTACCTATACTAGCATGCTCTGTTGAATAAGTTTATATGTATCAAGTGTTTTCTGTAACTAAATATGTTGGCTGTGTCTAGACTGGCAAGTTTTTCCGCAAAATCGTCTGCTTTTGCGGAAACTTGCCAGCTGTCTCTACTGGCCGCTTGAATTTCCGCAAAAGCACTGACGATCTCATGGAAGATTGTCAGTGCTTTTGCGGAAATACTATGCTGCTCCCGTTCGGGCAAAAGTCTTTTTCCGAAAAACTTTTGTGCAAAAGAGGCCAGTGTAGACAGCAGAGATTTGTTTTCTGCAAAAAAGCCCCGATCACGAATATGGCAATCGGGGCATTTTTGTGGAAAAGCGCGTCTAGACTGGCCACGGACGCTTTTCTGCAAAAGTGCTTTTGCGGAAAAGCGTCCTGCCAATCTAGATGCGCTTTTCTGAAAATGCTTTTAACTGAAAACTTTTCCATTAAAAGCATTTCCGGAAAATCGTGCCAGTCTAGACGTAGCCATTCAGTAATCGCTCTAACAAACCTCCTCATGAGGATTCCAGTTGTCCTTGGCACTCTACATAAAGAAGTACAAATACAGTAAAACACAGGGTTCGAAGAATGTAAGGAAGGATAGTGCTGCACTAGGCCTTGGGGCCTGGATTTTTTTCTACGAGCAGGATTGGGCCCAGTAATAGTTACATACGTCTGTCACTGAGGGCTGAATCTGACCTACAATACAGCTATGTTTTGTTTTGTTTTAAACTACAAGTCAGGATACGTGCTACAACTGGAGAGTGAGTCGGTGGTAATCCTTGTTAGCATCTGAGCTAAAAGCAGATGGGTGTTTAGCCCTTCTACATAGAGGCACTCTTAGGCTGTGTCCAGACTCAGGGTTTTTTTCGGGAAAAGTAGCCTTTTTCCGAAAAAACTTCACCTGCGTCTAGACTGCAGCCGCGTTCTTTCGAAATTAAATCGAAAGAACACGGCTTTTCTTTCGACGGCGGTAAACTTCATTTCACGAGGAAGAACGCCTTCTTTCGAAAGTGCTTCTTTCGAAAGAAGGCGTTCTTGAATGTAAATAGGGCTTCTTCGAAAGAGAGCATCCAGACTCACTGGGTGCTTTCTTTCGAAAAAGCGGCTTGCTCTTTTGAAAGTTCCGCGTGCAGTCTAGACGCTCTCTTTTGAAAGAGCCTCTTTCGAAAGAGGCTTGCAGTCTAGACATAGCCTTAATGTTAAAGTCGAATTAAGCTGTGCAATTTAAGCTATACAATTGGAATAGCTGAAGTCAAAATAGTTTTTCAGCTTTTGGCATATTTACCAGAAGGAAATCGAAGGAAGAACACTTTCTTCAACTTCCTCTATTCCTCGTGAAATGAGGACTACAGGAGTTGGAGTAAGAAGTCCTCCAGTTTGCCATTATTTCTAAATAAAGACTTGTAGTGTAGACACTTTTTGTTACTAAATAATGCTGCTGTGCAGGCGTACCATAAGAGGGCATGTCTACACTAGGAAATTATTTCAAAATAACTAAATTCAAAATAGCTCCTGAAATAAAATTCAAAATAGCATGTCTCCACTACGGGGGAGCCTCGAAATTAGTCTGAGGCAGGTTCAGTTATTGTGGATGTGCTACCTCAACTTAGAGCTCCAGAAAGCACTGGGATGTAATTACTTCAAATGACCCTAGGAAGTAGTTATTTTGGAATAGCCGTAACGGAGCATCCACACTAACACTATTTTGAAATAACTGTTATGTAATAAGTGTTAGTCCCCAAGAAAAGCAGGCGTACAGATTTTGAAACTAAATAATTAAATATTGCCTGAAATTCAACAGCTGCCTCTAGACTTGGAAATGACTCTGCAGGGGGAAATACTTAAGAGTAGAGGAAGCCTAGGCCACACTACAAATGTGCCTTATGTATATGGCCATGGGCCTGCTCCCTGAATACTGGACATAATTATTTTTAGTCTCTATGAAAGGAAGACCAGTTATCCCATTATATTTGAAATTGAATCCGTTGCATGAGACCACACAGCCAGAAGAAAGCTGGTATGTAGTCACCTGTTGGAAACTTGACACCAGAGCAAGAAAATGGTGACCAGACAGGTGATCTGTGTAATTCCTATGGGATTCCAAGGGGACACTGCCATTTGGAGAACTGATTCAATTACTTGCAATTAGGAAAGTGACTAAAGAGTACATCTCATGTATTTGATGTATTTAAAGCCAGAGCAAGAGTCTATGAATTAGTGCAAATTCCTTACCTTGGATATGAGGCTAGATAGCAGCTATGTATTTCTGAAGTGTGGCTCTGCAAAAGATCCATATCTAAAGCCACCTAATGAGACCCAAATTTGGGCCCTATTTCACTGAAACCTTTAAATACATGTTTAGCATTGTTTTGTCCCTTGATATAGTTTCTTGTTACTGTGCAGGTCTTACCACCATGTAACTTATTAAATATTTATATTTAGCACACTAGGTGAACACAAAGTAGAGAGAAAATAAATTGGGGACTTCAAGTCCCATTGAAAGTTATTGGGGATTGTGTTCCTAACTCTCACAGCTTTTGAAACCCCCACCATAAGTCCTAACTGAAAAGCTTACAGCAAAAATAGAGAAAGCCTTCTACTTTACAGCCCAGGACATATAGCTTTTGTAAGAAGTTTGCTTTAAATGTGTTTGCCTGAGATTATAATTTTTCTCCGAAATTTCCATAGTGGATTGTCAAATTTTCTGCATAGGGAACTCCCCCCTCCAATAGTACAATGTATAAGAATGGCCATGCTGACTCAGACAAATGGTCTATCTGCTGTCAGTATCCCATCTTCTGACAGTGGCCAGTGACAAATACTTCTTAGTGAATGATCAGAATAGGGCAATTTAGAGTGATCTATCCCCTGTTGTCCAGTCCCAGCATCTGACAGTGGGTGGTTTAGGGACACCAGAGCATGAGATTGTGTTCCTGATCATCTTTTTTTAATAACCATTAACTTATTTAATTCTTTTTTTGAAACCAGTTATATGTTTGGCCTTCACAACATCCTATGGCAATGTGTTCCACAGGCTGACTGTGTATTATATGAAGAAGTATTTCCTTATGTTTGTGTTAAACCTGTAGCCTATTCATTTCATTGGAGACCCCTAGTTCTTGAGTGAAAGGATAAATAATTCTTTATTCACTTTCGACATACCATTCCTGGTTTTATGGACATCTATCATCCCCCTTTAATCTCTTTTTCTCAAGTGACCAGTCTGAGTCTTTTTACTCTCTCCTCATATGGAAGCTGTCTCATAACCATAGTAATTTTATCACCCTGCTCTGTGCCTTTTCTCAATTCTAATATATTTTTGTTTGAGCTGGGGTAACCAGAACTGCACGCACTATTTAAGGTGTGGCCATTTTGTGTATTTATATAATGACATTATGATATTTTCTCTCATTACCTATCCCTTTCCTAATCATACCTAACATTCTGCTGCACATTGAGTGCATGTTTTCAGAGAACTAGCCATAATTACTCCAACATCCCATTCTTGAGCAGTAACAGCTAATTTAGACCCCATCATTTTGTATCTATAGTTGGGCTTATGTTTTCCAATGTGTATTATTTTACACTTATCAAAATTGAATTTCATCTTCCATTTTGTTGTCCAGTCACCCAATTTAGTATGATCCTTTTGTAACACCTCACAATCAGCTTTGGACATAACTACCTTGAGTAATTTTGTATCATCTGCAGATTTTTCCATCTCGCTGTTCATCCCCCTTTCCAGATCATTTATGATAATAATCAGCATGTTTCATCTTTAAAGCACATTATAGTATTGCTGGGCTTTTTACAAAGCCTCAGCCAAAGCCCAGTGAAGTCAATGGGCTTTGAATCAAGCTCATATAGTACTTTTCAGATGTTAATATTGTTAGTTAAGTATTATCCTCTTTTTCCAGGTAGGGGAACTAAGGCACAGAATAAAGTGACTTGTCTGAAGTCACACATAAGATAACATAAGAAGGGCCATACTGGGTCAGACCAAAGGTCCATCTAGTCTGGTATCCTGTCTTCCACCAGTGGCAATGCCAGGTGCCTCAGCGGGAATGAACAGAAAAGCCAATCATCAAGTGAGCCATCTTCTCTCTCATTCCCAGCTTCTTGCAAATAGAGACTGGGGACACCAACCCTAGCCATCACAGAGCAAGTAAGTCCTCACAGCTGCCCCTAATAAGGGACAGCCCTATTCTACCAATGAGGACTCAGACTTGAATGGTTATCTTGCCTACTTTAAGAGCTGAGGTCGCTCATGACCACTCAGTTAAGTGGTCAACTCCTCCTTGGCCAAAGCAAGAGAGGGAATCTATTTCAGAGCAGAAATTAGAACTCAAGCGGTCTGGATCCGTGCTCCCTATAAACTGTGCACTGGTGCACATCGATGGAAAAGATAGAAGGAACATTGGTCCTGATACCTCAGCCTGTATTCAGACTGCTAGTCCATGTAGCTCTCCAGTTAATGCATCAAAACATGTTTAGAGTTCAGAGTTATCACAGTCACCTGCCAATTGGAAAAGGGTTACATGCCTGTAGTTCGGTTTACAGGGACTATAAAAACGTTTAAAAAGTCACTTCACGTAACGGAATGAAGTGCTGCGTCTGGACAGCGGCCCTCGATAGTTCCGCTGTTTGTCTAATACTCAGTGGTCAGCCTCATGAAATGTCAGTGGGTATTATTTTAAAATTTCACTGCACATCAATGCATCACTACGCATTTCTAAGCCCTTTGGCAACATGTCATATATCTGTCAAATGTTTATTTCGCCACGTTGGGTTCAGACATGGTTCTACAGGGACAGAAACATACGGAGACTGATACTAGAGGGTTAGCAGGTTTATGATATGTAACCAGATTTGCCCAATACTCTGGGGTATGCTCATTTATCAGGGTTACCCTTATGGAACTGGGGGAAGGTTAACAGTTCTATCAGTGTGCTGTTGGTGCTTACTTGGGCTCTCGTATGGAGCTGAATTCTCCCTGCTGCCAATTCCCCCTCCCACTGGAGCTCTCCTGCAGGAACTAGGTTCCTCAGGATGGGGTTTTTACCACCTTGGCAACACACACAGACACTCACACCCACTAACAAAGCACGCCTGAGAGGACTGGGTACTCAGCACTCACAAGCTGACCCCCTCATATGTCCCTGGACTCAGCTGGCTGGGTTTCACAGCAATGCCACACTGCACCCTCATGTGCCTTTGGACTCCGTGGGCTGGATTAAACAGCACTTTAAGCTGCCATCCTCATAAGCCCCCAGGTTCAGCACCCCCTATCCCCACTTTCACACCACAGTCATTCACTGGTAAACCACACGATGAGCAAACCCCACAGGATTTTGGGCACTGCAGGGATCTTTTGCTTGGGTACAAGAAGCGTTGTTGCAGAGCAAATGGGGAAGCCAAAACAACACTCCTTAAGGAAGAGTGAGCAAAAGAGAAAGAGAGAGAAGCAACCAGCTTAACAATGAAAGTGATTTATTTCTGAGTAGTGAATAGATATCAAAAGTTACAATATTAAATCTAACAATTACAATATTAAATCTAAATTGAAACTGATTACAAACGTTAGATAACCATATAACAGTTTACACAGGGCAGGGTCAGGAGGCTATGCTTAGAGAGATAGTTGAGAAAGAGAGAGACCTCACCACTCCATGGAGCTTGCACTGATTGGGGTTCCCAGATGATGATGGTAGCCGGGGATCCAGAGGGCAGGAGAGAAGCAGGACAGAGCCCCCAGCACGATCAGACAGGAGATGAAGAAGTCTCAATGGAACTGATGCAGTTTAAGTCCCGGTATCAGAACAGTTTTCTTGTGGCAAGGACAGGAGTTTTTATAGGGATAGTTCAAAGAGAAAGAGGAGAGACAATAGAGACTGATCACCCCTGGTTATGGGTGATGTTCCTTGAACGATCTCACAATGCAACTAGGCAGTTTCAGTATTTTAGATGTCAATAGGATCGTTACTAGAATTGGTCTGATAATGACTAATTTGGGTGTGAGCAGGCCTAGGTTCATTAGCATCTGGAGCAGGGATTTCCCATCAGGCAGTGCTTCTCTGCTTTCGGTGTCCCATAGTTCAGTGCGGTTCCTGGCTTGGAAGAGCTGCTCTCCATTCTGTATGCTAATGAGATGTCCCTCTGTTCCATCTTGAATGTAAATGAGGCTGGGGTGTTTCCTTAATTGTATCACCCTTGTCTGAAGCAGCTAGGTGTGTCTTCCCCGGCCTTTTCTTTGCTTTGTCTTTGATTCTAGCAGAGGCCTGAGGGAGGGGGATGGTTTTCCATGAATGTCACTCCCTGACTCCCCAAGAGCACAAGGCTGATAGGTGACCATGTTCTGGTTCCCCAAGAATCACAGAGCTGGTGGGTAACAGATAACATGCTGCTGAGTTATGTTCAGGTGAATGGCAGCAGTGAGGCCTGGATTCCGTTTAGGAGCCCTCTTATAAAACACACAAAGCAATGTGAGTCCCACTTCCCACTAGGGATGTGAAGGACCAGTCGACTATCTGATAAGTTGATGCATATCGGATAGCTGACAAGCTTGACGACTAGTCACTTCCTCTGCTATTTGCTGCCTCTATCAGAAAGAGGCAGCGTGGGACGGGCAGAGGGGACTTCAAAGATGTTTGGGAGGCAGACTTGATAAACAAGTTGAGCTTAGCCAAAAGAATGTGGATTCACTTGTCTGGGTTGAGCTTTGTAAGCCAGCAGATGATGAAAGTATATTTATACACAGGCCTGTACATGGGGGGTGGGGGGGAAACGCCCTCCCACAGCTCCCCACAGCTTGCAACTTCCCACAGAAATTCCTGCATATGGGCCCGATATATAAGGTAAATAAACCTTCATCATGTGAGCACATCAGGGAACAGAGTCCACATCCCCCAGTCTTCCTGGCTCTTCTCTCTTTTTCACTTGCTTAGTACCATTTACTGGTACTTCTCTGTAGGCGCCAGCCTTAAGAGACCTTGAGTAAAATCCTGGCCCCACAGATGATTTGCCCCGATTTCAATAGAATAAGCATTCCATCCTGTACACCACCTTTCATTTGGAAGGCCCGCATGTCATTTCTAAACATAGGCCTGTAACAGGGTGTGAGTCACTGCACAGCGCCTCCTGCTGGTGACTCTGGGAATTAGCATTTCAGTCCTGGAGCGCCCCCTTCTGGCCACTGTCTCACCTGCTGTTTCCTGTGATTCTCAGCCACTATGTATTAGGACCCATGTTCCTCCCAGATCATGGCACGCTTCCCTCCAGGTACTGCTCTGCTGTAGTGCCCCCCACACTCTGGGGTCCCCCTCAGGGAACCCACAGCCCCCTATGTCCACCTTGCCTCAGTGACCCTACTGCCAGCCACCATCTAGCCCCTTACCTCAGGGGCAAACTGCAGTCTGAAATGGCCACTCATCATTGGCACGGGGATGTGGACCTGCTGCCTTTGCCTCCTGGGCTGTCTCTCTGCAGCCCTAGGACTCTCAGAACTTGCTTCAGTCCTGTAGCCTGGGAGCTTGCCTGGCCAGACATCCCCAGCTCTGCCTGCATTTCCCCAGCACTGCTCTAACTCAGGAAGCCTCTAGTGTCACTTGCTCCAGCTATGGAGCAGGAGGGACCTGGCTGCTAGAGTGAGTCTGCGTGTCTAACCCTCCAGGAGCTCTTAGTTATTCAGCCCCAGCTTGGCTGTCACTGCCTCAGCTGCTGGCTCCACCACTCTAGCCCTCTTCCAAGGGTCAGGTTTTAACCCTTAAAAGGCCAGTGTGGGGCAGATGCCCCATCATAAGGCCTCAAACCCCATGTCTAGACTGGCATGATTTTCCGCAAATGCTTTTAACGGAAACGGTTTTCCGTTAAAAGCATTTGCGGAAAAGAGCGTCTAGATTGGCACGGATGCTTTTCCGCAAAAGCACTTTTTGCGGAAAAGCATCCATGCCAATCTAGAAGTGGTTTTGCTCAAGAAAGCCCCGATCGCCATTTTCGCCATCGGGGCTTTTTTGCGCAAAACAGTTTTCAGCTGTCTACATTGGTCCTTTTGCACAAAAGCATTTCCGGAAAAGGACTTTTGCCCGAACAGGAGCAGCATAGTATTTACAGAAGAACACTGACAATCTTACATTAGATCGTCAGTGTTCTTGCGCAAATTCAAGTGACCAGTGTAGACAGCTGGCAAGTTTTTGCCAGTCTAGACGCAGCCATGGGGTTCTTTGAACAGGCAGGCTTCTGGACCCCACTGAGATTCATTGACTTCCACAATATTTACTAACTATGGCTGTGTTTACACTCACGCCTTCATGCGCAAGAAATATGCAAATGAGGCTAAGTGTGGAATATCTCTGAGCCTCATTTGCATTCCTAATGAGCCACCATTTTTGCAGCAGAGGCTCTTGTGCCAGAAGGAGCTGTCTACACTGCCCCTTCTTGTGCAAGAAAAACCCTCTTGCGCAATGCTGCTACGCCGATTATTTTCAGGAATAACCGAATTGTGCAAGAGTGTAGACATAGCCTAAAGGAAAATAAGGGCCATTAAAGAGCTCACCAACTTCGCTCACATCACTCAGTTTCTTCACACTACAGCACCAACTCCCCAAATGCTGGCATACGCTTAACACTTGTTCGTGAATAGTCCTACTGAAGTCATAAAGTTCACACGTGCCCAAGCCTTTGCAAGATCAGAGCATGTCACATATACAACATGTTCACTTGGTTCGTCGGAGAAACACAGCCCCCCTTTGCTAGCGTTGGTCAGTTTCCTACCGCACAAGTTGAGCTGCCATGGTTGTTCCTCAACTCTCATCTCTTCTTGCCCTGACCACAACAAAACAGCTTCTGTGGGTTTGAGGGGAGGGAGGACTGATATCTAGTTAGCTCCCTGCATCTTGCTTCTGTGCTTACTGGACAGATTTGCCTGGTAATGATATGAGTGCCTGCCTATGTTCCTTCTAATCTTTTCCATCCATGTCTGGAATAATTTTTGTGTGTGTGCTGAGGCATGTGTGAATATGCAGCACCAGTAGACACAAAAACCTAGCTATGGGCACTCTGCCAGTCAGCTGGGTGGCATTTGAATCTCTTTGGAGCAGCCGCATGAATGCCCAGCTTACAGGGAACAGTAGTGCTTGCTCTTCTGGACCATGTAGGAGAAAGGATGACCCAGCCCATCTGTTATGACGAATGTCAGTTTGTAAGGCACTTTGGGGATCCTTTGGGATTAGTGAAGCTATAAAATTGTATCATTATTATTGCCTGCTGCATTATTGAGCAGCCGAGCAGGGTCTGGGAAAACGTGCACACACCTTTGTGTGCTGACATTTTAAAAGCATGCTCTGACTCTTCCGTTCACTGCACACTGAATACTAAACCAAACCTGGAAATTTTCAAGCCCACTGCCCAGAACCAGCAATTCATTCTCTCTTCAGTGCTATGAATTTTTTGGCTATTTTAGCCATCTCTTCCATACAGAATTCACTCAGCTACTGTAGAACCACTGAAACAATTCCTTTCAACTGGACGTTTTGCAGCTTGAATAAACAATGGCCGAAGTCTTCAATCTTGACTATCAGTGTAAGGTGGCCTGGACTTAAAGGGTACATCTAGACTACAGGGCTACATCTACACTGGTACCTTTTTCCGGAAATGCTTAAAACGGAACAGTTTTCTGTTATAAGTATTTCCGGAAAAAGAGCGTCTACATTGGCAGGATGCTTTTCCGGAAAAGCCCTTTTTCCGGAAAAGCGTCTATGGCCAATGTAGACGCGCTTTTCCGGAAAAAAGCCCCGATTGTCATTTTCGTGATCGGGGCTTTTTTGCAGAAAAGACTACTGTGCTGTCTACACTGGCCCTTTTCCGGAACAGTTTTCTGGAAAAAGAACTTTTGCCTGAGCGGGAGCAGCATAGTTTTTCCGGAAAAGCAGCTGATTTCTTACAGTAGATCGGCAGTGCTTTTCCGGAAATTCAAGGGGCCAGTGTAGACAGCTCGCAGCTTATTCCGGAAAAGCGGCTGATTTTCCGGAATAAGGGGCCCAGTGTAGACACAGCCCATGTGTCTGGTGACAGAGGCATGTAGATTAGGCTACCCAGCATAGGAAAATGAAGCGGCAATTTAAATAATCGCCGCTTCATTTAAATTTACATGGCTGCCGCGCTGAGCCAATGAGCTGTTTGTCGGCTCAGCGCGGCAGTCTGGACGCTCCGCGGTCGACATCAAAGGCATTTGTCAACCTCCCAGGTATGCCTCATCCCATGAGGCATGTAGTCTAGACGTACCCAAAGAGCGGAGCACCCACAGCTCCTATTAAAGTCAACAGGAATTGTAATCTCTCAGCACCTTTGACTGTCAGTCTTCTTCTAAAGTTTCAGAGGGTTAGCTGCGTTAGTCTGTAACAGGAAAAGCTTAAAAAACAACAGATAGTCAGGTAGCACTTTAAAGACTAACAAAAAAGCTGCTGCAACTGAAAGCATGTAGGCACATGTATTGTATGCATATAAGCAATCACAGCTGCAAAGTTATGTGTTTGCAAGAGCAGAGCCTTAGCTAAGTATCTGAATAGGATTGCAGGAATGGGCTTGACAAAGGAATTTAGGGGCCTAACTGCCAGTGATTTTGATGGGAGCTAAGTGCTTAAGCACTTTTTTGAATGCCACACTACATGCCTAATTTTAGGCGCACACGTTTGAAAATTTTGGTCTAACCCAAGGAATTCTGTGTGTGTGTGGAACCATTGCTTCACCTATGCCATGCGCTGTCTCCAGCTGCTTGCTAACATGCAAAGCAATGGCTAAGCAGGACCTGCACTGTGAACCCCCACACAAGAGCCACAAAGCCTTATTGTGCCTGCAGGGATGGGGAGTCCATGGACTTTCTATGCTGCAGCACTATCGCTAAACTGAAAAAGAATTCTACAGAAATATGGTTCAAAGGGGCAGTCAGTATGTTAAACATATATATGTTTTCTGGTAGTGCAGTATTTTGGGGGAATGAAAGGGTATTTTTCTATATAATAACAAAAGGGTTGATCTGTGGATTATGAAATGTGAGGACATGAGAGTTTTGTGCAGGACTGGGCAAAATACGGCCCGGGAGCCAGATCCGGCCCAGCAAGCCACTGGATCCGGCCTGCGGACCTCCCCTGCCGGGACCCTCAGGCACACACAGCTGTGCGGTTTGATGCTCAAGCTGCACATCTCTCTGCTCTGCAGGAAGGGGGAGGCTTTGTGTGATCTCCCTGCCCCCCCCCCCCGCCCGATCTTCAGCTCCGATTGGCCAGAAACAAATGGCCAATAGGAACTGATCCCAGCCACTCTTTCAGTTCCTATTGGCTGAGAAATTGGCCTGGATGATGGGAGCAGTGCAAATCTCTCCTCCCTCCCCAGCTGAAAGCCACTTGGGGTTTGCAGCCCAAAGTTGTAAATGATTTGGGGCTGCAGCAGGTAGGGAGCTCAGCCTGCCTTGGGGGTGCTGCAGGGCCGCCGGCTTAGGTAAGCGCCTTCCAGCCAGAGCCTGCCTCTGGCACCACAGCCCCTCCTACACCCCAACTCCCTCCCCAGGTCACCATCCAAACCTTCTACACCCCTCTGCCCCAGGTCACAACTCCCTCCCAGACCTTGTACTCCCTCTTACACTGCTGTCCCAGACCAGAATCTACTCCTGCACCCAAACACCCTCCCAGACCCTGCACCCCCATTCCCCTGCCACAAGTCACCACCCACAAGTCACCTGTGCCCCCTTTTCTCTTTCTCCCAGGTCACAGCTCCATCCCAGACTTTGCACCCCCTCCTAGTGCCCCTCTCCCAGGTCAGAATCCTCTCCTACACTTATACCCCCTCCCTGACCCTACATCCCTATCCCCTTCCATAGAAAAGTGCAGCCCTTGACCCCTTTCCAAAATCTTGAAGTGCCCCCCCCCCCCACCAAAAATTATTGCTTACTCCTGGTTTGGTGCATGCATGCAGACCGTACGAGTTTATATTTTAACTATATTGACTAAGTCATCCATAGCTATTCAAAATGTAAATATTTTGTAGGAATGAGTAATGTTGTATTATGTTAGCACTACACCATATTAGAAATGCTTAAACTGAAAAAAGGAGGTCAGATAATTTCACAGAAATTTATTTTGAAATTGTAGAAAGCTTTGCCAGTGTTAAACAGGGAAAATGACAATAATAGCTCATAATTTGGACCATTGCAACAGAATACCACAGTTGGATTTTTGTTTTATTTAACACTGAAAAAGTTTTCATTAACTAACACACGATTCCACCACTGATATTGTGTACTTGTGGCTCATGGCTCCTCTGCATTTTTTATAGGAAACAAAAGACACTTAAATGTGGACTGTGCATTTTAGCAGCAGTTATACAGAGGCAATTACTAAGGGGAAGGGACAGCTGGACCAGTGGAATCTTTTAGAACACTGCCTATTACATTTCCATGTGTTGAGGGTTGCTGTTAACTGATCAAGCTGCAACCTGAACATGGGGCTAAAGTTAGTTTCTCACAGGACCTGCTGCCATAATAGAGGGAGTGGGATAAAAACCCAACAAACAATGTGGGAATGGGTAGGAGTGGGAGTGAGTATTGCGGGGCAGGAGAGGAGCAGGATAAAAATTTAACCCTGCTCAGGGATCTAGCCCAGATTTGCAAAGGATTTCAGTGAGAGTTAGGTACGCAAATACCCTTGAACATCTGGGGTTTAGTCCAAGTTGTTTATACAAGACTCATTTGCAAAATGGAAGTAGAGTCGGTGTGTGACACTGCACCTCACCCAGAAAATAAACTTCAGCCAGAGAACGGGCACGTCCAACTACTTCAGAGCAGCCAGTGAACACAGGCTACAGTACCTTGCATGATTTGAAAAGGATTTCCCCATTATGCATCCTTAAACATCTATTATTCAAATTAAAAGGCAATTATAACATATATGATTGGGGTTGTAGTAGTTCAGGACAGCGATATAGAAAATTCAGGATTCGCTGGTGTGGCATCTGGCAGGTCTCCTGCTCCGTCAGTGATGATAAAGTTTGTATTCTCCCTCAGTATATTATGCCATCTCTGTGCAGGTAGCTAGCATAATAGACTTCCCAAGAGTCCCCAAAGACCACAGACTTAGATAAGACACAAAGGCACCTGAGTCTGGTTTATTGTCGAATGAAGTACATTAATAGTTGTCGGTAGCCAGATGGCAATGGATTTGGCTTAATCAATAGTATGGATTTTACTATTGCCCCCTAGGCCGGCCAAAGAATTAAGTCAAGGTACCTCAATATTTACAGACTGAATAAACAATTTATGATACATACTATACGTATCATCTTAAGCATTAATGGCAGAGTTGGTATCTCCCCTTGTACTTTCCTCCAAAGCATTCACTACCTCTTGTTAAGCATTTAGCTGGGTGTCCCTGTACTGTCCCAATGTAATGTATTTACATACTTCATGTATTTTTATCAGTGCTAGCCGTTCTAGTGCCAAGAGACACTGACTTGTAGGCAAACATTTGCTTTTGACACAGCCTATTACTCATAAATAGTGTAACTCTTGCTTACTTTGGTTCAAGCACCAGGCCCATGCTTCAGGCTCTTTCTTTCTCCTATGGGGTCTTGCTTGCATATAAACTTATAAAATTCACTCTCATTTATTTTGGTGAAACTTACAGAAATGAATTTTTAAAACTACTTCGTCCTTTGAATAAGGAACGGGGCTGAAGGCACTAACTTCAGCCTTGTCTTCTGATCTCAGTTGTTTGTAGTTAACATTGAAATACTTCACTGTACTTCAGGTACCACCCGAAGGAAGAAATGTAGGCCAGGAAGCAAATCCCTTATGTGTGTCAAGTATTCATCCTACAGGATTCCTTTGCCCTTTTCTTTTGAGAGGATTTACTGCTGGAAGAGCTTTAGGCACAGTTAGAAACAGGTGCTTGTTGTTAGCCTGGACAAAGTTTTGTCAAGATTTGATTTTTCAAAGCTAAGGAAAGTGTGTTAGAGAGGTGCAAGTTGTAGCAGAAAGCAAATCACAGCTGTGTGAAATACTCAGATAAATTATATATAATACTATGTACCAATTAGAATCTCCTTTCAGTTAAAATTTATGGATTCCTAAAACAAACATCTTTTTATCAACTTAAGGCAAAACTGAGGTAGGCACAATGCTAAATTTTAGACTCAGATAAACTTAGGTTTTGTAAAAGAAACCACTCTTCAATGGAATAACAAAGATCCTCTGATTTTGTAATTTTTAATTCCAACAAAACAGCATTGTGATTGGATTTACACATAGCTTCTGCAAGCCAAACACTGCAGCACTGTTTGTGTGCCTGAGAACCTGAAAATGAAACTGACTAGACACTGATTGGAAATAAAGGTGAAAGTACACCATTTGTTTCCATTGCCAACCCTGATTTTTCCTTTCATCCAAACAAACAATCAGTGTTAGTGGCAAAGTAAATTAGATTTAAAGTACCCTTTGAGAACAGTAGTCTACAAGGTTATTAATAGTTTGGGGAAGGAAATATATTTCTGAAACTAGGATTTTTTTTTACTTGGCAGCATTTCTAAGTTAAAAAGAGAGAATCAGCCACAAATTAATGATGCTAAAGGATCTTCTATAGATTCTAGAAGGTTGAAAACATCAGGTTGATTCCATTCCTATATTTTATACTTGTATTAGGGTACCCTTGCATTAGGATAAATTAAGGCAGAATCAGGCCCAAAGGTTTTAAAAATAAGATGGAAGTTAAAAATAAAAAAATCTGGTGGCACTCTTAGCCTTATAAGCATTTATATATACCAGTTGAGGAGTAGGTAAATATGGTAAATAATTTGAGTTCCTTGCAGGTTATTGCATTAGAATCTTTGAGAGATTAACTTAAAAATCAGGCTCAAGTTGGTGGTAGGACACCAGAGATCTTACAGCACTTTTCATAAGTGCAAGGTTTGTTCTTCCAGTGTCCTTGGACCCCCCCCCCCCCCCAAAAAAAAAATCCTTTTCTTTGCTGGGGGGTCAACATGCTGTACGGTTGGCATGCTCCACTCTGCAGATAGCTGCATAAGCGTTTATGCTACATGTGCAATTTGTAAATGATACTGTGCTGTGCTTGGGATAAAATGCACAACCATATGTGGCAAATGTACTCATTGCTCAAATTGGGGGAAGGGGGACGGTCTTTTAGCACACAAACTACTCAACACTGAGGGGTTTTTGGTATTTTTGTGAAGTCATGCCAAGAAGGAGAGCAAAGGGGACAGTTACCCCACGACATAGTGATTCTAAAGGGCCTGGGGTTCCTGGCCACCATTATTGTGACTACGGTGTCTGGGTGACTCTAAGAGCTGCCTCAGGGAATTGAGGGAAGGTGGCGTGGCGTGACATGCTCCAGACAATGCTGAGAGCTGGCTGCCCTGATCCTTCCCCTTCTGCCTGAGGTCCATCCCTTTTTGGGAGTGCAGAGCCACTCCTCCATCCCCACCTTGTCCAGGAGCCTGGCGTGGCTATTAGCTCCTCTGGCACAGGACACTGATTCTCACTTTATAGCAATATCCCATCAAGTGCAGGCAAATACTTATCTATTTAGCTAATGTAATTGGCAAGTTTAGGGATATCTGTGATAGCCTTTGAGATCCTTAGATAAAAAGAGCTGGTGGAAGCACAAGCTCTATTTCAATAACAACAAGCACTAATTTAATCACAAATTGATAACCATTTGCCTCTTTTCTCCTTGGGTTCACTAGTTCTTGGGTAAGATGGCTAGAAAAGAGCACCAACTTTTTAGCCTCTCTCTCTAGTGAAGGGATAGAATATAGGAAATTCTCAAAAGCACTGGACAGAAATTAAAATCAGTTGTCTTTTCATATGAATACAACTTAAGTGCTTTAGAGATTGTCCAAATTGTGCTCCAGATACCTCAAAATAAGGAGAAATTTAAAGACTGACATTATAGATATTTCTGCGGTGGTCCAAATTCTGGATGACTGAATCCTTGTCCTAGCTTGGATTAGTTTTTTCTTTAATGCATTCTGATAGAAGGCAACAGCTACATTGCTTTGAAGCTGTTAATTAAGTATAGATTCATTTTGTGCTAATTACAGTCAAGTCTGTATGTATGATAGATAGCTGTATGTAATAACTACAGAACATGTGCACAGTGATTTACAGAATACAAGCTGTCATATGATGGTTTCAGAGCCATCATTAGTATTACCACTGAGTGGTGCTGGTTGCTTCCAGTGGCCACAAACAAAATGCAGTTCCAGGATTGGAATAGAAAAAAAAAACCTCCCTGATTTATTAACTGTATCACGCAAATCCTGTTATTCACCTGTCTGTTCACATGAACTTTCAATTCAGTTTGCCTTATCATGCTGTTAACTGGCCTGAGCTTTTATGCCTGGGAAAAGAAGAGACAAGCTTGATAAGAAATCTGTTTGGGTAGAAAGGTGACCTCTAATTGTTAAGTAAACACACAAAACAGTTGCTGGAGCAGATGCTTCTTCCTAAAGACTTAAAAAAGAGGGGTTTTAAAAGCATTCCCAAACATCTGATATTGAAGGTAAAACTAAGCAGCAGAGTTTTACTGAGCACATCTAAACTGAGATGACTTGACAAATAAATCATGAGCTGATGGCCTAAGTGGTTTATCTCCCTGTCACTCGCAAGCTATGTTTCTGTTAACTCTCTTGCTCCATAAAGCTGGATTTTCTTGGTTTTCATCTATCAGGCTATTTCAAACTCCCTCCCTCCCTCCCTCCCGTTTTTCAGAAGTCTCTCTAGTCTTGCTTCTCTTTCTCACTCCTCAAATCCATTTATTCCCTTGCTAATTCATATCACTCTTGCAGTCTATGTCCCCTTCCCACAGCTCCCCAAAGGTGGGTGGGGAGAAATCAGTCTTCTGCTAGCTAGTCCTCTTTTTGAAACTACCATCAGCCCAGAGGTTGAATCATCTCCCCTTAAAATCTTCCATTTCTCTTTGTTTGGAGTACAGTTTTCCATTCCACTTCTTCAGATTTATACCAGTGTATTTCCATTGGGTCACTGGGACCATCAACACCAACTGGCAAAAGGCCTACTGTACTCTGACTTCTATCAGCCCTGAGAGTAGGGCCAGTTTTAGACCAAAGTGAGGGAAGTCTTCACCTTTTGAATACTTTATTTTGTATTGCTTTTGTAGCCTTGTAACCTTGTAGTGAGTAGCTGCCCGACTCTGGGCCGAAAAGGTCTGGCTGAAGGGACAGACATAGAACCCTGGCCAATCCTGGAGAGGCTTGTAGGGAGCCAATCGGAGAATTGCTTTCTGGGGCAGCCCTGGTTATAAGGAGCTGCTCAGCAGAGCAGTGGGCAGTTAGGGCCTGACCAAGGAGGTGCAGTTCTGCTTTTCAAGGAAGCATCTTAGAGAGAACAGTGCTAGGCAGGCTCAGGGGGTGGGAGAGAAGCACCAGTCTTATACTTGCCAGGCTGCAGGCTAGGAGGGTGCAATGGTCACAGGGGAAGTGGTCCAGGGAACAGGCGGCAGTAGAGGGGGAGAAAAGGAGGGCAGGACAAAGCTGGCACCAGAGGGTCTCAGACCAGAGACCAAGAGTAGTGGGTGGGTCTGAGTCCTCCCCCTATCCCTTTGCACTGCACCTAACCACACTGCGGATCAGCCTTTATGGACTGTGGCTTGCCCCTGAGATGAGGGGCTAAACTGAGGCTGCAACTGGTCACAGTGGAAGGTGTGAGGCTGTGAACTGCTGATACCCCCAGATGGAGGGTAAGAAAATGTGTGGTAGGCACTTCTAGGACACTGTGATCTGGGGAGCAAGGCAGGTCCAGAACAATGCGTGAAGAGAGTATGGGTGAGAACAATGGGTGAGACACTGGCCAGAAGGGGGTACCCTGCTGCAGACAGGGCTAACTCCCAGTGTAACCAGCAGGAGGTGCCAAGGCAGTGAGTCTTGATCCTGTCACAAGCCCATTTCACAAAGTTGATTTATGATTTGCCTGTATGATTTACAACTGTTATATAAGACAATAAATCGGCACACTAGGTTTTATATTAGAGCCATCTAAAGAAATACAAAAAAGTCTTCTGAACTTATAGAAACTTCATAATTTTAAGAACTAAATGAAGACATCCGAGACCAGAAATTTGAAGTCAGTGATCTGGTTTGCCAGGCGCTGTGCCTCGTGTCAGATTCTGGCTTTATTCAACTGTGCCAGTTCTATCAGGTCGTAAACCTCAATCACTTGGCACCTCACTGGCTTTATGCTGTCAGTGTGGCTCTCCCAATGAGTGTCTCTGGGTCAAGTTTGTAATATTGTCCATGAGGCTTTCACCTAAGAGTCGATGCAAAAATGGAATGTATGCTCTTTGCAGTTCTCAGAAAAGAGATACTGAATTTAAAGATGACCCTGCATCTGACTTAGCCGGGCTGAGGGAAAGGCAGTCACAAAGCACAAAGAAAGATCATGAATTTGGTGCAAGGCTCCTTGCCCAGACCCCACCTCTCTTCATGTTTGTGCTATTGTCATAACCTTGGCTGTGTCAGTCCTGAAGCTTTATTTGATTCTTGTTCTAAACATTCATAAACAGTTCTGTTAGGCCTTTTCCAGTAGAATCATCCACAGACCAGAAACAGATAAAGTGTTCCTTTACTTGGCTACAGTCATCCTCAACAAGTCTTACAGAAAATGACATCTTTTCACTCTGACTAATGTCAGGAGTTCAGTCCATTATTATGGTGTTGTACTTCGCTTTGCTGAGCCGCATCAAGTACTTTCCTTGCTTTAAGGTCAATTAATTTGTTTTTAATTGTTTTCCTGCAGTAATGGTCCATAGCTTCTGTATGAACTATTCAGTGGAGGTGTTCATGCATGACATCATCCTATTTCCCAAAAAGCTCCATCACACTGAAGAAATTACCATTATTTTCACTGAACAACTTATTCTAGTCATTCTCAAATGTTTGTATTGGTGACCTCTTTCACACCACAAGCCTTTCAGTGTGACTCCCCCGCATACATTAAAACCGCTATTTTATATTTAACACTATTATAAATGCTAGAGGCAAAATGGGCTTTGGGGTGGAGGCTGACAGCTTGCAGCCTTCCTCATAACCTACTGAGGGATCAGGACCCTTAGTCTGAGAATCACTGACTTATCTGTGGCGCCTCAGAAAACCAAATTATTCTTTGCAAGGAAGAGGATACATGAGATCAGACCTTCCAGCACATTCCACCAATGCTGGGTTAAAATATTAATCGTGCTGTTTTTCTGTATCTCTGCATTTATTCAGCTTGAGACTAGACTCATCCTCTAACCCTTTGGAGTAGGCTGTAAAATGGTCAGATGACTCTTCATGTTCCTTCAGAGCATCAACTATGTTAAGCCAGTAATTGTACCTGGAAAGTGCAAGCAACAATTTGGTATTCTTAAATATTTTGCAACAAGAACAGAACTTTGTCAGTTGATTTTGAGTAAATTAGCCAACGCAAGTTCAGTTTCTCACCATTCTCGAGCACTCTTTCACAGTGTGAATCTGAGAACCATCACTTCTGTTCTTTTACTGGAAACATCATCTTGATTTCCCCCAGTCCTTTCAAAATTGTGCAATCAATATTGGCTGAGTCTAGGATTGCCAGTTTTAAAGTAGCATCTGAGATGTCGATTTGTGATGTAAAGTTTTTCTCATTGCTGCTTCTGTCATCATACACGGCTGATTCCTCTTTATTGTTTCTCTCCTTTTTCATGCAAACCATTTTCTGTGTCATTACTCTCCTTTTCATATGAGTCACGTTCTCTTTATCACTTTTACACAGCCCAGAAAACTGGACAATTCTTCATCACTTTTCTTGATTTTGACTGCTTATATTCAGGTATATCTGCTAATTCCTTCGTAGTAGGACTTCTATCATTTCTGTTTTGCTCCTCAATATCATCTTCACTTATATAAAAGTTGCTGACTGTATGGGTGCTCCAGGACTGGAGCATCCATGGAAAAAAATTAGTGGGTGCTTAGTACCCACGAGCAACCACAGTACCTCCTGCCCACTGAAGCCCTGCTGGTGAACTCTTCCTCCTCCCTCCCAGTGCCTTCCACTCACCACACTCAGCTGTTTTGTCCACCTCTCCCCTCCCACCAGGATGCTCTGGTGGGAGGGAAGAGGTGGAAATGGGGTGTGCTTAGGGGTTGGGGTAAAACTGGGTGAGAAAGGGCAGGTTTGGGAAGAGGCAGGGTGGAGACGACGGCTTGAGAGAAAGGATGGCATGGGTTGGAACTGTTACCCACCAGCTCTGTGATTCTTGGGGAACCAGAACATGGTCACCTGTCAGCCTTGTGCTCTTGGGGAGTCAGGGAGTGACATTCATGGAAAACCATCCCCCTCCCTCAGGCCTCTGCTAGAATCAAAGACAAAGTAATGAAAAGTCCGGGGAAGACACACCTAGCTGCTTCAGACAAGGGTGATACAATTAAGGAAACACCCCAGCCTCATTTACATTCAAGATGGAAAAGAGGGACATCTCATTAGCATACAGAATGGAGAGCAGCTCTTCCAAGCCAGGAACCGCACTGAACTATGGGACACCGAAAGCAGAGAAGCACTGCCTGATGGGAAATCCCTGCTCCAGATGCTAATGAACCTAGGCCTGCTCACACCCAGATGAGTCATTATCAGACCAATTCTAGTAACGATCCTATTGACATCTAAAATACTGAAACTGCCTAGTTGCATTGTGAGCTCGTTCAAGGAACATCACCCATAACCAGGGGTGATCAGTCTCTATTGTCTCTCCTCTTTCTCTTTGAACTATCCCTATAAAAACTCCTGTCCTTGCCCCAAGAAAACTGTTCTGATACCTGGACTTAAATTGCATCAGTTCCATTGAGACTTCTTCATCTCCTGTCTGATCGTGCTGGGGGCTCTGTCCTGCTTTTCTCCTGCCCTCTGGACCCCCGGCTACCATCATCATCTGGGAACCCCGATCAGTGCAAGCTCCATGGAGTGGTGAGGTCTCTCTCTCTCTCTCTCTTTCTCTCTCTCAACTATCTCTCTAAGCATAGCCTCCTGACCCTGCCCTGTGTAAACTGTTATATGGTTACCTAACATTTGTAATCAGCTTCAATTTAGATTTAATAATATTGTAACTGTTTGATATCTATTCACTACTCAGAAATAAATCACTTTCATTGTTAAACTGGTTGCTTCTCTCTCTTTCTTTCTCTTTTGCTCACTCTTCCTTAAGGGGTGTGGTTTTGGCTTCCCCATTCGCTCTGCAACAATGCTTCTTGTACCCAAGCAAAAGATCCCTGTAGTGCCCAAAATCCTGTGGGGTTTGCTCATCGTGTGGTTTACCTGTGAATGACTGTGGTGTGAAAGTGGGGATAGGGGGTGCTGAACCTGGGGGCTTATGAGAATGGCAGCTTAAAGTGCTGTTTAATCCAGCCCACGGAGTCCAAAGGCACATGAGGGTGCAGTGTGGCATTGCTGTGAAACCCAGCCAGCTGAGTCCAGGGACATATGAGGGGGTCAGCTTGTGAGTGCTGAGTACCCAGTCCTCTCAGACGTGCTCTGATTAGTGGGTGTGAGTGTCTGTGTGTGTTGCTAAGGTGGGAAGAACCCCATCCTAAGGAACCTACTTCCTGCAGGAGAGCTCCAGTGGGAGGGGGAATTGGCAGCAGGGAGAATTCAGCTCCATATGAGAGCCCAAGTAAGCACCAACAGCACACTGATAGAACTGTTAACCTTCCCCCAGTCCCATAAGGGTAACCCTGCTAAATGAGCATACCCCAGAGTATTGGGCAAATCTGGTAACAGAACCTGGGGCAGAGTGGGAGTTGAGCACCCTGGGGCAAGGAGGAAGCCAGCAACTGTGACTTAGACAACTGCTACTGTCTAAAGCCTGATCTATGTTATTCTGTTTCAGATATTTTCTCCTTGATTCAAACTAGATTGCAACTGAGCTTTTCACTTCCTATACTGAACTCCTACTGTGTCTACACTGGGCCACTTATTCCGGAAAATCAGCCGCTTTTCCGGAATAAGCTGTGAGCTGTCTACACTGGCCCTTGAATTTCCAGAAAAGCAACGATGCTCTACTGTACAAAATCAGCCGCTATTCCGGAAAAACTATTCTGCTCCCGCTCGGGCATAAGTCCTTATTCCGGAACACTGTTCCGGAAAAGGGCCAGTGTAGACAGCCCAGTAGTCTTTTCCGGAAAAGCTCGTCTACATTAGCCACAGACGCTTTTCCGGAAAAAGGGCTTTTCCGGAAAAGCAGCCTGCCAATGTAGACGCTCCTTTTCCGGAAAAACTGAAAACGGAATAGTATTCCGTTTTAAGCATTTCCGGAAATTCATGCCAGTGTAGACACAGCCCTAAAGGCTTCTTCAGAGCCATCTTTTATTTTCTGTGGAAGAAAACAGAGAAAAACGTAGTCTATGTTCTACAGTCTTAGAAAGTCGTTAAATATTATGTGCTAAGCATGGCAAAATAAAAAACAGTATTGTTGCATAGATAGGGGTTTTATCGATATCCTTGGCTTCTCATTAAATATATCTTAAACAGACATTAGACAGACACCTGTCAGGGATGATCTAGACAGTGCTTGGTCTTGCCGTGAGGGCAAGGGACTGGACTCGATGATCTCTCGAGGTCCCTTCCAGTTCTAGTGTTGTATGATTCTATGATCTTTTATTAGTCACTGCTTAGACTCTTGAAGTCTTCAAACACAAACTGTAACACTTACACAACAAAACAAAGTTCACCATATCTCAGCTGTGCTCTCACTTCATTTGATTCTTGTATTTCACTGACTGACTGGCATTGACCCACCTCTTATACAGTAGACCCACTTGGGCGTGGCTGCTAACATTCCGGGAGGTTTAAGAAAAGTGTAGTTTTCACAAAGTCTGGAACATTCCCATGAGATTCTACAACGGTTCTGAACATTCTAGGAAACAAGTGAAAAATTAATTCACAAATGGAATACTTCAAAATTCTATTTTCCCTTTTGTAGCGAACAACAAAAACAACACCTCAAGCCCAGTACACCTCCTGAATTGCCTGCCCCTAAATCTTGCCCGGCTTGAGATACTCATTACCTTACCACATTATTATGGTGCTATGTATCTAAAAGAAGGCATGTATGGTATCAGGTAAATCTGAGACACACTGGTCCTTAAAATTATTGTGTGAGGGATGTATAGGTTGCATACAAAGAGTTATGCATACGTGCTAGAAATACGTTCCCCAAATGTGTTTGAGATGAAGTACATTAACCCAGCAATACTACACAAAAGAATGTGTGTTTCCCTGTCTGACTGGCTTGATAACTGGCAGAGGACAATGAAAATACGTATATACATATGGGAAACAAAGCTATGAAGATAACAGAAGCTTAGGCTGTGTCCAGACTCAAGGGTTTTTTCGGGAAAAGTAGCCTTTTTCCGAAAAAACTTCCCCTGCGTCCAGACTCAAGCCGCGTTCTTTCGAAATTAAATCGAAAGAACGCGGCTTTTCTTTCGATGGCGGTAAACCTCATTTCACGAGGAAGAACGCCTTCTTTCGAAAGTTCCTCTTTCGAAAGAAGGCGTTCTTCAATGTAAATAGGGCTTCTTCAAAAGAGAGCATCCAGACTCACTGGATGCTTTCTTTCGAAAAAGCAAGCCGCTTTTTCGAAAGTTCAACGTGCAGTCTAGATGCTCTCTTTCGAAAGAGGCTCTTTCGAAAGTATCTTTCGAAAGCGCCTCTTTCGAAAGAGGCTTGCAGTCTAGACACAGCCTTAGTGAGTGTACTGGAGAACAGGCTCCACCCGAGGAATATTTCCTGGTTCTTGAGACAGTGACAACAGCCTTTGAATTATATAAGGGGCATAAAAAGGCATTTTAATTATCCATTTATTTTTATTTGTAATGAGACCTATTTTTTTCTCCTGCTTAGTATTGCTTAAATCTCTGCTGTTTGTTAATACACAGAGCCTACGTCTACGCTGCAGACTTTTTGTGCAAGAACAGGTGTTCTTGCGCAAAAACTTGCAGAGCGTCTACACTGCACATGCGTTCTTGTGCAAGTAAATTTACAGTAAAGCGTCAGAAAACAGGGCTTCTTGCACAAGAGTTATTCCTCTCCCCACGAGGAATAAGCCCTCTTGCGCAAGAGCTCATACACAAGAAGGCAGTGTGGACAGGCACCAGGGGTTTCTTGTGCAAGAACGCCCTATGGCTAAAATGACCATCAGAGCTTTCTTGCACAAGAATTTTTGCACAAGAACTCTTGCACAAAACAGTTCTTGTGCAAGAAGCCAGCAGTGTAGACATAGCCTTATTGTTTTGTTAAAGAGTCCTTCAGAGTTGCATAATAAAGTGAAGTGCAAGTCTAGCTAATTTAACAGGCTTGTGTGTCCACTGTCCTTTTGGGGGCAGTCAATCCTACTAATTTCTGTGAGAGGAACGGGACACTGCTGAAGACGTCTCTGCGGAACCCAGGAACTGGGGTTTACAGCTTGTTACCTGCAGGAAGCTTTAGCCTAGCAGAGACCTGGATAGTTTGCTGGCAAGGCAAGGCAGACAAACTGGAGTGTCAGGGAGTTGCCACCCAGCTAAGCAACAGATAAGCTCTCACTCTTGCTTAATGCAGAGGGGAAGCACAATGGTTCATAATCCTGCATAGCTGCACAGAGCAGAGAGTGGGAGAGGGGGGTTATTTCCCCCCCATTTTATCACATGGCACCTCTTAATTTCCAAGCAGAAATGCTAAAAACAAGGTTAAGCACCTGCAATTTGTCAGGTGCACCCAAGGCCTAAATAACTAACAGAAACAAAACAACCCCCCCTCAGTGAACTCACAAGCAGCTCACAAGCAACCCCTTCAGAAAGACTCTGCAAATCAAGAAACTGGCACTGCCACTCTGAAGGTAAAGAAGTTCCGGCTCTCTTGGCCCCTGAATAGGTGCTGCCATGACCCTCCTCTGAAAACGCCCTGCTCTTACGCTTTATTCATTAAGGTGTTCAGCAGCGCCATGAGGTAGCGACGATGGTCACAGCTGGAGCAGGGACACCAGATGGGGTGGCCAGTGCTGAGTGGCAGCACAGAATTCTTTTTCAGATGGTTGGCAGGTGAGTCTTAGGCTACGTCTAGACTGCAGGCTTCTTTTGGAAAATAGCGTCCATGCCGAATGGACGCTATCTCGCATTTAAACTGTGATTACTACGGACAGAGAGGCCATCAGGGCACCTGTGATTTTTCCTCTTTCCTCAAAAGAACTCCCTCTTCCCTGTCCACACACGCCTTTTTCTGAAAAAGCTCTTTCAGAAAAAGGCTTCTTCCTCGTTGAAAGAGGTTTACCAATGTCGGGGAAAAAAAACCCTGTTCTTTCGATTTTCTTTCAAAATAACATGATTGCAGTGAGGATGTAAGTGACTTTGTAGTGTGGACATAGCCTTACTCACCTACTCAGGCTCATCCTGATTACTGTTTTTGGGGTCAGGAAGGAATTTTCTCTCCAGGCCAGATTGGTAGGGACTTTGGGATTTATTCACCCTCCTCTGCCGCTCTACTCTGCACTAGTTAGGCCTCAGCTGGAGTACTGTGTCCAGTTCTGGGCGCCACATTTCAAGAAAGATGTGGAGAAATTGGAAAGGGTACAGAGAAGAGCGACAAGAATGATTAAAGGTTTAGAGAACATGACCTATGAAGCCAGGCTTCATGAACTGGGCTTGTTTAGTTTGGAAAAAAGAAGATTAAGGGGGGACATGATAGCGGTTTTCAAATATCTAAAAGGGTGTCACAAGGAGGAAGGAGAAAATTTGTTCCTCTTGGTTTCTGAGGACAGGACAAGGAGTAATGGGCTTAAAGTGCAGCAGGGGAGGTTTAGATTGGACATTAGGAAAAAATTCCTAACTGTCAGGGTGGTCAAATATTGGAATAAATTGCCAAGGGAGGTGGTGGAATCTCCCTCTCTGGAGATATTTAAGAACAGGTTAGATAGACATCTGTCAGGGATGGTGTAGACGGAGCTTGATCCTGCCTTGAGGGCGGGGGGCTGGACTCGATGACCTCTTGAGGTCCCTTCCAGTCCTATTATTCTATGATTCTATGATTCTATGTGGTGTGGGCCACTTTCTAGCTCTGCCTGGGTATGTCTCACTAAATCTATTCCCAGCTACTGCAAGGGCCTCAGGCACTGCTGGCATGCCAGCCCCTGCTGTCCTCTGCCTGTGACACACAATAGTATTGTCTCTAGAGTGTGGTAATATTTTAAAATAATCCAGATTATGGGGTTTAATGCAGGGATAGGGTTTAGTGGCTTCTGAGGTGCAGGAAGTCAGACTAGATCATAGAATCATAGAATACTAGGACTGAAAGGGACCTCGAGAGGTCAACGAGTCCAGTCCCCTGCCCTCATGGCAGGACAAAATACTGTCTAAACCATCACTGGTAGACATTTATCTAACCTACTCTTAAATATCTCCAGAGATGGGGATTCCACAACCTCCCTGGATAATTTATTCCAGTGTTTGACTACCCTGACAGTTAGGAACTTTTTCCAAATATCCAACCTAAAGATGTTCCATGGTTGCTTCTCGTTTTAAAATATATGCCTTAGTAGATGGATTTAGAGGGGTATCTTTGTGGACCAGGGTTACTTAGGCTCTTTGGAATGACAAATTCCAAAGTCAGCACTTCTCCTTTCCCAGATAAGTAAATTTAGAGTCATGAAATTCAGTGTGCATGGGACTGTTACCGAGATCACTTTTACATAAGAATGGCCATACTGGGTCAAACCAAAGGTTCATCTAACCCAGTATCCTGTTTTCTGACTGTGGCCAATGCCATGGGCCCCAGAGGAAATAAACAGAACAGCTTATCATCCAAGGCTAGGGACATCATCACTACCCAGCCTGGCTAAAAGACATTGATGGATATATCCTCCATGAATTTATCTAGTTCTTTTTTAATTAATTTAATTTTGGGTACAGCTACACTGCACCATAGCGCGAAATAAACTATGCAATTTGAGCTAGGCAAATTGTGCAGCTTATTTTGAGTTAATTTTGAAATACAGGCAGTCCCCGACTTACGCGGATCCGACTTACGTCAGATCCGCAGTTACGAACGGGGCTGCCCCGAGTACACGGACTGCGGGACCTCACGGTCCTGCCGCCCGTGTACTCTGGGGCTTTCTCTGCGTCTCCCTGGTCTGCAGACCAGGAAGACGCAGAGCAAAGCCGCGGAGGGGCTCGGGCAGCGGGACAGCCCAGGCGCGCCTGGGTTGCCTTGCTGCCCGAGCCCCCCCGTGGCTTTGCAAAGCCACGGGGAAGCCGGCAGCGGAGCAGTCCAGGCGCGCCTGGGCTGCCTCGCTGCCCGAGCCCCCCCTCCTCTGGGCTGCTCCACTGCCGGCTTTCCCGCAGCTTTACAAAGCCGCGGGGGGGGGGGGGGGGGGACTCGGGCAGCGGGGCACCCCAGGCGCGCCTGGGCTGCTCCGCTGCCGGCTTCCCCGCGGCTTTGCAAAGCCGCGGGGGAAGCCGGCAGTGGGACAGCCCAGACGCCCCACGGCTGTCCCGCTGCCGGCATCCTCAGAGGCTTTGCTCCCCATTTCCCTGGTCTGCTGGTCTCTGGGAGACTGGGAGCAAAGCCGCGGAGGACCCAGGCGGCGGGACCGCGGTGCGTCTTGGTCCGCCGCCCGTGTCTTCCTGGTCTGCTGGAGTGGGGGGGGGGGGGCACAGCTAGCACGCCCCTCCCCCCCAGCAGACTAAGCTTTTCTCCGGACGCCTGTGGCAGAGCAGCTGGGGTGCTGCCGGTTGGTCCCGCAGCGCCGCTCTGGGCGCTACTGGACCAACCCAGCAGCACCCCAGCTGCTCTGGTCCTGATTCAGCCGCTGCTGGTTAGTTTCAGCAGCGGCTGAATCAGGACGCCTGGGGCAGAGCAGATGGGGTGCTGCTGGGTTGGTCCAGTAGTGCCGAGGAGCGGCGCTACTGGAGCAACCCAGCAGCACCACAGCTGCTCTGCCCCAGGCGTCCTGATTTAGCCGCTGCTGAAACTGACCAGCGCTGACTACAGGAAGCCTGAGGCAGAGTTGCTCTGCCCCGGGCTTCCTGGAATCAGCTGCTGATCAGTTTCAGCAGCAGCTGACTTCGGGACGCTTGGGGTTCTTAAGTTGATTCTGTATGTAAGTCAGAACTGGCGGTCAGTTTCAGCAGCGGCTGAATCTGGACGCCAGTTCCGACTTACATACAGATTCAACTTAAGAACAAACCTACAGTCCCTATCTTGTACGTAACCCGGGGACTGCCTGTAGCTAATTTCGCACTGTCTGCCGCACCAAACATCCCTTACTCCTCATGGAATGAAGTTGGAATAGCGAGCCTGTTATATTTTAAAAGAATGGACTTGCTGTTAAGATGTGGGATAGCTATTTCAGGATACTTACGGTATCCTGAAATAGCACTGCAGTGTAGATGAAGCCTTGGTGACCCCTAGTTCTTGTGTCATGAGAAATGGGAGTGTTATTTATTCTATCTAGTTTTTCCACATCAGTCATGATTTTATAGACCTCTATCATATCCCCCTTAGTTGTCTCTTTTCCAAACTGAAAAGTTTTACTCTTATTAATCTCTTCTCATGTCAGCTGTTCCATATCTCTAATAATTTTTTTTGCCCTTTTCTGAACCTTTTCCAATTCCAGTATATCTTTTTGAGATGATGACCACATCTGCATGCAGCATTCAAGTCATAAGCATAACATAGATTAATATAGTGATAATATGATAATTTCTGCCATATTATCTCTTTCTTAATGATTCCCCATAGTTGTTCACTTTTTTGACAGCTGCTGCACATTGAGTAGATTTTTGTAGAGAACTGTCCACAATGACTCCAAGATCTCTCTCTTGAATGGTAACAGCTAATTTACACCATGTCATTTTATATGTATAGTTGGGATTATGTTTTCCAATGTGCATTACTTTGCATTTATCAACATTGAATTTTATATGCCTTTTTGTTGCCCAGTCATCCAGTTTTCTGAGATCCTTTTGAAACTCTTTGCAGTGTACTTGGGGCATAACTATCTGGGGTTATAACTATTTTGAGCAGTTTTCTATCATCTGCAAATTTTACCACCTCTCCATTCTGAAAACTATTTATTCCTACTATTTGTCTACTGTCTTTTAACTAGTTACCGATCCACGAAAGAACCTTCCCTCTTATCCCAAGATAGCTTACTTTGCTTAAGAGTCTTTGCAAAGCAAAGGCTTTCTGAAAATCTAAGTATACTTATATCCACTAGATCCCTTTTGTCCACATGCTTGTTGATCCCCTCAAAGAATTACAGTAGATTGATGAGACATGATTTCCCTTTACAAAAGCCATAAGAACATAAGAATGGCCATACTGGGTCAGACCAAAGGTCCATCTAGCTCAGTAGCCTGTCTGCCGACAGTGGCCAGCACCAGATGCCCCAGAGAGGGTGGACCGAAGACAAGGATCAAGCGATTTGTCTCCTGCCATCTTTCTCCAGCCTCTGACAAACAGAGGCCAGAGACATCATTTCCATCCCCTGGCTAATAGCCTTTTATGGTCCTAACCTCCATGAAATTATCTAGCTTCTCTTTAAACTCTGTTATAGTCCTAGCCTTCACAGCCTCCTCTGGCAAGAAGTTCCACAGGTTGACTACACACTGTGTGAAGAAGAACTTTCTTTTATTAGTTTTAAACCTGCTACCCATTAACTTCATTTGGTGTCTTCTAGTTCTTCTATATGGGAACTAATAAATAACTTTTCTTTATTTGCCCTCTCCACATCACTCATGATTTTACATACCTCTATCATATCCCCCCTCAGTCTCCTCTTTTCTAAGCTGAAAAGTCTCAGTCATTTTAACTTCTCTTCATATGGGACCCATTCCAAACCCCTAATCATTGTAGTTGCCCTTTTCTGAACCCTTTCCAAGGCCAAAATATCTTTTTTGAGGTGAGGAGACCACATCTGTACACAGTATTCAAGATGTGGGCGTACCATAGTTTTATGCAGGGGCAGTAAGATATTCTGGGTTTTATTTTCTATCCCTTTCTTAATAATTCCTAGCATCCTATTTGCCTTTTTGACCGCCTCTGCACACTGTGTGGAAGTTTTCAGAGAACTATTCACAATAACTCCAAGATCTCTTTCCTGATTTGTCTTAGCCAAATTAACCCCCTTCATACTGTACGTATAGTTGGGGTTATTTTTCCCAATGTGCATTACTTTACACTTATCCACATTAAATTTCATTTGCCATTTTGTTGCCCAATCACTCAGTTTGGTGAGATCTTTTTGGAATCCCTCACAGTCTGCTTCTGTTTTGACTATCCTAAACAGTTTGATATCATCCGCAAACTTTACCACTTCACTGCTTATCCCTTTCTCCAGATCATTTATGAATAAGTTGAACAGGACTGGTCCCAGGACTGACTCTTGGGGGACACTACTAGTTACCCCTCTCCATTCTGAAAACTTACCATTTATTCCTACCCTTTGTTTCCTGTCTTTTAACCAGTTCTCAATCCATGAAAGGACCTTCCCTCTTATCCCGTGGCAATGTAATTTACACAAGAGCCTTTGGTGAGGGACCTTGTCAAAGGCTTTCTGAAAATCTAAGTATACTATATCTACTGGATCCCCCTTGTTGACTCTTTGCTTTATGTGAATGTTCATGATTCTTTTCCCATATGGGAAGACTTGGGTTTTTCTTATATTCTGTGCTATATATCCTACATTATGGCTTCTCCCCTCAAGCCCATTAGTGTAGTGGAATAATTGCATTTCAATGAGGCTGCTTGAATGTGGCATTGCTGTCAAATGCTTCTTTAGGAAGAAAGTTGCTGTGTATATTTTATTAAAGTATATTGCAATAACATTTCAAAGATTTCAAGCAGAGTTAAAAAATCTTAGCTCAGCCTTGTTCCAGCACCAAACTGAATTAGTATTATGCTATTGGGTCTTTTCCAGGCATGGAAGGCAATGTACAGTAACTGCTAAGTGCATATACTGTACTAGCACAGAAGGATGCAGGATTTCAGCACATGTGCATGTTTGAGACATTCAGGCATGGGCATCATAAACCATTTTCTACAGTGAGGACATTTGTGTTCAATCCTCATGGGGGGTCTTTATGTACCATCTTTTAAAATAATCCATAAATACCTAGCATGCTATGTTGTTTCAAGGTAACATTCCCAACATGCAATCAAAAGAGGAAACAGATGTATTAGAGAGAGCCTAACACATTTAGAGATGGTTGTTTTCACACATTTTCCTACTCCTATTTGTGTCCTTTCTTTTACACTATGGTCATGTATTCATAGCATTACATGCACATGTATCTGAGGATTATTACAAAGGGGTAAATTTTCAGAGGGTGTAAATTGGCATAGCTGTCTTGACTTCAGTGAATTGATGCTGATCTACAGGCACTCTCCTGTCCCATATTTACTAAACACACACCCCCTACTAGCATGTTGTTGTATACATTTTTTATAACCGATTGCATTATCAGTATGGTAAAACAAGCCACCCACAAATAGCAAGACTTACACAGCTCAGCCCAAATTAATGTTTTTATAGTCTAATCTGCATGCATCATTGCATAAAGCACTGTTATAGACATTCTTTATTTTTATTGGTATTTTCATATTTTTCCACCTGATTTAGTTACCATGACTCCAAATGAAGGGTCAGAGTGGGTACATCTACACTGCGAAGCTATTTTGGAATACTAGAGGTATCTCAAAATAGCTATCCCGTGTCTTTTGAATGTGTCCGCTATTGCAAAATATAGCAGACCTGCTATTTTGGCATCCCTGTAAACCTCATTCCACGAGGGATAAGAGATGTCTCGAAATGGTGGGTTATTTCTAAATTTGGTGCTGTGTAGATGTGCCAAATTTCAAAATAACCTATTTAGAAATAAAATCAAAAGAAGATATGCAATTTGCATAGTACAAATTGTGTATCTTATTTTGAGCTAAGGGTGCAGTGTAGAGGAAAATGATACGTAATTTAAAAACTTCTAAAAAACTACCATAATGAATCTATTGCATATAAAAGTGGTCAGTAAATGCCTCATGCTTACTTGGGGCTTTCCAGAGGTAGAAACAGTGGCATGTCTCATTGGGAAGTTCTTGTTCCAGTAGAATTTCCCTGTTTTCTAGCCTCCGAAGAGCATGGGAAATATTAAAAGATTAACTTGTTGTTGGTACAGTTCTGAATACCACCCAGTATGTGCCTCAGGCTAGTGTAATATGGGAAGAAAAGAGGGTGAAAATTCCATGTTGCGGGGGAAGAGGGGAACAAATATTGCTCTGGCAGGTTGATTTAAAGAAAGAAAAATTACCCCTTTTTCAACTTTTTGAATGTTAAAAAAGTTGCAGTAAATCAGTGGGCAGGGGATCAGCAGTGAGGCCAAAAGTGGAACTGTGTGTCACATATAAACACAGAGCCCCATAAATACATACACACAACAGCCCCCAATCCTGCACATCTTTTCACATCAGTAACTTTGTGACTTCAGTGGAGCGACACCAGTTTACACCAGCTAACACAGGTGGCTCATGGTAGCACCCTGAAGGAACACTGGCCCCCCATGTGCCTGCCAAAATGTTAATTGCTTAATGGGGTGCCCCCTGCTTGTCCCTTCCCTGCCCTTCTAGGTGTCTCTCCCTGCATCCCATTCCCTGCCAGCTGAGGATTCAGCCCTTAGATTTTAGTACCTTGTCACAGTCTTGAGTAAAAGATCTCTATCACATGGGTTTGGAAAGAACCAGTTCAGGGTATAGGAGAAGGAACCAGTGGTTCTCAACGTGGGCCATATGGCTTCCCAGGGGGCCATGCCTTACTTCTAGGGGGCCACATGGAATAAAATGGAACATTAGGGGCCACCCAAACTTAACTGCCAGGCGTATGATGAATGAGGCTCTGAAGGGGACCATGACCAAAAAAAGGTTGAGAAACACTGGATAAGATGACTAACAAGAGTGTGAATCATAGAAAAAATTACAAGCAATGAAGTACAGCCTGATGTGCTCTCATTTCAGTTTCTTGTCTCCTCTTTGTGGCTGTTGCAATCAAAAATTGTACATGGCCCAGCAATACTATGTACTAATATGTGTTGCAACATTTTGCCATTACAAGTGCCATGGTATTTCGTGTGTACAGCACACTATCCTCTTACCAGCTTGAATGTCATTCCTAAGATAGCTTTAATAATTCCCACTAAAATGAACTTATGTTTTTTCAGGTGATCACTCTAATATTTATGCTAGATACCAGCACATTACAATTAAAAACCCTAAAGTGTTAAACACTATGAAAACGGCCCACAGAGATTATATATTCAATTACCCTTACACAGCGTGCATCTAGTTAATGACAATATAAACAAACAAGCATTCACAATGCACATTTTACAACTATACTTAATCAGAATCCATAGCACACATTGGGAATCTCTTAGCCGATCCACCACACTTTAGCGAATTCACATGATTGCAGAAATATTTGTGTTAGTAATGGAGTTATAAATGTGCATTAAGTTTAGTGGTGATTAGTTAAAGCCCCAGCCTTACCATCCAATTCACATACAACGACAGAAGAATTTCACTGACCAAGGCTGGGACCACCTTGAGTAGATTAATCAGGTTGCTGTAATGTGCACTACATGGAGCGACACCTTCGGACATTCCAAAAGCTGACACAAATGCAGCCCACTTATTAAGTAGAGTTTTATTGCTGGGCATATTAGATAAGAGTTCATGATCTGCCCTGGCTTCCAATAAGCTTCCAGGGGGAATTCAAGGTATTGGTTTTAACCTACAAAGCGCTAAGTGGTTTGGGACCTGGTTAGCTGAGAAACTACCTCTCTCTTTGTGATAGACTCTTATGTCAGAGATCAGCAGAGACGCTCCAGAGGGAGCTGCTACAGGCAACTGGTGATGTACATGTGACATCTGTATTCATACCCTGTGGACTCTTGTACAAAATAAGCATTATGAGGTACCACTTGAAAACTAATAATGTAGTGGTGAAATGTATGTAGCAACATTATATGTAATGTTATTAATTATTTTTGTATGAGGTTGCTAGCACATGTGCAAACGCCCACAGCCATGACTAGACAAAAGTTGTTAAACAAAAGAATGTGTGTTTACTTCAATTTAGATATAAGTAGTAAACAAGGTCCTTGAAACAGCACAAGTTGGGAAATGGCAGGAAATAAAGCAAATCTGCATGTCAGTATACATAGGGGAAAAGAAAAAGCATGGAGCCACCTTCACTACCAGGCTGCATGTCACCTTCTTTATTGTTTGAATAAACTTTGCTTTGAAAATTCATTTCAAAGGATGGCTCGATTATAGAAGTGAACTGTGAACACATCTCAAGGCATCCCTCTGTCTCTCACCTGACAAAGGCACAAGCCCTTTGACTATGAGGGGAGTTCCTGAGAATTTGTTCAGCCGTGCTGAGAACGTATGGTGGATTTTACCTTGAACTAACTCCAGCTTGTTAAAAAGCATTTTAACTGTAGTTTTCTTTCATACTTTATCCTTCCACTCACTTATCTCTCTCTTTGTCATTAAACTTGTTTGGTTTTTAATCCACACTAATCCGCTGTGATGTTTAAACTCTACAGTGTGGCAACTCCAGTTAAAATACCAAACGGTTCAATGTTGATCCCTTTCAAAATCTGAATTGCCCAGGAGAGGGGTGCACACTGTAGAACACAGCTCTTGGGGACAATTTGGGACTGGGTGGGTGTTGGGACTACAGGCAGTCCCCGAGTTACGCGGATCTGACTTATGTCGGATCCGCAGTTACGAACAGGGAATTTCTCGCCCCGGAGGACTGGAGCGGTGGGATGCCTGGTCCCGCCGCCCGCCTCCTCCGGGGCGAGAAAAGCTGCTCCCCGTCTCCCTGGTCTGCTGCGGGAGCCAGCAGACCAGGGAGACGGGGAGCAAAGCGGCGCAGGACCCGGGCCGGACCCTTGGCGCTTCCAGCTGATCTGGAAGCGCCGCGGGTCCGGCCCTGGGTCCCGCGCCACTTTGCTCAGCGTCTCCCTGGTCTGCAGACTGTCAGTCCCCGTAATACACGAGGTTCGAAGGGATGCCGGAAAGGATGAGACCACAACTGGGGGTTTCAAAAAGCACAAACTGATTTTATTTTGATGACGCCAGACAATCATCAGAACAAAAATTAAACAGATTGCCAGACAACACAAAACAATTCCCTGAGGCTTTTCTAAATCACAATAATTCCCAATAACTGCCCAGGGGTTAGGAACAGTTGAATTAACACTGGTATTATCCATAGGGCTGATGATTTACACAACTTTATACAAGAAAAAAGTAAAAAACCTAAACCACAACTATTTATAAACTAACTTAGTAACTTTTTAGCCACTGTCACTTGACAAGCAATAAGGACAACTAAAAAATTAATTAGGATAGGGATGATGGTGGGGGGAGGGGGATTATACTAGTTCTGGAGACAGCAGGAACACAAGTACCGGTCGCATGCTCATAAACTGTCTCCACTCGGGTCGACCAACTCGGAGTACACTCAGTAAGACTCGAGAGCAGGGGGTGCAAGGCGTCTGGGTGATCAGGCCAGGCGTTCACTCGATGCGAATCCCCAGTGAGAGAGGGGCTGCCTGCCTGTTTTATTGCCTGTGAACTTATCACCCCATAGGTTGGTTTTTGCTGCAGTGGGTGGAGTAGCAGGCCTGAGCACAAGTCAGCCCATTGGCTGATCTTTCACTGCAATGGGTGGAGCGAGCAGGGGAAGATTATTAATTTGCATGCCCTTATATGGAAAACACTCCACCTCACAGACAGAGCCCCCTATACCAGCCTTAGAGGTATTACAGGCTATGGCTCCCTGCGACGGGCAGCCATTGTTGTAGTTCTGACTCGGACACAGACCAGGGAGACGCTGAGCAAAGCCGCGCAGGACCTGGGGCCGGACCCGCGGTGCTTCCAGCTGATCTGGAAGCGCCGCGGGTCCGGCCCTGGGTCCTGCGCCGCTTTGCTCAGCGTCTCCCTGGTCTGCTGGGGGGGACGCAGCTAGTACCCCCCCAGCAGACCAGGGAGATGTGGAGCAAAGCCTGGGGCCTGTGGTAGAGCAGGTGGGGCGCTGCCAGTTGGTCCCGCAGCACCGCTCCTTGGCGCTACTGGACCAACCCGGCAGCACCCCAGCTACTCTGCCCCAGGAGTCCTGATTCAGCCGCTGCTGATCAGTTTCAGCAGTGGCTGAATCAGGACGCCTGGGGCAGAGCAGCTGGGGTGCTGCTGGGTTGGTCCAGTAGCGCCGAGGAGTGGCCGCGCTACTGGACCAACCCAGCAGCACCCGAGCTGCTCTGCTCCAGGCGTCCCCAAGTTAGCCGCTGCTGAAACTGACCAGCGGCTGACTACAGGAAGCCCGGGGCAGAGCAACTCTGCCTTGGGCTTCCTGGAATCAGCTGCTGATCACTTTCAGCAGCAGCTGACTTGGGGATGCCTGGGGTTCTTAAGTTGAATCTGTATGTAAGTCAGAACTGGTGTCCAGATTCAGCGGCTGAATCTGGATGCCAGTTCCGACTTACATACAGATTCAACTTAAGAACAAACCTACAGTCCCTATCTTGTACGTAACCCGGGGACTGCCTGTACTTTGCAAGTATTAACCAAGGCCAGTGGAAGCCAGTGTCACTGGAACATTGCTGTCAAGGTGCTGGACCAGGCCTGAGCAATACACAATACACTCAGGGTGTGGCTTGCATGCTGTTAAGCTGTTTGTGAGTGGCCCAAGTTAGGAACTATAAAAGCAAAGCATTGTGAAGCACCTAGGGCTATGGGGTAGTAGTGACACATCTCTCATTGGTCTGGACTGCACCCCAGAATGGGACAGCAAGTCACGTTGGTGGATTTCCACTCCATGCGGCTGAATGGAGCATATTTTAAACAGCAAGTCAAGTAATTCAACTTGGAGGTTGATTTTTTTTTGGGGGGGGGGGGGGAAGAAGGGGAACTCTTTAAAGAAATGATCCTTTAACACAGAAACTCAGCTTTCCCACAGCAACCACTGCCAAGTAAATAAAAAATAAATCGTTTAAAAGCTAGTAATTTCCTCAAAATTGCAAACAAAAACTTTCTCTTTCTCTTTCGCGTGCACACACAAATATCAGATGAATTATTGGTTTGCATGACAAATGGGATGAATACTTTGGATTCCTCATGTACACACATGCTGATAGTCAAGTTGCTTGGAATTTCTTGGATAGCAGGAGTTTTTAAATAAGAAATGGAAAGGGCAGAGAATTTTAGGTGGTGGCATGAAAGCATGTTTTGTTCAGACTGTTGAAGCCTGGACAAGAGTCCCCAGCAGATAGAATTCATTGCTGAATCTAGGATCAGGTGATTTGGCACAGTGACTGTGTGGAAATGGAAGTGACTGCCACTCAGGATTAGTTTTTAAACACATCATTATATGAACATTCATGTATCTGAGAAGTGGCAGACTGTCACCAAAATACGATTTGGCCAAAACTTTCAACAAAGCCCTTTCTGACAAATACTGTTCAGCTAGTATCAGAGGGGTAGCCGTGTTAGTCTGAATCTGCAGAAGCGATGAGGAGTCCTGTGGCACCTTATAGACTAACTGAAGTGTAGGAGCATAAGCTTTCGTGGGCAAAGACCCACTTCGTCAGATGCATGTAGTGGAAATTTCCAGAGGCAGGAATAAATATGCAGGCCAGGATCAGGCTGGAGATGACCAGGTGGATCCAATCAAGGAGGATGAGGCCCACTTCTAGCAGCTGATCTGGAGGTGTGAATTCCAAGAGAATAGAAGCTGCTTTTGTAGTTAGCAAGCCATTCACAGTCTTTGTTTAATCCAGAGTTGATTGTGTCAAACTTAAAGATGAACTGTAGCTCAGCAGTTTCTCTTTGAAGTCTGGTCCTGAAGTTTTTTTGCTGCAGGATAGCTACTTTTAGATCTGCAATTGTGTGTCCAGGAAGATTGAAGTGTTCCCCTACAGGTTTTTGTATGTTGCCATTCCTAATATCAGATTTGTGTCCATTGATTCTTTTACGTAGGGACTGTCCTGTTTGGCCGATGTATATAGCAGTGGGGCATTGTTGGCACATGATGGCATATATTACGTTGGTGGATGTGCAGGAGAACGTACCAGTGACAGTATGGCTGATCTGGTTAGGTCCTGTGATGGTGTTGCTGGTGTATATATGTGGGCAGAGTTGGCACCGAGGTTTGTTGCAAGGATTGGTTCCTGAGTTCGAGTTATTATGGTGCGGTGTGTAGTTGCTGGTGAGAATATGCTTCAGGTTGGCGGGTTGTCTGTGGGCAAGGACCGGCCTACCTCCCAAGGCCTGTGAGAGCGAGGGATCATTGTCCAGGATGGGCTGAAGATCACTAATGATGCGTTGGAGAGGTTTTAGCTGGGGACTGTAGGTGATGGCCAGTGGTGTTCTGTTGGTTTCTTTCTTGGGCTTGTCCCGTAGCAGGAGGCTTCTGGGTACACGTCTGGCTCTGTCAATCTGTCTCCTCACTTCCTCGTGTGGGTATCGCAGTTTACAGAATGCTTGTTGAAGGTCTTGTAGGTGTAGGTCTCTGTCTGAGGGGTTGGAGCATATGCGGTTGTACCTCAGTGCTTGGCTGTAAACAATGGATCGTGTGGTGTGTCCGGGATGGAAACTGGAGGCATGCAGGTAAGTATAGCGGTCGGTAGGTTTTCTGTATAGGGTGGTATTGATATGACCGTCACTTATTTGTATCGTGGTGTCCAGGAAATGGACCTCCCGTGTAGATTGGTCCATGCTGAGGTTGATGGTGGGGTGGAAGCTGTTGAAATCATGGTGAAATTCTTCCAGAGTCTCCTTCCCATGGGTCCAGATGATGAAGATGTCATCGATGTAGCGTAGGTAGAGAAGGGGTGTAAGTGGACGAGAGCTGAGGAAGCGTTGTTCCAGGTCAGCCATAAAAATGTTGGCGTATTGTGGGGCCATGCGGGTGCCCATAGCAGTGCCACTGGTCTGGAGGTATATGTTGTCACCAAATCTGAAATAGTTGTGTGTGAGGATAAATTCACAGAGTTCAGCCACCAGTTGTGCTGTGGCATCATCAGGAATACTGTTCCTGACAGCCCGGACACACCACACGATCCATTGTTTACAGCCAAGCACTGAGGTACAACCGCATATGCTCCAACCCCTCAGACAGAGACCTACACCTACAAGACCTTCAACAAGCATTCTGTAAACTGCGATACCCACACGAGGAAGTGAGGAGACAGATTGACAGAGCCAGACGTGTACCCAGAAGCCTCCTGCTACGGGACAAGCCCAAGAAAGAAACCAACAGAACACCACTGGCCATCACCTACAGTCCCCAGCTAAAACCTCTCCAACGCATCATTAGTGATCTTCAGCCCATCCTGGACAATGATCCCTCGCTCTCACAGGCCTTGGGAGGTAGGCCGGTCCTTGCCCACAGACAACCCGCCAACCTGAAGCATATTCTCACCAGCAACTACACACCGCACCATAATAACTCGAACTCAGGAACCAATCCTTGCAACAAACCTCGGTGCCAACTCTGCCCACATATATACACCAGCAACACCATCACAGGACCTAACCAGATCAGCCATACTGTCACTGGTACGTTCTCCTGCACATCCACCAACGTAATATATGCCATCATGTGCCAACAATGCCCCACTGCTATATACATCGGCCAAACAGGACAGTCCCTACGTAAAAGAATCAATGGACACAAATCTGATATTAGGAATGGCAACATACAAAAACCTGTAGGGGAACACTTCAATCTTCCTGGACACACAATTGCAGATCTAAAAGTAGCTATCCTGCAGCAAAAAAACTTCAGGACCAGACTTCAAAGAGAAACTGCTGAGCTACAGTTCATCTTTAAGTTTGACACAATCAACTCTGGATTAAACAAAGACTGTGAATGGCTTGCTAACTACAAAAGCAGCTTCTATTCTCTTGGAATTCACACCTCCAGATCAGCTGCTAGAAGTGGGCCTCATCCTCCTTGATTGGATCCACCTGGTCATCTCCAGCCTGATCCTGGCCTGCATATTTATTCCTGCCTCTGGAAATTTCCACTACATGCATCTGACGAAGTGGGTCTTTGCCCACGAAAGCTTATGCTCCTACACTTCAGTTAGTCTATAAGGTGCCACAGGACTCCTCATCGCTTCTGCAGATTCAGACTAACACGGCTACCCCTCTGATACTTGACACCATGCAAGGCACTGCATTTAGCCGTATGGAGTGGAAATCTATCAACCTCATGAAGAAACTTGCACAAGTACAAACTGATATCATCTTTCTCTCCAAATGCAAACGGATGGACATTATACCAAATGGACTGAAGGTGAAAAATCCATTGCTATCTACATACTGCACAGACTACAGTGAGAGATTATGCCATATACTATCCAAAAAACTGAGGAACCACCTGATCAGCATCCTGTACAGCAAACAGGAAAACATCAAAAAAGAGCTCTCCAATCTGGAGTCTCTCATAAAACACCAACCTTCTGCACAAATGGACTTTACTAAAACAAGACAGGAGATCTACATTACACACTTCACTTCTCTACAGAGGAAAAAGGACTGTAAGCTGTCTAAAATCCTACCTGCCACATGGGGCCACAACAATGGTACCCCTAACTCACCCAGCAATATCGTCAATCTCTCCAACTACACACTCAGCTCGGCAGAAGAATCTGTTCTATCTCGGGGACTCTCTTTTTGCCCCGCCACCCCCACTAACATGATACAGTTCTGCGGTGATCTGGAAGCCTACTTTCGCCGTCTCCGTCTCAAGGAATACTTCCAACACGACACTGAACAGTGCACTGACACACAGATTCCTTCCCACCAACAGCACAAGAAGAAGAACTCCACATGGACTCCTCCTGAGGGCCGAAATGGCAGTCTGGACCTCTACATAGAATGCTTCCGCCGACGTGCACAGGCAGAAATTGTGGAAAAACAGCATCGCTTGCCTGGTAACCTCAGTCGTGCAGAACGCAATGCCATCCACAGCCTCCGGAACAACTCTGACATTATAATCAAAGAGGCTGACAAAGGAGGTGCTGTTGTCATCATGAACAGGCCTGACTACCTAAAGGAGGCTGCCAGACAACTCTCCAATACCAAATTCTACAGGCCACTTTCCTCAGATCCCACTGAGGAATATACTAAGAAACTGCACCATCTGCTCAGGACACTCCCCAAACAAACACAGGAACAAATCGACACACCTTTAGAGCCCCGACCAGGGTTGTTCTATCTATTACCCAAGATCCACAAACCTGGAAATCCCGGACGCCCCATCATCTCGGGCATTGGCACTCTTACTGAAGGACTGTCTGGCTATGTGGACTCTCTGCTCAGACCCTACGCCACCAGCACTCCCAGTTACCTTCGTGACACTACGGATTTCCTGAGAAAACTACAATGCATAGGTGATCTTCCAGAAAACACCATCCTAGCCACCATGGATGTAGAGGCTCTCTACACAAACATCCCACATGCAGATGGAGTACAAGCTGTCAGGAACAGTATTCCTGATGATGCCACAGCACAACTGGTGGCTGAACTCTGTGAATTTATCCTCACACACAACTATTTCAGATTTGGTGACAACATATACCTCCAGACCAGTGGCACTGCTATGGGCACCCGCATGGCCCCACAATACGCCAACATTTTTATGGCTGACCTGGAACAACGCTTCCTCAGCTCTCGTCCACTTACACCCCTTCTCTACCTACGCTACATCGATGACATCTTCATCATCTGGACCCATGGGAAGGAGACTCTGGAAGAATTTCACCATGATTTCAACAGCTTCCACCCCACCATCAACCTCAGCATGGACCAATCTACACGGGAGGTCCATTTCCTGGACACCACGATACAAATAAGTGACGGTCATATCAATACCACCCTATACAGAAAACCTACCGACCGCTATACTTACCTGCATGCCTCCAGTTTCCATCCCGGACACACCACACGATCCATTGTTTACAGCCAAGCACTGAGGTACAACCGCATATGCTCCAACCCCTCAGACAGAGACCTACACCTACAAGACCTTCAACAAGCATTCTGTAAACTGCGATACCCACACGAGGAAGTGAGGAGACAGATTGACAGAGCCAGACGTGTACCCAGAAGCCTCCTGCTACGGGACAAGCCCAAGAAAGAAACCAACAGAACACCACTGGCCATCACCTACAGTCCCCAGCTAAAACCTCTCCAACGCATCATTAGTGATCTTCAGCCCATCCTGGACAATGATCCCTCGCTCTCACAGGCCTTGGGAGGTAGGCCGGTCCTTGCCCACAGACAACCCGCCAACCTGAAGCATATTCTCACCAGCAACTACACACCGCACCATAATAACTCGAACTCAGGAACCAATCCTTGCAACAAACCTCGGTGCCAACTCTGCCCACATATATACACCAGCAACACCATCACAGGACCTAACCAGATCAGCCATACTGTCACTGGTACGTTCTCCTGCACATCCACCAACGTAATATATGCCATCATGTGCCAACAATGCCCCACTGCTATATACATCGGCCAAACAGGACAGTCCCTACGTAAAAGAATCAATGGACACAAATCTGATATTAGGAATGGCAACATACAAAAACCTGTAGGGGAACACTTCAATCTTCCTGGACACACAATTGCAGATCTAAAAGTAGCTATCCTGCAGCAAAAAAACTTCAGGACCAGACTTCAAAGAGAAACTGCTGAGCTACAGTTCATCTTTAAGTTTGACACAATCAACTCTGGATTAAACAAAGACTGTGAATGGCTTGCTAACTACAAAAGCAGCTTCTATTCTCTTGGAATTCACACCTCCAGATCAGCTGCTAGAAGTGGGCCTCATCCTCCTTGATTGGATCCACCTGGTCATCTCCAGCCTGATCCTGGCCTGCATATTTATTCCTGCCTCTGGAAATTTCCACTACATGCATCTGACGAAGTGGGTCTTTGCCCACGAAAGCTTATGCTCCTACACTTCAGTTAGTCTATAAGGTGCCACAGGACTCCTCATCGCTACTGTTCAGCTAGGGAAATTTTAAGTGATGCAGCAGAGATTTAAATATCCACGGATGTTGTCTATTCTTTGACTCCTTAGCTGTCACCAGCATCAATCCCCCAATGTATCCAGATGAGGGGAAAATATTATTCTTGTGTAAGGATGTAATTTAATATCCTCTCTGATCCCTCTTCCTGATGAAAGATTTTCCAGACTGAGCTGTTTAATGAATGCCCCCCTATTTTTCAGTGCACAAGTGCAGGTTCTGAACATAGTAGAATGGCAGAAGAATCCCACTCTCTGGGTTAGAATTATGCATCATTTCAGGAGACGGTGGAATTCCCCTTGACTCCCGCCCATTGTGCTGATAATTCAGTTCTCCAAGAAATCCTGTGCCAGAAAAGCATCCCACTTTGGAAACAGAGAATTACAGTAAATGAAGGTGTAATCTGCTCAACCAAGCAAATTCCTAACTCTCAAAATGTGATTATGTCTATAGCCAAGGCTAGGATGTACTGAGCATATAGAGGTGAGATATAAATATTGATTAACATTGTAACAATAAGGGATGTAAAATATTTAGCTTAGTCAAACAAGGCCTTAGGCCTAAAGATAGATTGACATGAAAAGCTGACTGATAAATGTAAAATGTAAAAAATGTTCTCTTGCAGTAAACAGATGTGTTAACCACCAATATTTAGGATATATATATTACAGTGTACCAGTTAAAGCTGGTTAGAATATTTTTGGGCTTTTTGTCATCATAGGGGCTGTGTCTACACTGGCATGAATTTCCGGAAATGCTTAAAACGGAATACTATTCCGTTTTCAGTTTTTCCGGAAAAGGAGCGTCTACATTGGCAGGCTGCTTTTCCGGAAAAGCCCTTTTTCCAAAAAAGCGTCTGTGGCCAATGTAGACGCGCTTTTCTGGAAAAGAGCCCCGATCACCATTTTCGCGATCGGGGCTTTTTTCCGGAAAAGACTACTGGGCTGTCTACACTGGCCCTTTTCCGGAACAGTGTTCCGGAATAAGGACTTATGCCCGAGCAGGAGCAGAATAGTTTTTCCGGAATAGCGGCTGATTTTGTACAGTAGAGCATCATTGCTATTCCGGAAATTCAAGGGCCAGTGTAGACAGCTCACAGCTTATTTCGGAAAAGCAGCTGATTTTCCGGAATAAGTGGTCCAGTGTAGACACAGCCAGGGTGCTAGCCATCTGCTGGCCACAAGTTGATAAGCTGATCAAGTGACAAGAAATGAATATAAGAGGAACAAATAAGTGAATATAAGAGGAACAAATAAGTTGACCTATCAAAAACAGAGCAGCCCAGATTTAGTGGGGTGTGGACGTATAGGTAGGGAAATGGGTTCATATGTATGAACCCTAGTGGGCATACATTTTAAAATGTATAACCTGGTTTATGCACTGTGCATAAATGCAAGAATGACTCCCACTGGTGCTGATAGCAACCCCTGCAAGGATGAAATAAAGATGATGATGAGAGTGACTGACAATTGAGGGTTTACCAGGAGGAGATGTGAGTGGTGCCAGTCTCAGGGCTAAATGATTTGCATTCTCTCTCTATCTGCTGTTGTATTTCAGTGTTTGTGGGACTGTTTATCTGCTTAGTGTGTTTGTTAATAAAGGGTCTTGGGATAAATTGCAGTTGGTTCTTGTGTGACCCTCAGGACTCTTGTTCTAATAATACTGGCTATAGTCTGCAGGTGCTTAGGAGACAGAACCTTTTTTGACCACTGCAGTATAAAAAATTAATACCCCAAACCATTAATTAGACTGCAATCCATTCATCTGCCTCCTTTCAAATAACTGTCTCCAGCTCATCACACAGGCCAAGAACCATTCTGGTTTCATAGACAAACCAACCTACGTGTACATATTGAAGTGGCTTTTCATCCCAATAGTGGTTCTCTGAGGCTTTGTCTAGATTACACCTCTCTGTCGACAGAGAGATGTAGATTAGGCATGTCAAAATTGCTAATATAAGCATAAACATGGCCGCCACTTTTTTTCAAAACGGAGCTTTTTTCGAAACCCCCCCGGAAGTTTAGATAAAACCTTTTTTGAAAGATCCTGTAAACCTCAAAAAACAGCTACAAACCTCAAAAAGCCCTCTCACAACAGCTACAGCCTGCAACCACTGCTGCACCTGACTCTGGTACCCCTGTTGAAGCTGATGTGAGAGATACTGTCTTCCCGCAGGGACCTCCTCCCCCTCACACACACACACATACTTGTCAGGCTACACACTGTCAGAGAACCTATGATTTGTCCCTGAGAACAAATTACCACGTGCATTCCCTAAGAGGCCATCTACTGTTTTATTAAAAGAATTTTAACACTGGTTGTGAAATCAGGAGATTTCCTTCTTCACTGAGGAACAATTTGCCAGATAAGGCTAGACAAGCGTGAGGAAACGAGTCAGGTGATAGCAGAGAAATTGCACTGGTTGCTGTATTATACATTTAGGCCAACTACCCCTCATTTATTTAGTCCACCTCAGTTTAAGAACTACAGTACCTATATAGGGAAACCACTGTTCGAAAAAGAAAAGTCTACTAGATTTGAGACATTTTAATAATGGAAAACACAATCTATTGGAAATATGTACAGATATTAATGAGGAACATAATACTCCCATCTATGAGATGGAAAAACATAATTAACATTTCAGAGCCATAATTAATAAGAGCTATTTCTTAAAAAATAGCTGTTGAGTAGAATTCTTAATGATCAGAAAACCCCATGTTCTCTGTCACTAATGGAGTAGGTCTCCCATCGGCTTGCTGTCAGCAGGGCTGAAGGCTATTCCCAACTCAACTGCCACAGACTCTGTGTGTGTGTGTGTGTGTGTGTGTGCGCGTGTGCGCGCACAGGTATATGTAAAAAAATACTCTACACATAGTTTTATCATTAAAACTCCTGCATGGACAGAAAAGTTATTAACTTCCCAATGTTTAAATATCATTTAAAAGTTTCAATTTTATCATAATTCTCCTTAATGGTGCAAAATTCACCACTGGTCCTCAGTCCTGAAATTGCATTTTCAAAGAACCCTGTGCTTTAAGCCTCAAATTACCTAATTACCATATTTATTGCTGGATTCTGTTTTCTAATCCCCGATGATTTTGTCAGATATATTTATAATTCCCTTCATTTTGCTCTTATGCAAGAAGGGCATGCAGTAGTTTGTAAGGGCAGAGTGTTGCAGCCGGAATTGGATAGGTTGCTGTTATCATACAGTATTAATATGAACTCGCGATTCTGCAGACTATACACACCCACATAGGACAAAGTGTAGCTGCTTTTTCCATTTAAGCATTATCAGTGTTACACTTACAATATAGTTATAATTGTTATAAATTAAACTTCAGAATTAAACCGTCTAATGGCAGAATCCATATATTTTTTAAAAACAAAGCTACTATTAAACTCTGATTCTCCTATAAAAAAATGACCATATAAAAAGTGGCTTATAAGATTCTATCTTTATTGCCTCTCAATGACTTACCCGCTACTTTACAAGTATTGAATACTTTTTTTTCTAAGACCTAACCTTGTGAACTCAACCTGCACTCTGACAGATCAAGTTGGGTTTTTATTATAGTTGACTAGAACACAGTTTTCCTAGCCTAGGAACTATTTTCAGATTTCAAACATTTTTCCAGTTCCAAATTGAGATGAGAAGTTAAACATCTTGAAAATGTTCACAAACTGATAATTGCATCAGGTCAAGCAAAATGTTTCATTTTCATAATTCTAAAATGTTTTATTTACATTGAGGTTTTTTTACATTTTAAAATATAAGTTAACTTTAAATGTTAACCTAAAAGATTTTTTTTTATTTCAAAATTTATTTGAAATGGGAAATTTATCAAAATGGATCTTTCCCCCCAAATAGTTACAGATTTGACAAGTGAGTCAAAATTTTGACAAAGAATTCACAAGAACATAAAAACAGCCATATTGGGTTAGACCAAAGGTCCATCTAGCCCAATATCCTGTCTGCTGACAGTGGCCAAGAGGGAGTGAACAGAACAGGTAATCATCAAGTGATCCCTCTCCTGTCATCCATTTCCAGCCTCTGACAAACAGAGGCTAGGGACACCATTCCTATCCATTCTGGCTAATAAGTATTCCCAACAAGTGCTAGTTCCTACCCTTGGCATATAATCCTCACCACTAGTAACAAATGCTTTATTGTAGACCAGATTATGTTCTTGCTGACTGATCCCTGTGAAATCCCCAATATTGTCATTTGGGCTGTACAAATGTAGCTCACTGGCACTAATTAATTTTAATTTTGTTGATGTACAAAAGAACCGTTAATTCCTTTAGTTTGAAACATTGGCAGTGCAGGGCTAACGGGGATGGATGCTCATATTAGGTTTTAATTATTTGGTTTTAAGAATGCAAAAAAATTGTAAAATGTAAAGTTTTTAGCTTGAAAATAGGGGCATTTTGAGTGAAAACAACCCAAAATGAGGTTGCAGAATCCAGAAAGCATGAGATCTAAACTGTACCTACTCCAACAGGATCTTAAGACATGCTCTGGTTTCCCAAGAAGCCTCTGCTCTTGTTTAAATTAGAAGAGAAACATTAATGCTTCAGTAGGAGCCATATGCCCATGGGAGCAGATTGCCTTTATTATTATTGCTGCTCTGACTCCTTAACAAAACAGCAAATCAGCTGATAATTATAATTGCAAATAGAGTCATGAAGTTGAAGCCCAGAAGGGACCACCTAAATGACATCTATATCAGCTCACACATTTGCTGCTCTGTTAACATTCCAGACATGCTAATTTCCGGTGCTGTCTTTACCATTTGGTACCAATGTAGCTTCACTGTGCGTAACTAGTTGACTTTTCAATGTGAGAAAGAATGCGAGTGAACTGGGGTGGGAAGAGGGGGTGGGTATCAGAGTACACTGAAGCTCTGAATTGAACACCATGATGCAAAGAGAAAATGTATCCCTTTTTTATATTTAGCGGTACAGTACAGTAGTTACTTAAAACAGTGGGTAATGTTTTCTCGGAAAATACTGTAATTCACAAATAAGTTTTACATGCCACGTAATTACCAAACTGTGAGGATTTGTTTACAAAAATTGACAAATGGTAATTTACACTCTCCCTGGTTTCTAGAAACTATGGCTAGGAGATAAAAGAAAACCTAAGTAGTTTTATTTTTTTCTGTGTTGAAAAGTGAACCAGCAACCAGTTGGTGCTAGATGGAATATCCCTCTTGCTCACTTTCAAGCTTTAAAGGTAACATCCTGATCATTTCTGGTCAGTCCACAGCATTTTTTAAATAAGGGTAGTAGCCTTGATCTCACTGTCCCAGCCAAATCCGATTACATTCTTCAATCTAATGTCCCTCTGTAGTCTCAGCTGTCCTAGCTCTCCACTTGGTCAAACAGGTACTTTCCCTGTCTTCCCCTAACTAGAGGATTCATTCTGTCTCACTAGTGGCTAATTTCATTGGCTCACATATTGTTTTCATTATTTGTTCCTAGCCCTACTTCACAGAGGTATGGGAGTCTTAATTAACAGATGTTTGCAAAGTGGCTTGAGAACTTAAATGGAAGATGTTATGGGGGTGAAAAGTATTATGATAGTGTAAAAGCTAGTCTGCGACAGGGGGCAGTCAAGGCAACAAAAATAAAATTGCATCAGGATAGAAAAGGATAAGGAGACAGAAAATCCTCAAGCAATAAAACAAATGATTAAAAATACAAATAAAACTGAAAGCCAAAAGGTACTACTTTTGGTAAACATCATTGCACTCAGTATTGTACAACCACAGATTAGACAATGAGGGTGTGTCTACACTGTACCCTTTGCTCGAAATAAGCTACACAATTTGAGCTACGCAAATTGCATAGTTTATTGTTAATTTTGAAATAAGCCTCTATTCCAAAATGTCCCTTCATTCTTGTGGAACAAGGTTTACAGGGACAATGGAATAGCGGAAAAGCTATTTTGAAATAACAGGCATGCTGTCAAGATGCAGAATACGCTATTTTGGGATACTGGAAGTATCCCAAAATAGCTCCACTGTCTAGGCGTACACTCCCTGTCCCAGTGGGTCTACACAATTAAACCAAGAGTAGGGAGCACAACCATCCTTATGAATTCTGATGCCCTATGCAGCCAGAGCACCTGCCCTCCCATCTCCAACTGGGGGTGACGGCTCTGCGGGGTAAGGGAGCTGTGCTCAGGGCTGCAGGCGGCAGAAACTGTGGGGGGGGAGGGGAGGAACAAGACAGAGAGGCTCGTGGTACCGTAGGCAGAATGAGGAGCTGTGCATCCTGTCAAAACCGTGAGCCAGGGGGTGGAGCTGGGCCAGAAGACTGGCGAAGCAGGGACTGGCATTAGGCATACACAGCATAGGCCACTGATGCCCCAAAGTTAGTGGTGCCCTACGCAGCTGTGCATTTTGCGTAGGCTTAAGAACAGCCCTGATAGGGAGAAGGGGATCTAAAATGCAAACAAAGAAATTTGAGGGCAGATCCACATCACATCTCAGAAGTGGCTTCCTCCTTGGAAGCAGCTTTGTTAGTCACAAGTTTTGGTTTTTAGGTGGGGTAGAGGCCAGGTGAGCAATGCCATGAATGGCAGAGTCCCTTGGTTACACAGCCCTTAGCCTCAAACTAATTTGTGCCAATAAGCAAGGCAAGCAAGAGCTTGTTGTAGGAGTTCTTGTGCAGTTTATTTACAACATCCTTGATTACCTGAATAAAAAAATGCAGTTATGTAGGTAGAAAATATTACAATAATACATTTATGTCCAAGAGTTATTGTGTAACTAGTCTATAGCATAGTTTAAAAAAATAATCGTCATGTATATCTTTATAATTAACATGAAACAGCTACCAGACTTCAGATCTAAACAGAATACAACTTTTTATATTGCTTTAGTGTTTGCTTTGTGCAATAAATACTTTTTTCAGGATACTAGAATGTTTCCACTTGGCAGCTGTGGGTGGCAACATTGTGCTGAGTCACACATCCACAGCTTCATTGAGTCAAAGTTTGTGATTATTACTTCCCCATTGGCATTTAATCTTTACAACATCATTATAAGTCATCTTTACACTAATATTTTTGCTAGACTGCGTTATCATACCTGAAAACTCAAGCAAGATGTAGCCAGAATGGAGTCATTACAGGAAATTCAAACGTCTACAGAAAGCTCTTCCAGTGTGTGGCTATAACTCTGCATGTACTGGTTGTGCAGCAGCAGCCCGGATTTAAAGATGGGCAGACATGGAACAATGTTTACTTCTGCCATTTCAGCCAGCATGTGTAGAACAAAATACTTTTCTCAACAAAACAGGCTTCAATTTATACTGGAAATAATATTACCATGAACAGGTTTTATTCATTGTTTCATTTGACCCCGATTCCAAAATGATATTGGACATGTAAATGTCTTTACCTGAGGCTGAATGCTTCACAAAGCGATCCGCTCCATATCTGACCTCTCGGCCCTCAGCCTCAAATGAAAACTGCACAATACCTTCAAAAGACAAGTCTGCGAACTTAAATTCCTAACTCTGGTTGACACTATAAACCATGGACTCAACAGAGACACAGGTTTTATGGCTCATTACAGCGATGTATAACACACGCTACCTGCTAACCCATAATAACCCACTTCATTTTAAATGGTCTACAGCATGGGTGGGCAAATACCAGCCCGTGGTCCAGATTCGGTCTGCCAGGTTACTCTCTGGTGGGCCTCCTTACCTCTGTATTTACCTGTGCCTCTGAAGGCAAGGGGATCATAGCTCCCATTCTCAGCAAATGGGAGTTCTGATTGCTGTACCTGCAGAGGTGCAGGTAACTGTAGAGGTAGCAGAATCCTGGTTGAACTGCCACTGTTTTATTGCTCACCCCTGGTTTAACCTGGGTGAAACCTTTATGTCTCATTATTTGTCTCACCGTGTAGATCTGTGAAGATCAAATCTTATCCCTTCCACCAACAGAAATTGGTCCACTCAAAGATATTTCTTCACCTACTTTGTGTCTCATATAATCCTGGGACCCAAATAGCTGCAACACCACTACTGTTTACATATGTATTTAATATAAAGCACATGTGTGGTCCCATAAAAACTAAATCTGTGCATATACACCAACCACGGTAGGGGGAGGCTAAGGCAATTATTGAAAACCAGTCTATTAAACTTGCTTTTTCCTATACCTTGGTTTAACTCTGCTAAGACAAAGGCCAGAGTTCTGTCCTTTTAAGACTTTTCAGAAAGCATTACATAGCTTTAAATTTCATGATGATTTTATGCCAATCCCTAACAAATAGGTATTGATAGTGCCCCCTCAGCTTCAAGCAGAGTAATATACATACTTAGTAAACAAATGTGTCATATGCACTAGTCATTGTAAATAGCACAAAACATTATTTGGAGTACTTACAAATAGTTCTTCAGGGACATGTTTACATAAAGAAATTATTTTGAAATAAATACAATTTGATGTAATAACTCCTGATTTTACAAAATCAAAATAGTGTGTCCTCACTGTGGGGAAGCCTCAAAATTAGTCCGAGGCAAGCTCCGTTAATGTGGATGTGTTACCTCGACTTAGAGCCCCCAGAAGCACTAGGAATTACTTAGTTGGAATGACTCTGGGGAGTAGTTATTTTGAAATAGCAGCACTGGAGCATCCACACTAATGCTATTTGGAAAGAACTATTTTGAAATTAAGTGTTATTCCCCCAGGAAAGCAGGAGTACAGATTTCAAAATAAGCAGCTTGTTTTGAAATAACAGGCTTGGTAGTGTGGACACTCCACTTATAAATTTGATTTGAGGGGGGTTATTTCAAAATAACGCAATAGTGTAGATGAGGGCAAAGGATGCTAGGCAGTAAAAATACAGATGTTCCTTTTACAGACTTTCACACTTTTGATTGCTTTTACAGTCTTCTGTCTGGTGGAGTTAGAAGCAACAAGGGCTGAGTTCAATGCCTAGATGTTCCTCTTCACAATACAAAACCAAACAGGATGGATCTCCTGCCCAGTAATTTGGGAAAACTAAACACCACTCCTGGAGGGAATATTTCCACACCTGCAAGCTGCAAGTCTATATATAAAAAGGAATGGTTGTACTAAACTGGAAAGGGAATAGGGTTGCCAGATACTTTCATAAAAATTGATTGAGAAAAAAAAACAACCACCAGTTGTTGAGAAAAAAATGCACAAAAATAAGAGTCACTGACCCTTTAAATTCCCATGCTCCCCCGAACAGAAACAAGGGCCAATCAGCTGTATCTTTAAACATTACATAAAGCAGACCAAAAGGTTTGGAAGCTTTTAGGCAGGGACCATGCACTCCCAATAGAATACTTTCTCTTGCTAATCAGGGATGAGAACAACTCTATTTAGGACGATCCCTCAATCAGTGAATCAAAAGTACAATTCTTTAGCCCATTACTGTTACAATAAGGGTAACAACATTGCATTACCCCACCTTCAAATTCAGAAATTTGATTAAAGCTTGTGCTAAAATTATCTAAAAAGTTAATAAAGATTCTCAGAGGGGTAGCTGTGTTAATCTGTAACTTTAAAAATGAGTAGTCCTGTGGCACTTTTGACACTAACAAAAAATATAGAGAGAATCATGAGCTTTCGTGGGAAAAAAAACCACTTCCTATTCATCCTGGTATAATGCTTAAATTATCCCGAAGTAGAAAGTTTAGTTTAACAAGTCATAAAATAGATATAATGCAGTACATGATCTATAATATCCCAAATTAGGATTAATAAATTTAACAGTACCATTTTAATATCAGCATTCAAATACTCAGGTACATCACTCATGAGAAATTATGCTTGGAATAGCTTGTGGAAAATGAAAGCAGTAATAAATTTAAATTGTCCCTCAGTCATTGAGAATTTAGTGTAGATTGTTCCTGAGCAAACTCAGTCCTCTATAGAAGTATTTAGGGTACTTTTCTGTCTTCTCTTCTCATTGGCACTCTAGCTCATTTCTCTTAGGGCACGTCTAGACTACATGGCTCCGTGTAGATTAGGGTTGTAGGCAAAGGGAGCCATGTAGATTAGGGTTGTAGGCAAAGGGAAATAAAGTGGCGATTTAAATAATTGCCGCTTCATTTAAATTAAAATGGCTGCCGCGCTGTGCCAATCAGCTGTTTGGAAGCACAGCGTAGTAGTCTGGACGCTCCGCGGTCGACAGCAAAGGCATTTGTCAACCTCCTCGTTATGCCTCGTGGGATGAGGTTTACTGGGGAAGTCGACAAATGCCTTTGATGTCGACCACGGAGCGGAAAAACTTGCCAGTCTAGACACAGCCTGTGTCTCTAAATTTGTGTTAAGGAATACAAAGAGCTGGGAGCTGGTTCTGAGTGCTTACAACTCTTTCACACAGATGTAGCACTGTTGACTTTAACTTTCTCCTAATTTGCATGAGTGTGAGCAAGAGAAGAATTACGGTCATACTCATGAAAGATACATTATGAATTGCATCCAAACTTGGAACAAACTGGCCCTCCATCACTCCAATTGATCAACCACTTTTGAACCCTGGTCAATTGTCATGGGGCTGGTATACCCCATCATCCTTTGGGTGCAGGGAAGAGGTGTGTTACAGGCCCACAGTCGAGTATGAGGGGGTGTCCCATGTCTCAGGGCTCATGGGGGTTTGGGGACTTCAGTCCTTAATATGGCCCTTAGTAGTACAGTAGTGCAGTCTACTGGCCAAAGTCAGTATCGCCTTACTTTCAGGGCAGTGCAGCCCAGTGTTCAATCAATAATATAGCCCAGGCTCTTAGGTCAGCAAGGCCTAGTGGCCAGAGTCATTACTACAGCCCTTACTGTCAGGGCGGCATGGCCCAGTAGTCAAAGTTAATAATATGCCCTGGCTCTCAGGCAATGAGACCTAATGGCCAGTGTCAATGTGAGCAAGGCCACCACTTCAGGGCAGATGGTGGCCAGGATAGGAGACCTGGGCCTGGCCACTCCACTGGGTAACCAACCCAAGGCCACATCAGTGGCAGATTTCTCATCACCAGTTTGAAGGGGGCCTGACTAAAACATGCTGAGCCTTTCTCCTGTTCGGTCACTGTTTCCCCACAAGCCTTCCCTCGGTTATTTCCTATCCGCATCTCTGGAGTCCTATATCTCTGGGACTTTCCAGTTTCTCCACAACACCCCACACCTGTGTGTCAGAATCCACTCAAGGTCCAGCTCCATCCGCTTGGTCTCCATGTTTTGGAGTGCAGGCAATCCTCTTCTAGGAGCTACCAACACACCTCCTTCCCCTCCAGCAGTCAGCCGAGACTGAGCGGCTCTGCTGCCTTTTATAGCCTGGCTCATGGGGGAAGCATGCCCAGCAGAGATGTGGGGCATGGCCTCCTCAGCTAAGAGAGAAGGGTTAACCCCTTCTCTACCAGAGCGGGGCTCATACACTCCATCATAACAACCATAAAATACACAGGGATAAATCAAAGGTCCTATCAATTGCGAGAGACATTTTTAGGTCACAGGTTATTAAATGAAAATGCTGATAAATGCCAGAGGGCTTAAATAGCTAGGACTAATAAGTAACAAGCCAAAAGGCACAATCAAACTCAGTCTGGGGCCAATAACCCACACACAGAGCTGGACTTAGTGTAGGAAGCTGGGGAGAGCCGCATCAAATGTTATGATGTAAAATCGCTTTTATCAGACAGGAAGTTTTCACTATGGTGGCAGTAGCCCATTCGTATAAATCAGGGGTGGGGAAACTTGTTTGGGTCAGGGGCTACTGACCCATAGAAAACTCAGCCGGGGGCTGCACACAAATGAGAAGCAAAGTGAGAAGCCCTTGACTGAGAAGGAGAAAGACACTCCTCACATTCCCCTCACACACCACAGCCGAGGGGAAGCTAGGCTAATAAATTTGGTGTGCTCCAGCCCTGCAGGTGGGTAACAGGGGGTCTGGAGTGCCAGTGCAGGCTCCCCAATGCTGAGCCTTGGGAGCTGTATCCAGACAAACCAGGGGTCACATCCGGCCCCTGGGCCTGAAGTTCCCACCCCTGATATAAATGCTTTATAGACATCCATTTACATTCCCCCGTGTTTATCAGATGACCAAGGAAGTGGGAGAATAACCCTCTCCTGTTCTGCACTGACAATTCATACAAACAAGGGCTCATTTGCAATGAAGCAACCAATGCATTAAAGAAACAAACATTCCAGGATGTGCTCAAACCAACCCCCTGCTGTTGTCATCATTCAATAGGACTGTGAGAGCATTGGGAAGCAGCGCCCCATTGTGCTGTAAAAACAACAAAGCAACGATTCTGGCCAAAGGCTTGTTTCATTTGGTTTTTATCTAGAAACAATCTAGCAATTTATGTGCCCATCTCAACTGCCGTAACACATTCTACACGTGGAGGACTAATTCTAGCAAAGTGCTGAAATGCCCTCTGACAGGCCCACTGATGGGGTGGGGGAAGGGGTTAGTTTTCCTGGGGCCTGGTGATACAAAAGGGCCCGGGAGTTCCAGCTTCCATCACTGCTACTGTGGCGGTGGCTAGAACTCTGGGCCCTTTAAATAGCTGCTGGAGTGCTGCACTGCATACTCAGTGTGGCTCTAAGGACCAGGAGGAGCACTGCACTCCATGCTCTGGCTCCGCCCCTTCCTCCAGAGGCCCCGACCCTTCCTGCAGCATGAAGCCAGCTCCACCACACCTTACGCAGGAGCCCATGGAGATTGTCAGCTCCCATGCCTTCTGATAGGCAAAGTCTTGATTGTGGAGTGCTGAAATTCATTCGGTGAAAAGGAGAACAGACCTGTAGACACATGCTTGCGTTGACCAAATTTGTCATTGATGGATACCAGGACCTTCACCAATTATTCCTCACTTGGACCCCAGTTCAAGTCACCACTGAAGCATAGCCTGTTATTTTTCATTGGTCAATAGTAACTGAATTTTTTGCCAGTTGATGCTAATTTAATGAGCTGGGAGTAATAGGGTTTCCTTCTCAGAATCAGGCTCTACAGGGTTAAAAGTAAGAAGTTCAATATGCTGAACTGTGAGGCCTATTGCAAAGATACTCACTCTGAGGCCTTCACCACTTTTATTAAAACAATCAGTAAAAATAAGAAAACTCCAAAATGCATGAACAAATAGCACTGATAACATTAGGGGTGTCTTTGGTGTCATCCCCTATATACATGTATCTGCTTACAGCCTTTCTTGGTGAGAGACAAAAGGACCAGCCATGTCCCTGGGATGCCAAATGAGCCCAATACTGCAGAATCCTAATGCCCAAGGGGAAGTGGTCGATAATACTGAAGAGCTGAAGGGTGGATGACGGAAAGCTAGCCCCTGCTACATGATGGCTTGGACTCTTAGGGTATGTCTACACTACAACGTTAATTCAAACTAATTAATTAGTTAATTCGAACTACGCTAATTCGAACTAACGGATCCAGACTAAAAAACTAGTTCGAATTAGCGTTTTGCTAATTCGAACTAGCATGTCCACATTAAGTGGACCCTGAACCAGGCTTAAAGATGGCCGGAAGCAGTGCCGGCAGGGCATCGGAGGACTTAGAGCGTGGAGATGCTGTCTCAGGCTAGCCGAGGGCTGTGCTTAAAGGGTCCCGACCCCCACCCCGGACAGACAGTTCTCAGGGGTGCCCCGCTTGCAAAGCAGTCCTGGCTTGGAGTGCCCGGACTACCCACACTGGGCACATCACACCACTCGGCCATCAGCCCGGCTGCACTTGCCGCAGGCTGCCATCTGGGGAGAGGGGATAATTGGGGGGCTGCAGGAGAGCTTCCACCCCCAGAAGCCCACAGAGCCAGCCCAGTCCTCCCCATTGGGGGCTCGTACCCCATTCCTCCCTCACCTCCTTCCACTTACCCTTCCCTAGCCCCTCTTCTTGATGTACAAAATAAAGATAATGTGTCTTCCAAAATGGAATCTGTCTTTATTGAACAAAACTGGGGGAGACTGGGAAAAGGAGGTGGGAGAGGGGAAGAGAGAGGCTGGGAGAGGGGAGGGCAACTAAAATGATCAGGGGTTGGGAACAGGTCCCATATGAAGAGAGGCTAAAGAGACTGGGACATTTCAGCTTAGAAAAGAGGAGACGGAGCGGGGACAGGATAGAGACCTCTAAAAGCAGGAGTTGGGTGGAGAGGGTGCATACAGAAAAGTTCTTCATTAGTTCCCATAAAGAAGAACTAGAGGACACCAAAGGAAAGGAATGGGTAGCAGGCTTCAAACTAGTAAGAGAAAGTTGTTCTTCACAAAGCAAAGAGTCAACCTGTGGAACTCCTTGCTGCAGGAGGCTGTGAAGGCTAGAACTAGAACAGAGTTTAAAGGGACGTGAGATCAAGACATGGAGGCTGGGTCCATGGAGTGGTATTAGCCAGGGGGTAGGAGTGGTGTCCCTGCCCAAAGTTTGTGGAAGGCTGGAGAGGGATGGCACGAGACAAATGGCTTGGTCACTGTCTTAGGTCCATCCCCTCCAGGGTCCCTAGGGTTGGCCGCTGTCGGCAGATAGGCTACTGGGCTAGATGGACCTTTGGTCTGACCCAGGACGGCCATTGTAAGCTCAGGGCTCAGGGTCGGGGGTCTCAGTGGACCCCCTTGATTCTCTTGCACACCTGCTCCTGGGTGGCCAGGCTGGCAGCTCTCCTGCCCTAGCTGGCCACTTTCCTGTGCCTAGTGCGGAGATCGTGGACGAGGTCTACGATGTCTGCACTAGCCCAGGAATGTGCCCGCCTCTTGCGGTCCCAGGCAAGCTCCTGGGAGCCACCAGCCTGGTCCCGGGAAGAGGGGGAGGGCTGGGGGGCATCGGGTGGGTGGCTCGATCCGTGCCAGGTGCAGGGTCTGCTGGCTGGGTGCTGGCAGGCTTGCACCTGGCACGGGCACCGTAGCCAGCCCGTGCCCCTTTAAGTGCTCCGGGGCCGAGAGGGGGGGCAGAAGAGTTTCCCTGGTGTTGGCCAGAGTGGCCACCAGGAAAAGCTGGGGAGGGCTAGCCTCACACTAGTTCGAATTAAGGGGCTACACACCCCTTAATTCGAACTAGCTAGTTCGAACTAGGCTTAGTCCTCGTACAATGAGGTTTTCCTAGTTCGAACTAAGCGCTCCGTTAGTTCGAACTAACTTTGTAGTGTAGACATACCCTTATAGAGCCTGGATACTAACATGTATATTCATCCAGACACCCAGCCTTCCAAGTCTAAATCTAACTTTCACACCCTCATAATACTGGGGTGAACATAGAATCATAGAGCTGGAAGAGACCTCAGGAGATCATCAAGTCCAGCACCCTGTCCAAGGCGGGACCAATCCCAACTTAATCAATCTAGCCAGAGCTTTGTCAAGCCAAGACTTAAAAACCTCTAGGGATAGCGATTCTACCACCTCCCTGTTAATGTCTTTTAGCTCACTATCATATAGGCCTCCTACTGCTAAAGTAAGTTTATGGTTTGACATCAGTCAGCGATTCCAGCCTAAAATATCCAAGCTCAGTATCAGTTTAGTGGTCTTGAAATTGCCAAATATATGAATGTACCAATGCCCTCTCTTGAGCAAGCTATTCTCACGTCCCTGAAATCTAGGATAGCTGTTGGGCTATGTTATCTGTGCTAAGGGTCAGAGGCCTAATTCAATTATATTAATTTGCTTAAGCCAATGTCTTATAGTCGCGTTTCTCGAACTGTGGGTCCCAACCCCCTGGGGGTCGTGAGCAACTTAGAGGGGGGTCACGGTATCACAAAGTTTGAGAACCCCTGTCTTATAGAATATAAGGCTGTAGATTGATTGTGTTGCTACAGAGTAAAATAAAAGGCTAAAATCACTCTCTGGGCTTCAAAACGTAAGTACATTTTTAAGCCCTCTCTATGCTGCAGTGGGCATTTGGATCACATTTATTATACTTCATCAAAATAAAGGAGGCAAATTATCCCACTACTGCCTTACATAGTACATCTTCTTCAGGAACATTGGGTGCTGTCCCTGTCAGACAGTATACTGGACCAGATGAACCTGAGGTCTCATCCTATGTTCTTCCACCCAAGGACTTGAAGTATCTTCACTCAAAGTGGGCAATAGCTCAAACAATGGGACTTGACTGGAAAGATAAAAATACTTAGCACCCAACGGTTTTCAAAGAACTGTGTTTACATTGCTCCTATTGCTGATCTCACTTATTTTAGGCTGGTGTAACTCCACTGACACTAATCAGAATCAGGACTATTAATGAAGTAATTATCCTTATAGCCTCGTGAGGTGGATAGTATCATTATGCTCGTTGTACAGGCAAGGAAACTGGGGCAGAAAGAGTAAGCAATTCGCCATAGGTCACATTTGCTCTGAAGCTGGAAGGTGTCATTCCTAGCTTTAATGTGTCTCCTCAGGCTCTTTGTAGCACACAGTATTAAAACGTGGTGTGATTTAATTATTAACCAGACTAAGTTATTAACCAACCAGGGTGCTTTTACTAGGTTATTCAGCCATTGTAGTTGAAAAAAATAATACTTGTTCAGTCACTTTGCTGGGACAATATAGCTACCTCTCTCTCTCACTCTCACACTCTCTCCAGTATATATATAACTATATAAATATACATCTGTATATAACTATATAACTGAATAACTTGCTTTCCCTCCATATATATCTCAGAGAGGTAGCCATATTAGTCTGTAACTTTAAAAACAACGAGTGATCCTGTGGCACCTTAGGGTGCATCTATACTGTACCGTTAGTTCAAGATAACTAGCGTTATTTCAAAATAACAATGTGAGCATCTATACAGCCATTCCATTATTTCAAAATAATTTCAATAATGGATGGCTTCTTCCAAAATCTGTAAACCTCATTTTATGAAGAATAATGACTATTCCACAATAGCTATTTCAAAACAAGGCATGTGTAGAGACTTCACTTCTATTATTTTGAAATAGCCCCTCACCACAGCTATTCTCAGTTATTCCTCCCCAGTGCCCCCTACATCTACATTAGGGAAGCCTGCCTTTGACTAATTTTGAGGCTTCCCTGCAGTGTAGATATTCTATTTCGAAATAAGCTATTTTGGAATAACTATTCTGGAATATCTTATTTTGAAATAAGGATGCAGTGTAGATGTACCCTCAGGGTACGTCTACACTACATGCCTCTGTCAGCAGAGGCATGTAGATTTGTTTGTTCAGCAAAGGTAAATGAAGCCGCGATTTAAATGATCGCGGCTTCATTTACATTTACATGGCTGCCGCGCTGAGCCGACAAACAGCTGATCAGCTGTTTGTCGGCTCGCCGCTAGTCTGGACGGTCCCCCTGTCGACATCAAAGCCCTTTGTTGGCAGCCCCGGTAAACCTCATTCCACGAGGAATAACGGGGCTGCCGACAAAGGGCTTTGATGTCGACAGGGGGAACGTCCAGACTAGCGGCGAGCCGACAAACAGCTGATCAGCTGTTTGTCGGCTCAGCGCGGCAGCCATGTAAATGTAAATGAAGCCGCGATCATTTAAATCGCGGCTTCATTTGCCTTTGCTGATCTGTCTAATCTACATGCCTCTGCCGACAGAGGCATGTAGTCTAGACACAGCCTTAGAGATTAACCAAAATATATAGCGTCATGAGCTTTCATGGGCAAAACCCAGAACATGAGATGAATTGGAGTGCAAATAACAGAAACCAAGAGATGTAGATAAAACAGCAACAGAAGCACCCTGTCAACTGTAGGACCCATGCTAATGAGGCTAATTAAGTGGGCTGGAGGTGTCCCATACATAGTTTTTTATGTGAAAATGCAGATGTTAATATCAGGAGAAACTGGCTTTGTAATGTGCCAGCCAGTTAATGTCCTGAATCATTGAGTTGTGTGTATCATTATTTTAAGGTTTATGTAGCACTTTCACTTTCAAAGAGCATTATAGACATTAGCTAACCCATCCTCACAGCAATACTCTGATGTAGACAGTTGTATATTATCCCAAAATTACAGGTGGGAAAGCTGCAGGAGAGTTTACTGTTTGGGTCAAATTTTGAATGTCGTCCTATAATTTGGAGTGCCTCATTTTTGGGGGTTCCCAAATTCAGTTCCCTCTGCCAACATCATCCAGGAGTGCTTGCCAGGTGTGAACCCTTCCATGGAATCATAGGGCTGGAAGAGACCTCAGGAGGTCATCAAGTCCAGCCCCCTGCCCATAGCAAGACCAATCCCAACTAAATCAACCCAGCCAGGGCTTTGTCAAGTCGACACTTAAAAACCTCTAGGGATGGAGATTCCACTACCTCCCTGGATAACCCATTCCAGTACTTCACCACCCTCCTAGTGAAAGAGTTTTTCCTAATATCTAGACCTCTCTCCCTATAACTTGAGACCATTGCTCCTTGTTCTGCCATCTGGCACTACTGAGAACAGCCTCTCTCCATCCTCTTTGGAACCTCTTTACAGGAAGTTGAAGGCTGCTATCAAATCCCCCCTCACTCTTCTCTTCTGCAGACAAAATAAGCCTAAATCCCTCAACCTTTCCTCATAGGTCATATGCTCCAGCCCCCTAATCATTTTGATTGCCCTCTGCTGGACCCTTTCCAATGCATCCACATCCTTTCTATAGTGGGGGGGGGGGGGCAGAACTGGACACAATACTCCAGATGTGGCCTCATCAGAGCTGAATAAAGGAGAATAATCACTTCTCTAGGGCTATGTCTAGACTGCAGGCTTCTTTCGAAAGAGGGTCTTTCAAAAGCATCTTTCGAAAGAGCCTCTTTCGAAAGATCGCGTCTAGACTGCAGGCGGATCTTTCGAAAGAGAAATCCGCTTTTTCGAAAGAGAGCACCCAGCGAGTCTGGATGCTCTCTTTCGAAGACGGCCTCTTTACATTGAAGAACGCCTTCTTTCGAAAGAGGAGCTTTCGAAAGAAGGCGTTCTTCCTCGTGAAATGAGGTTTACCGCCATCGAAAGAAAAGCCGCGTTCTTTCGAAATAATTTGCTTGAGTCTGGACGCAGGGGAAGTTTTTTCGGGAAAAGGCTACTTTTCCCGAAAAAACCCCTGAGTCTGGACACGGCCTAGATCTGCTGACAATGCTCCTCCTAATGCAACCTAATATTTCATTTGCCGTCTTGGCTACAAGGGCACACTGTTGACTCATATCCAGCTTCTCATCCACTGTAATCCCCAGGTCCTTTTCTGCAGAACTGCTACTTAGCCAGTCAGTCCCCAGCCTGTAACAATGCTTGGGATTTGTCCGTCCCAAGTGCAGGATTCTGCACTTGTCCCTGTTGAACCTCATGAGATTTCTTTTGGCCCAATCCTCTAATCTGTCTAGGTCACTCTGGATCCTATCTCTTCCCTCCAATGTATCTACCTTCCCCCTAGCTTAGTGTCATCCATAAAGTTGATGAGGGTGCAATCCATCCCCTTAGCTAAGTCATTAATAAAAATGTTGAACAAAACCATCCCTAGAACCAATCCTTGGGGCACTCCATTAGAAACCAACTGCCAACCTGACATCGAGCCATTAATCACTACCCATTGGGCCCGACAGTCTAGTCAGGGTTCTATTCATCTTACAGTCCATTTATCCAATCCATACTTCCATAACCTGCTGGCAAGAATATTGTGGGAGAGTGTATCTAAAGCTTTGCTAAAGTCAAGGTATATCACATCCACTAACTTTCCCATATCCACAGAACCAGTTACCTCATCATAGAAACTAATCTGATTGGTCATGCATGGCTTGCCCTTGGTGAATTAATGTCGACTATTCCTGATCACTTTGCCCTCTTCCAAGTGCTTCAAAATGGATTCCTTGAGGATTCCCTCCATGATTTTTCTGGGGACTGAGGTAAGGCTGACTGGTCTGTAGTTCCCTGGATTGTCCTTCTTCCCTTTTTTAAAGATGGGAACTACATTTGCCTTTTTCCAATCATCCGGGATCTCTCCCGATCTCCATGAGTTTTCAAAGATAATGGCTAAAGGCTCTGCAGTGACATGTGCCAACTCCCTCAGTACCCTTGGATGCATTAAATCCAGGCCCATGGATTTGTGTATGTCTAGCTTTTCTAAATAGTTCTTCTACTCTTGCTTAGATACCTAAGATCTGATTTATCACACCATCAGCACCCTTAGCTCCCCCTGAATTCAATTTCCATTGAATTATAGCTCTTCACTGGCTTAAATATGAGTTAGACTCTTTGTTGCATCATATAGTAGAAATCAAGACTCATTCCTTGTTCTATAAATCTATTTACCCCATTTCCACGGGCAATGATCCTCAAGATATACACGTATATAGTTCATTGAATCACAGCCACAGTATATGGTAACTTTTGAAATATGTTCATTTACATTTGACTTTAGTTAATTTGTGTGCGCTTTTAAATTAGTCATTATGTAAAGTCCCTTGATAGCTTAAGCAGAATAAGCTTGGCTATGTTTAGCTTTAAATTGTTTTGTGCGACTCAGCGAACAGAACACTCATAAAAGAATACCTAGGAGAGCATGTCTGTTGGAGAGGTAACCAATACATTTTACACTTTGTTTTTAAATAATAAGAAACTACTAATACACAGTAGTAATTTCCCAGAGTAATACATTGATTTATCCACAGCGAGGTGCATCACATTTCCCTCTGATTTGATGAGCAGTTGTCTTTGATATTAAGCCACTGAAATTTAATCAGATAGCTGTCAATCATTGTTAAAAAGAGAGAGGCAAAGAATAGCATGAAAGAATTGTCATTTTTATGTACTCAATGGCAACGTGTTGTTTTATACATTGCTTTTTTCAAAAGAAGTCACTATGTAAAGCTGTCACTGCTTTCTTTTCACTGAGCTGGAAAACAGAGAGACATCACAGATACACTAAAAGCCCTGGTGAAGAGTCAGATTTCACCTAGCACAAGATCTGTAGGTAATCTTTCTATACGGTGTTGTCGCTGTGTGGGTCCCAGGATGTTAGGGAGACAAGGTAGATGAGGTAGTTTCTTTTGTTGGACCAACTTCTGTTGAGGAAAGAGACAAGCTTTAAGTTGGTGAGAAAGATGAGCTTTTGAGAGCTAACCAGCAAAAGTTGGTCCGATACAAGATATTACCTCAACCTCCTTGTCTTTCTGAACTTTAGTCATGTGAGTTGTCCAGATGAAGCCAATAGGACTTCAATTTAAAATATAGTATACAGCTTCCTCCAATCATAACATAAAAGCAAGGTAAGGGCTGGGTTGTTCCAGGAAAAATGGAATGTGCCTGGAATGGGATTGCTTCTCATAAAAACATACGGAAAAGAGACAGAATCCCCAGGTAAGTGAAAGACTGGCTGAGGGCATCCCTGCCTCTACCTCCCATCCAGGACTGTCCCAGCCATGAACCTCTCACCCCACAGGTGCCTTTTAGGGAAGATGGGGGACTGAAGCTCCCCCTACCCCCCACACATCCAATTCATACAGTGCTGGCTATTCCCCTTCACCAGGGAATGAGGGGAAAGTGCACAAAATTCCTCACTCTGGCTGGGGAGTGCAGAGGGCAGACAAACCTGGACCTGCCTCAGCCAGGGAACAAGGACCCCTCCCACAGCTGTACCCGCTGGAGCTGCAGTGGCCATGGAGAGGCACTTCTCACCTGCCCCCAAGCTGCTGAGGTGAGGGAAGGCTGGGATAGTCTTCTCTCCCTGGGGCAGCCTGCCAACTGTACTCCTCCCCCTAGCCTCACCCCACAGCAATAATTCAAATGTAGCATGTCTATTTCCATTTTAGTTTCCAAAAACCAAAAATGAATTGAGTTAAGGACCTGAGCAATGCTGAGTAAATCTTCTAATATTTTTATAAGTAGAGGGTCTGATTTTGCGACACTTCACTCATGTACATAGTTCTTAATAACAAGCCGTCCCAATGGCACCAAAGGTGCTATGTTCACAGCCCTAAAGCCAACAGTTCTGACAGTACTACTCAGGTGAATAAGCATTTGCAGGATTAGGGTCTGAATAATGAATAGGTTTTCTGTACCCTTGCACCCGGTTGCAGTAGTATTAGACCAGGCAACATCTACATCTCAAAGAATCATCTACTACATAAACCATAGCACCTGCGTGCGAGATTAAACCTGCCAGAGTAAACCCAAATTGCAGTGCATTGACCGAGGGCAATGAAAACAACTGTTTACAAGTGCGTGTTACAAAATGCTTCATCTAAAAATTACTTTCTCAATGATTTTCATAGGAAACTGCTTTGGTTTGTAATAAGACCATGATACATAAGAAGTATGAAAATGAATATATACATACCATGGTCCTATTATTTACATATATAAAGAAAAGTGGCTTCCAATGCAGCCTCCCAATAATCATAATCTATCATTCAAATCTATGGTTCAGGCAGTTATAGTGAATGAACTAAGGTACAGTAGACTTCTGATAATCCAGAACCTATGGGACTTAGGTGGTGCCGGATTATCAAATATGCCGGACTATCAGGAGGTACTATAAGCAGGTTATATATATATTGTATACATTATATACTGTATATAAAGTGTTCTTAACCCTTTTTATTGTACATACTGTATACAGTATACTGTAATGTTTTAGTTTTTTAAGCCTTTTTTACCCTTTTTGCTCAGTTCAGCTGCTGCCGCTGTTACCTTGTGACTCTTTTTTTGCCGAGGCTCACTCACTAGGCTCTTGCCATTTTGATGCCGGACTATCAGGAGTGCCGGACTATTGGATGCAGGACTATTGGAGTTTTACTGTATATGGGGCACTGCTTTATTTAGTACAACTAAGACAGGCGGGAGGAGAGTGAAAGTGGCATTACATTGTTTTTGCATCCTTTGGTTCCTGGCTCCTTCAGAGACCATACCCAACTGACTCTGACCCCCAAAGGATAACACACTGGTCAGATTTGTGGAGCTTGGCATTCATTGGCCATGCATACTTCTGCTCCAAGTAGATCCTAAGTGGGAAGGGATAGAAGCAGATGGTATAAAATCAGCTATACGGGGGCACCTGGCATTGGACACAGTTGGCAGACAGGATACTGGACTAGATGGACCTTTGGGCTGACCCAGGTTGGCCATTCTTATGTTCATCCCACAAAGGATACTCTCATGACAGGGGAGTGTCCAGCTGGCTGTTTAAATCAGCTCTCTATCCCTTTTGCAGCAATGGAGCAGCACAAAGAGAATGGATTGGGAGTCACTTTCTAAAAGCTGCTTTTGAGTTTACATATGGAATAGTCTCCCATACCTTTGGGTATTAAGTCTGCATTCATCTCTTCCTTTAAAAAGCTTTTGTAAGCTTATCAACCCCCCAAAACCACCCATCACCAATGAGTAACCTTGCAGCTCCCTGAACCTATCTTCACAGCACTCACCCCTTCATGTATCTTTTGCTTTTCAGCTCCTCTGGGCAGGAATTTGGGTTTTTCCCTGGAAACAACTGACCCTTCCCAATTTATGGAACTATCAACATCCTTAATGCATAACAGGAGGGGTAAACAAGAGCAATATGTGTGACAGAAAAATCAAGCTAAAGATGAAACAATTTTTAACAGTGAAACTCAAGTGTCATGAAGATAATCTCAAATCCTGTTGAAACTACAAAGTTGGGAACATCTCTCTTTTCATGGAACACACCAGGAAGTCTTTAAAGGCTCTTGTGTTTGTATCCCAACAGACAATCAGCACCTCTCCCATAACAGGGGCTCATGTCAACTTTTCCTTCATGCTCATTTTTGGTTCTTCTTTCCTCTGGTTATGATCATTTTTTACTACCAGATTTACCCAGTGTTGCTCTGGTGTGTTCAAGAAATAGTTGGTTGGGTTTTGTTGGGAAATAAAAGGAGAAGTGGTGCGAGGGTGCAGTGGGGGAGGATGTCATTGCTTGCCATGCCGGGGGTGGGGGAGAGTGGAAGGGAAGCACCAGGCCCTGAGAGTCACAGTGTATGTGTGTGTGGGGGGGAGAGAGCAGAAAAGGGAATCCCTACGCTCTTGACCCAAATGCATGCCAAAGGGGGAAACTGTTAGGCCATGTAAGAGCCTCATAGTAGTAGGGGGGGAGAAGGAGAGAAATTCCATGTGCTCATATGGAGCAGTGGGGGGAGGAGGAGTGTGAAGGCCAGTTTAGGCAGGGGGAATCCTCAGGTCCCATATCCGGGTGAGGGGCTAATGTGTAGGCCCTGTGGCTGTGGCGGGAGGGGAACCTTACCCACAGAAGATGGCCTGGCCAGCAACATGCAGAGCCCCATTCCCGTCTGGTCTGTCTCATGCTGGTGTGGCTGTCTGCAGTGCTCATTCTTCAGTATCCCATCCCTGCTCACTGGTCAATGTGAGTACTAAGTCCTTTCTCTCTCTATCCCTCTCTTTCCATGTTGGGGGGAAAAGTCCCATTCCTGTCACTTCCCACATACCCCACAAAATCAAAGGTTGACTACCAAGGCTGTGTCTACACTACAAAGAAAAGTCAGAAAAAGATACACAAATTGCGAACCACTGCAGTGTAAATGTAGCCCAAATTTAGTAACCCTAGATGTTACCATTTAAGAGGAGTTCTTGAACAGATGGACAGGGAGAGGGATGGACACACACTACATTTCTAGAATATAGATAGAGATTTGTTCAGCAGTGTCGCTCAGAGGAACAAGCCCCTTTGTGCTAGATGCTACACAGTCGCAGAACAAAGAACCATTCCTAAACCCCAATGGCTGCAATCTAAGACAAAAGGCACCAGGTGGATGCAGCAGTGAGAGGATACAGATCAGCACTATAGGCGGCAACCAAAGCACACCACTATACTTAACCATGTACTTTGTCTCTCTCGTTCATGCTAAATGGTGATTAACCCTCATACAGAGGTTGGCAAATACTCCTTAACTGTCACAGTACTCCAAAGACAGCTCTTATTTTCAGTTTGGAGAAAGAAAGATCCAGGGAATTAAAGCCCCAGAGGAGGTCAGCTTCAGAGTTGGGATTAGCTCTGAAGTCATATACAAACCCTTCTGGGAAAATCCAGAATAAACATGCCACAAGACACAGATTTCAAAGGTTCCAAAAGCTAGCTATAAGCAGTAAAAAGGGGGGAAGTGGGACTTCTCCTAAATGTGGCTAACTTTAAGGAGGAGAAGTATTGTGATTTGGGCAGTGTGCAGTTGCCATACACAACAAAATGGGATTATAAATAAAACCCTCAAGTCACACTCATCTCACATACACAAACAGCTTCATGAACAATCTATATAGAGCTGCAAGCCAAGCCCTTTCCACTAGCATTCCAAACAGAGATAAAACAGGACATCACGTTATCCAGGTGTCATCCTGGACAGTTAGTTTGAGGCACCTGACCACTTGATTAAAGATGTGGGTTGCGCAAGTATTCTTGCGCAAGAGGGCTTATCCCTGAGTGGGAGCGTCAAAGTATTTACACAAGAAGCACTGAATTCTTACATTAGAATGTCAGTGCTCTTGCGCAAATTCAAGCGGCTAATGTAGACGCATCCATAGACTTTAAGGTCAGAAGGGACCATTATGATCATCTAGTCTGACCCCCTGCACAATGCAGGCCACAGAATCTCATCCACCCACTCCTGGAATAATCCTCTCACCTATATCTCAGATACTGAAGTCCTCAAATGATGGTTTAAAGACCCCAAGATGCAGAGTATCCTCCAGCAAGTGATTGACTTCCTACTTTTCTGTGCCTGAGGCTGTTAACAGTGATCCACACCATGAAGCAGTTGTCCTCCTGCTCTTTGTACCAGTTGGAGATTTTTTGCAGGGAATGTAACTTTGTTGATTGATGTACATTACTCAAGCTTGGAGGCCATAGACACACGACTCTCTGTGGCCAGGTCTGCTATTGTCAGCATGGGGCACCATCTTTGGCCCAGTCACAGTAGAAGATGGACTGTTTTTAAAGATGTGCCTATTTGTGCACTGGAGCCCCAGGCTGTGGACCAATTCAGTAATGTGAGGGCAGAAGTTTTTACCAGGGCATTCTATTATAAAAGCATCATGTTTTCTCTTCCTTGTAGCGTCACTGCTTGTTTACAAACCAAAATATACATTGAAGTGTTTGGCTTTAGACACATTATCTGAAAATTTGGGCAGAGACCCTTATTCTCTCTGAAAATCATGTGTTATGTGAGGGTGTTATGAGGGCCTAATGTGTTATATACACATATACGAGAAACAACTAACATCCAATCAGAACCACATTTGAACAAACATCTTAAAGGTAATTTGTTGATCCCAGAGCTAACCAGCCCTCAGTTAATATTACAAATATTTTCTCAATGCTTGACGTCTTTGTATTTAAAAAAACACATAATCATTCTGCTACATAGAGCTCCACCTGGACCCATCATTAATAATTTACCAAAGGAAAAATATGTATTCTGGGAAGGAGAAAATGCCTTTTAGATTACCAATGTTAATGCCTCTTAACAGAAAACAGTTTAAAAATACATTTGCAAACAATAGAAAAGCAGAAATAATAGAGAATAATTGGCAATTTTTATCTCATTTTCTCTCAGTGAAATGACAGTAGCTTTGAATGGTTTGATTTAAACCAGACTGAAAGGAACTTTGCTCCAAATTCAGGCAGATGAGAGAGTGTTTTCCTTTTCAAGAGCAGGGAATTTGCAAGATGCTTGCAGTGATTTGGGCGTAGATTTGGTCTCTTGAGCCTGTGGAGTAGCAAGAACAGAAGCAGAGTGGGTAATTTTTTAGCAGAAAAGACAGTTTGAAATGCAGGCATCAAGCACCTGTGAGATTCTGGAAGGGAGACCAGCAGGAAGTGATCACAAAGAGTAGATTGATGAGCTCAGAAGTTCTCAAACTTCACTGGACCGAGACACCCTTCTGGCAATGAAAATTATTACAAGACCCTCAGGGGGAGGGACCAAAGACTGAACCTGCCTGAGACCTACTGCCAGGGAGATGTGGGTGAGGCAAAACCTGAGCCCCACCACTCAGGACAGAAGCCCTTTCGTTTTGGCTTTTGCCCTGGGTGATGGAGCTTGGGCTTTGGCCCTGGGATGCAGCAAATCTAAGCCAGCCCTGGGAACCCCGTTAAAATGGAATTGTGTCCTACTTTGGGGTCCCGACCCACAGTTTGAGAACCTCTGGTCTCCCCTCCCTACGTGAATGGAAGTCGACTTCATGGAATAGATCCAAAGTATGGTCACACAGATGGCTTAAACACTGTCACTGGTAATGAAGGTGCTACCTGTTTACTTAGAATGCAGAGGCTCCACATTTGGGGTCAAGAAGCTTTAACCTGCACTTTGGTGCAGGATTTTTACTCCCAGAATATCCTTGGCGTTTTGACCAACCCCATGCAATGCTATGGTGTATTTCCCTTTCACCCCATGATCTCAAAGCACACTGCAAACCTATCAGCTGGCTGGCTGATTCTTACATAGAGGTCTCTGAAATGCAGCAGCCTTAGGAGTGAAAGGCAGTAGCCGTTACATAGCACTCTTAGCATCAGCACTTGAAAAATATTAGAAATTGGCAAAAGACACTTCCCCAGAGTGGCAAGGACAGGGAGAGTTTTAAATAATATCCAGCAGCAAGGACCCCAGTTTCACATCTCAGCTAGTCACCAGTTGTGCTAGCAACAACGTACCCTCCTTATAGCTGTCGTTCAGTACTGACTCAGAGATAGAAGAATGCTACCTTGTCACCCGTGGCATTTCTACCAGTTATCAGGCTTTTCTCTCTCAAACTACAGAGGAGGCTCAGTCTTGCTTCATATAGGTGTTACTGTGACTCTTGCTTCAGCCTGAAGGCCCAATTCACAGAGGACTTTCCTTTGCACCATATTTCAGCAAGAGGCTCCTAACTTTGTTTTAACTTTCAAATATGAAAATCAGATGTGGACGAGTAGCCAGGGACATCCCTAGAAGAGTGCAGGGCTCCAGAAGAAGTGATGAATCCATAATTTCAGGTCAGATCCACTTTTTCCATGATGGCCAAACATATTGACCTGTGGGGCCCCCTAGAGCATGGTCACCCCAATTGACCATACCCTAGAGATGGCTCTGAGAGTAGCAATGCTGCATCCTGCACTGCTCCCATCAGCTGGAGGAAGAAACAGCCCCGGCTTCCTCCCAAGCCCAATTTGTGAACAGCCCGCAAGGGAATTCATTCTTCTTTTGTCCTCTGTTATTTTAAGCCATAGTGACCCCCCAACAAACCAGCAAAAGCATTGGCAGTGGGTCTTTAACTGAAATTTAGCCCAGACATTGGAGATTTAGGCGATTCCCCAGGCCAATAGGTTGCCTTTTGGAGGGAACTCTTTGGTGTTATTACAATAGAGGGTGCTGCATTTTCTCTCTGTTCCAAACCTAGCAGCCAGTCTTTCAACCTGTGTTAAGATTAGTCCTCTGTCTCTCCTCCAAAAGAGAAGACAAAGCCAGCCCAGGAGCAGCAATGGTAGGTAAGAAAATCCAGATTCAGATCTAGAGGCTCAATACCAGTATGATGTCACAAAAGGATTCTAAGTCCACAATATTTGGTACAGTGTCAACACTGCAACTGAACAAAGATGTCCCCCACCCCCAGCTCAAGCACTGCACCTTTGCTCCCCTAATGGTAAGGGGAATTTGGATCCTGGACCAGACTTCGGGGCTTGGATGTCATTGCTGGCTGTGACTCTTGTAGCTGCCTAGGTGGACCTAGACTAACACCCATCAACTTCCAAAGGAAACTACTAACCAGTTCAGATTCCGATGTTTGCTAGAAGTGCTTTCAGTTCTGACTGAGATACACTCCTGTCCTGAGTCAGTGGAGGGTGGTGAGAAGGAGGAATCCAGTCTGAGCCTCCATGGAAAGGTGTTCATCACAATTAGGGGGCTTTGAGGAATGAAAGATGAAAAAGAATCAATTAAGGCAGGCAGGATGAAGGGAAACAACATTGCTGAAAAACACTGACCTCTTCCTGACAGGCCTCTGGTACTTACAGGCCTGTGGTACTATGAAAGACACCAAGACTCTGACAGCAGAAACATCCCAAAGAGAGGAGTGGGAAAAATAATAAGAAAGCCTATTGGAATTTGTGACGGTTCAGCACAAAAGCCTGAAGCTGTCTTTTGAGACGTCAAATCGGCTTTAATTACTGTGCTCCGGGGTTATTCTTTTAAAATGCTCTGTGCTGTGAAAGTTTCTTAGTCTGAGGGAGGGAGATGCTGTTCTCTCCTATCATTTCCCCTCGCTGGTGCAGACTTCAGCACATATCATATGTGCATGAGAACAAGCAGAGCTGCTGTGTCTTTCATTTCAAGTGCTATTTTTTCCTTTTCATTACCAGCCTTCAAGAATAAAGACAACTACTTAGGGTAGGGTGGGTTTTTTCTTTTTTTCTCCTTTCAGCAGCCTGGGTGAGCCCTTCATATTCACTGTGCCTTGTTATCTGAAAACCCATATAATAGAGATACACAGATGCTCATTACTAGTAGTTACGCCGTCCTAGTGCTTCTTATAATGGTATTTTCAACTCACAATAGACAGTGGCCAATCTGTGTTGAATAGAGAATGGGGAGAGTGACTCTCCTCTTGCTTACTCCAGTAAAAGTCAATGGAGTTGCTCCTCAATTTGCAAGAGTATACAAAGAGCGGAGAATCCAGCTCCTGGGAGCCTGCTTAACTTTGCACAATACAGCCGCTATAGCGCCTTGCTCTCTGACATTAACAGAAGGGTCTTTTCAGAAAGATGGTAGAATGCACTGCATCTCTGGACCCTACAATGAGGAGAGGAATTATGTTTCCTAGAGTGAAAGGGATCTGGAACCAGAAAGGGAAGGAAGGCAAAGTAGGGGAAGAATCAGCTCAGTTTTCCTGAGCTATCGTTTCAGAATTCAGTAGTATGTAACATAAAGGGGGCGGTGGGGAAGCAAAAGTAAACAAAACATCTCAATGGGAGCAGAGTTAGTGAGACCTGTACCTCATTGGAGCTCATTACACATGTTTTCAAAGAGTACTAAGGCAAGCGGTAGTGAAAATTAAAAACGACCACAGTGATTTATGGTTAGTTAATTGGATGCAGAACTGTGGTTTAATTTGCCTCTGTTAAGGCATCTGTTCCGTGATATCAGCTTATCAGGAGCAAGTTTAGCAAAAGAAACTTGCACCTAAAAGGAATAAGAAACAAAAAAAATGCTGTCAAAATGTGGGAAGATTGCAGGTACCCACAGGATGAGCATCCCTGTTACACAGGGGGTCTATCAGTGCCTACAAAAGAGTCTGTATGTTCACCTCTCTCCTCTGCACATTTCATCTGCTCATGTGGTCCTTAGGGTCCTTGTTGAATGTGTCATTCAACCGCAATTTCAATGGTGTGTACAAGAGGCCAATTAAGAGACAGTGGATGACTATGTCTGTTATTATTTATCTGGTGTAGATTTGACCTGTCGACTAGAGATGAAAGGCTCCACAGCCTATTACCAGTCTCCATAGTCATTGAATTCCTTCATAGCATTTCCCTAGTGCGCTTCTACATGATCTCTAGTGCAGCCCTGTGTTCGTTATGACCCAACGGCTGCAAAATGTGCTCCTTGCTAATTAATGTGGACTCAGGCATGCAGGCCCATAGAACTCACTTCCGCTGCTCTGCTGGTTATATGAGTGCTTCTATGCTTCATCTCCTAGTGAAGGGTGGTGGGGTCAGAAATCAGAGTTTGAGGCTTCATGGTTAGAGAGTAAGATGTACTTTAAATCCCTTTTAGTCTTTCTGAAGTGGCCTCCTCTAGTGTCAGGCTGGACTTGTTCCACTCCTGTCCAGGTAGAACCTCAGAGGTCAACCACTCCTACTTTGGGTCTCTGGATTCTAGCCCCTGTTCCTAACCATGTTAAGACACGAGGCCCAACTTTAGTTGGGTCTTGCACTAAACTCTCTCTCAGGAGCTTGTGACCAGAGATTGATCAGAATGACCCAAAGACAGCTTCTTCAAACCAAATGTACTGTTTATGCACCCAAAGGTACATAGCAAGCTATAAGAAGGGTTAAAACAAAAGGGATATATAAGGGGTGTTACTTTTCTTCCTTGCAAAATGTTGGGTAAATTCTACTCAACTCAGCCCTACCTATTCCTGGGCTGGGATAGAGACATAGTCCTTGTAGCATTCTCTGTCTCTCTGTCAGAGATTCAGCTTCAACTTCTGCTACCTGTTCAATATCCTCTTCCTCCCTTGGCTGAGATCATTATCGTTTTAGCACCCCCAATTGATTACAGATTTGAACCTGGAAAGAGTAAAATCTTGCTAGCATGGTTAAAGTCATGCAAGTGGGCATTCCCCAACGACCCTTGGCCATCTCTCTGCTGGTGCATTATTTTTATCCTTTGTTTTGTTTTGTGTTTGTCCTTCAACATTCTCCTTTGATTTAACTCTGTGCAGTCAGGCAGGATAATATCAGGCAAGTAAACTGAAGTGCATATGATATTCATAGAAATGATATGGTTAGTCTCCCCGGGAGGAGAAAAAGGAAGTTAAGAGTCTGCTAGGAGAGGGAGGAAAGTGCAGAAAGTATCAGTGAGTAACCCAAAATGAACAGAAAAAATTTAAAAAAAAACTAGTCCTGCAGTCCACATAGTTAAGACCAAAGCAGACTGTGAATAGCTACAAAAAGATCTCACCAAACTAAGTGACTGGGCAACAAATCATTCCAATTATAAGTACAATATCATGGGGACTAATTTGGCTACAACTACTCAAGAGAGAGATCTTGGAATCACTGTGGATAGTTCTCTGAAAACATCCACTCAGTGTGCAGCGGCAGTCAAAAAAGCAAATAGAATGTTAGAAATAATTAAAAAAGGGATAGAGAATAAGACAGAAAATATTGTATTGCCTCTATATAAAAACCATGGTATTCCCACATCTAGAATACTGCATACACATGCAGTCACCTTATCTCAAAAAAGATATATTGGCATTGGAAAAGGTTCAGAGAAGGGCAACAAAAATGATTAGGGGTTTGGAATGAGTCCCATATGAAGAGAGATTAAAAAGACGTGGGCTTTTCAGCTTAGAAAAGAGGAGACTAAGGGGGGATATGATAGAAGTCTATAAAATCATGACCGGTGTGGAAAAAGTGAATAAGGAAAAGTTATTTACTTACTCTCGCAATATAAGAACTAAGGGTATGTCTACACTACCACCCTAGTTCGAACTAGGGTGGTTAATGTAGTCATTCGAAGTTGCAAATGAAGCCCGGGATTTAAATATCCCGGGCTTCATTTGCATCTTGCCGGGTGCCGCCATTTTTAAATCCCCGTTAGTGCGGACTCCGTGCCCGCAGGTACACGCAGCATGGAGTAGGTAGTTCGAATTAGGCTTTCTAATTTGAACTACCGTTACTCCTCGTGGAACAAGGTGTACCGGTAGTTCGAATTAGAAAGCCTAATTCGAACTACCTACTCGGTGCCGCGTGCAGCCGCGGGCATGGAGTCCACACTAACGGGGACTTAAAAGTGGCGGCGCCCGGCAAGATGCAAATGAAGCCCGGGATATTTAAATCCCGGGCTTCATTTGCAACTTCGAATGACTACATTAACCACCCTACTTCGAACTAAGGTGGTAGTGTAGACATACCCTAAGGGGGCACAAAATGAAATTAAAAGGCAGCAAGTTTAAAACAAACAAAAGGCAGTATTTCTTCACTCAGCATACACTCAAACTGTGGAACTCCTTGCCAGGGGATGTGATGAAGCCTAGGACTTTAACAGGGTTCAAAAAAGAGCTAGATAGATTCATGGAGGCTAGGTCCATTAATGGCTATTAGCCAGGATGGGTAGGAATGGTGTCTCTAGCCTCTGTTTCTCTGGATGTGGGTGACAGGGGAGGGATCACGTGAGGAATACCTGTTGTGTTCCTTCCCTCTGGGACATCTGGTATTGGTCACTGTCAGCAGACAGGATACTGGGCTAGATGGACCTTTGGTTTGACCCAGTATGGCCATTCTTATGTAGCACCTTAGGGTATGTCTACACTACCCCGCTAGTGCGAACTAGCAGGGTAATGTATGCATACCGAACGTGCAAATGAAGCCCGGGATTTGAATTTCCCGGGCTTTATTTGCATAAGCCGGCCGGCGCCATTTTTAAATGCCGGCTTGTTCGAACCCCATGCTGCGCGGCTACACGCGGCACGGGCTAGATAGTTTGGACTAGCAAGCCATTCCGAACTATCTGTACGCCTCGTGGAACGAGGTGTACAGATAGTTCGGAATGGCTTGCTAGTCCGAACTATCTAGCCCGTGCCGCGTGTAGCCGCGCGGCATGGGGTTCGAACAAGCCGGCATTTAAAAATGGCGCCGGCCGGCTTATGCAAATAAAGCCCGGGAAATTCAAATCCCGGGCTTCATTTGCACGTTCGGTATGCATACATTACCCTGCTAGTTCGCACTAGCGGGGTAGTGTAGACATACCCTTAGAGACTAACAAAAATGTAGATGATATCATGAGCAGGCACAACCCGCTTCTTCAGATGAATGCAGTTTAAGGGGTCCAGTTCCAAATAAATAGCAGAGAAAGAGAGAGGATTTGGAGGGAAAGGAAAAGAGAAAAAATGGGAAAAGTATAGTCAATTTGGGTTGACCATCTACATTTTTTGTGAGTCTCTGAGGTGCTGCAGGACTATCTGTTACTTTTTATTTTTTTTCTATTAGGGTATGTCTAAACTACATGGCTCTGTCAATGGATCCATGTAGATTTGTTTGTTTGGCAAAGGGAAATGAAGCCGCGATTTAAATAATTACGGCTTCATTTAAATTTACATGGCTGCCGCACTGCGCCGACAAACAGCTGATCAGCTGTTTGTCGGCTCAGCGCGCTAGTCTGGACGCTCCCCTGCCAACATGAAAGCCCTTTATCGACCTCCCCAGTAAACCTCATCCTACGAGGCATAATGGGGAGGTCGATAAAGGGCTTTCAGGTCGGCGCGGGAGCGTCCAGACTAGCGCGCTGAGCGGACAAACAGCTGATCAGCTGTTTGTCGGCTCAGCGCGGCAGCCATGTAAATTTAAATGAAGCTGCGATCATTTAAATAATTTCCCTTTGCCTACAACCCTCATCTACATGGCTCCATTGATGGAGCCATGTAGTTTAGACACAGCCTTTCAGACTAACACAGCTAGTCCCCTGAAACAAAATAAACAGCCGCATTTGACCATGTACAGCATGTGGGATTCTTTAGAACCCCAAAGACCCTAAAGGGCTGAGTTCTTACTGCTCCATCTAGAACAATATAATGCTGGCATCCTCTTCTCAACGAGGCTCCAGGGACAGAGTGACAGCAGTGTTGAGCAATGGACCTTCTACAGCTTGAATAATATTGGGCATGTATGTTGGGAAACTTGCCTGGTAATAATATTCACCTCTTATACCCCACTCTCCATCAGTACACCTGAAAGTGCTTTATATAAAGGAGATCAGTATTATTAACCCCATTTTACAGATGGAGAAACAGAGAGGTGAAATGACATGTCCAAAGTCATCTATTAAGCCAGTGAACTGTGTCAATCAAGACCCCAGTCCCATGTTCTAGCCACTGGAATAAAATGCCACCTATTACCTACCACCAAATAACTATTCAAAGCAAAGAGGCACTATTAAACAAATGTTATGAATTAGCATTTACATGTAACAAAGTCAGGAACTTCTATCTCTAGCTCCTGTAAGCAATTGTAATGTGTCTCCAATGCCCTCTTTGCAATTCGCTGCTGGCTTATTCCTACAGCACACTACTAACCCTTATACCTGAGCTCTTATCAACTGGATGGTGTATTTGAGGGGTAGATCCAAGCCTCCTCCTATTTCCAACCCCCTCCTCTCATGACTACAGCAAGAGGTCGTACCTGACCTGCCTCCTTGTATGGGTTTAAAGCACAGTGCAGGGGTGTGATGCGAAGGAAGGATTTGGTTCTATCATATAGGGAAAGGAATGTCACGTCTAGCCTCATATCGAAAGAAAAAGGGAATTAAACCAAGAGACAATATGGTCTCTATCATTACTGAGTCAGACATCTTTAAGGGAAAGTTATTACAGTTTCCTTAGTAAGTGTTTCATAAAGCCCAGATTTTATTATACATGTCTCTATTATTTCTCCATTACAGCAAAATTACCTGGCTCAGACATCCATTCTTTATGTGTCAGGCAAACAGCATGTTTCCATAATTCTCTTAGCTGCACAGAGACCAACCATGGAGTAAATGAGGAAAGATGAAGGCTGGGCTCTGCAAAGCTGAGAATACATAATTTAGGCAATGACACCAATAATGAGATTTCCAGAGAACTGGAGAGGCATTTGCAAACATTGAGCCAATATTTCTAAACTTTCGGACAAGAACTATACCCCTGACAGATTCACTGGCTGCCTCAGTGAATGACGCCTCCAATATCTGCTGTCAGGGGAGAGACCCACCAGGCATTTCTCTCATGTCTTCAGTTAAACCTCCAGTTTTAGGAGTCCTTTTCTGGAAGAATGTAAGCAGTGGTGAATTGAGTGCATAGTTCATTGCTCCACTTTACTTTACTTTCCAGCAGGCTGAGCCATTTATCCAGTATGTTTTCCCAGACAGATGCTTCTGTGTCTTTATCTTTTATGAATCTTTCTGCTGACGATACATTGTCTGTAATCTAATCTGGTTTTACACATCTGTCCAATAAATCAAGCAGTTACTCAGGCCAACTCACACTTGAAGGATGGTACATTTTGTTTAGAGCCTTGATCAGGGCCCAATACTGTGTGCATGAAGCAGGTAAAATGCCTACAGGTTGCATCTTCCTAAATTGGGACTCTCTGGTTCGGCAATGTTCGTAGTCCAGCAGGACCATGGATGTTCCCAAGCCAAAGAGCACCTGGTGGTTGGGAGTCAAGCAGCAAGAGGGTAGGCAGCTGGGAGCCCTGGGAGCCCAGCAGGGTTAGCAGCCCTCCTGCAGGGAAGTCAGGGCCATGGCAGCATAATAGCCTGGCAAAGGATCTGGAGCTGGGGCCGTGATAGCTCAACAAGGCCGGCACCACCCTGGGGAGCTGGGACTGTGGCAGTGCGGCAGCCCAATAGTCTGGTGGGGGGGCGCTAGGGTTGAGGAAGAATGGCAGCCCAGCAACCTGACCAGGAAACTTGGGTCAGGCAGTGCAGCACAGCAGGGTGGTAAGGGGGCCAGGGCTGTGGCAGCCTGACAACCAGCTGAGCCTGGGCCAATGGCAGGCAATCCATCTGAGACCAGAGCAGGGTGACCAACTGGGGCTGGAAAGGGAGCCAGCTGGGGGTGGGAGGGATGGAGAGAAACTCTCCTGGTCTGGCAAATTCCCACATTCAGGATTAATCAGGTCCTGAGGGTGCCAGACCAGGGAGGTCCAACTCGTATTAACTTCGCTGGGAGTGTCACATACGTTAAGAGCATGGATTAAAGCCATTTAAGCTCACTGTCTGATTGATTGTTAATAGGAGCCCTTGATAAACCACCTTTACTCTTTCCCTCTCCGACAGAGATAGTTTTATCTCCATACCTAATGTTAGGATGACGCCAAATTGGAGGATTTTTGTGACCCTTTTAGTCTAAACTTAGTTGGCCTGGATTCTGGTCTGGTTGATACTTGATTTGAGTGGAGTTACTCCTTGTTTACTCCAGCATAAGGGGGGGGGGGGGGAATCACACCTAAAATTCCTTACAACATACAAGCAGCATGAAATATAAGGTTTTTCCACCTTGGACTAAGTCTTTGGTTTAGAAACTAGGATCCCTTCAGTGTTTCCAAAGGTGAGAGAAGATCCCAGTTTGACCACTAAACAGTGAACCGCAGAAATCCTCTTGTGATGGAAACTGACTACAAGGTGAAATAGAAGAGAAACGTTTGTATGCAATGCACGGCTTCTGGTATTAGTTTCTTTTCAGTTTTGAGTCTCATAAGAGTCTATCTGATATGAAATTTATAGTCATTTGTTTGTGTTGTAACTTTTTTTTTTTTTTTGGTGCAGAAAATACCTAAAGGAAATCATCACTACCTGCAATGCAGAGATATGCTTTTAGGATTTTCTCCATTGACTTCAAAGGGCTCTGGAGCAGATTCTTAAAATAAGATATCTAGGTCTTATAGTGCAGGTAGGTCTTGTGCATCCATCTCATTTTGTTCTTCCAGAGAAATTGATTGAAAAGTAACATGCTAAGCTTACCAAAAGCTGCTTTTCTGAAGGACATAAGGATTCCAGAATTGCTTAGCATCACCTGCTGCTTCATTTACAATTTAACTATCCTTTTTTTGCTATAGGTACAATAGTAGTCTTACCTTTCTACTTGAATTCTATTCATCAATATTCTGCCTGCTTCATCTAATGCTGCACCCAATCAACATGATCCCCAATGGATTAGTAAACACCTAGGATAGGCCTTTAGGATTGGAAAGGTACCTAGAGGTGAGATCACTGTCTCTGCTTAGGTCAGACCAGAGTCCAGTGAGTCGTATGTTGATATTTAAGGTAAGTCAGGGACAAAGCTGGTCTGCTCTTCCTTGGATCAGTCTTATGCTCTTTCTCTAGATCAAACATTTATTTTTCCAAAGTCTGTTAACAGGCCTTTTGCCTGGAGAGGCTTAACTGACTATATTAATCACTAGAAGATTTACCTGGTGTTGCTCGGGTCCTTAACTCAAGTAAGTTTTTCTTTTCTTCATTTAAATCATTGCTCTGGAATGGTGATGGGGGTGAAGGGTTCAGTATGGAGGATGCCCCAGGGAGAGAGGCACTCTCTCACCATAGCAGCTTGGGACTAGGTGAGATGCACCTGTCCATGGCTCTGCAGCTACAGCAGGCATAGATGGGGGAGGGGTGCTCCCTTGGCTGGGGGACAGACAGCCACACAAAGACACACAAAAGACAAACTCTCTGAAATATTTACTAAATAGGTGTTCCCTTCCCCATCTCTTCCCCCTGCAGGCTCAAAAGGGTTATTGCTTTCTTGTCCCCATCTCTGGCCTCTTGCTGCCCTCTGTGGTCATTCTTCAGTTTAACTGTTCCTTCTACCAGACCCCTCCTTTTCCATTTTATGAGAAACAGTTGAATTCCAAGCACATGTCATTGTCCTGGCACAACCAAACCAAACCCTGACCTTGCTTTAAGTTATGATAAGAGACAGCTGCATACCAAATTTGGTGGTCCTAGATCTTACCATTTAGGAGGAGTTTTTGAACAAACAGGCTTACAGACAGATAGATGCACAGTTCTAAAATATACAGTAAAAAGATGAAAGGCTGTCTTAAGCATAGAAATAGCCTAATATTGTGAAGAGCACCCAGAAGCATTCATTATATTGTAAAACCAAGAAATTCACTTCCAACCTTCGTTCATGGAAAGACAAAGGGACCTACTTTTTGTTGGAAGGAGATATTTGGAGGAATAGGCAGGAATTACACAGAAGGGAGATGGGATTTTCATTGGTGGTTCAAGTCTGTTGCCTCCAAAAGAACTCTACAGGGCTTGGTTCAGTATTCCTCTTTGTGGCTCAAAGCTGCAGTGGGCAGTTCACGAGCAACTTTCACTCCTTCCTTTGCAGGATTCCCACAGCTCTTTCGCAGGTTTTTTAAAAAAGCTATTCTACCTAAAATGGGAAAGAAGTTGCTTGGAGCAGAGGCTACACTTTTTCTGAGGATCCTGTAAAGAAAATATACAATAGAGCAACAATGTCTTTTATATATTGGTGCCCACACAGCCCTCATCTATGTAGTATCTGAGCTGCTCCCAATAGCACAGTGAGCAGCATGACTTACATTTTTCACGTGAGGATCATTCTCTTTCTCTCCACCTCTCCTAATAGGAATGGATGTGTGCATACTGGAGGATTGTATTGGTACAGGTTTGTTGATGGGGATTTTTTAAGTCTTCAGAAACTTCAAGTGGTCCAGAATGCAGCTGCTCTAGTTTTGATTAATAACCATTATACGGAGCACATTATGCCAGTGCACTGACTTCTGGAATGTTTCTGGGCACAATTTATGGTCTTGGTTATGACCTATAAAGCCCTACATGGGTTGGGTCTGGGGTATCTGAAGGACTGTCTTCTCCCCTGCTTGGGGATTGAGGTCAGCTGGGGAGGCTCTGCTCACTGTTCCCCCACTTATGAAAATACGATTAATATCAGCACAGAACAGGGCCTTCTCGGCTTTTACTCCCAGGCTGTGGAATTCTCTTCTTTGGGATAGTCGCATGGTGCCAATGCTAGCATTGTTTCAGAGTCAGGCTAAAGCCATCCTTTTTACTCGTGCTTTTATTGGTGTTTGAGTCTATATGTCTATGTTCCTCTTCTTGATATTTTTTAGCAGGTTTTATGTCCCTCTGGGGTCTCATATTTTAAATTTTTTTATATATTGTGTAAAAATTTTTTGTAAGACGCTTTAAATATTTTAAATAGAGAAGCGGGGTAAACATATGTAATTATATAAATAAAATAAATAAATAAACACATCGGTGAAATGTACACATTGCTTTGACTTTAAAGGGCAGAAGGCCGGTTGGAGAAGTACACCTTGCACTTAGAGGAGAAAGTCCTTAGTTCCTATGGAGTTCATGCCACAGTCGCAAACCAGCCCTGGACAAAGCTCTACTCACATGCAAGAGTTTAATAGAATCCTAGGGTTGGAAGACACCTCAGGAGAACTCTGCTGAACGCAGGACCAATCCCAACTAAATCATCCCAGCCAAGGCTTTGTCACACGGGGACTTGAAAACCTCTAGGGATGGAAATTCCACCACCTCCTTAGATAACCCATTCCAGTGCTCTGGTGGTTCCCAGTGACTAGATAGAGGGGTGAGGAACAGATCTCCACTGCTGGACATCTCAATCATTAGCTCAAAGGAGAAACATTCACCATGGGGGAGGAAGATGAAATATTTATGCGAGATCTGCACTAAGCACAAAGATTTTCTAAATCACGAGTTATAAAAATAATGGGCACAAGCTACAAGTGGTAAGTAGAGGAGTAACAACATTATTTATTTGCTACCTATCTAGCTTCTGTGAAGTTTTCAGAATAAAGGGGAAAGAGGCAAGGGTGGAGGATCAGAAAGAATGATGAAAGAGCTGTGTGGGCTGATAATTAAATCTGAACTGAAAAGGTCATGAGATATTTTATCAGCTTTTGAGTTGAATTCTAGTGAACACAGAACATTATCAATCCATTGTCATTAGCTGCAAATTAGAAATAAACTATCTGAAATAAAAAACCGGTGGTGCAGAGGATGCTAAATGAGAATCTCCCATTTAATTTCTGCTCATCACCATTAATTTGCCACTCATTAATAAAAGAACAATCAATCTAAATAGAGTCCCAGCTATTGATTCCCAATAAAGTAAGAAAGTGAGACTAAAGCACTACAAAAGCTACTGGAGATATGTTACACATGGGGGCAGGGTAGAGGAGGAAGGGGAAGTTATCAGAACAGTAGCAGGAAGTAATTTTTATTTTACAGCTTCTCTTGCTGATGAAGCTTCAGCTGCTCCCAGAGGCAATGTCATCTCTGACGCTTGGTAAATCAGCTCTGAAAAATATCCTTGTCATCATCAAAACCATGAGACAAATATCTTTAAACCTTCCATGGCCACTGCAAAGCCTTGTTCAAACTGGATTATATGAGAGCAACATCTCAGCCTTAAAGCGTAAGGATTCAGATTTCAGCGTTGCACATTTGCACTGCAGCACCTGAACAATGCATAGTGTGGGATGATGGGGAAAGGCATAAAAGTGTTTAATGGCAAGGGACATGTTTTCTCACCATGTTCAGACTCTAGCTCCATGTGACATCATGACAAGTTTGATGCCTCAGGCTATGTCTACGGAAAAACTCAGCCATGTCCAGGGAACGCGTCTGCTCTTCCGCTTTTTTGTGGAAGAGCAGATGCGCTCTTTCAGAAGCTCTGTCTTCCTTCTCCCACAAGGAAGAAGGGCTCTTCTGAAAGAGGAGGCTTTTCTGAAATTTGGCCCGGTGTAGATGGGCCAAATTTAGGAAAAGCCTCTTCCAAAAAAACCTACCTTTTTCCGATAGATCAGTGTACTGTAGACATAGCCTCAGTGTTTTCAGGCTGGAGGCAACTCACATTAAAATCAACAAAAAGGTTCTCCTTGATTTTAAAGGAGGTAGATCAGCTTTTTTTAGTGCAGCAAATTATGAAGTGCCTTCTCAAATAAGGAGCAGTCTTCTCACTATAATTTCAGTAGGAAGAGAGACTAAGGAATGCCACAAATAATTTGCCTTTATGATTGATGAGTTTATCTATCAGACATTGTGTTTGAGACATGGAGCGGGTGAAATTCACCCCTGGGCATTCCTAAGCCTGTACACGCATGATGTCCTTTTTATAAAGAGATCATCTTTTGCCCTACATTTTTTGTAGTTTTCTAAGTTTTACTCTATGTTTGGTTAGCTTCATCTTTGTCATCTTACTGCATATGTCCTCTTAGCACATACATAGTCATTTTCTGCTAAATGATTTACAGTAAATTGCTTTGTAGAAAATGGAGTTACTGCACTGAAGTGAATTGGGATGTGCCCATGTGTAACCCACATACCTTGGCTACATCTACGTCGTAGAGTTTTTGCGCAAAAACTCGTGGAGCATCCACACTAAAAGCGTGTTTTTGTGCAAGAAAAAGTACAGTAGATCGTCAGAAGACAGGGCATTTTGCGCAAGAGTTATTCCTCTTTCTACCAGGAATAAGCCTTTTTGTACAACAGCTCTTGCTCAAAAAGGTGTGTGTGGGCGGACAACGGGGTTTCTTATGCAAGAAACCCCTATCAGAAAAAGCACAGGTGCTCTGGTGGCCATTCTGTTAATGGCAATCAGAGCTTTCTTGCGCAAGAGCGTCCATGGCAGTGTGGACGGCCTCTTGTGCAAAAGCACATCTCTTGCCCAAAAGTACATGGCAGTATGGGAACTTTTTTCAGAAGATCTCTTCTGCAAAAAGTTCTTGCACAAGACACCTGCACTGTAGACATAGCCCTAATGTGGTTCACTGTCCCATGCAGTGGCACCTAGACCACAGCAACAGATAAGATCAAGAGACCTCCACAGGATAGATTAAGAAGGTGTGGGCTTTTAGCTCAAAGGGTAGAGGCGCCTATTCTAAGCTCCCAAAGTCTCAGGTTCAAATCCACCTGGTGGAGAGTTACACATGTACATCAGCTGGGCTATGGCTCACTAGTACTTTGGTTGGAAAGTGTATTTTCTGGTTGCAGAATTGTTTGCCTAAACACCTCCATAAATGCAATTTTGATTTCCGTGTCTGTTTTAGTTTGAGCACAGTGAGGTCTCGGCATCTCTGGGGACGCAGACTTACATATATGTAATGCATTGCAGGCTTTCTTTTTAAGAAGTGCTTTTCTGGGGTTTGATAACAGCAGCAGGGGACTAGCAAGAACAAGTATATCAGCTTCCATTCAAGCAGTTTTCAAATTATATCAGCCCAACCTCATCCCTTTCCATCAAGATTCCAATTTGTCTCAAAATCTGTAAGCACAATGCTGTGTTTAATATTCACGTTCACATGTTGTCCTAAATTAGGAAAAGTCTCTAAAAAGGGGAAAAAATCCAAGTTGTTTCTACATAACATTCCCAGAAGGCAAGCAGTAGAATTCTAGTGGATTTCAAGCCTATGTAGTAATAGGTTAACCTGGCTACCTTTGTCATACATAGAGATCTAGTCTGAGTTTTCATTCTCACGTGCCTGTAAAGGCCAAATTCTGCTCTTAATCAAACCTGTGTAAATCCATAGCAGCTCCCCCTGACAGATATAAACATGAGCAGAATTTGTGCACCATTCCCTTACAATCTTGAGCCCAGGATATTCAGTGTTAGCTGAAGAGAACTAAGCACAAACAGCAACAAATAAGCAGGGGGTTTGGCCAGCTGCATTTTTGAGCCTGGGGATTTTTCATTTTTTGACATGAATCCAACACTTACTGATGCATAGCACATTTCAGACCAGGTGCTTAACTTCATCTACTGAATGAAAGCTTTGGCTTCTGCAAAATCATTATTATGCTAATGGGCTGGTATGCACCTAACAGCTCGGACACAGATATAAGGACCATGGTTTTCAGAAGTGCCTAGTGATTTGGTGCCTCTGCTTTTGGTTACCCACCTTAATGAGGCCCATTTCTTAGAGGGTGAGGATGTCTCCAGTGGACCACTTAAAATCACAAATCAAAGTCGATAGGATTGTTGCTGCAAGATGGCACTTAGTGCGGGTTCCTCTGTTAACTTTTTTTTGTAATGTATCTTATCTGTGTGGCACCTCTGTAAGTCCTATTATTCCATTTTACAGATGGGAAACTGAGGCATGTAGCGCTTGCGTGATCTGAGTAGGGTTAAACAGGAATCATAGAACACTAGAAATGGAAGGGACCTGGAGAGGTTATTGAGTACAGTCCCCTGTCCTCATGGCAGGACCCAGTACCATCTAGACCATCCCTGATAGATGTCGATCTAACCTGCTCTTAAATAGCTCCACAGATGGGGATTCCACAACCTCCCTAGGCAACTTATTCCAGTGTTTAAACACCCTGACAGTTAGGAAGTTTCCCTAATGTCCAACCTAACCATCCCTTGCTGCAGTTTAAGCCCATTGCTTCTTGTCCTATCCTCAGAGGCCAAGAAGAACAATTTTTCTCTCTCTTCCTTGTGACACCCCTTTAGAAACAGAAAACTGCTATCATTTCCCCTTACAGTCTTCTCCTTTCTAAACTAGACAAGCCCAATTCTTGCCGTCTTCCTTCATAGATCATGTTTTCTAGACCTTTAATCATTCTTGTTGCTCTTCTTTGGACCCTCTCCAATTTCTCCACATCTTTCTTGAAATATGGTACCCAGAACTGGACACAATTCTCCAACTGAGGCCTAATCAGTGCAGAGTAGAGCGGAACAATGACTTCTCGTGTCTTGCTCACAACAATCCTGTTAATACATCCCAGAATCATGTTTGCTTTTTTTGCAACAGTGTCACACTGTTGAGTCATATTTAGCTTATGGTCCACTATGACCCCTAGTTCCCTTTCTGCAATCTTCTGGACTCTCTCCTGTCTTCGATGATTTTCCAAAGACGATAGCTAAAGTCTCAATATCTCCTCTATCAGCTCCTTGAATATTCTAGAATGCATTTCATTAGGCCCTGGTGACTTGCAGACACCTAACTTTTCTAAGTGATTTTTAACTTACTCTTTTTTTATTTTATCTTCTAAATCTAACCCCTTCCCACTAGCATTCACTATGTTAGGCATTCCTTCATCATCAGACTTCTTGGTGAAGACCAAAACAAAGAAGTCATTCAGCAGCTCTGCTACTTCCAAGTTTCCTGTTACTGTTTCTTCCTCCTCACTGAGCAGTGGGCCTACCCTGTCCTTGGTGTTCCTCTTGCTTCTAATATACTTATAGAATGTTTTCTTGTTTCCCTTTATGTCTGTGGCTAATTTGAGCTTGTTTTGTGCCTTTGCCTTTCTAATCTTGCCCTTGCATACCTGTATTGTTTGCTTATATTCATCCTTTGTCCGAGTTTCCACTTTTTATATGACTCCTTTTTTATTTTTAGATCATGCAAGATCTCCCGGTTCAGCCAAGATGGTCTGTTGCCATACTTTCTATCTTTCCTACGCAGTAGATTAGCTTGCTTCTGGGCCCTTAATAATGCCCCTTTGAAAAACTGCCAACTCTCTTCAGTTGTTTTTCCCTTAGGGTATGTCTAGACTACATGCCTCTGGCGACAGAGGCATGTAGATTAGACTACCCGTCATAGGAAAATAAAGCGCTGATTTAAATAATCGCCGCTTCATTTACATTTAAATGGCTGCCGCACTGAGCCGATCAGCTGTTAGTCGGTTCAGCGTGGTAGTCTGGACGCTCTACTGTCGACATCAAAGGCATTTTTTTCTATGCCGGGTAGCCTAATTTACATGCCTCTGGCGATAGAGGCATGTAGTCTAGACATACCCTGAGTCTTGCTTCCTATGGTACCTTACCTACCTGCTCTCTGAGCTTACCAAAATCTGCCATCCTGAAATCCAGTGTCTCTATTTTGCTGCAATCTGTTGCAGAAGGAGTTGAGTCCAAGTCATTTAATTCCCAGGCTTGTGCACTAGTCACTGAACCCCACTTCTTGTATATTTACTGGGGATATGGATGGTGTGTATAAAGTCTATCCCTCTCATCACCCCTGACGGACTAGGTCAGTCTTCATCCTGCTTCTTTTGGGACACAGCTGTAGATTCAGTCATTCTATTGCAGTTATCCAGTAGTGTAGCTAAAGAAATAAACTGTCAGTCAAATCAGTGCTATTCTTGCTGGCTAGCGGCCCCATTAAAGGCACTTCATTCAATCCATATTCAGTTCTAACACTGAATTAAAGGAGCTGTGGGCCAGCTTGCAGAACATGAGGCTGATTGGCATTTTCCTCCTGCAGAAGAGATACACCTGAACAGAAACAGAGTTTATGAAATGAAAATTTGCACCTATGTCAGAGAAACTGAGTGAATGAAAATGTCATATGTTCCAAGCCAGGTGAGGGAACAACAGAAATATCAAACTCCACCAAAAGAATGATAGAGCAAGCGTTTTGGTGATGTCCTTTCTTTAGTCTGAAAGGATCATTCGTATTGAAACTTGTCACTTGTAAGGGACATTTCCAGGTCACATCTCTTTAAAGATTATTGCATTTCAAAGTTTTAAAGGAGCCATGGCTCTATCACTTAAAATTAAAGCAAAATTGACACTGATAATCCTATTGTACTTTAGATATATTTTAAAGCGGATGGTCCCAAAAGAGACATGGGAGTCAAAACATCTGGCTTCCATTTCTCGGTCTAAGCTTGCTTCATGGTCCTGGATAAATAATATAGGAAGCAACTTTTATTTCATGTGCCGGAGTATTTGCATTGAATGATACGAATGCTTGTACTCTGCATGTGCGCAATATGAGCATAGACAAGTCTCTGGTTTCCACAGGCACATGGAAGTCCCCGTTTGTGGATGCATGTGGGTAGATAATCACATTTCCAGTCATGTGCATGCCCCCTATGTAAAACAGAACATCATTAAAAGCAGGGCAGTGTGCCTTGGTTTCCCCATCCATAGTAGGAGGAGATCTTTTAGGGTACGTCTAAACTACATGGCTCCGTCGACGGAGCCATATAGATTTGTTTGTTTGGCAAAGGGAAATGAAGCTGCGATTTAAATAATCGCGGCTTCATTTACATTTACATGGCTGCTGCGCCGAGCCGACAAACAGCTGATCAGCTGTTTGTCGGCTCAGAGCGCTAGTCTAGACGCTTCCCTGTCGAAATGAAAGCCTTTTATCGACATCCCCGGTAAACCTCATCCTACGAGGCATAACGGGGATGTCGATAAAGGGCTTTCAGATCAGCGTGGAGCGTCCAGACTAGCGCGCTGAGCCGACAAACAGCTGATTAGCTGTTTGTAGGCTCAGCGCGGCAGCCATGTAAATTTAAATGAAGCCGCGATTATTTAAATCACGGCTTCATTTCCCTTTGCCTACAACCCTCATCTACATTACTCCATTGATGGAGCCATGTAGTCTAGACACAGCCTTAGGGTATATGTCTTCATGGTACGGTTAGCCCACGTACATGGTTAGATTAGTCTGGCCCAGTGCAAGTGTGTCCACAGCAAAGGCCGACCTGCACTACTGTGTCCTCACTGTTTTTGCACTCCATGGTTCTTTCTGTCAAGGTGCTCTCGGCTTTTTTTCCCCCAGTCAGGAAAGCACAGGCTCTAATATTTCCCCACCCCATCCTATCCAGACAGGTAAACAAGCCTAAGGGTAACACTGGTTCAGAGGCTTTCTGTGTGGAAGTGAGGTATATTGGCCAAAACCACAGGCAGCAGGTAGAACAGGCTGGGGGAGGTTAAGCCTTCCCAAACAGCCAGCCCACTGCCATAGGAACACGCTGCCACTGAAAGGGTGAGTACTGCAGCCACGGCCCCACCCGCACTCCACCCTGAGACCAGTCTGTGCTCATCCCTTTCCACCAAGACTCTGTCTCTTCCCATCCCTGCTCTGCCCACATGGGAATCTCATGGGACGAGGTGAAGCGGTGCATACAAATCGTGAGTCGCAGGTGAGGGAGACTTCTGAAAGGGGAACAAATGGGGTTGGATGTGGAGCAGGGATGCGGCTTTGGGTGGAAGAAAGCTGAGCTGGCACAGACCTCGGGACAGGGACAGGGTCTGGATACATGCAGCCTCCCCAAATGGAGGAGTCACACACAAACCACCACTAAAACCTGAGTAAGAGCCGGGGTTAACAATGCAAGGAAGACAAGCTCAGCTACGACAGAATACTGAGATGCTTAGTGTCCCACAGACGTCAATGGGAGATTTGCCATCAATTTCTATGGAGCCAGGATTTAACCCTAAACATTTGCAAAAGACTTTTGAGCTCCTTGGAGGGCACATGCTATAGAAATACAAATAAGGATTATTTCTGAGAACCAAACCATTTTTATTCCAATGGTTTCTGTACTGAGAAGAGATGTAGTATAAAATGGCTAATAATGATAAGTGTTGTAGGAAAGATTAAAATACCTCAGCTGGTGATATAGTGAATAGAGGGGCTCTCTCTCTTATCCATTAATGCTTGTCAGCTTTTGAGGCTACTGAAACAAAACAGCTGTATAATTAAGGATAGGTGAACCAATTAGAATGGACTCAAATGTATGCTTAAGACTACACCTAAAGCATCTAATTTTTGAGTTCTAAGGCTTGGTCTACACTTAAAAATTGGATTGACCTAGGTTTATCATTAAAGCTGAGAAAAATTGAGCACTGTAATAGATGCAGCTGGGTCAAGAACATTTTCCCATCAATCTAACTATTAACTCTTAGGGCTTGTCTACACTACAGAGAAGATCGACACTGGGGTTCGAATTAATGAGTCTAATGAAGAGCCGTTAATGTGAACCATCGACACCAGTACTTCTATTCCTGATGAGGAGTAAGGGAAGCCAACGGGAGCACGTGCTCCCGTCGACCTCCTGCTGTGTGGATGGTGCAAAAATACTATTTAAGATACTTCGACTCCAGCTACGTGATTAACGTACGGGCCTGAGCACAGCTAAAACAGATAGATCAACAGGGGTTTCCTGATTCAAATGCAGAGGCTAGGATACTGATTTGCAGGCTTAGCATGCTGGTGTTAGACGGGGCCATGGATAGACTTGCTGAGCCCCTGGAGAAGGTGGGAGGTGGTCTGGCTCCATGTCCTTGGAAAAGGGCAGGGCCTTGTGTGAAAGGGATGGTGATATGGCTAGCCTCCAGCAGCGATTTAAAGAGCCCAGGGCTCTGACTGCTACTACCATTTCAGTAGCAATGGTGGTGTCTGAAAGTCCTGTACCATTTTAAAACACTGGGCCCTGGGGCAGCTGTCTCCTTTGCCTCTCTGCTATGGGAGGTCCTGACAGGAGAAAACTAGGAGAAGCTGGTGAGAGGCTTGGGCTACACTTAAAACTTAGGTTGACACAGCTATGGCCCTCAGGGTGTGAAAAATCCACATCCTAAGTGCTGTTATAGGCTAACTTAACCCCCAGATAGACGCTATTAGACTGACAATAGAATGGTTCCCTCAATGTAGCTACTGCCATCTCTTGGTGAGCTGAAGTTCCGACAGTGGCAGGAAAAACCAGCTGTCACCTCAGTCTGCGTCTACAGTACAGGGTTACAGGGCATAGCTGCAATGTAGTAGCTATGGCTGTGTAGTGCCCATCTCAGAACTATGGCCTGAGTGTAATCCTGAGAGGAAACAGAAAGACAGAACTTCTGAGGCACAGAATTTTCTGGAGTAGCAGTTTCTGAGACGGCAACTGCCTGCCTGCTGTTTATTCCTACTGTATTCAGGGAGCCAGGACTTCACCTCCTGTATATGCTCTTCGTAAATAAACCAGATTATACAGAGATTATACCTAATCTTTATGCTCAATCTCATTGTAACAGAAATGGCCCTGCAAGTACTGTCTATTGGCTAATTTAGGCTACGTCTAAAAAGCACACTATTTCACGATACCGGAAGTATCCCAAAATAGCAATTCTCCATCTTTAAAGATGCCCATTATTTTGAAATATATTTTGAAATAACAGGTGTACTATTTCAGAGTCCTTGTAACTCTCGTTCCATGAGGGTTAAGAGATTTGACAGAATAGCACTTTATTTTGAAATTACCTTGAAATAAGGTACCGTATTTTCCAGCGTATAGGGTGACTGGGCGTATAAGACGACCCACTAATTTTTTAATTAAAAGATAGGGTTTCATCTTATACCCCAGCGCCCCTCCGCCTCCTTTGCTCCCGGTGTCCCTGGTCTGCTGGAGACGGTCCCCAGCAGACCAGAGGCACTGGGAGCAAAGCCGCAGCAGCTTTGCAAAGCCTCGGGGGAAGCCGGCGGCGGGGCATCCCAGGCGCGCCTGGGATGTATACCCGGTGTACAAGACGACCCCCGATTTTTGGGGGATGTTTTTTAACATCAGAGGTCGTCTTGTATGCCGGAATATATGGTACGCAAATTGAATAGCACAAATTGCGTAGCTTATTTCAAGGTAAGGGTGCAGTGTAGAAGCACCCTTATTGGTCCTTAAGGCAACAATACATATAACACTGGCCTATGATTTTGGCTTGTGAAAACAGTACTTTTCCTTCTGCAAGTTCTTGGGCATTTTTACAGCTGGTACAGGTTTGTCTGGCAGGGAAATCCACATCCAAAGAGAGAAAACTATATTTCATGATCAATCCATTAACTAGAAATTTTAAAAAGCATAATCACCATTAGACTTGAGGCAACTTCAGTTTGTTTCTGAACCTAGGTTCCACACTCAGTACCTAGGTTCCACACTCAGAACCTAGGTTCCACACAACTGACGTGGCTTAATTCCCACTACTTCACAGGCAGACATTCCACCAGCAGAAAAAGAGAGTAGATATTTTCCCTAAATTATTCCTGGTGAACTTTTCATTTGGCTCCTATGAGAAGGTTAAGACTTGGGGAACCAATCTGATTCCGTATGCAATTCAACTTATTTCAGTGGAGTTACACCAGGGAAGAATTTGTCTCAGTCACTTTGGCTGTCAGTACACTACTCACAGAATCCTGGAAAACTTTTGAATAATTTAACTCATGCCAGTTTTTCCATCAGAGTTCTGACAGTATTGCTGTGTAATTCTGAGCAAGCCATGTAGGGACCATTCACATGCATAAAGTTACTCAGCACATGTTTACAGGACTAAGCCTTGTGTTTCCTGAGAAACAGATAGGCAGGCATGATTTCTTTTGAAGCATGCTGGTCTCAAGCCATAGAACAGTTTGTATTCACTGACAACTATAATGGCAAACTTTTGTACAGTGCAAAATAGACTAAACATTAATTTTTATGTTTAAGTAAATATAACAGATTCTACTTAATACAGATCTAAGGCAGTGACATACTGTCACATAACAGGCATCCATTTATCACTCACATGGCCTTTATATTATAGCAGCATTGACACTAATCTAGTGCTAGTGCATTCTCAGTGCAGGTGCTAACTCACAGTAAAGGTTAACCACTAGACTTTGCTCAGTTACATGTCTTTATAGGCTTCTTTTTACTCTTCCTAACAGAAATTACTTTGCCTTATGAGGCCTTGAACAATAGAGACATTTTCCACTTGTTTCTCATGTCCTTTGAAATTGTTGTCCTCTATGCCTGCGTCTATGCTCGGAGATGCTGTTAGCCATATGATAAATGTTAGTTCTTCCCTGCTGGAAGGTTTCTGTCTCTCGCTATACAATACATTCCCACTCCTGTTTTATGTTCTTCAGACACTTACAGCCTCTATTTTTTAAAAGTGGCCATAACCATTATGTGTTGTTTGCACATGAATGTATCATTAGTAAAATGGCCAGTTAGACGCATAGGTGGCCATGCATACAGAACATGCTCATTTATAGGGAAATAGGTGTGATTACATGGGCCAATTAGGGACAGGTTCTCCATTCTGTTCCCTGGCCTTTGTGCTATTTGGGAAACAGAGTAACTACAGTCCCTTAGCCAACTTAGGGAAAAGACCAGTGCGCTTAATGTTGGCATGTCAGGCACTTATACCACTCTCCTACCAAACCATAGCAGAGAATGGGAAGGGTCTAGGAAGGGAAAGGTCAGGAAATAGACACAACTATTTTCAGCTGGTGGATGGTACCTTGGAAAACATTCCCAATCTGCATTTGGGGCTCCCACACACAGAGTATCTGGGTGCTAGGGCCAGGCCCTCACTTCTCTCTGCACTGCCTAAGAATCTACTGAGAATGTGCATTTGTGCCCTTCCAGCTTGACTGTGAAGCACTGAAAACTACTCTCTGGAAATGGGTTTCCAACCAGTTATGCATTCATCTTATAGAAGCTCCATCTAGGTTCTGACTCCCTAATACGTTAATGAGAAGGTCATGCAAGACAGTATAAAAAAAAAGTCAAGATAGACCACATCTATCACTTCCCCTTATTCCAGAAGGCTTGTTATCCCATCAAAGAAAGCTATTTAGGTTGGTCTGACAAAATTTGTTCTTGACAAATCCATGTTGACTGATAGTTATCGCTATATTATCTTCTAGGTGTTTGCAAATCAATTGCTTACTTATTTGCTCCATTATCTTTCTAGTTCCTGAAGTTAAGATGAGTGGTCTGTAATTCCCTGGGGCATTCTTATGTCCTCACTTCACTTTTTATAGATGGGTCTATCTTTGCCCTTCTCCAGTCCTCTATAATCTCTCCCATCTTCCATGATTTTTCAAAGAAAATAGCTAATAGCTCAGATACATCCTAAGGGTATGTCTACACTTGCAGCCTATTTTGGAATAAAGCCCTATTTTGAACTACCTGTTAAACCTCATTGCAGGAGGAATAACAGGTAGTTTGAAATAGGGCTTTATTTCGAACGCCCGTTTCACTGCTGCGTTTAGACATGAGCAGTTACTTCGGGCTTGTAAATTTTAAAAATGGCGCCTGGCCGGGAAGATGCAAATCAATCACGGGGTATTTAAATACTGGGCTTGAGTTGCAATTCCGAATGCCTACATTTGCAGCCCTATTCTGAAATAGGCTGAAAGTGTAGACATACCCTAAAATATTCAAGTTGCTGACTGAAGAGGTATTTCATTAGGTCCTAGCTGAAGACATCTCACTTCTTTAAATACATTTCAACTTGTTCTTTTCCTATTTTAGCCTGTAATCCTATCCTATTTGCACTTGCTTTCACTATATAATCTTTTTCTGGTGAAAACTGAAAAAAAAAAGTCATTTAGTACTGCCATTTCTGTGTTTTCTTCATTGTTCCTCCCCCACATTAAGTAATTGGCCTTCCCTGTCTCTGGTCTTCCTTTTTCCTTTAAATGTATCTGTAGATTGATTTCTTGTTACTTGCTTTATGTCTTTAACTAGTTTAATCTCATTTTGTGCCTTGGCCTTTCTAATTTTGTTCCTAGATACTTGTATTATTGACTTATGTTTATTCTTTGTAATTTGACCTAGTTTCCATTTTTTGTAGGAGTCTTTTTTGAGTTTCAGATCATGGAAGATCTCCTACTTAAACCAGGATGGTTTCTCGCCATACTTCCTATCTTTCCTAGGAAGTGGAATAGTTTGTTCTTGTGCCTTTAATAATATTTCTTTGAAAACCAGCCAACTCTCTTAAACTGTTTTTCCCCTTAGACTTGCTTCCCATGGGCTCTTACCTACCAACTCCCTGAGTTTGCTAAAATCTGCCTTCTTGAAACCCATTGTATTTATTGTGTTTTCTTTCCGACCTTTCCTTCAATTCATGATCTCTGCTATTTCATGATGATTTTCACCTAAGCTGACTTCACCATAAGCTCTCCATGTTTTGCACACTAAAATGTTTTCTCGTCTAGAAAGCCCAAAGTCTTTTTATGGAGACAAGTCCCAGCCTGTGCCCAAAGTTTCCCCAATTAAGTACCTTGTTTTCTAACATTTTGCTTCTGTTCAGTTACTGGTCTCATATTATCTGTATATCTCCCTTCTCAGGAGTAGTTGTTTCCTCCAGGATACTTCAGCTACATTTAGACTACAAAGAAAAGTCAGAAAAAGATACACAAATAATCGTGGTTTGCAATTTGTGTATCTTTTTCCACTTTTCATTTGAAAGAGGCTTTTCCAAAATTTGGCGAATCTACATGGCACCAAATTTTGGAAAAATCTGCTCTTTCGAGTCATCCCTTCTTCCTCATACAATGAGGTTTACAGGGATGACAAAAGAACACATCCATTTTTCCAAACAATTTTCTGGAAAAACAGATGCATTCCTTGGACACAGCTTTGCTTTTCTGGGATACCTGCAGTATCCCAGAAAAGCACTGCAGTCTAGACGTAGCCTTCCTTAGGCTAGGTCAATACTAGACCTGGAAGGTCAGTTTCCAGTACACAGCTCCAGCAACATAAATAACGTAGCTGGAGTCAATCTGCCTTCAACTGTGCTTGGTGCCATTCCCACAGCGGGGAAATCGATGGAAGCAAATGCTTCTGTCAGTTTCCCTTACTCCTTGTGAGGAGTAGGAGTACTGGCACCAACTGGAGGCACCCCTAGTATTTGATTTAGTGAGTCTTTACTAGACCCTCTAAATTGAATACTAGAAGATTGATCTCTGGCACAGCAAGTGAAGACATGGCCTTAGTGTTCCCACCTTGAATATTATTTCTCCTCTTGCTACTATTCAATGAACTAGGTCTGATTCATATCTTTAGGTGTGCATATATTTTTTCACTCATGTGACAGTACATGTGAGATAGAAGGGAATCTGGGAGCAGTCAGGAAATGAGACTGAGTAGAGGAAGCTGGGGAGAGGACAATATGCTACTGGTTGGGCAAAGAGATTGGAAGTTGGACAAGAATTCTGAGACATGGAGACCGGGATTGGGATGATGCAGCAGGAGTGGGGTAGAGACTGGATTGATATAAGGGCAGGTTAGAAGGGGTAAGATAGGAGGAAGTCAGGCTTCAAGGGAACAGACAGAAGGACCCGTGCCTAGTAAAGCCCATCCCACACCAGAACTAGGAGTGAAACTCAAGATTCCCGAATGTCACCATTTCTCTGCTGTCAGCAAAAATCTGTGAAATCCACTGGCATATTGTGTGTCTCATACCCTCTTGTATTGGTCCCCATCAAAGATGACAACCTACTACTGTGATCTGACACTCGGTTAGTCATTGAAACGACCACATGCACTAATTGTGTGTTTCTCATTTTCTATGTCTGATTGGCAAAGAAATTGGGTTCTCACAGCAGCAACTGAGATCATTGCGGTCTGTGGTTTGAATATATAATGCTAAGTACTCTGAAAATATTAGGTCCCAAATTGGGCACCTAAAATCATTGGGCACTTATAACTTTTATTTCTCTGTGTGCTATGCTTCCCATCTCTAAAATGAGGCTAATCCCAGCCCCTCATCTCACAAGGGTGTTGTAAAAATAAATAACGTTGGCAAAGCTCTCAGAAACCTAGCGGTGAATACCCTTGATTCTGTCTTCAGAGCAGGGTTTGAATTGTGCACAGCAAACAAAGCCTGGGGTCATATATTGAACAATGAGAAGGAAATAAAATATTGATTTGCTGCATATTAATTAAGCACCATCCATCATGTGCACTGAATGAGGCAGGGATCCCAAAATAGAATGTTATAATGTAATTAAAGACTGCCAAAATGCAAAAACATCAGAGGGTGCATTATCATAGAATCATAGCAATATAGGAGTGGAAGGGGCACTCAAGAAGTCATTAAGTCCAACCCCCTGTATGAAGGCAGGACCAAGTCAGCCTAGACCATTCCTGATAGATGTTTGTCCAACTTCTTTTCAAAAGTTTGTAGGGGTGGGAATCTCCCTTGGAAGCCTGTTCCAAAGTATAACTACCCTTATAGTTAGAAAGCTTTTCCTAATATCTAACATAAATCTCCCTTGCTGAAGATTAAGCCTGTCACATCTTATCCTACCTTTAGTGGAGATAGAAAACAGCTGATCACCAGCCTCTTTCAAACATCTCTTAACATATTTGAAGACTGTCATCAGGTCCTCCCCTCCCCCCCTCCCCCGCTTCAGTTTTTTCTCAAGACTAAACAAGCCCAGTTTATTTAACGGTCCTTTCCTCATTGGCTGCGGGACAGACAGCCACCACAGGCCCTGAGGCAAGGTGGGGAGGAGGCCTGGCTCCATGCCCTAGAAGGGGTGGGGCCTTGGGCACAGAGGGCAGGGCCTCAGGCAATCAGCCCTTAGCACCGTCCAGACCGTGGCTTCTCACCCTGTCCTCATAGCCGCGCATAGTGATGTTCTGGCGGCAATCCAAAGGGGCGGCCACAGTTGCAGCGACGATGGCCAGAAGCTGTGGGCCCCTTTGACTCTCTGGGCCCTGAGCAATTGCCCCTTTTGCCCTTCCCCCCATGTTGGAGGGTCTGCTCACAGGTCAGGTTTTCTAAGCCTTTGATATTTTTTGTTCTCTGAACTTTCTTCACTTTGTCTACATCTTTCCTAAAGTGTAGCACTCAGAATTGGGCACAGTACTCCACCTGAGGCCTCACAAGCACAGAGCAAGACAATGATTTCCAACTTCTTATACACAAAACTTCTGTCCATACAAATGCTATTAGCCTTTTTTTTTTGCAGCTGCAACACATTGCTGATACAAATTCAGTTTTGATCCATTACCACCCACAGATCCTTATCAGCAGTACTACTCCCTAGCCAGTTATTCCTCATTTTGTAGTTGTGCATCTGACTTCTCCTGCCTAAGTGAAATACTTTGCATTTTTCTTTATTGAATTTCATCTTGTTGAATTCAAACCAATTTTCCAATTTGTCAAGGTTGTTTTGAATTCAAAACCTGTCCTCCAAAATGCTTGAAAGCACACCAGCGTGGTATCACCTGCAACTTTTATAAACATGCTCTCCACTCTCTTACCCAAGTTACTAATACAAATATTGAATAGTATCAGACTCAGGACCGCACTAGATAGGCCCTTCCTTTTAATAGTAAACTATTGATAAGTCGTCTTTAAGTATGGTCGGTGATCTTTTGTCACTTTCCCCCTGGGAACCTAGTTTAAAGCCCTTCTCAACAGGTTAACAAGTTGGTGTTCAGAGATGCTCTTCCCCTTCTTGGTCAAGTAGGCCCCCTGTCTTCCAAGCTGACCTTCTTCCCATAAAAGCATCCCATGGTTGAGGAATCCGAAGACTTTCTGTCTACACCATCTGTGCAGAAGTCCCGCACTGGCCCCAGACTCCATACTGCGCAAGAGCCCCCTCTGGGGACTCCTGTACTTTTCAAAGCTGGCACTCTGCGCAGAGCCCAGGCTCCACCTGGCATTTCAAAATGGCAACACACACTGAGCCCAGGGTCAGCTGGGGGCCCCCCAGCTGATCCGAGGCTCCAAACCGCATTGAAATGCCATGCGGAGCCCAGGGCTCTGGGTGACATTTCAAAGCGGCTTGGAGTTCAGGATCAGCTGGGGACTCCCCAGCTGATCCCAGGCTCCACACGGCATTTCAAAGCAGCAGCACCACTTGAAGCCCAGGATGATCCCAGGCTCCAGGCGACGCTCCTGCTTTTAAGTACCCCCCTTTTCTCCCCTTCCCTTGTTGCTGTTATCTGATAGAGGCAGCTAGGGGCGGGGGAAAGGGGGGGGCAGGGGGAAGCAAGCAGTCGACTATCCTGTCGACTAGTCAACTTGTCCTTTACATCCCTACTGTGTATAAGCCTCCAGGATCAGGCAGAGGAAGAGATAGCAATGATGTTGGTGACATGCACTTTTCCTCCTAGGCTGGGTTCTTCCTTGTACAGTAAATGCCACTTACGGAAACAAACAAACAAACAACCCTCCCCCACACAACCTGACCTCACTGACTCTTTCTGCTTGTGAACTCCCACAGTCACCCAGCTGCCTTTGTCATACCAGCCACATGTCTGTTTCCTGTGTAACCTTAATTCTGGCATTTCTTAAATTTTGAGTACATGAATTTGTGCAACCTTAACGATATTTTAGAACATAGTTTTTGTACATTATATGTATTTGATCAATTTCTGTGGCGCAATGTTGCCTGGCACTATAATTTGAGATGACAGAAATTTCCTGATTATCATTTTCAGTGAAATCATATCCCTCCTCAAATGTGACATCTGGAGGGGACATTATCTTTAGACCTGAAACCATCAAAGACTCCAGACAGCTGTCCGAGACACACCACATTAGCCCAGAGACACTAATGATGCCAGGGGGAAAGAAAACTGTGGCACATAATTAATTTATGCCAGCACTGTTAAATACACTTGCTGTCCTATATATAGAAGCTTACACTGGAAGAAGGAGGAAAGCCAGGAGTTGCCTTTGTCTACAAATATCTTGGGTTTCCAAGTATATAAAGACGCAAAGAATGTATCAGAATACCAAAGTCATTTACCAACAAGCCTATTCCAAAGTACATTTTTCTGTCTATGGAAATTCAGGAGACACAGCCTGACTTCTGGTCAGTTGAATTTCACATATGCCCCACATCTTTGACACTGGCTTCTGTTCTCCTATGTACATTAAAAATGTGATGGCAAGTTTTGCAAGAGTAGTGGTTTGCCCCAGTGTCTTGGCTACTGGTAATTTCCCCTCCTCTGCATGGTGTTGTCCAACTGGCAGCTGCTGTATGAATACAGTTCACAAAGTGCTTTTGTAGTCTTCAGAAAGAAAGGTATTACAAAAGGAAAATATTATTCATCACCACTTCACAATTGCCTTAACCACCCTGCTGACATTCCATGCGCTGTATATGCTACTTGAAACACAGAGGGCTTTTTCAAAAGCAACACATTCTTTAGCAAATCATCTGTGGAATGTAAGAGGAGCACTTTCTGCACTGGCCACTGTGAAATGCAGAGGTAACCCAACGGTCTGACCTTACCAAAATAAAACATTCCACTGCACACACAGTTCTCTCCCTAAGGAGAGGGTGAATGAGAGGACAAATCACATGACAGATCCAGATTGGTCCCATTGCTTAATGAACTACTGGCAGGCACTCAGACACACCAATGTTAAGGACAGAACAAGGACCTATATAGTTTTAAATAGGTTTGTGTGTTTCATATCCCCTTTGGTGTCCAGTTCACAAAGGATATGAATCTGCTGTAGCACTCAGTTGAGGAGTTGGACCCTCAAGCTCATTCTATAGATGCTCCTGCCTTTAGCCCTAGAGGATCCCTGGTCAGTCTCTAGCTGTAGTTATTCCACAAATATTTCCATGCATAGAATAAAAAGGGAGAAATTAAATCTCACAGAGGCTGTGAAATATTCAAAGTTGTCAGATTAAACAGGAGTGATATTTACAGAATCTTACTTACATTAAAGGTTCTGTGATAGCAGGGGTGAGTTTCTGAGGTTCCTTCTATCTCTTAGTATGTCCTAGGAAAGACAGATCAAGAAAAACAGAATGAGGCCCATTTCCTGAAGTGTAGGTATAAAGAAATTAAGTAAGAGAAATTCTCATCTGGCATCTGACATTACTAAAAGGTGTTAATAGAAAGCTTAATGGTTTCCTATACTGCTGGAATAATCAAATTATAATTAATCAAAAAGTAGAACTGGTCAAAACTTTTCAGATACAGAATACTAAATGTTGATGGGATACGGAAAAAATGTTGAAAATATTATCTTTATTTACCGTGTCAAAGAAAGGGGGTGTAATATTAAAGGACAATCTGTTATGAAGTTCATGGTGGATAAGTCCATCAATAGCTGTTAGCTAGGTTGAGCAGGGATGCAATTCCATACTCCGAGTATCCCGAATCCAGAGCTGTCCTTATCCATATGCAGAATGTGCAGCTACATAGAGTATCCACACATTTGGGGTACCCTGGGGTCTTTATATCAACCTTCCTGCATCTTTCTATCCCTGTTCTGTGGCTCTGCTTCCTCTGGAGAGGATCTAAGTTAACTTAAAAGTGAAAAAACCTGCCAGAATTATTGGCAGAACACTGACCCTGTGAAAGAGCCATTCAAGTGGTAATGAAGCCATTTAACAGGCATTTGCCAACCTCAGGTCTATCCTGCCAGTTTTTTAATTTACTGAGTTAGTTCTACAGGACCTGAGTTTAAAATTTGCTTTAAATATTTCATTCATGCTTTGCTGAAGATTATACAATCATCCTCATCACCCCCCACCCGGGGCTGTCATTGGGAATAAAGGTCCCAGATTAATCGATTGTAAAGGCCCCATAAATTCTAAAGTTGCCCCTGCCCTACCCTCTGCTAGCTGGAAGCAGGGAGCGGATACCAGGGGATGCATTACATGACAGTTGCCTGTTCTCTTCATTCCCTGAAGCCCCTGGCATTGGACACTGTCAAAAGACAGCATATTGGGCTAGATGGACCATTGGTCTAACCCAGTATAGCTGTTCTTATATTCTGATAAAGATACCTGGTCAAAAGAGATTTGTTGACAAGACAAAAATTTCCTTCTCATTAATTGGAGGATTTTCCCCTTCCAAATTAAACCGACACAAAGCCAAAACTAATAATTCAACTATGTGTCTATAACAGACTTGAATCTTGAAAGCTCTTAAGCATATTCATTATTTTCCATGTGTGATTAGTTCTACTCAGTTCTCTGATCTGGTTTTAAGCAACTATTCAGAGAATTGTTAGCAAAATTGAAGAGCCTTCCCTCCCACCCCCTGCACACAAGGGCTGTGTCTACATTGGCATCCCTTTCCGGAAAAGGGATGCTAATGAGACACTTCGGAATTGCAAATCCGCGGGGGATTTAAATATCCCCCACGGCATTTGCATTTACATGGCTGCCGCTTTTTTCCGGCTCGGAGTTTTTGCCGGAGAAAAGCGCCAGTGTAGACGCGATTTTCCGGAAAATAAGCCCTTTTCCGGGAGATCCCTTATTCCTACTTGAATAAGCAAAAACAGCGGAAGAGCAAACGCATTCCCTGGACACAGTGGAGTTTTTCCAGGATACCAGAGGTATTCTAGATGTACCCTGAGTTAGGCAGACATGTGACCCAACTTTTACAATGGATGACCTAACTAGACAAGCACTAGCATGGCAACCAAGAAGCGATTACCAGAAGTCAGTTGGTAGCGTGACAAGTAATATCATCCACTACCTGACAATCAAATGACCCAAGGAGAGACTGGAAAGAAATCCTTTCTACGTTTAGCATGGAGCTGAGATTACCATGTTTGTAATGTTATGACTGTCTGTTCCAGATATAGAGGTTTATTGTATTCTACTGTAACCCCCCTGGGCGCCTGATGTTTTCACCCAAAAGAGATCCTGAGCACCCCAGTGGTGATGGTGTTTAGTTGGGGAAAGCCCTATCCACCCCCTTGCTGCAGTCCCTTGCTCATAATGAATGTAAAATGGTGGTGCCTCCACCTGGCTGGCCTTGTACACACACACTGGTGTGCCTTGAGAGCCTCCAGGAACATACTCATTCCAAAATAAATCTGGATCTAATTCCAGAACAACTACAAATCATATACATCTAATGGAACACTTTAAAATAAACAATCTTTACTTAACTTAACTAAACAGGGATTAACAGATTAGCAATGAATAGCATTAACCAAACACATAACAATAATTGAAGCTTATATAGCTAACATTTGTACAACAGTGACCTCACCCCAGAGTGTGCACACCCCTGGACTCCGAGTCCCAGACACTTGCTTGTGTTGGCGCGCTGATGGTGCAGCTATAGTGGAGATTCTGTCCAGGCTAAACAGCAGCTCTGTCCCAGGTAGCACTTTTTTCAACAAGGCCCCAAATTTACTGCCTCATGCTGTGCCTATGGGAAGCAGCCTGCTAAATCTCAGTTCCAACAGGCATCTAGTCCGGGTCTGTAGGTGCACTCCAACAACCCCTGGACTGGATCAATGTCATTGGCAGCAGCCTGCTCCGCCTTCGGTTCCAAACTCCAAGGCAGAGTCCCAGGATACGTCTAGACTACATGCCTCTGTCGCCAGAGGCATGTAGATTAGGCTACCCGACATAGTAAAATGAAGCGGCGATTTAAATAATCGCCACTTCATTTAAATTTACATGGCTGCCGCGCTGAACCAACAAACAGCTGATCAGCTGTTTGTCGGCTCAGCGCGATAGTCTGGACGCGCGGGTGTCAACATCAAAGGTATTTGTCGACCACCCAGGTAATCTTCATCCCAGGAAGCATACCTGGGTGGTCGACAAATACCTTTGATGTCGACACCCGTGCGTCCAGACTATCGCGCCGAGCCGATAAACAGGTGATCAGCTGTTTGTCGGCTCAGCGCGGCAGCCATGTAAATTTAAATGAAGCGGCGATTATTTAAATCGCTGCTTCATTTTACTATGTCGGGTAGCCTAATCTACATGCCTCTGTCTCCAGAGGCATGTAGTCTAGACATACCCCCAGACTGCCAGGCCTCTGTTCTCCATGCACATGGAGAGAGGCAGTCCTCTCCCACACGAGAGTCCTTCCTTCCTGTTTTTCCCAAGGGCTCATGGGAATTGTTGTCTGGATTGTAGCACACAGGGTCTTTTCAGAATAAAACAGAGGCCCCTTTAGTAAGGGGTCTACACTACTAATTCAATGTCCAGTCCTCTGAGTCTGGTATCTTAGAAACCACTGACTCCTCGACATCAGAACAGCAGCTTTTATTCAGATCCTTTAACATAGCTCATTGTCACCATTGGTGCTTTTCTTTTGTTTTACCCTGCACAAGATCAGTATCTAGCTTATTCAATGTTGTTTCTGCTACATAGGTCAAAATGGGCTTCATCTGTAAAGTTCACATATGGGAAAGAAATCCTCTGTCGTCCAAGTCTGCTTAGCCCAGTGCAGAGAGAAGAGCTATTTGCAAACTTTCTATGTCCATCTGGTCCAGGACACGAATTTCAGAAATTCCTGGGGTATTTCTGTTTGTTTATTTATTGATTTATAGTAGGCAAGCCCTTCACAGGTTAGGCATAAAAACTAGATCAGGATTGAAGTTTGCTCAGAATTTTTTCTCGTCAAAATGGAAATGTCCATTTCCGAGAACATTGTGGGGGCTTTTTCTCAAAAAAGGGGAAACATTTCATAAATTGATCAGTTTTCAACAAATGAAAACTGGAATGTCAGCCAAAAATAAAATTCCTGACCTGGTCTACTCATAACTCTTCTAAGAGGCAGAAAAGTATTGTCTCCATTTTATGGATGGGGAAACTAAGGGTGTGTCTACACTGCAGGGCTTAACTCGAAATAAGTTATGCACATTGAGCTACATCAATTGCATAGCTTATTTTGAAATAGCTTATTGAGAAATAGAGAGCGTCTACACAGCACTTATTTCAAAATAGAGCACTCTTCCTCCAACTTCCCCTATTCTGTGAACAATGAGGCTGTGTCTAGACTGGCAAGTTTTTCCGCAAAATCAAATGATTTTGCGGAAAAACTTGCCAGCTGTCTACACTGGCCGCTTGAATTTCCGGAAAAGCACTGACGATCTCATGTAAGATCGTCAGTGCTTTTCCAGAAATACTATGCTGCTCCCATTTGGGCAAAAGTCTTTTTCCGAAAGACTTTTGCCCAAAAGGGCCAGTGTAGGCTGCATAGGAGTGTTTTCCGCAAAAAAGCCCTGATCGCGAAAATGGCGATCGGGGCTTTTTTGTGGAAAACTGTGTCTAGATTGGCCACGGACGCTTTTCCGCAAAAAGTGCTTTTGCGGAAAAGCATCCTGCCAATCTAGACGTGCTTTTCCGAAAATGCTTTTAACGGAAAACTTTTCCGTTAAAAGCATTTTCGGAAATTCATGCCAGTCTAGACGTAGCCTGAGGGTTACAGGAGTTGGAGTAAGAAGTCCTCTAGCTTGACAGTATGTTGACATTATTTTGAAATAACCGCCTGGTGTGTTGACACGGACTAACTTATTTTTGAATAGCGCTAGTTATTTTGAAATAGTGTTTCAGTGTAGACATATCCTAAGACACAAAATACTAATGTGACTGTGGAACCAAGGACTTCTTACTCATATCTCTGAGCCTTAATCAAAATCTTAATCTTCTCTGCTCAGAATCAAGGTTTTTGGCTTTGGGGAGGCATAGTACAGAATCTAGTCCACACTCAACTTGTGTTATTAATAAATAATAATAATACATACCAATTCTATTATTTAATATTTCTATTGTTCAAGCATCTAATGACCTCTACTCTGCACTAGTTAGGCCTCAGCTGGAGTACTGTGTCCAGTTCTGGGTGCCACATTTCAAGAAAGATGTGGAGAAATTGGAAAGGGTACAGAGAAGAGCGACAAGAATGATTAAAGGTCTAGAGAACATGACCTATGAAGCCAGGCTTCATGAACTGGGCTTGTTTAGTTTGGAAAAAAGAAGATTAACGGGGGACATGATAGCGGTTTTCAAATATCTAAAAGGGTGTCACAAGGAGGAAGGAGAAAATTTGTTCCTCTTGGTTTCTGAGGACAGGACAAGGAGTAATGGGCTTAAAGTGCAGCAGGGGAGGTTTAGATTGGACATTAGGAAAAAATTCCTAACTGTCAGGGTGGTCAAATATTGGAATAAATTGCTAAGGGAGGTGGTGGAATCTCCCTCTCTGGAGATATTTAAGAACAGGTTAGATAGACATCTGTCAGGGATGGTGTAGACGGAGCTTGGTCCTGCCTTGAGGGCGGAGGGCTGGACTCGATGACCTCTCGAGGTCCCTTCCAGTCCTATGATTCTATGATTCTATGACCTCAGCCAGGTTGTCTCTACCACACTAGGTCCTATACAAATATACATTCCCTGCACCAAATGAGCTTGCAAACTAAAAGAGGGGACTTGCTTATGTGTGAATAAAATAACCTTTGTGAGTGACCTGCAAACTATATCAAGTAAGTAGAATCAGAGTCCTGATGTACAGGCAAGAAGAGCTAAACACAGTGGCATATGCAGAGATTCTATATAACCTGTGAAAGAGACAATATATCCCATATAAGATCTGGCTCCAACTCTCACTAAACCAAATAGAAAGACCTTCACTCACCTTAATGGGAGTTAGAAGGTCTTTGTGCTTTGCCCTCCTCCTAGCAAATGCTGCTTTTTTTGGTCATCAAACATTTTAAACGCCAATTTTTGATTTTCTGAATGCCATAGATCAGGAGCACCGGCAATCTTCATGGGCCCCCTGGGCAAGGTGTGAGGAGCCCAACTCCATGGTCTCAGAAAGGACAAAGCCTTGGGCAGAAGGGGCAGGGCAGAGGGCAGCCAGCTTTCTGCACCGCGTGGTGCATGGCACACTTCCCCAGTCCTCAGAGTGTGTGGTGCAGCATTCCAGCGGTGATTTAAAGGGCCAGGTTCTTCGGCTTCCAGCATTGTCACAGGATAGCCAGGAGCCCCAGGCTCCTGCATCGCCAGGCCCCCGGGGCAGTTGTCCTCTTTGCCCTGCATCAATGGGCCTGCTGAAGATTGTTATCCATCCGGCCCAAAGCTGGCACAAGACTTAGATTGGGGAGTTTAAAAACATTTGGCTTGTTTACATTTCACCTCAAACTCAAACACACAGAAGCTGTATTTGCCAATGTAAAAGACACAAATGAGGGTGGGGGAATCATTCAGATCACACCAAAAAATGAAGCTCTTTTGTTGATCTGCCATTCTAACATGTCTTAATCTCCTTGTTCTGTAGCATGCGGGAGGAAGGCCAAAATCTACCTAGAAGAATTTAGTGTGCCCACTTTGTGCTGATACCAGCATTCCATAAAGCCTCCTTATCCTTCTACAAAACCAAGGCGCTGTTCCAGAAACGGCAGGGTTTTGAAATACAAGTTTGACACTTTGCCCATAGTTTATCTGTAACATTCCTTTAAGTTTTGTATGCTGCCAACAGAGCTTTGAAGAATATAAACTAAAAAAGATAGGAGGAGATAGGAAGAAACAGAAGGAGATGGAAGTTGCCAATATTTTTTGGAGCCAAAATTGTTTCATGGCAGAAGAGGACTCTGTTCCAACACAAAGGGCTTGAAAAAAATGGACTATTTCAGTGCTTTCCAGTGAGTCAGCTGGGTAGGACACACTGGCAGTTTTGACAGTCCCCGATCACGGAGACTTTTGCAGGCAAGCACGCCTGTTGGCACCCAAAGGGATGCAGACCTGATTCAGATTAAGGGAATACATGCTACATCCTCACCATGATGGCATCCGGCCCTGTCTGGACCAATGTTCCTCCTAATCTTTTCCATCCATGTGCAGATTTTTTCCATTCATGCACAGAATAATTTTTATGTGCACTGAAACACATATGAATGTGCAACACCAGTAGAAACAAAAAACGTAGCTGTGGGGCGCTCTGCTAATCCACTGGGGGGGGGGGGGAGGTGGCATCTGAATTTCTTCTGAGTGGCTGAAGAAAGCCATGCTCGGGGCTTTGCCGGCAAAAAGCGCCAGTCTAGACGGGAATCTTTTGGAAAATAAAGGCTTTTCCGAAAGGTCCCTTATTCCTCTTAAAATAAGGAATAAGGATCTTTTGGAAAAGGCTTTATTTTCCCAAAGATCCCCGTCTAGACTGGCGCTTTTTGCCGGCAAAGCCCCGAGCCGGAAAAAAGCGGCAGCCATATTTATGCAAATGAAGCGGGGGAGATTTAAATCCCCGCTTCATTTGCAATTGCGATGTGTCTAATTTGCATCCTTTTATGGAAAAGGGATGCAGTCTAGACACAGCCCTAGAATTTGTCCCAAAAGGGACTTAGCCTGACCTACGGTTGCCAACTCTGACTAAAGCTGATCCAGGAGAATTCCTCCCTTCCCCATGATGTAATGTCATTTTCTTAAGACTATTGTACTGAAATCTCCAGCATTGCTTTCATTAGTGTCTTGGAGATTGATGCTGATTCCAGGTGATTCCAGGCCAATCCTGGAGGGTTGGCAACCCTAGCCTGGCCTCCTGTCTATTACATGCCAGAGAACCCCTTTCATTCCTGTAATAGGCCCATAACCTCTGGACGAGAAACTCAAATCCTCAAATCTAATGTCTTAAGTGGAGATTGTACCAGAAGCTGTGACAACAGCACAAGAATGCCAGACAGCTGTGTTCTGATATAGGCTCAAGGAAGAACATGGCCTCATCTAAGGGAAACACGGGAATAGTGGACTCAAGGAGTCCCACTCCAGCTATTCATTGTTGGTGCAGTTTCATGTTAAGCCATGCTTAGTGGTTTTAAACAGATAGCAAACACATGGGCAAACCACGGAGCAAGTGTGTGGAGACCAAGGACCAAAACCTGCTGGTAAAACATGCAACTCCTACTGACAGCAGAAGAAGTCGCACATGCAAATGCCTGTTGAATTTGAATAACTGTAGTCCTTTAAAGATAGCCTTTAATAGTAATCACTCCTAAAAGCATAGGGTCCTATTTTCAAAAGAAGTCAGTAACCATTGTTGGGGTCAGACTTTTGTCTCCCTCCTCTTCCCCCCCAGGGAAAAATTCAAGTTTCTAGCAAAAAACAGAATGGCTGAAAGCGCAACATTTTCTATTTTCAGATAAAAAAGAAATTTTGATTCTGAAAGGCTGCTATGGTACCCCATGAAAGTTGTAGTTCTGGCTCCCATCCTCCTTTGTGAGTGAGGATCAGCAGCTGGACTACCTCGCTCATGGTTTTCCTTCTTGGTAAATCATAATGGGCGTGCCTCTCTCCCTTCATGTGATACTAACATTTACTCTACAACTGCAGGCATTAGAGAGTCTCCCAAATGAGAGAGAACCTGAATTTCTAATATAATAAAATAGCTTACTCTTACCCCAACCCAGAAAACAAAAACAATAAAACCCTCTTAAAAATGAACAAAAAACCCAAGGAAAATAAAAAACCCAAAATACTAAAAGAAAAAAAAATACTTTCAGGCCTTTATCCATCATAAAGAAGCACAAAAGAGCACACAGTCTTTTTTATTATTGTTATTTCTTTTTTCCTTTTGTACTCCATCTTTCAGTGTTGATGCTACATTTAATAATATGCAAAATAAAAAACAGACATTGTCTCCAAGAACGTACCCCTACTGAAATACTCATCGCATCAAAGAAATAATGTTATGTGGGTGAGGCAGCGTAAATTATGTTAATCACCTATTTGTGACAAAAACCTCAGGGATGGGATTTTTACCAAGAAGGCTTCTTAGTATTTGTAGGCTTGGGAGAACATCATGGAAGCAAACACAATGGTGGCCGAGAAAGAAGGGTTATAGAAGAGGGCAGGAGATGCAGTAAGACGAGTGCAGAGGCAAAACCTTCAAGGCAAGGCTGAGGAGGCTGAGTTCTAAAGGGGAGACAAAGATGGGAAGGAATTTATAGCCGTGAATGAAGATGTTGAAATAGAATGGGTCTGACTTGGCAAAAGGAGAGAGAGGATCAAAAACTTATAACAAGGATGGGGACCAGTGTGGATGGGAGAGTGGGGGTGATGCCACTGGCAAGAGAGAAGGGCAAGATGGGGAGATAAAGTGAAAAGTGGGTTGAATCACCCTGGAGTCATACCAAAGCAAGTACACTACACCTTAGCAAATTACCTAAATTCCTTCGGGCATATCTACACCAGGAAAATATTTAAAAATAACTTACTTTGAAATAATAACTCCTGAAATAACTATTTCAGATAGCATGTCCATGCTACAGGGAAGCCTCACAATTAGTCCGAGGCAAGTTCCCTTAATGTGGATGTGCTATCTTGACTTAGAGCTCCAGGAAGCACCGGGGAGTAATTACTTTGAATGGCTCTGGGGAAGAGTTATTTCAAAATAGCAGCAGTGGTGTGCCCATACTACCGCTATTTCAAAATAAGTGCTATTCCTCATGGAAAGCAGGAGTTATTATTTTGAAATAACAGGCTTGGTAGTGTGGACCGGGGCATCCAGTTTAACTCACAAGGCTATGTCCTATTTCCACCTATTGTGTCCTCTGAGCCTCTCACAGATGTCAAGGGCCCTAAAGTTTCTATATTCAAAAGGGCTACAGATGGCTTTTTTTTTGGAGCCTGTCAACATCACCTTTGCACTGGACAAAGGGGGCTCACTAAAGAAAGATGGCCAGCATCTGAGTGTGGTGCCACGACGTGCTCTGCCAGCCTAGGAATGAACAGAACCTGGTCACCAGCTCCTGAGTCTTACACATGGCAACATAACCAAGTCAGACTGGGCCATACCATCAGTCATTGTGTGGGGTGAAATTCACTCTTAAGCAGGGTCCCCACACCAAGCCTATGTATCATTTGAATCTGACTTAACCCCAATGAGAAGAACATAAGAGTGCATAAGATTTATATTGTCCCTGTGTATGTGGGTGATTTTCATGCCTGGTGTGTAAAGTTCTGGGGGTTGACACCCTGTGAGTTTGCCCTGCATTCCGTTACAGACATAATTATCAACTGTAACTGGCATGCTAGTCATAGTTAATGGCACTGTAAATGGAATACTGTCCCTAAAAGCAGTGTACAATAGAAAGCAGCTAGCATGAAATAAAGCAGATTACTTTTTTGCCTACTGGTATTAAGTAGAATTGGTGTCAGCCAGCTGTAAGCATGTATTGTGAAAGCCCCGAGTTCCTCAAAAGGGATTTTTACTGTTAAATCCTTTAGTGGTTATGAAATTCCAGTCAGAAGTAATCCCATGCTAATATGCAATTCTGTTTTGGACTTTTGAAGCAGCATATGTAAATTTAAATTACAGTAAAGCAAATTCAGCAGTGAGAAACCCATTTCTACTTTTCTGAGTGTATCGGATTTTCAGTTAATTTTCCTTACTACAAGTGTATTGTAGATGAAACTGAGCCAATAGCATCTATGACTAAATCTTGATGAACATACGAGTAAAAATGAGAGTTTCAACTTGCAAATGAAAGGTCTGTTTTTTCTACTTCTTATCAAATAACATGTTCTTGGTGTATTTGTCAGTTTCATTTTGCAGCCAGCTCATGGAGAAACTGAGATACACTGTATAATCACAGACATATTAGGCAGGAAGGGATCTTGAGAATTCATCAATTCTATTCCCCAAGAGCTATGGCCAGACCAGGTAAGGCTAGACTATCCCTGACAGGTGTTTGTCTAACCTATCTTTAGAAAGCTCATATTATGGGGATTCCACAACCTCCCTTGGAAGACTATATGTATAAATATATTATTTTTGGAAACAATATCTTTATTTAAGTGACGAGGAGTCCTGTGGCACCTTATAGACTAACTGAAGTGTAGGAGCATAAGCTTTCGTGGGCAAAGACCCACTTCGTTAGATGCATGCATCTGACGAAGTGGGTCTTTGCCCACGAAAGCTTATGCTCCTACACTTCAGTTAGTCTATAAGGTGCCACAGGACTCCTCGACGCTTTTGCAGATTCAGACTAACACGGCTACCCCTCTGATACTTAATATCTTTATTTACTGTCTGTTGTCACAGTATCACGGTATTCTCCTTTCTTTCTACACTGAGCACATTAGTGGATCTTTGTTACTTAAAAGTTCACCAGCTACTTCTGCTTAAGAACATGTAAAATCATATGTATCACATTTAGGGGGGGTTGTAAATCAAGGAGGGAAGACACAGTAGACTGGTGGAAAGATAGGTGAATCAGAGAAATGCTTGAATAGGCTGAGAGGGAGAAGGAAGAAATACATTAGAGGGAGGAAAAAGGAAGAGCTTCAGTTATGACAGATTTTTCCGTCTCCTGGTAAATATCTACACTTTGGGTTTGGTATGAATCTTTTGCTGTTGATCTATCAATAATTATTATTTCAGACAAGGAATAAGCAGCATTTGGGGCCAATGCACTGTGAAAAACTAAAGCTCCTCTTTCATGAAAATCTTTTACAGTTTTTTCATGAGGCACCTACTGATTATTAATGAGCCCATTTGAATGTAATGGAGATTGCCTATCTCCTAGAACTGGAAGGGACCTTAAAAGGTCATTAAGTCCAGTCCCCTGCTTTCACAGCAGGACCAAGTACCATCCCTGACAGATTTTTGCCCCAAAACTCTAAATGGCCTTCTCAAGGATAGAACTCACAACACTAGGTTTAGCAGGTCAATACTCAAACCACCAAGCTATCCCTCCCCCCAATAATTGCTGCTCTTGGTACCAACTTGCATTTCAATGGTTGCATGGTTTAATTTCTTTCAAACACTAATGATTGGCTCTTACCTTTAAGATACAAAAAAAACCCAAAACTTTTCCAGGGTTCAGTTGAGCAGGTATAGTATAGATCTACTACATTGAACTCAAAGGGCAACCCCACTGGCAACAGTACTCCTGCAAATCGTGAGGAGTAAGGAAAGCCGGTGGGAGCATTTGCTCCTGTTGGCCTCCTGCTCAGTGGACAGTGCAGAAATGCAATGTAAGATACATTGACTCCAGCTACATAATTTACACAGTTGAAGTTGTGTATCTTACTTCAACCTTCCGATATAGTGAAGACCAGGCCAAAGAGCAAAAGCAGAAGTCATCTCCTGGCAGAAAGCAAACAACAGGCTTATACACCACTTTAGTCCTGCCGATGGCTGAGGTAAGATATAAGTAATGTATAGGCTTTGTGCTGGCCTTCTGCAAAGAGGTGAATTTCAACCATAGGTGAACAAAGACAAATGTTTCTATACACTATGGCTACGTCTACACTGGCCCCTTCTTCAGAAGGGGCATGCTAATTTTGAACTTGGGAATAGGGAAATCCGCGGGGGATTTAAATATCCCCCGCGGGATTTAAATAAACATGGCCGCCGCTTTTTTTCCGGCTTGGGGAAAAGCCGGAAAAAAGCATCTAGACTGCCGCGATCCTCCGGAATAAAGCCCTTTTCCGGAGGATCTCTTATTCCTACTTCAAAGCCCTTACTTCAAATCAAGTAGCTGATGTTATGATGGTTGGGTACTTCCTCTGATCAAAGGAAGCACATCTCGATCATCTGAGGCCCACAGCATTGAGAACACACACAGAACCTTCGTATATGACAGCTGCCTGCCACATTAGGTGCTTTTAGAACTAAAAGCATGAGCTGCTATAGCTAGAAATAAAGATCCAAGACAGTCTTCAGCCCAAAACAGTCTTCTGGCCTCTGCAGATCATGTGACTTATAACATACACAGTGAGTTACACTTATTCATAAGGACTACGTCTAGACTAGCATAATTTTCCGCAAATGCTTTTAACGGAAAAACTTTCCGTTAAAAGCATTTGCGGAAAAGAGCGTCTAGATTGGCACGGATACTTTTCTGAAAAAGCACTTTTTGCAGAAAAGCATCAATGCCAATCTAGACGCGCTTTTGCGCAAAAAAGCCCCGATCGCCATTTTCGTGATCGGGGATTTTTTGTGCAAAACAAATCTGAGCTGTCTACACTGACCCTTTTGCGCAAAAACTTTGCGCAAAAGAGACTTTTGCCCGAACGGGAGCAGCATAGAACTTCCACAAGAAGCACTGATTTCAGACAGTAGGAAGTCAGTGTTCTTGCGGAAATTCAAGCTACCAGTGTAGGCAGCTGGCAAGTTTCTTTTGCGGAAAAACTTGCCAGTCTAGACAGAGCCAAGGTATTCTTTAGGACAGATGCTGCTATCTTAGTTATATAGGGCATAGTTTGTGCCAATGTAGACGGCCAACAAAAGGAATGGAGCTTGAGTAGTTCATAAGCATCAACCCAGGGAGTGAATTTTATCCATAATAGAGCATCTTATTCTGAGAGTAGTCCCAAATGAATGACAGTGAAATTCTATTGATGACACTGCTCATGGAGTACAACACTACTCTGCATGAGTAAGGATGGTAGAATATGGTGATTTATGAAGAAACTCTGAGCAACTCTTGACCCTGGAGAAGGAAGGCTTCATGGTTAAAATGGCCTTTCTCTCTCGAATGTCCATTTTGAAGCCATTCCACTGACTCAACCTGGCTAACTTGTACTTAAAGAAAGGCTGTCCACTGAGAGAGGAAACGTGTTTGTGCATTCCCAAAAAACATCAGTTGTGACTGATTTTAGAAGCTATCACAGCATTGCATTGTGCATCCATTGTTTTGGCATCCTCTTCGACAGCCTTGTTTTCAATTTATCTCACTCCCTTCTGTGCTGCAGTGTTGGGTGTTTTTGTGGGATTCCTTCCAGTCACATATGTAAGGGGACTGTTAGCCCCTTACTAAAACTCTGTGGGAATTTTTGGTTCGCCAGCTCCCAGTATCAAAAGGGGAAGGGTCCATGAGAAATCAGGGCCCTGAGATTGACAGACCCTAGAGACAATGGAAAACAGCCAACACTCCAGCTCGGCCTGATTGACAGGTTGGACAGGCCAGTGAGGAAAGCAAGAGGCCAGGCCCTGTCCTCCCTGTGAGCTGGGATTGTTCTGGGTCTCTCTGAGCAAGGAGAGAGCTGAAAGTCAGCTAAGAGGAGTGCAAGCTGTGTGGAGAAGAAGTCCTGCAGCAACAGAGCCAGGCACATACAGCCCAAGGAGTGCAAGCTGTGCTAAGGGGCAGTTTTGCAGCAACAGAGCCAGGCACACACAGTCCAAGGAGTGCAGACCCTGTGTTGAGCAGCAGACTGGCAGTGCTCAGAGAGCCAAAAGGGACAGAGAAGCAAAGCAAGGAGCTGGAGACTGGCAAAGCAGCACAGCCTGCAGCTGGGTGTGGTGAGCAGCTGGGACCAGCAAAGTGCGGGGAGAGGCTCTGGGCAGGGAGATATCACCAGCCAAGAGGCCCAGCAGGCCAAACTGGGAGAGGGGTCTGGCCACTTAGAGCTGAAGGCTGTGTAGTCACTGCCAGAGCTAGCGTGTCCAGCCTGCAGCCCCCCTGCAGCACATCCAGGGCCTTTAAGGGGCCTATAAGGAAGAGACTGTGGACTGTCCTTACACTCTGCAGACTGCTGTTTTGATGTCCCTGTGCTACAGAGCAGGACTGTGTATTCTCATTTAACCATTCTCATTTTTTCTTATTCTTTTCTCTTTAATCAGTTGATGTTTAATAAATTGTATTTGCTTAGAACCTTATGAAATGATCACTGGGCCAAGAAAGCCTGCAGTTTAAAGAGAGCACCTCGGAGTGGGGACACCCTAACTCCTGCCCCTAGTGACTACAAGGTCGGGGATTAAGCCCCAGGAAACCTGGGCCCAGCCTTGTTGGGGTTTCGAGGGCTCTGCTACTCAGGAGAGTGGAGGGGGAGCCCTCAGGATCAGGGAAGCTGTGGGGTAAAGGAAGTGGGAGCGGGGACTCAGATCCTTTCGCTGGTCCATTTCACCGGGGTGGTATAGAAGCCAGGAAAGTTACCCACAATAGCGGGACCATTCCCCCACTTTCACATACACCAGAGCTGGCTGTTTCCAAGCATTTGTCCATAGGGAGACCTGGCTGAGAGAGAGAACTGCATTCAGTGAGCTGAGTGAAAAGTTTCAGACATAAAAGGGAATTGGCTGAGTAGGACATAACTGATGGCTTTGTAGTTGAAAACAAAAATCTCTCTCTTAAAATCTTGGTGTTTTTCCCACTGCAGTTTAGCATTAGCATTAGAAAGTTTGCTCCAGAGAAAAGGACTTGAACACTCAGAAGGGCCTGATCCATTGTCCACTGAATTCCCCTGCAGTCTTCCCATTGAGTGCAATAAGCTTTGGGTCAGGTCAGTTACTGAATAAATAATTAAGTATCATGCTACTGTGTTGCCTTATCTCTCCTCCTGCAATGAATAGACTTTAGGTTCCTTGAAATAATAACAAAACAAAAACAAAACATAGATCCAAAAGCCAGTGCACCACAGATCAAAAATGTGGTGGTTTCCCCTGCAGAAAGACCAAAACATATAAACACAGGATTTATGAGACTCTGCTGTTAAATGGGCTGAAAACAAAGTAGTAACTTTGTAAACAAAATAACAAGCAGGAGGAAAAGATTTACAGACCAACATTTTATATACCTAATTTACAATATAGCCTCTTCAAACCAATTTATATGGCTCTATAAAACTTCTACTACAAGCCTGAATTACAACCAAAGATGGAAGGGGAATATTTACAATTATTCCGGGATGGTAAATTGCACAGAGATCCTGCGTCTACCTATGAGAGAACTAAAATCCCAGAGCACACGTCCTGATTCTCAACAGGCTGGATGCTCAGCACTTTCTGAAAAAGTGGGAGAGGTCTAGGTTGGATATTAGGAAAAACTATTTCACCAGAAGGGTGGTAAAGCACTGGAATGGGTTACCTAGGGAGGTGGTGGAATCTCCATCCTTAGAGGTTTTTAAGTCTTGGCTTGACAAAGCCCTGGCTGGGTTGATTTAGTTGGGATTGGTCCTGCCTTGGTCAGGGGGCTGGATTTGATGACCTCCCGAGGTCTCTTCCAGCTCTATGATTCTATGAAAAAAACTGACTCTAAGTGCTTTCAATTTGGGCTACCAAAATCACTACTCATATTTGAAAATCTCTGCCATATTAAAATAGCAAATATTACAATTGCCACCAAGAGCAGCATTCATTGATTGTACTTATGTAATGTGAATGATCTGAACTAGTGCTAACGTAGTGTGCAATGTAAAATGAAGCAAACTCAAAAGTCTGCTCTTGATATGAGTTTGGAAGTTCTTTTATCTAATAATTTATTGACCAATTAATCTGCCATACAAAAGAGCATGATGTGGACAGATGTAATGCTGTTTACAGTGCTCCCACAAAAGCAGCAAGAAATGATGCATTGGCTGTTGATGAAAAACTACAGTACATGCATGACTGGTTTGCATATTTCAGTCAAACAAAGATAAATGGTGTCTCACTCACAAAGTCAAAGACAAGAGTGGAGAAAGTGTTGCTCTAAGGCTATGTCTGCACTACAAGGTTTTTGTGCAAAAACCAGCAGAGCGTTCACATCTCAAGCGCGTTTTCGTGCAAAAAAAAAAAAATACAGTAAATTGACAGGACAGAGGGCTTTTGCCAGTAGAGTTATTCCTCTCCCCATGAGGAATAACTCCATTTTGCGCCACAACTCTTGCACAAAAAGGCATGTGTGGACGCTCCGCAGGGGTTTCTTGCACAAAAACCCTGCAGTGTAGACAAAGCCTAAGTGGGTTCAAGGATTTTAGAGAGAAAGGTGGTTGAGGTCCAATCTTTTGTTGGACCAATTTCTGTTGATGAGAAAGATAATCACAGGAGCTACGCAGAGGTCTTCTTACTACACTTGCAAAAGATTGACAAAACTTTTGTTGTTCATGGGTGCTTAAACTGCCCTCCCACCATAAAAGTTCAAGTGTGAACGCTTTGTCTTTGTCTACACTGCAGGGCTTTTGTGCAAGAAACCCCTGCGGCACGTCCACACATGCCTCAGTCCTGTCGATTTACTGTATTTTTTTTTGCACAAAAAACTTGTAGCATAGACGTAGCCAAAGGGTACATCTACATTTGCTCCCTAGTTCGAACTAGGGATGCAAATGTAGGCGACCGAAATTGCTAATGAAGCGGGGATTTAAATATCCCGCGCTTCATTAGCATGATCTTGCCGGCGCGTTACTCCATTCAACAGCTGTTTCAAAAGTGAAGATGCGCACCGGGACACGTTAATTCGAACCAAACCCCTTGGTTCGAACTAATGTTACTCCTCATTTTTTGCAACGTTACATCCAAAAAATGAGGAATAATGTTAGTTCGAACCAAGGGGTTTGGTTCGAACTAACGCGTCCCGGCGCACACTTTCACTTTCCAAGCAGCTGTTGAGTGGAGTAACGCGCTGGCGAGATCATGCTAATGAAGCATGGGATATTTAAATCCCTGCTTCATTAGCAATTTCGGTTGCCTACATTTGCATCCCTAGTTCAAACTAGGGAGCAAGTGTAGACGTACCCTTAGAGACTAACAGATTTATTAGGGCATAAGCTTTCATGAGTAAAACTAAATCTGATTAAGTGGGTTTTAACCGTGAAAGCTTATGCCCTAATAAATCTGTTAGTCTCTAAGGCTGTGTCCAGACTCAGGGTTTTTTTCGGGAAAAGTAGCCTTTTCCCGAAAAAACTTCCCCTGCGTCCAGACTCAAGCCGCGTTCTTTCGAAATAATTTCGAAAGAACGCGGCTTTTCTTTCGATGGCGGTAAACCTCGTTTCACGAGGAAGAACGCCTTCTTTCGAAAGTTCCTCTTTCGAAAGAAGGCGTTCTTCAATGTAAATAGGGCTTCCTCAAAAGAGAGCATCCAGACTCGCTGGTGCTCTCTTTCGAAAAAGCGGATTGCTCTTTCGAAAGATCCGCCTGCAGTCTAGACGCGATCTTTCGAAAGAGGCTCTTTCGAAAGCATCTTTCGAAAGAGCCTCTTTCGAAAGAAGCCTGCAGTCTAGACATAGCCTAAGGTCCCACAGGACTCCTCGTTGTTTTCGCAAATACAGACTAACATGGCTACCTCTCTGAGATCCTTAGAATATGTGCTAACTACTTACGCTAAACTATCTGTTTGATCTTGTCCTTTGCTGGGACACAGTTAGTACTTTTCTCAGACCTTCAGAAGAGCTCCATGTAGCTCCATGCGTGACTTTCTCAAAAACAAAAGATGGTCCAATTAAAGATGTCACCCACTCTATTTCTTTAATAGTGGAGAAAGACACTCAGAGGCTGCCATATGGAGTAGGGGACACGGTTGTAGTAATAACTGCCTGGATATATTGAGAAAAAGTTACAGTCTGAAATGTCTTTAGCAGCCAAACAAAAGTACCTTTCTCGTGGCTGAAACAGATAAGAATGTCAGCCTGGAATGTTTTCATCAGCTATCTTAAAGAATACCCACTTTCCTATCAGCATTATTCTTCAGTGACATAGACCCAAGGTTTTACAGATGAAAACAAGTTGCAGCAAGTCTACATAAATACCATTTTTCATTTCTGAAACTCCAGGATGCATTAGCCACGGTATTGATTGATTTACTGAAGACAAGAAGTTCCAGAGATACATACAGGTGTCATGATTATGAGGGTTAGCCAGCAGCCTGGGGATTAAGGAGTTAACTACACCTAGCCAGGTGGAGTGACCAGTAGGAATGTAGGTGGGACTTTCAAACTGGGACAAAGGAATTTGGTTTTTTTTCCTTTCTCCCTTTTGTCTCTCTGGGTGTGTTCTCTGCAGCTACAGAGAGGGACAAGCATGTCTCTCTCTCTCCAAGACACCATTCTTCATTTTCTGTAAGTAGGGTAAAGTTTAGGTAGTTTCGTTAGGCTTTATTGTTTTAAGGGTTGGATATGGGATCTGATGTCTGGCACTGCTTAAAAGATGTTTTGGCTTTTCTTTGTAACTAAGTTCTAGGCCCATGGAGTTTCTCCATGCATATATTTTATTACCTTCCCATCTAGTCATTATGCCTGCAACAGGAATATTGTTGTAATAATAAAAGTCTTCTCTTTTCTTTCTATTAACCTGGCATTGGTTACTTGTGTGTCCTGATTTTTATAATAGGGGTGAGATTTCCCAAATGATCTTTCCCCTGATTTCTTTATCAACATTTGGGTGGTGGCAGCGGAAGTTTTATTCCCAAGATCTAGGTTTTTAAGATTTTGGGGGAAGTTTTATACCAAAGCCTGTTAGATAAGTCTTTGGGGTACACTTGCTGGCCCCCACTTCTGCATTTATCATGCCAGAGTGGGGAAGGAGCCATGACAACAGGTTAGTGGGGAAATGGAGGCAACCAGAGTTCCTGCAGGGATTCATGCTATGGCATAGCTCCTCAACTGCACAATGCACCCATAGTTTAAGGGCAATATCCAACTCATAATCTAGAGCAAAGATGAGGTTGCACATGTCATTCTGGTGCAGTGACCTACTACTTTACTTTGGATGATGCCATTTTGGGCTCCAGAATCTAAACTTTCATTTAATAATACCAAGGCACACATTTGCAAAAATAGCTTCAAATTTGGGGAGAGGGCAAACTTTTGACACACGGGTCTATATTTCAAAACTGGCTGTCCAAATTGAAAGGTCACTTTTGAAAATTTGAGCCTGACTCTCAAGCCTTTATGGTTACAAAGATAACCTTCAAAATATGAACCAACAGTAAACTAATGTGGCAATGTCTGCCTGAGACTACAGGCTTCTTGAAACAATAGCTCTCAGAGGGCACGTCTAAACTACATGGCTCCGTCGACGGAGCCATGTAGATTTGTTTGTTCGGCAAAGGGAAATGAAGCCATGATTTAAATAATCGCAGCTTCATTTAAATTTAAATGGCTGCCCCGCTCTGCCGATCAGCTGTTTGTCGGCAGATCGGGGCAGTCTGGACACTCCCCTGCCGACATGAAAGCCCTTTATCGACATCCCCGGTAAACCTCATCCTACGAGGCATAACGGGGAGGTCAATAAAGGGCTTTCAGGTCAGCGTGGAAGCTTCCAGACTAGTGTGCTGAGCCGACAAACAGCTGATCAGCTGTTTGTCGGCTCAGCGCGGCAGCCATTTAAATTTAAATGAAGCCGTGATTATTTAAATCGCGGCTTCATTTCCCTTTGCCTATCAGCCTAATCTACATGGCTCCATCGATGGAGCCATGTAGTTTAGACACACCCAGAGATCTGACTTGCTCCCATTCATCTCGGTGGGCCACTAGTTCTAAACGTAATGATAACAATTAAAATGCCAGCACTCATAAGTATTTCATTCCTAATAAAAGCACCCCCCACACAGGGACAATCAGGAAGATTTCAACAATCTACCATGAGTGGCAACTCATTTTGGTATCACACGTCATCATGGGCCAGATGCCTGAGTTCAAACCCATCTCAGATGCTAAGTACGTGCTCAGAAAGCTAGGCCATGCCACCATGGCTGGGCCACTATTTTTAGTGAGCTAGCTTGATCAAAGCTAGCTCAGGTATATCTGCATGTGCTGCAATCACACCTGCTGATTGCAATGTAGACATACCCAGAGAGTGCAGGTAATGGATATCATCTAATGAATCCTCACTTTAATGAGTTAGGTAATTACTATGCCCCCCATATTACAGATGGGAAAACAGAAATCACTATGGTTTTGTTTCCACTAGAATTGTTTTAAGATCTTCCACTGCTGCAGCTCCAGCAGGATTAGCAACTATGATTTCATTGATGCCTATGGTTTCATTGGTGCCTATGGTTTCATTTTAACCACTATACCAACTAGACTAGGTATGAGTAAGATTAGGTAACACTATGGTAAGAACAGTCACATCACTAGCGTTTTCAACAGTGGGAGATTTGGAGGGAATACAAATCATAAAGGAAAAGCCCATGGCATAGAGAGAGTGAACTAGAAGCCCTAGAAGAGCCAGCCAGTATATATAAAAGCCTTGTCTTCAGTACATCTACCAGATCATGAAATCCGCAATCATTTCTTCCACAAAGGCAAATCTCTTCCCAGCAATGGAAGATTCCCTTCTCTAGGTCACATCACAGAAGCCCTAAGTAAGCAAAGGGCTTGTGAAGTGCAAGCAAGTCTTATGCCTCCAAAGTATTGAAAAAAGAATGTCTTGTTAACTGAATTTTTCTGTATGCAGGGTTTTCCCCTATGTGGTATCTGACAAAGGTACCAGCTGTTGAATTCCTCAAATAAGTGTGACTATTAAAGTGATCACATCACTGTTTTTGTCTATATATTGGAGTCTACTTGGGTCTTCCTGAAAACCACTTGAATCAAAGCGAGTTATACCGTTACTTCAATGGGCTTTGGATTAGGTCCTTTACCTGCTTAGCAGTGAATTTCTAGAAATTTGTAAGGGCTGCTGTGAGACACCACATAGTATATTTTCTTGCAGCATGGAATGGGATCTGGGTTACATTTTTCACAAGCTGCCAACTTGAATTAGTGGGATCCTGGAGGATATATCTTCCTGAGAGCGTCCGCAACTCAACTTGGAATCATTGCTTGCTCGTATTTACTTTCTGACCCTACCACTGTCACATCACTATACGTCAATATAAACATTTGATCAGTGAACTGCTCACTGCCTGCACCTGAGGAGGATATGAAGCAGAAGTTATTCCATTAGTATCAGCCTAGTATATGACCTTTGCTTTGCCATAAATACTAAGATAGGTGAGTGTGGATGATGCATTGAGCTAAAAATGCCCCTTTGGAGACAGACTGTATATTGGAGTCTATTTGGGTGCATCTATGATGTTGTGAGCAGGTTTATGGGAAACTCATTTTGAAACATGAAAGCATTTTTCCAGTTAGCAGGTGAGATGAGTCAACTAATATGTGTCTGACAGGGATCATGGGAGGATACACTCCATAACAAGTTAAACTTTATTCTTCCTGGTAAAATGTTTGGCTGACTGTCATTGTGCTCTCAAAGAAACTTGAGGAAAAAGAAGCTCCTTTGTTTCAGACTGAAATCCCAAAATAATGTTCTTTCCCATGAGATCTGCTCAATGTGTAAACAATGCTAGTTAAGGATGCCATGTGTCCTGTACAATTTTTCCTACCTTTCCTTGAAAGCTACATCTGGCTCACCAGAAATTAGCATTCCATTCCCATATTGCACTCTGTAAAATGTGAAATAAATTAACCAGGTTGCCAGCATATATCTCCAGCTGTGCTTCTCTATAGGAACCAGCTGGGCTGATGAATGTATTCACATCCATATTTTAAAACTGAAAACAGAAACTGTCTTTTAAATATAAGCAAACAGTATCACCTTATCTCAGCGAGACACCTTGAATGCCCCCAGTGAATTTTACTTCACACCCACACAAATAACTAGATGAAATGTCATACCCATTCTTTTTTCTTTTATTAGCATCTATAATACAAGATATGTTGTATGTATATTCAGCTCTGACTAGTGAGGCTATTTTCCATAAGGAGATTTGTCACAAGGACAAAAATATTTATGTGCGGGGAGAAGCCCTTAGTTGCGGTGAGTAATCCTTAGCATTGCTAGCTTACAAATCATTTTCCAGGACATAAGAAAAGTAATATTTGAAAGGCAACCCCAACTGAGTGATGTTTGAGTATTAGGTGACAGAGAGGTTTTAAGAAAATAAATAGCTTGTTTACATTGGGAATGTGTAATTAATATGTTCATGCTTCACAGCTTTGAGGGAGGGATTAGTGAGGCAATCAAGGCATAGAGAGAACTGTACTCAAGCGGTTTCATAAGCCTGTCAAGCATGGAGGTATGGACGATCTCACTGAGGTTGAATAAACATTCCAGAACATGTGTCTAAGATGGATAAGGCATTTTCCCCAACTATATCAGCTTAGTTCAATCCCTTGTTTTCCTCCCTTTCATATTAACCCCAGAAGTACCAATGGCACCGCAGGCTCAGCTTCAATAGAGGAGGTGGAAGGACCATGAAGGAACCACTGCCAAAGTATCATGGGCCATAATGTAATGCACAGTAGCAGCATAGGTTCTGCCAAACAGGAATTGAGAAAAGAATAGTTGCAGGAATTTACTAAGTGTAACTCAGCAGCTAAGTTGCAAATTCAAGTTAATATGTGTGACTAGAATGGTTTAAAATTGCTTTTAAACTCCGCCCCTTTTTGTGGCCTGTTATTTTCTATTAATGATGCCCATGTGCCCCAGAAACCCAGTCATTCTTATCTGCCACTTCTCCTCTGCCACTTCTCCTGAGAGACTCAAAGCTAAGGCTCTTCAGCTGATTTATCAGGGTTATAGTCACCCAATGAAGAAACAGAAGTAACACCATGTGACTTTATGACCTGTCATAAACTAACTGACCAACACAGCTACAGCTGCATTTTCAGACAGGTGAGTAAGAAATCCATGCCATCCATTATTAGTGATCAATCTATAAAAAGGGAGTGGTAGGGAATTTCCCCATAACATTTGGTTATTATATTTGTACAGGCAGTCCCCGGGTTACGTACAAGATAGGGACTGTAGGTTTGTTCTTAAGTTGAATCTGTATGTAAGTCGGAACTGGCATCAGCCGCTGCTGAAACTGATCAGTTTCAACAGCCGCTGAATCTGGACACCAGTTCCACTTACATACAGATTCAAGGTAAGAACACCAGGTGTCCCCAAGTCAGCCTCGGGCTTCCTGTAGTCAGCCGCTGGTCAGTTTCAGCAGTGGCTGATTTTGGGACGCCTGGGGCAGAGCAGCTCGGTGCTGCTGGCTTGGTCCAGTAGCGCGGCCACTCCTCGGAGCTACTGGACCAACCCAGCAGCACCCCAGCTGCTCTGCCCCAGGCATCCTGATTCAGCCACTGCTGAAACTGATCAGCAGCTGAATCAGAATGCCTGGGGCAGAGAAGCTGGGGTGCTGCCGGGTTGGTCCAGTAGCGCCAAGGAGCGGTGCTGCGGGACCAACCGGCAGTGCCCCACCTGCTCTACCACAGGCCCCCGGCTTTGCTCCACGTCTCCCTGGTCTGCTGGGGGGGCACTAGCTGCGTCCCCCCTCTCCTCCCCAGCAGACCAGGGAGACGTGGAGCAAAGCTGCGGAGGACCCGAGCCGAACCGTGGCGCTTCCAGATCAGCGCCGCGGTCCGGCCCGGGTCCTCCGCCGCTCTGCTCAGCATCTCCCTGGTCTCCCTGGTCCCAGCGTCTCCCTGGGGCCGGACCCGCGCCGCTTCCAGCTGATCTGAAAGCAGCGCGGGTCCAGCCAGGTGCTCCGCCGCTTTGTTCAGCGTCTCCCTGGTCTGCAGACCAGGGAGACGCTGAACAGAGCGGCGGAGCACCCGGCCGGACCCGCGCCGCTTCCAGCTGATCTGGAAGCGGCCACGGGTCCGCCCCCAGTGCTCCACCGCTTTGCTCCCGTCTCCCTGGTCTGCTCCCTCTGCCAGCAGACCAGGGAGACAGGGAGCAGCTTTTCTCGCCCCGGAGAAGGCGGGCGGCGGGACCAGGCGTCCTGCCGCTCGAGTCCTCTGGGGCGAGAAATCCCCATTCGTAACTGCGGATCCGACATAAGTCGGATCCGCGTAACTCGGGGACTGCCTGTTCAACAAATACATTTATGATCTACCCAAGGTCATGCCACAAGCAGAAAGAGAAGTGTTAAACTCAAATTATTCACTAGAAATTATTGACTGACTGGTATAAATCATTGAAAAAAATCACAATAAACCAATCAGAGAAACTAGCTTTTCACTATAAATCTTTTTTTTCCCACATGCACATCCTCCCCCAACTCTTCCCGAGGAGAAGCAATCTAGCTCCCTGTAAGGTGATGTTACTTTCTGGGAGCTTCGTGAGTATCTGAGACAGGAGTCAGAAAATATCAGAGCTTTCATTTGTGCTGAATTGTTCTGAAGCTTTGTGGAATGCTAGCTTGCAGAAAGAGTATGGCCTAGAAACCATACTCTGTGATTTTTGGTGACTGCCTAATTATGGGAGATTTTTAAGATACTTGGTCCTTTAGGGCGTGTCTACACAACAAAGTTATTTCGGAATAACAGCCATTATTCTGAAATAACTCTGCGAGCATCTACACAGCAATTGCATTATTTTGAAATAATTTTGAAATAATCGATGGCTTATTCTGACTTCTGTAAACCTCATTCTGTGGAGAATAATACCTATTCCAAAATAGCTATTTCGAAATAAGGCACGTATAGACGCTCCACTTCTGCTATTTCGAAATAGCCACTGATCAGGGCCATTCTAAGTTATTCCTCCTGGGGCTCTAAATTGAAATAGCCTGTCTACATTAGGAAAGCCTGCCTTGGACTAATTTTGAAGCTTCCTTGCAGTGTAGACATTCTATTTTGAAATAAGCTGTTTTGGAATAACTATTCTGGAATAGCTTATACTGAAATAACAGTGCAGTGTAGACGTAGCCTAATTAGAAACCTCAACATCCTATAGTCAAAGGGTATGTCTACACTACAAAGTTAATTCGAACTAACAGCCGTTAGTTTGAATTAACTTTAATAGCATCTATACATACAAACCGCTAGTTCGAATTTAAATCGACCTAGCGGAGCGCTTAATTCGAACTAGGTAAACCTCATTCTACTAGGACTAATGCCTAGTTTGAATTAAGAAGTTCGAATTAAGGGCTGTGTAGCCACTTAATTCGAACTAGCTGGAGGCTGGCCCTTCCCAGGCTCCCCCTGGTGGCCAATCTGGGCCAAACCAGGAAAACTCCTCTCCTCTCCCCCAGCCCCGTGGCCCTTAAAGGGGTAGACTCTGGCCAGACTGCACTTCCCAGAGCCAGCCCTGCCAGCAGTCTGTGCCCCTGACCCAGTGGCCCCAGAATGAGCCAGAGAGCCAGTATCAGGCAGTTGTCCCCCGCCCAGTCCCCCAGCACCCAGGGGCCATAGACGTCGTGCGCCCTCCTGGACTAGTGCGGAGATCATGGACCTCATTGAGGTTTGGGGGCAGGCCCCCAACCTCCATAATCTCCGCACTAGGTGGAGGAACGCGGCCGTCTATGGCCATATAGCGGCCACCTTGGCCCGAAAGGGACACAGGTGCGCCCAAGAGCAGGTGCGCCTGAAAATAAAACAGCTGAGGCAGGCGTGTGCCACGGCCACAAGGGGTGGCGCTGCAGAAGGGGCTGCCACCTGCCTCTACTTCCCCGCCCTCGACCAACTCTTGGGGGGGCGGGGCGGTCCACGCCAGCACGGGAGGCAGCGAGTTGGGACCGGAAGGCACCGGAGTCGGCAGGGTCATCCAGGGAGGCCATACCAGCTAAGTGCCAGCACTGTCCCCTGCCCGGGGGGGAGGTGGGAAGGGAGACCAGGGACCGCGTGCGTGCGCCATGCCTCCCACGAATCATGCAGCCACCTGTGCACGTGCAAGCACGTGCCATGCCACTCTTGGGCAGGTGGCTCCAGCTGCGTGACATCCAGGGGCCATGGCCCAATAGGCACATGTGTGTCTGAAGAGACCTGACATGCTCCTGACCCTGGAGCAGGACCCAGCAGGGTGCTGTCCCTTCACACGCCCCCTCTACACAGAGGCAGGGGACATCTCCCTCCCCCCTGCCCCGGCCACACTATACACAGCACAGGGACATGGGTGCGGTCTTGGGGCAGCTCCCAGTCCCGGGGAGAGCCAGACATCCTGACCATGCCCTCTGGACAAGCACAACGGCTCTGACGGTGCAGGGCACGGTCACCCTCACATCGCGGGGGGTGGGAGGAGAGGGCTGGGCATCATCCACTGTGTCCCCGGGGAGAACTGACCATAGAATCATAGAACCATAGAGCTGGAAGAGACCTCAGAAGGTCATCAAGTCCAGCCCCCTGCTCTAGGCAGGACCAATCCCAACTAAATAAACCCAGCCAGGGCTTTGTCAAGCTGAGACTTAAATACCTCTAGGGATGGAGACTCCACCACCTCCCTAGGTAACCCATTCCAGTGCTTCACCACCCTCCTAGGGAAATAGTTTTTCCTAATATCCAACCTGGACCTCTCCCACCACAACTTGAGAACATTTCTCCCTGTTCTGCCATCTGTCACTACTGAGAACAGCCTCTCTCCATCCTCTTTGGAACCTCCCTTCAGGAAGTTGAAGGCTGCTATCAAATCCCCCCTCACTCTTCGCTTCTGCAGACAAACAGACCCAACTCCCTAAGCCTCTCCTCATAAGTCATATGCTTCAGCCCCCTAATCATTTTGGTTGCCCTCCGCTGGACCCTCTCCAATGCGTCCACAGCCTTTTTGTAGTGGGGGTCCCAGAAATTGACACAATACTCCAGATGTGGCCTCACCAAAGCCGAATAAAGGGGAATAATGACATCTCTGGATCTGCTGTCAATGCTCCTCTTAAGGCAACCTAATATGCCATTAGCCTTCTTGGCTACAAGGGCACACTGTTGACTCATCTCCAGCTTCTCATCCACTGTAATCTCCAGGTCCTTTTCTGAAGAACTACTTAACCGGTTGGTCCCCAGCTTGTAACTGTGCTTGGGATTCTTCCGTCCCAAGTGCAAGACTCTACACTTGTCCTTGTTGAACCTCATCAAATTTCTTGTGACCCAATCCTCCAATTTGTCTAATTCACTCTGGATCCTATCTCTGCTCTCAAGTGTATCTATCTCTCCCCTTAGTGTCATCCGCAAACTTGCTGAGGGTGCAATCCATCCCCTCATCCAGGTCATTAATAAAGATATAGAACAAAACCGGTCCTAGAACCGAACCTTGGGGCACTCCGCTAGAAACCGACCGCCATCCTGACATCGAGCCGTTGATCACTACCCGCTGGGCCCGGCCTTCTAACCATCTTTCTATCCATCTTACTGTCCATTTATCCAATCCACATTCCCTTAACTTCCTCTTCTCTTCTTTCTCTACAGCTGCACCGGCTGCTCGTGCAGGGTGCACCACCCCGCCTGGGACATGCTCCCGCACCCGCGGCCTGCTCCGGACCACCACCACGGAGCAGGAGTACTGGGACCAGCACCTGGGGTCTCTGCGAGCCCTGCACCGCACCGTGGATGCCTGGATGCGGGCAGACCTGCAGCTCCGCCAGGAGCAGCTGGCTGAGGTCCGAGCCGGAAACGCAAACCTGCAGGCCCTACTGCAGAGCATGGTGCCCTGTGCCGATCCTGCGCCTGCCACCCCCACAACCACTATCCCTCCTCCCACTTCTGCCCCCCCTCCCACCTCTTCCTCCTCAACCCTCACACCCTCCTCCTCAATGTCCACACCCCCCACCTCAACCTCTACACCCTCTACCCCATCCTCCCGGGGAAGCCAAGGCCCCGTCCCTCACCGTGCTGGGAGGTGGTTGGCCCGGTGAGACCCACACCCTTGATCCCTGAGTTTCCCCTCCCACTCCTTCCCCTTGCTTCCCCCTTCCAGCTCCCTCCTCTCAGGTTTCCCCCTCCCGTCTCCCACCCTCTCTCCTGCCCTCTCCCACCTCCTTTCCCCCGTCTCCCCACAGTTTCATTCCCGCTCCCCAGTTGTGTTGAATAAAGAGAGTTGTTATTTTTGAAAATACGTGCCTTTTATTTGACATCAGGAAGCGGGGGCTAGAGAAATGGAAGGAGAGGGAGGAATGGGGCACAAGCCCCCGGTGAGGCAGACCGGGGAGACTGTTAGCACTCCTCAGGGTGGAAGTTCTCCTGCAGGGCCCCCTGGATCCTGACATCCCCTCGATGGTCCTCCTGGATGGCAGCCTGCAGAGAGTGCAGCCAGGCTGCCGGCAACGTGTCCACGAGACGCAGCAGAGTCCTCAGGGGCAGGTCTGGTTCCATGTTGCAGTGCGCCGTGGTGCCCCCAGTGAGGGCAAGCAGAGCACTCCGAGACACAAATGTTTTACTGTCCCTCAGCGAGGTAGACCAGCAAGCAGAGAAACCTGAGAACTGTCTGTGTGAGATGGGGGGTTGGGTCCCTTTAAGCACAGGCCTCAGCTAACCTGAGGCAGCAGCTCCACACTGTAAGTCCTAACCTGATGCCCTGCCAGCACTGGTTCCGGCCAGCCTTAACTTCGGTTTAGGGTACACTCAATGTGGACATGCTATTTTGAATTAGAAAAACACTAATTCAAATTAGTTTTTAGGTCTAGATACACTAATTCGAATTAGCTTAGTTCGAATTAACTAATTCGAATTAAGTTAGTTCGAATTAGTGCTGTAGTGTAGACATACCCATAATGTTTGGGAAGTCTAATGCAGGCATGAAAGCATCTATAGATGCAACTGGAGGCAATCATCATGTCATAAATCTAGTTTCTAGGTGGGTATTAAACCATGTCTACAGTACTTGGGTCATATTTTCTGTGGTACTTTAGCCTTTTGCACCACTCACGTGGTGCAAAGGGATTCTCCTCTGGCTGCCAATGTCTAGCTGAGAATTCCCCCAGCAGACAAGATGTGGGTATGCTGAATCCAGGCCCAGTTCCTGTAGGCCCCACCTACCTTGGGGGCATTGGCAATGGGGCAGAGGCATGGATGACCAGAATTGAATCCAGGTGCCAAATTAAATTTAGGCACACCATGATATAGTTCTCATCTGGCTCTGCTTCTATGCCATGGTTCTGTCCCTCATTTGGAGTGACAAAGAGACGTGGCAGTGCATTTTGGAGTTAACACCCCTATTAAGATGAATGATTCAGTTCACGGTTCTTAATGCTGCTGCTTCATGATATCTGCAGACTTGCACAGATCCCTGTATCAGTTACACCCTGTTCACAGGCAGACTTTTCTTCATAGCCACAGGGGCTGGAAACTCACTTTTATTTTAAATGAAAGATGCAATCCAGGTGTGCTCTCACACCTGCCAGTAGAGGCCTTAGGCACAGGCCTATACAGGCAGTCCCCGGGTTACGTACAAGATAGGGACTGTAGGTTTGTTCTTAAGTTGAATTTGTATGTAAGTTGGAACTGGTACATATTGTACCCCAGGTGTCCCCGATTCAGCCACTGCTGAAACTGACCAGCGGCTGACTACAGGAAGCCCGAGGCAGAGCTGCTTTGCCCCGGGCTTCCTGGAATCAGCTGCTGATCAGTTTCAGCAGCAGCTGACTTCGGGACACCTGGGGTAGAGCAGCTGGGGTGCTGCCAGGTTGGTCCCTACAGCGCGGAGGTGCAGCGCTGTGGGGACCAACCCGGCAGCGCCCCAGCTGCTCTACCCCAGGCGTCCTGATTCAGCCGCTGCTGAAACTGACCAGCGGCGAGAAAAACCTGGTCTGCTGGGAGGGGGGAGGTGCACTAGCTGCACCCCCCCCCCCCCAGCAGACCAGGGAGACCAGGACCGCCGAGACGCGCCGCGGTCCCACCACCCGCGTCCTCCGCGGCTTTGCTCCGCATCTCCCTGGTCTGCTGGGGCCCCCCCCCAGCAGACCAGGGAGACATGGAGCAGCTTTTCTCGCCGCTGAGGACGCGGGCGGTAGGACCGTGGCGCGTCTGGGTGGGCCCGCCGCCCGCGTCCTCCGCGGCGAGAAAAGCCCCGTTTGTAAGTAGGGATCCGACATAAGTCAGATCCACGTAACTCGGGGACTGCCTGTAGTGCATCTGCCTTGGTCTAGCCCTGACTACAATGCACTCACTGTAATGTAAAAGCAAGTCTCATGTAGTGAAATCAAAATGTGGGGGATTTTAAATATCCCCAGCTCCAAGGACCCTGACCACATTTTACCCTGACTTAGATCTTACCGGCTTTCCAGTGTTTGGAAATTATTTTTAAGCTGCAATTTCCTTGTAAAGGTTTTACCCTATTACATTACTGATACACATTCACAGTCTTTATTCTCACTTAGCACAGAGTTTGTTTTGGGGTTCTGGGTTGGGGTGTGTGTGTGGTTTTGGGATAGGAGCTATACTTTTAGTATACTTTTAGATTTCCAAGCCCTCAGGATACTTAAGAGGACTTGAAAAATAAGCCTGTGCAATATTTGTTTTGGCAATGCAAAGTACTGCCTATGTTCTTTGTGTGCTTTCCAAAGAGCAATGCCCCCTTTGGTCTCCAAACCAGGGAGAGATTTTAAAATAAATAGCAAGAAGAATTCTGAAGAACACATTAAATATTATAAAGAGTGTGTATTAGTCTTGCTATTCAAAACTTGTAAGAGGAACATCATGGAAGTAGGGCAGCTGGCCTACTTAGACCAGTGCTTATTTTAAGTGGAAGCATCTCATTGTTTCCTTGTGCTCTCCTATATCTTGTGTTGAACCTTGATTGCAAATCCTTGGGGCTGGGACTGTGTTTTTGTTCTGTGTTTGTCCGATGCCTTGCACAAAGTGGCCAGGTCCATGAGTTGGGCTTCTCATCATTACTGCTATATAAATATTGATAATACATAATAGAAAGAGAACTGCCTGAATTTTGAAAATACTGCAGTATATCACCCCTGCAGTATTACAACAGACGTCTGCTAGCATTAGCAAAGGGTCTTTCATGGTTTCCAATATAAGCCTGAATTTGGGAAGATTTAATTTTAAAGGTCACTGTGGCTGGAAATGCAGCACAATGTTGTCATAGGAAAATCATATGGGAGCAGAAAGAGGTCTAGATTTGGATATAAACTTTATATTTCTGTACCAGTTAGAAAAAAATCATGGATTTGAATTGTATATCTTAACTTTTTTTCTTTCTTTTTCCTTTCCCCTCATCCCTTCTTTGTGCTACTTATTTGAAAACTAGAACCCTTAAACTCCATTCATCTGAAGAAGTGGGTTGTGCCCACGAAAGCTCTTGATATCATTTGCATTTTTTGTTAGTCTCTAAGGTGCTGCTAGCCTATTTGTTGTTTTTAAAGTTTTTCCAGTTACAGACTAACACAGCTACCCCCCTGAAATTTATCTACACAAGAAATAGTAATAACCTAAGATCGAACCACTTTCTGCACTTGGGAGTTTAAAATCTGTTGCCAAGACCAGACCTCCCCTAAGAAAGGATAGAGCTGGGGCCAGATTCTCAGATGGTGGCACTATGCTGATTTATCTTCTTTTCACCCCCATGAGAATCTAGCCCTTCATAAGCAATTCAGAGATAGTTTTGACTAGTGAGTATGGTTCTGAGTACAGTTTCAGAAACTGTTCTTGGGTTTGGTTCAAGCTGTTTTCTAAACATTTCCTCAGAAGCATTTTTATGGTTTTAAATTGACCTGAATATGAAAAATCTGCAAGTAAACTTTTCTTTTCTTTTGAGTTATTTCCAGCAAATGAAAGTTTGCACTCCATTAGGCCATAATATAAACTGGAGGCCTTTGCCTATTGTGCTGTTAATTCAATGAAACATTGACTTGTTTATTTGTAATATTTGGTTTTAAATATTTTCATTGTTTTCAGTATATAAATCCCACCAAACAGAATTGCACATCCTTGTGATTCATTAGTATTCCACTATCATTTCATGTACACCAATGTCCTTCTGGCACCTGAGGTCCAGACTGTCTTTCAACACATTTGAGGATTGATTCTTATTAGGAGACAGGGCTGGCCTTACCATGAGGTGAACTGAGGCAGCTGCCTCAGGTGCCAGACCATGGCGGGGAGGCGTCACTAGGACCAGAGTGTAAAAATTGAGTCTGCTGCTGGTGCAGTGAGGAAGTATGGAGGCATCATTTGAGCTCCCCGTCTCAGGTGCCAAAATGTTGTGGGCTGGCCCCTGTTAGGGGATCCCCAATACAGGAGGTAAATAATAATCCATGTAATTTAGATCCAGGGAGTGCCCACCACAACTGAAGATTGATTCTGATTAGAGCCTTCAGGTGCTGCCACAATACAGTAAATAATAATCCACATACCTTATACCATGTTTAACAAACAAGAATCCCTTCCGCTGTCCTGAGTCATGTGTGTTCAGAGAACTGATTCACTGCTTTCCATTCTAAAAGTACCGTACACAAGTAGGTACATTGGCCCCTGCTGCTTTATATGCAGTCTGAAGTTTTAAAAAGTCCATGTTTTGAGATAGGCACAAATGTAATAAGCAAAGGCCCATTCCATTTCCTTTGATGTCACATCCCTGAGGTACTTTTGTCAGCAAAACTGAAGCTCACCCTGACCTTTTCTTGTCTTGCTTTGACATATTACATACGCTAGCAAAATGCACTGCATCAAAGGTCCAAGCCAACCCTCAGTTACGTACATGTGAGTTTTTCCATGGGCAAGGAGGAGGCAGGATCAGGCCCCCAGCTCTCTAAGCCATCGTACAATTCTTTCTCATGTACTGCATAGACTCCTAGATTTTAAGGCCGGAAGGGACCATCACAGGGGAGCTGATAAGAGTGACAGGCCCTGGGCAACATGGTGGGAGGGCAGCTCAGTGCTCCTGGAAGGGGTGGAGCCTCAGGCAGAAAAGGCAGGTCTGGGCAGCCACCCCCCACCACTGCCCCTCAAAGCCCTCCTGAGTGCACTGTGCGGGGCTCTGGACTGTGCTGAGCAGGGCTCCCCCTCTGATTCTAAAAAGCCCAAGACTCCAGCACTCAGTAGTCCCAGGCCTTTTAGAATTTCCAGCCCCCTGGGGTGATTGCCCCCTTTCTCCTCTCCCCAAGTCCTCTGTAGGCAGGTCTGCACCATCATTATCATCTTGTCTGACCTCCTGCACACTGAAGGTGACAGAACCTCACCCAGCCACTCAGACCCTCTAAACTCTGACCGAATTAAGAGTTCAGGTTACAGAGAATCCACCATTTACACTAGTTTAAACGTGCAATTGAACTACGACTCAAGCTTCACAGGAAAGTGACCCTCCCCCTCTCAGGATTGCCAGTCTGACTCAAGAGGAAAATCCTTCCCGACCTCAAATATTACAATCTGAACATTCTGGCAAGACTCACCAATTAGGCACCCGGGAAGGAATTCTTTCTAGAGTCCTCCTCAGTTAGGGTATGTCTACACAGCAGCATTGTTTTAGAATAATGTCAGTTATTCCGAAATAACGTAATGTGCGTCTACATAGCAAGCCCATTATTTCAAAGTAAATTCGAAATAATGGGCTTTGTACTCCGACTTCTGTAAACCTCATTGTATGAGGAGTGTCCGAGTCAGAACTACAACAATGGCTGCCCGTCGCAGGGAGCCATAGCCTGTATACCTCTAAGGCTGGTATAGGGGGCTCTGTCTGTGAGGTAGAGTGTTTTCCATATAAGGGCATGTAAATTAATAATCTTCCCCTGCTTGCAGTGAAAGATCAGCTAATGGGCTGACTTGTGCTCAGGCCTGCTACTCCACCCACTGCAGCAAAAACCAACCTATGGGGTGATAAGTTCACAGGCAATAAAACAGGCAGGTAGCCCCTCTCTCACTGGGGATTCGCATCGAGTGAACGCCTGGCCTGATCACCCAGACGCCTTGCACCCCCCGCTCTCGAGTCTTACTGAGCGTACTCCGAGTTGGTCGACCCGAGTGGAGACAGTTTATGAGCATGTGACCGGTACTTGTGTTCCTGCTGTCTCCAGAACTGGTATAACCCCCCCCCCCCCGCCATCATCCCTATTCTAATTGATTTTTTAGCTGTCCTTATTGCTTGTCAAGTGACAGTGGCTAAAAAGTTACTAAGTTACCGTATATTCCGGCGTACAAGACGACTTTTGATGTTAAAAAACATCCCCCAAAAATCGGGGGTCGTCTTGTACGCCGGGTATACATCCCAGGCGCGCCTGGGCTGCCCCCCCACCGGAGCTCCTCCATGGCCTCCCCCGAGGCTTTGCAAAGCCGCGGAGGGGCTCAGGCGGAGGGGGCATCCCAGGCGCGCCTGGGCTGCCCCCCTGCCGGCTTCCCCCGAGGCTTTGCAAAGCTGCTGCAGCTTTGCTCCCGGTGCCTCTGGTCTGCTGGGGATCATCTCCAGCAGACCAGGGACACCGGGAGCAAAGGAGGCGGAGGGGCGCTGGGGTATAAGATGAAACCCTATCTTTTAATTAAAAAATTAGGGGGTCGTCTTATACGCCCAGTCGCCCTATACGCCGGAAAATACGGTAGTTTATAAATAGTTGTGGTTTAGGTTTTTTACTGTTTCCTTGTATAAAGTTGTGTAAATAATCAGCCCTATGGACAATACCAGTGTTAATTCAACTGTTCCTAACCCCTGGGCAGTTATTGGGAATTACTGTGATTTAGAAAAGCCTCAGGGAATTGTTTTGTGTTGTCTGGCAATCTGTTTAATTTTTGTTCTGATGATTGTCTGGCGTCATCAAAATAAAATCAGTTTGTGCTTTTTGAAACCCCCAGTTGTGGTCTCATCCTTTCCGGCATCCCTTCGAACCTCGTGTATTACGGGGACTGACAAGGAGTAAGGAAGTCAGAGGAAGAGTGCTCCATTTTGAAATAAGTGCTGGATAGATGTGCCCAAATTTGAAATAAGATATTTTTACGTAAGCTATGTAGTTGCGTAGCTTATTCCAAGTTTACCCCTGCTGTGTAGACTTGTCTCTAGTGTCCCATCACCAGCAGTTGGAGATATTTGATGCTAGGAGGTGCAGATCAGCTATGTGCCATTGTAGGCAATCTCATCATGTCATCGCTTCCATAAACTTATCAAGCTCAGTCTGGAAGCCAGCTAGGTTTTGTGCCCCCACTGCTTCCCTTGGAAGACTGTTCCAGAACATCTCCCCTCTAATAGGTAGAAATCTTTGTCTAATTTCAAGCCTAAACTCATTAATGACTCACCTACTTTGAATTTAAATGTGTAATTAAACACTTTGCTGGCTTGGGCCCATACCCAAATTTATTTCCTATGACTCAAACAAGGCCATCTTGCCTGTCAAATGCTGGCTTCCTGTTTGATTGTTGATTATTCTTTGTATAACAGTTTAGAGCCATGCCAGTGGAAATATTCCCATTGAGTTCAATAGGCGTTGCATCAAGTCCTTCAAAAGATGACAATTGCCAAGGGAGCTGAATATGTTCAGAACCCCTCAAGAGCTGTTGGCACCTTGTTTCATCAAGAGTGGGACAAAAGGTACAAAATAACTTCTCTGTGGAGTGACAGTAATCTGGAATAAATGGATCCAAAATGAAAAGAATATGATAGGTCCTCTTCCCTCTGCTGTTATATAGGAAATAAATTAAAGCCCTGTTGAGTGATATGATGGTAAATGAGAAGAGAAGTTACTACATTTTCTATAAACCATGACTTTGTATTAAATAATCTTCCACTGTGTAACACCTCTTGATAATTTATGTTAATAACAAATCATTATAATTTCTATAGCAGGCCATAATTAGAATAATTAATTTTCTATTGCAAATAGAATTTTTCTGCTGCATTATGACAAAAGAAAAATTGCTACAATCTAATGAGATGCCTACACATCTGAATTATAATTGGGCGTATGTTTCTCCTTTAAATGAGTCAGTTCAGACCACAGTAATTCACATTAAGGGTCACCATTATGCTCAGCATAACAAAGAATAGTAATTCACTGAAAACACACCCATTTATCTTCCTAACTATGTAATTTTCCACATTTGTTTTCCATCTATTTTCTATCAGTCTTGATACCCAACTAAACTTGTATTTGAAAAGATAAAAACAATGGAAACAAGGCAGTGTCAGGGATGAAAGCCCCCCAAAGATAAAGCACTGTTTAAAATTACTAATTTAAAAAATGGGTCCTGTTGTATCTTAACCAGTCAATCCCACCCCAGGTTTTGCGGCTATTTTTTTGGGAGGGGGGCGTGAGGGTTTCTCAAAAATCAAAAAGGGGGTATGATGCCAAAAAGATTGGGAACCTTGACAGGGCTCGACAATCGTGGCAAAAACCACTCGCGAGCCCCGCACTACGCATGTGAGAGACCCACACTGTGCATGCGCGAACCACCGGTGAACGGGGCGACCGGCTGAAATCTACTCACCATGAGCGAGTAGATAAGTGGATCTGTCAAGCCCTGCTGATAGATGTTTATCTAACCTGCTCTTAAATATCTCCAGTGATGAAGATTCCACAACCTCCGTAGGCAATTTATTCCAGTGCTTAACCACCCCGAAAGTTAGGACATTTTTTGTAATGTCCAACCTAAACCTCCCTTGATGCAATTTAACCCCATTGTTTCTTATAATATCCCCAAAAGTTAAGAAGTATAATTGTTCTTTAAAGATGTAATCATGTCTCTTCTCAGTCTTCTCTTTTCCAAACTAAACAAAGCCAGTTCTTCCAGTCTTCCATCATAGGTCATATTTCTAGACCTTTAATCATTTTTGTTGCTCTTCTCCGGACTTTTTCCAATTTCTCCACATCTTTCCTAAAATACATTGCCCAGAACTTGATACATTATTCCACCTGAGGTATAGATGCACCAGACTTAGCTACCTATTGCATGCTGCTGCTCTTGCAATAGTATACTATTTAAAGGGATATTACCCAATTCCTATACACTACAGATGCCATGATATTAGAGTGCTCAGTTAGTGATTAAGCAGGGCCTGATTTTCAGAGGATGAACCTACCAAGCACACTTTGAAATTCAGACCCTTCAAGTTGAATGCTCCAAAACTGGACACTCAAAATCATGACTCAATGTGTGGGCCTGAATAGCCACTGTGTTATTTCAGTTACATCAGTGTAAAACCCAGACCTCCCATGAAACCAGGGATTGTCCTTCTTTGACCCATCCAAATCGTATGTCCTGAGGGGCTGTCTCAGCTAGACTGCCCACTCCAACATTGTAACTTGGTCTCTGGCACACAGGGTCACAACATCACTCATGTTTGGCCCATCCACCCCGCTGTAGATGGAGGCAGAGGAGTGAGTGGGCCCAATCTGAATAGTGCACCAGAGGTCTATTCATAACACCCAGTGTGGAGGCCTGGGCCCAGACAGTCCTGCAGGCGAGGGACCTTGTAAGCTACTATTGAGGGGTGAGTGCACATTTGGCGCACTCTGCAGACACCACTGGAAGGCAGCACCTAGCCTCCCAACACCTGGGAGCAAGAATTCAAATGTTGGGAGCTATGACACATTACACATGTGTCTAATAGTAAGTACAGGAGCTTGTAAACACATCACATGCTCATAGGCTTGTTGAAGTTTACCCATGTTGTTACAGCAGTGGAGTAGCCAGGATGGGTCATGTGGGTGGACCCCACTTGGGTGGGCGGGCAATGAGGTTGGCGGGGGGAGGGGTAGAAGCAATGGCGCCACCTTTATCCCCACCCAGACTGCTTTGGGGGAGGGGAAAATAGATGCTCTGGCCAGGATGCCATGTAAAAATGGGAGCCCCATAAAAATTGCATCCTATGTCCCCCACCTGTTGTGTCCTCCTGCCAGGTGCTTAGTGCTAGCCCTCCCATTGGGCACGCTTGCCAGAGAGGGATTAGGAATTGTTCTTTTTTGCTCTGTTCTGTCTGCTGGGTGCTCCCACTGTGGAGCAGGCTGAGGGCACAGGGTCTTGTCCTGATCTGTTCTATGCTCCAGTCGGAGAGCAAGGGCAAACTGCTCTGCCTGCCCAAGTTTTCCAGCTGGGTAGTGGGTCGAGGGTGGGGGCTTGCCCTGCTCTGTCCTCCAGGTGCTCCTGACAGAGATGGAATTGGAGTGCAGGGGCTTGCAAGCCCCCGATTCTGCTCCCTCACAGGAGTGTTGGGCAAGTGCCCACCCAGACCCACCTATGGCTATTCCCCTCGGCTGGGGTTATGCACATGCTAAAGTACCTTGCTGAATCAAGACCTACTACTGTAGGACCACAGACATTTTCCATGCTTGTTCACAGGCTGAGACATGTTAAGAATAAGAAAAGCTGATTGTAATCTAGGTAAGGCAAGAAGAAAATTCTGAAAGGATGTTAAGCATTATGACTCAGTGCACTGCACAGCTTCCTATTGATTTGTCTAAACAATCAGATGAGGTGGGTCTCACTGGCTCCAACGCAAAGGCTGTAGATAATAAGAGGGAACCCTTTACTGATTTAAGAAATGTGTATACATAGAAACTGAGGCTCAGTCTTGCAAACTGCCTCATGCATGCAGGCCTGTTGATATCAATAGGACAATTCATTTGAGTAACTCTTACTAATGGAGGCTATGTCTACACTACAAGTTTTTGTGGCAGAGAATATGCTAATGACGGATTTATTAGCATGAATTTTCTGCCAATGCTCTTTGCGCAAGGGCTTTTTGTGCAAAAAGAAGCAGAGTAGCCACTTCCGTTTTGCCCAGAAAAACCCTTTTGTGCAAGATCCTTATGCCTCTCCTGGAGAGGCTGGGAGGATCCTTTGTGCTGCAATCTAGCCCTTGAGACCACAACTCCCAAGAGCCCTTGAAAAAAAGAAGGGAGTGGTGGCTCTTCCAGGCTATGCAGGCAGAGAGTTAGTGGGCTGCATATTGAACAGAGCAGCCAGATTGCTGGTCAGGAGCCTTTTCCAGGCCAGGAGCTGTTGGGTTGGAGCTAGAGTCTGTTACTGGGAGCCTGCTGGGCTTGGATCTAGCAGGCTGCTTCAGAGCCTGTTGGTGGTTGCCCCTAGAGGGGGGGTAGATTCTGGCTGTGCCTGTGGCTGAGATGGCACCCTGCATAGAAGACACTGTGAGTAACTGTGGCTGTTTGGAAAAGTGCTGCCTGGGAGGAGCACAGAAGACAGACTGACTATGGGTCCAAAGGGAGCCAGAATGATCTGCCCAGTGAACCAGAGCTGCTGGTATTAGGTGGGGCCTGCTTCAGTGGCAGAGGGATTTTGCAGCTGGCTGCCTGACTAGACTGACACACACAACCTTCATAGTTCTGTCTCCACGTCAGCTGCAGATCTTCAGGCGCACCCACGCAAGCGTCTGGGACTCTGAATCCAGAGGAGTGTACACTCTGGGGTGGGATAAATGGAGGCAGTGCACATGCCAGATAGATAAGTTTCCTTTATTTCTGTTGATTTTATTCACTTTTAATCTGTTTAACCTTGTTTCTTTAAATTGTTAAGTAAAGGTGTGTTAATCGCAATTTAATCAATTAGATGTATATTATTTATAACTGTTGTCTTAGAATTAGATCCAGATTATTAATGGGACAATTTTATTCCTAGAAGCTCCGAAAGCACATCATTAAGTGTGTACAAGGCCAGCCAGGTAGAGGCACCGCCATTATATATTCCTTTAGGAGCAAGGGACTGCAGCAAGGGGGTGGATAGGGAATCCCCAGCTAAACAACATCACCACTGGGGTACTCAGGATCTCCTTTTATGTTAAAAACATCAGGCACCCAGGTGACCATGGCCTAGTCCCGAGTAACCCACGGAGGAAAAACAGGGTTACATGTGTTTGTACAGCACAAAGCACAATGGGGTCCTGGTCCATGATTTAGGCTCCTAAGTGGTACTGCAATCCAGACAGACAGACAGACAGACAGACAGACAGACAGACAGACAGATAGATAGATAGATAGATAGATAGATAGATAGATAGATAGATAGATAGATAGATAGATAGATAGTCAATAAGCCCCAGCCTGAGTCCACCTAGCACTGAAGAGCCGATATTGTCATGGTCCTATGAAATTTTCACTCAGGCATTAGGTTGATCTTTGTGCCCCAAAGTGTCTTTTGTCCACAAAGTTTCCAAGTGCTTTTTAAACTATGCATTTATTGATGTCACTCTGACACATTGAAGAGGCCCCATCTTTTGACTGAAGCATGAAAGTGATGCTACAATAAACATGCAATAGGACTGTAGGAGAAGTGCAGAAAATCCTTTTCACTTGATGCCTCCGGAGGGAATTTAGTCAAGTGGACATAAATTACCCAAGATTCAGTTTGGCTAGGACATAGCAGCTATTAATCTTGTTCTTGCTGAAAAGAGGGATCTCTAATGAGAATGAGTGGTCAACCTTACCTAATGATAGGTATATTAGAAATTCCTAAATTATGCTGTATACAGATTGTACATCTCAGAAAAAACTGATCTAGTGGAGGTAGCTATAACAAGAACAAATGGCTAAAAGTTAAATCCAGACAGATTCAAATTGCATTAAAAAAACAGAGCAATTAAGGTTTAGGACAAACTACCCAAGAGAAATGGGAGATTCTCTATCTCTTGAGGTCTTTAGATGAAGACTGGAGGCTTTTCTTGAAGATATGCTTTGTCCAACACAAGCTATGGAGCTAAATATAGTGATAATTAGACTCAATTCTCTGGCTTGTGTTACACAGAAGGTCAAGACTAGATGAACTAATAGCCCCTTCTGGCTCTAAAGTCTATGATCTAGCATCCTAGCTACCAGAAGATGACATCTTGAGACGTGAAATGCACTGACAACATTCCAGGGCATTAGCCATGTCCTTATTCTGAGGATAGGGTTCTTCCTTACTGAATTACTAGCCCCACTTTCCACATGTGGTGGATGCTCCAGGGAGATCTTCCATAAAAAGAGTGGCCTGGTCTGATTAATTCTGAAATCTAACTAATATCTTAATGTCATTGATCTGTGAAAAAAATATCTTGACAATCCATTTTTAGCCAAGGCTGGAGACCGGCTTGCTGATGTGCCAAATGCAGAATATTCAAATAACTGGAATAGGAAAAAGTATTTGTCAGAGGAACCATTCTTGTGCAATTGTAACTGTCAAGAGAAATTCCAGCTCATTCATTGAGGCCACTAATCCACTTGTGATTAACAGGCAATTTTTACTGCATCCCACAGGCTATAGCAAGTGGATGCTAATCTCAGTCATGGAATACCAGCGTCATTCTGTGCAGACATCATGTCTACAGAAGTGAATGCCTTCTTAAAGGTGAGTTATCTATCAAGGTTGGTGAGCCCTAATTTTGAACTCTTCCCCAATACTCATTTGCAACATGTTTCACTGCTCTCAATAAAAATCACTGCCAACAATCCCTCCATAAAAAAAAAAACCCAAAAAAACAAAACCACAGGATAGAGAAAGGTACATATGACAGAGTCCACAAGAATGAGCAAGGAGAAACCACAAAAGCTTCTAAGGAGCTGTGTTAATTTCAATAGAGTAAGTGGATGCAGAAAGTCAAAGGGTTTAAGTATTTCACGTTGTAACTGACAGGGTCATGTTTCACTTGGTTTATGGTTTTGAGGAGAGAGACTTTAGCCTGCTTAGATCCATGGCAAACATGGTACAAAATTCATGTTAACATTTTATTAAATCTATAAAGTTAATAAAGGAAGTGAGCAGAGATGATTAAATAAAACTCACCGAACAATTATGCAGCAAATGGAAACATTTTTCAAATGTTTTTTCAACATTATACATTTATTTGATCAGTTTTAAGTAGAGAATCTTAAAGAAGAAACTCAAATTTATATGCATTTGGAATCATCTGTGTCACTAAAAAATCTCTCACACATAATATATTCTTTCACGTGTATAAGATTACTAATATTTACACACCTAGGGTGTGTCTAGACTACATGGCTCCGTTAACGGAGCCATGTAGATGAGTGTACTCAGCAAAGGGAAATGAAGCGGTGATTTAAATAATCACTGCTTCATTTACATCAAATGGATGCCACGCTGTGCTGATCAGCTGATTGTCGGCACAACGCGGTAGTCTAGATGGAGATTAGCCGACCCCAGAACCCTTTGTCATCAGATCCTTTATGAAACAGGATTGAAACCCTGAAGAATTAGGTAAGCCACCTTTAACAATGAAAGGGGAACGTGCACGCTGATTGCTTCCCTAGGTAATAAGTATTTACACTGGGTCTGATAGAAAATAAAAGTGACTTTATTAGGTAGAAGCAGTAGAATTTAAGCGGTAAGAGCAAAGGCAGAGCAAAGAAGGTTACAAATCAAAGGAAACAAAAACGCTTGGCTACTTCTACGCTGGAACCTCAGTACAAACTTTTCAAACTCACCCTAAAAACTCTTTTCCAACTGCCCCTCCAAACCAGGGCTGTCTCCTCACCATGGGGTCTTCCACTCTTTTCTTCAAGAACAGCCCAGCATAAAAAGACCAAACAAACTTCTACCTTCCTATGCTTTTTAAAGAATTCCCTTATTGTATGGGGAGTCACCTGGCCACTAAGCTTTAAGGACAGAAGATTATTTGCATAGGACTGCCCAGACACTGAGGCCTCCCTTGATGACTTTAATTCACACATTTAAAAATCAGAAAGTATTCCCTACTCCATGTGTCTAATTTTACACACAAGAATGATACGTACGTCAAAATAAGAAACAGAACCAGCGGATCATTACATGAAGATTGACAGGTCGCATAAAATAATTTGCTCAATATTTTTTTTTGGGGGGGGGCTTATGGGGAGATCACAGTACATATAGGGCCAGATCTTAAGCTGGTATAAATGAAGTCAGTAGAGCGATGCTGATTTACACCAGCTGAGGTTGTGGCCCATGATGTGCACTGTACATTATGGAATGGTTCTATAGTGTGGGAAAACAGCCGTGAAGAGCTAGTACAAGACTACAAAACTCATTTAGAAAATCGCTTTGAAAGCAATAGCTTATCTTCCTTGGTTTCTAACTGTAAGTCCCACAGCTTTTCATAATCCCTTCAATAACCCCTGTGTTCCACCTAACTCTTGTATATATATCAGTGGTTGGTCTTGCTTCTGTTCAAAGGCCCTTCCTCAGCTGGAAACGCCTTTTAAAACAGGAAAGTAAGTTGTTTGCCTCTAGCTAACTTAATACAGTCAGTTCCCCCAGAAAAACAGGAAGAAAAACAAAGACTGTTTCTTAATCTTTAGCCAGACTGAGTTGCTCTTGCATGCTGGCCCAGACAATACTTTTAAATAACTTTGATCCTAGTAGAAGGTGCATTGGTAGTACATGTTGGACCTCTCTGATCCGACACCCTTGAGACCTGACCAGTCACGATGGAGGGAATTTGCTGGACCAGGGGAGGTCAATTCTAGCCCCTCTGCTGATGGACTCCAGGCAATCCAAGAATCCATCAGCAGACCCAGCTAGACTCTCCTCCTGTCTCCCCTCTTCTCCACCCAGGCCTACCGCCACGCTCCCTGTCCTTAGGCCACCGGGCCCTCTTCCCCTGGCGTTGCTACCACTGAGCTCTGCTGCTGGAGCTGCCACTGGGCTCCAGGTTCCTCACCACCAGGTTCTGTAGCCAGATCCAGCGCACAGCTCCATGGTCAGCCCCAGGCTCTGTAGCCAGCTCCAGGCTCCCAGTCCTGGGTCCTGGCTCCGTGGCCAGCTTCAGCTACCTGACTCCCTGTCACCAGCCTCCTGGGGCTCTCTGGTCCAGACCAGAGAGGTTCAACCTGTATTTTGTCATGGAATGTGACTCAGGATTTCTGGATGAGGGTTCAATGAAGCCAGGGCCGGACAGAGGCATAGGTGAGCCAGGCAGCTGCCCAGGGTGCCAACTGACGAGGGGCGCCTGATGACAGCTGTAAGGGGTGCGCGGCATCCCTTACAGCTGCCATCAGGAGCCGCATGCCTGGCTCCCACAGCACTGGCCAGCAGCGCCCTTCCCCCACGGCTGTGGAGCCCTGCACGGCCGGGCTGGGCAGCGCATGCTCTGTGTGCCCTGGGGGCAGTCGCGGATGGCCCCGCGCACCCGGGCCCAGGGCGCCAAAAGGGCTCGGGCTGGCCCTGAATGAAGCAATTTGGAAAATGAAAGGCCCATCCAGGATCTGAAGAGAACCAAATCCTGACCTTTTACTATGTGTTAAACTCCCCCTTTGTTCTCTTCTGCTGCCTTTCCCTTCCCACAATTCTCCAATAGGGACTGGCTGTTCTTCCCAAGCAGTGAACTCCAATATGCCATTTCTCTCTCTCTTCTTCCCCTCCTACTTCCTAGACTGTGACCTTATCTACCCTTTGTTGTTTCCACTATAGGAGCCAGCAAGGTCTCTACTAAGATCTGGTTGCTAGCCAACTGAGATCATGCTCACTCTGGGATGCATCGTGTGCTCCAGGGGTACATAACCCCCACAGCAAGTGGGTTTTGAAGTCAGCAGCATCAGAGGCTCCTTCTGCCCCCCACCCTGAGCCACTGGCAGAATTGATGGGCCCCACGATGAGAAACTTCAATAGCTGCTTGCAACCCAGCTGCTTTTGAAAGTGTGTGGAAAGGGGAGAGGTAGGGTTTATTGACATACCAGAAAGGAGAGGGAAGCAAAGTAGCAAATGGAGATTTTTAGTAGGATGGCAGGGAGAGCAAAAAGGGATTGGAGATTTGTAAAGAATAAAAATTGAGCTTGAAGATGGGGCTCAACCACAAAGTTCAGATCCAGATGTTGCTGGATTTGGGTCTTATTCAGAATAGACTTTAGAAGAGGGATGTTGCTTATCCCAGGTGAAACAAACCAGTTCAGTTCCGATTACACCAGGCAAAGATGTCTCCATTTTAGCTCCAGAAGAGTTTGCTGATGATACAAGTTAATTAAAAGAGTTAATAACAAATAGAAACAACAAAATAAGGGGCCAAGGCTGGAAGCCTTACTCAAGTTGGCTCAATGAAATCAACAGGCCTACTTTTGAGAGCCAGGTTTACTCATGTGAGGATTTGCAGGACTGAGTCCTGATTTTTCTGTACATCTCTGTACAAACAGAAATAAAATCAGAGACGCCCTGGTTCTCAAAGGGGAAAGAGTTCATCCCTTACAGAAATAAAAGCCTGGTTAGGATACCAGAGCATGAGCAGCTTTATAGACAGGGAAAGCAATGAATTTTGTCTTTTCATTCGTTTGCTAGAAAGTGAAACTTCTATATTTCTGCCACCACTACTTTATGTCTCTTCACTGAGGTGAACTCACCCTACCCCATAGCTACAGTACAATTTTAGGTCTGCATGGACACCCACAGCTGAGAGAGATTTGTGAAGACATTTTTGTGGGGAGTGAGCGGGGAAATAGGGACACCTTTTAATTACGCTGAAATGCATGTAGAGGGAGCATAAAGATGAAAAAATTCTTTGCCCTTCTCTAACCTTTAAGAACGTGAAAATGCTTCAAAATGGAGCGGGAGGGAAAGGGGAGGAGGAATGTTTTCAGACATTAACAAAACACAGGCGTCTTCAATAGGGCACAGAAATGCTGTGTAGAGGCCTCATCCAAAGTCCAACTCTCAGATTTTCCACTGATTTTTATGGGCATAGAATCACACTGCAGGGCATGAAGTGAAGAAAGGTTCATCTGCTCCACCATGGCATGATTATAATTTTACACCAGTAATCTCCTGAAAGTCAATAGAGTTAGTCTCATAAAACTGGAGAAATACCGAAGTAAATCAGGCCCTGATACCAACTGAAATTGGAGGGGCATGAAGGTATTTTGCTGAACATCCTCTTGAAGCCAGGACAGTGGTGTTAACACCCCTATTTTTTTCACTGAGGGTCAGATTTTATTTTATTTAGATATCACCTCATCATATTTGGTGCCAAATTCTGATCAGTAAGCCAGAAGTGGCAGTCAGAGCTGTTGTATGATGAGCTCTTACTGAGATGCAGAGAATTTGGAAATATAGCCCCACATGACTGCACGTGGTCAAGATTTTGGTTTTACCTCTCACTTGACAGACGGTATTCTAGACCTTGGGATCAGAAGAAAGAATGTCACCTACCAAATCATAGACACCACAGATTTCCTTGGAAATCTTCCACATCCAAGTAACAAATCTGAATAAACTTGCCTAGTTTTTGATAGGACAAGGTAATCAGAGCACTGGCCCTGTTACCTTTTTGTGCCTATTAATAGAACCTTTCCTATCCAACTAAGGACTACTAACACAGTCTAACATAGCTACCCCTCTGAGACTTTCCAATTAAGGACAACCAATATGATTGTGACTAAAAGACCTGGCACAGATCCATAAGCCTTGAAGGCACCAGACTGAAGCAAACAACAGAGGTTCTTAATTTTGGCAACTGAGACACTGGTCATGTTCACTGCAGACACAAAGTCCACTGTGCATTGGAAAGCATCTTTTCCTCTGTCTACCCCATTGATCTCGGTCTGTACTCCCTTGGTTGAATTAAATGCACTCTTCTTTTCCTCCTGGTGTTGTTGAGAATGATAATGATCTACATTCCTTCTGATCTGTACTCTTCTATCCTGCCTCTTCCAGATGCTGCCAGCATCAGACTGGCAGTGCAAGGGACTTCTAAGCTAGCTTAGAAAATGCTGCCATGGAAGCTTAGTTTTTTGTGTAAAAATAATGCAGATCTGACTCAGAGGTACAACTGAAAGCAATTATTGGGGAGAGGGGACGTGTCTTCCTGAAAGTGCAGTGTGACAGTCCTGCTGATTTTCCTGGTGTCAGCTGAGCAATCCCAACCAGACCACACATTGTTTTTATTGCAATGCTACCATGGTTTGTCAGACACCTACCAGTTGCCAACTCACCCTTGCCAAGTTTCCTCTCCTGCCAGTTTCACTCTCTTCATTTCTTAGTAAGTTCTCTAAAATGGGCTACAATTTGCTATTTTTACAGCTAGCTTTATGGGTCTTATGAGTTCAACCTCTTGGTGTTGATCCAGCAACCCTTACTCATGGGATTACAGGTTGGACCTTCCTGGTCCAGCACCCTCAGGACCTGATCAGCCCTGAATGAGGGAATTTTCTGGATCAGGGATGGTCCCTTGTCCCCAGCCTCCTAGCACACTGCCCCTCCCTGTCACTGGCTCCACTCCAGCCCCACTGCAACTGGGCTCCGGCACCACAAGGCTTGGACTGCGGCTCGGGCCCCGCTTCTACCCCTACCTGACCGGGGGTCCCCAGGGATGTGGCTTGCCAGCAGCCTGACTTCTACCCCACCCAGCTGGGGCTTCTGAGGGACAGGACGTGCTGGCTGCTTCCGTCTCAGGCTGGGGCTCCCCGGGCTGGGGCTCCCCAGCTCCACTGCTGCCCCATCTAGTTGGGGCTCCCCAGGGATAGGGCTTCCTGCCCCCTGCTGCTACTAGCCTAGGCTGGGGCCCTTGGCAGCTGGACTCCCAGTGGGCTCGCACTCCTGCCATTGGGGCTCTTTGGTCAAGCAATATCCGTGGTGCCGAACCAGAGTCTCACAAATTTCAGAGGTGCAACCTGAAGTCCTGGTTAAATCAGCCACGTGGCCCACTCACAAAGGTAAGAACTGCAAAACTGGGCCTTGGCTGTTTCCTGCAGACTGGTCTAACTGAACAGACTTAACCCCATCAGATGCACAGCATTTATTTTCTAGTCCTGTGTTTCATACTATTTATAAGCAGCTCAAGCTGAGTTTTAGATTTTAGTCCTGCTGGTTGAGAATATTTTTTTTCTGTCTACCCAGAAGCATGACTGATTAATGCTGCTAACCCAGTAGCAGCCTGAATCAGGAGGCTCAGGCATGTGGACTAGAATGGGGCGTGCAGATGCTTGTTTTGAACTCTCCTTTTTATATAAGTGCACCCTGCAGAAGAGAACGCAGTGTATATGCAGAGGCAGCATACAATTTTCAGCTTTGTTCCCAGAGCCCACACACCACAGCTTTGAAAAAGAAAAAGAAAAAGAAAAAAACCTTCAAAAGCATTCCAGTTAGCAGCAGACACTGAGTTTTAGATTTGTCATGTCAGTCTCCAGGAAAATGATATTTATTACATTGAATTAAAGTGTCTTGAGTCAGGCCCTGGAAGACTTTTGGGCACCTAATACGATCGATGTGTTTTTAAGTATGTCATAGCCATGCTGCTATCAAAGCCCTGAGAACTAATACATTGAGAAGGTTCCCCATGTCCAGCACAAGATAACCAGGTAAACAGATATTGCAGGTTAAAACACAACAGGATTCAATAAAAAGTCACATCCTCCTCATTGTCACCACCTTCAGCCAGGACATAAATTAAACAGGGCTTGTCACAGGTCAGGGCAAACTGTACGGCTGTGTCTAGACTGGCCAGTTTTTCCGGAAAATCAGCAGCTTTTCTGGAAAAACTTGCCAGTTGTCTACACTGGCCACTTGAATTTCTGCAAAAGCACTGACTTCCTACTGTAAGAAATCAGTGCTTCTTGCGGAAATACTATGCTGCTCCCATTCAGGCAAAAGTCCTTTTGCGCAAAACTTTTGCACAAAAGGGCCAGTGTAGACAGCTCAGATTTGTTTTCCACAAAAAAGCCCCGATTGTGAAAATGGCAATTGGGGCTTTTTTGCGGAAAAACACGTCTAGATTGGCACAGATGCTTTTCCGCAAAAAGTGCTTTTGTGGAAAAGCATCTGTGCCAATCTAGACGCTCTTTTCCAAAAATGCTTTTAACTGAAAACTTTTCCGTTAAAAGCATTTCTGGAAAATCATGCCAGTCTAGACACAGCCTACATGTATTTCCCCTCAGTGGTCCAGCCAGGGCATCCACTCTCTGGTTTCCAGCTCTCTAGCTACAGCCTTTCCTAGGTGGAGACACACGTCCCACTCCCTTATGGCTGGGATATTTCCAGGCTACACAGTTCCCTGCCTACCGTGTGTTTTCCCCAGCAGACAGGCTGCCCAAGCAGAGCCTGCTGGCTTTCTCTTTAGAGATGGATGAAGGTGTAATTGCTACCAAACAGCTCTTCCTATGCAAATCTACCTTATTCTTAAGATAAAAAGCATTAAACAAGAAAGCACATTAAAACAACACAGGAACCCCCACACAGGCTAATAAGCTTACCAGAGTTTACCTTAACATGGGTTCTGGTAGGATAAATCCTTCAACCACTCCAGTGAAGGGCATTCCTTGGGATTACAAAAACCACCAAAGCTTCAGTTCACAACAAAAACTCAGGCCTCAGTAGATCCTGTCCTTCCACCCTTGCTCCAAGGACAGAGGCGTTCTGTAGACTAGAAGTCCTGTCCATTTGTGGGACGAGGAAGAAGGCTGCAAGTCTGTTTGAAACTAGCCTATTTATCCAAAATCCTTTCTCTGTTTCTCCCTAAAGAATCCAATCTGAGCAAGTACATATGGACCTCTCCAGGGAGGCGGCTTCAATGGATTGATAATGGAAGAAGTACCTTAGCATCTCCCTCCTTCCTGGAGAAGGTACATACCCTGCTACAATAACATAAATGCAATTGCATTTGAACACAAGGTACCTGTTGACAGACCCAGACCAGTTGGTAACAGTAGTTTGGTTCTGCTGGAACTCAGGAAGTGGGTGGGCTTATGCCTACCCATAGCTAAAGGACCCTCTCCTTTAGATCACTGGAAAAGTAACAATTCACTGATCATTCATATTCTTGCAGGATGTATGCATGTTAAACCAACAAAAGGGCTTTCTTGACATGTACTGGGAATATGCTCTTCAAATGAATTTGGCAAGCATTGCCCAAGTCACATTTGTTCCAGGCAAAGAAAGGTGGTTCCATCTGCTTGAATGTGTCTCCAATATGAATTAAGCCAGTTGTGACCAATATCTAAAGAAAAGCACGTTTTATGCAGGGTAAACAAAGACTTCTGGAGAGCAAGTGGGGAAAGAGGACTAAATGGACTGTAAGATGGATAGAAAGCTCGCTAGACTGTTGGACCCAATGGGTAGTGATCAATGGCTCGATGTCAGGTTGGCGGTTGGTTTCTAGCGAAGTGCCCCAAGGATCAGTTCTTGGACCATTTTTGTTCAACATCTTTATTAATGACCGGGATGAGGGGATGGATTACACCCGCAGCAAAGTTTGCAGATGACACTAAGCTAGGGGGAGAGATAGATACACTGGAGGGCAGGGATAGGGTCCAGAGTGACCTAGACAGATTAGAGGATTGAGCCAAAAGAAATCTGATGAGATTCAATAAGGACAAGTGCAGAGTCCTGCACTTGGGAAGGAAGAGTCCCAAGCATTGTTACAGGCTGGGGACTGAATGGCTAAGTAGCAGTTCTGCAGAAAAGGACCTGGAGATTACAGTGGATGAGAAGCTGGATATGAGTGAACAGTGTGCCCTTGTAGCCAAAAAGGCTAATGGCATGTTAGGGGGCATTAGGAGGAGCATTGCCAGCAGATCCAGAGAAGTTATTCTTCCCCTTTATTCGGCTCTGGTGAGGCCACATCTGGAGTATTGTGTCCAGTTCTGGGCCCCCCACTACAAAAAGGATGTGGACGCATTGGAGAGGGTTCAGTGGAGGACGACCAAAATGATTAGGGGGCTGGAGCATATGACTTATGAGGAGAGGCTGAGGGAATTGGGTCTGTTTAGTCTGCGAAAGCGAAGAGTGAAGGGGGATTTGATAGCAGCCTTCAACTTCCTGAAGGGAGGTTCCAAAGAGGATGGAGAGAGGCTGTTCTCAGTAGTGACAGATGGCAGAACAGGGAGAAATGTTCTCAAGTTGTGGTGGGAGAGGTCCAGGTTGGATATTAGGAAAAACTATTTGACTAGGATGGTAGTGAAGCACTGGAATGGGTTACCTAGGGAGGTGGTGGAGTCTCCATCCCTAGAGGTGTTTAAATGTCAGCTTGACAAAGCCCTGGCTGGGTTTATTTAGTTGGGATTGGTCCTGCCTAGAGCAGGGGGCTGGACTTGATGACCTTCTGAGGTCTCTTCCAGCTCTATGGTTCTATGATTCTATAGTCAGTTCTACCCGGGGACACAGTGGATGATTCCCAGCCTTCCCCGCCTCCCCCCATGACATGAGGGCGACTGTGCCCTTCACCGTCAGAGCCATTGTGCTTGTACAGAGGCTATGGTCAGGATGTCTGGATCTCCCCGGGACTGGGAGCTGCCCCAAGACCGCACCCATGTCCCTGTGCTGTGTATAGTGTGGCCGTGGCGGGGGGGAGATGTCCCCTGCCTCTGTGTAGAGGTCCAGGTTGGATATTAGGAAAAACTATTTCACTACGAGGGTGGTGAAGCACTGGAATGGGTTACACAGGAAGGTTGTGGAATCTCCATCCCTAGAGGTTTTTAAGTCTCGGCTTGACAAAGCCCTGGCTGGATTGATTTAGTTAGGACTGGTCCTGCCTTGGGCAGGGACTGGACTTGAGGACCTCCTGAGGTCTCTTCCAGCTCCATGATTCTTTGGCTATTTAACAACCTCAGTAGGGGAAGGAGACAACACTTCCAGGAAGGCTTCCTGCCTCTTGAACCAGAGTCAACAGACTTTGGGAAAATATAAGGAGGGGGGCTGGTTTGGCATCCTTCAGCCAAAGAGATGAAGGAACTGATCACTGTGAGCCCGGTGAATGGTCCTGGCCAGAAAGTCTGGTCAGCCATGCTGGAAAGAGACTTGGTGGGAAACACTCCTTTGAACAATTTGTTTAGTCAGGTTCTAATCTTAGAACCGTCTGTTTCCTTTTGTTTGCTTGATACCCTTTTGATCTTTATTGCTTATACTTGGGATTACTTAATCCTAAATTCTTTTCTATTAATAAACTTGTTTTGCTTTTACTATAAACCAATTCAGTGCACTGATTGAAGGATGGAGTGTGTTAACCCTAGTTAAGCTAACAGGCTACCGTGTATTTTCTCTTTAATGAAGCAAAGAACTTAATTCTTTGAGTGTTCAGTAAGAGAGGCTGGGCACAGTAGGAAAACATCTCTGGAGACCTGGAGAGCTGAGGGGTTCATTCCTGATGACCTGTAAGGCAAGGTGTGGACTGGCAAGGGACCTGAAGAGTTTGTTGGAAAGGCAGAAAAGCTGGTGTGCCAAGGAGTTGTCATAGAGTTGAGCCATAGCAATCCTCTTTCTGAAGCTAAGAGGGGGTAATGCAGTAACTCACAATTCTAGAAACTCCCCCAGGTTGTTATAGTGTACAAATGCAATTATCTAATGTTAACATGGTGGTGACTAGGATGATAGAAGTGTGAGTATACCCAGGGTGAGCTAGAGGATTCCAGAAATCTGAGCAGAGTCAAACTGAGTTGAATGTAGTTAACAAGTGCCATCTCTCCTGGCAAACAAGACTCATTAATCTGGGTGCTTGTATGATCAATCATTGTAGTATCTGAGTACATCATGAGTACTTATGGATTTAGTCTCACAATACTCCTGTATGGTAGGGAAGTGTTATTGTCCCCATTAAGACACAGGCAAATTAAGTGACTTGCCCAAGGTCACATGGGAAGTCTCTAGCAGAGATAAGAACTGAATTAGATTATCTGAGTTCACACTAAATATTACACACTATATACACTTGAATTAAAAAAAATCCTTAAGTGTGATACCTAAAATAGCTTCAAGGATTCTTCTAGTTAAATTGGATACTTAAAGCCCAATTCTACTAGAAAATCAATTTTACTGACCTGATGGGTAGTTTCTTAAGATTAAATCTCTGTGCTGTTTTCATACACAACTAAGCTTTTGTACAAGGATGGGAAGTCAGCATAGTGTTCCCTGATTTCAGTGAGGCGAGAGAATGAATGAATCCACCTTAAGGATTGGTGGCTCAAAACCAAAAATCTTTATTTCAGGAGACTTTTTGAAGTTGTGCCTCCATTTTTAGCACACTGAAGTTCACGTGTCTTCTCTTTTCCTGCAAAAGAATAAATTAACTTTTAGACCCAGCAGGCAGCATCTTTACTTAAGTGACAGCTGCTGCAGCCAGGGGAAAGAGAAAGGCAAGCACTTCAGATCTGAGCAGCACTCTCCAATTCAGCAGAAACAGCATGTTGTAATGTGTCACCTCACTCCCAAGGTACACTACTGTTTTGTCTCCTCTCTCAGAACACAACGGAATTATACTTATTTATATCAGTATATCAGACTTCTGCATTTCCTACACAAGGTCATGCTCATTGAGACAACGAACTATTTCCCCATGTTCGACATCAATGTATATTGTCCAGGAGAGGTGTCAATATGCCTTTATATGGTTTGCCCACATGGCAAGTTCTCCTTATGGATCAAGAACTATTTGGACAGACTGTGGGCTATGAATATTTATTATGTGAGCCCTTACTGAAGTCAGGGGGATTACTGCCTGAGTAAAGATAGCAGGTCTGAGCAGTGTGTGTACATTTTAGTCATTTTGGCCCAGATCATCAAATGTATTTAGAAGGATAAATATCTTTGAGTATCCGGGCTTTGACTCAATGTTAGGTTCCTCTTGATGAGTCAAGCCATGAAAGCAAAATGACACTATACATAGAACTTTGCTAACAATACTTCCACACAGAGCCGGCCCAAGCTACGGGCTGACCGGGCTACCACCTGGGGCACCCCGTTGTAGAGGGCACCGCACAGGGCTGCCAGACCCGGCAGAGGTGGGGCCGCTCATGCACTGGGTGCCCAGGGGCGTCGCCGCGCTCCCTGGGCCCAGGGCGCATAAATGGCTCGGGCTGGCCCTGCCTCCATGACCAATTGTGTCAAAAATGGAGAGTACACTTGTGTGTTGTTGTGCTATGTGTAAAGTGTCATGAGGCTGAATGCATTCATGTTTGCCAAATACAGCAACATCAAGATGCTTTGGACAAATTGCTAAGGGTGAGTACAAAAGAACAGGCAAGCATGTAGGCACAAGATCAAAAAGGCTAAGGCAAAAAGTGAATTACAACTAGCAAGGGACACAAAAGTCATTAAGATTCCATATATGCACTTTATATATCTTAGCAGTGGAAAAAGTTCAGAAAAGGGCAACAGAGGCTATGTCTACACAGCAGCATTATTTCGGAATAACTGACATTATTCCAAAATAACATAGTCCACGTCTACACACAAGCAGTTATTTCAACATACTGTCAAAATAACGTTGAGTTGGAGGACTGCTTACTCCGACTCCCATAGCCCTCATTGTCAAAGGAGTAAGGGAAGTCAGAGGAAGAGTGCTCTGTCTCAAAATATCTGCTGTGTGCACAGCGCTAAAAGTTGATTAAGCTATTTCAACTTAAGCTACACAATTAGGCCGTGTCTAAACTATCCCCCTCTGTCAGCAGAGGGATGTACATTTTTTGAGAAGTACAGGATCTTTCAAAAAATCGCCCCCTTCTCGGAAAAAACGTGTCTAAACCGCGGTTTCAGTTTCGAAATGGCGCTTGTTTGAAACAGCACCAGAACACAATTATGCAAATGAAACACGGGATATTTAAATCCCCACTTCATTTGCACTTTCGATGTGTTTCATTTACATTCCTTTATGGACAGAGGGGTGTAGTTTAGATACGGCCTAAGTGTAGCTCAAGTTGTGCAGCTTATTTCAAGTTTAGCTCTGTTGTATAGACGTGACCAAAATGATTAGGGGTTTGGAATGGCTGCCATCTAAGAGTGATTAAAAAGGCTAGGACTTTTCAGTTTAGAAAAGAGGTGACTAAGGGGGGATATGATAGAGGTCTATAAAATCATACCTGGTGTAAAGAAAATCAATAAGGAAAAGTGATTTACTTGTTCCCATAATATAAGAGCAAGGGGGTCACCAAATGAAATTAATAGATAGCAAGTTAAAAACAAAAGGAAGTATTATTTCATGCAATACATGGTCAACCTGTGGAACTCCTTGTCAGAAGATGTTATGAAGATCAGGACTTTAACAGGGCTCAAAAAAGAACTAGATAAATTAATGGATGACAGATCCATCAATGCTTATTAGCAAGGGTAGGTAGAAATGGTATCCCGAGCCTCTGTTTGACAGAGGTTAGGAATGGGTAATGGGAGGGATTACTTGATGATCACCTGTGCTGTTCATTCCTTCAGGGGTACCTAGAATTGGTCTCTGTCAGAAGACAGGATACTGGGCTAGATGGAGCTTTGCTCTGACCCAGTGTGGCCATTGTAATTATGAGCAAGAGAAAAATTAAGGTAAATTTAGCTGAGGTTTTGGGGGGTAGTTCTGAGGTGAGGGTCTGCAGAGGTTTTTCTTGAGTCCAGTGCTATTCAATATTTTCATTAAAGCCTTGGATAATGAGTGGAGGAGAGGAATATAAAATTTGCAGAAGACACCAAGCTTGGAGGGCTTGCAAGCACTTTGAAAACAGAATTCAAATTCAAAAGGACCTTGACAAATTGGACAACTGGTGTGAAATTAACAAGATGAAATGCAATACAATTTAGTGCAAAGTACTATACTTAGGGAAGGGGAAAAAATCAAATGCATAGATACAAAATTGGGAATAACTGGTTAGGCTAGGGGTGGGCACGATAGAGTCCGCAGGCTGGCTCTGGCCCATCAAGCCATTTGATCAGGCCCACAGCCACCCTGCCACTCCCCCGCTCCCAGGCCAATTGAGACCTAGGGATGGGGGAGCATGAGAAGTCTTCTCGCCCCTCCAAGGGTATACAGCACCAGAGGGAAACACTAGCTGTTCAAAATGGCTGGAAGTTACTTCTAGGTGTTCCATGCCTCTGGCAGGGCAGCAGGGCGAGAGACTTTGTGCCTGATTGGCCTGAGGGTGGGGGAGCGTGAGAAGTCTCCTACCACCAGGGATGTGCGGCACCTAGAGGGAACCACCAACTGTTGAAAATATAAGAGCAAGGGGGTCACCAAATGAAATTAATAGATAGCAAGTTAAAAACAAAAGGAAGTATTACTTCATGCAATACACGGTCAACCTGTGGAACTCCTTGTCAGAAGATGTTATGAAGATCAGGACTTTAACAGGGCTCAAAAAAGAACTAGATAAATTAATGGACGACAGATCCATCAATGCTTATCAGCAAGGATAGATAGAAATGGTATCCTGAGCCTCTGTTTGTCAGAGGTTAGGAATGGGTAATGGGAGGGATTACTTGATGATCACCTGCGCTCTGCATCTCTGCTAGAGTGGAGGGAGGGTGGGGGGAAAGACTTCACGCACTGCCCCACCCCTAGGCCAATCAGGGTTTGAAGGTAGGGGAGCACGCAAAGTTTCCTCTCCCTTCCAGGGGTGGACTGCACCTAGAGGGAATAGCCTCCTTCCACCTGAGGCACTGTCCCTTCCTCCCAAGAGCCCACCCCTCCGGGGGCAGTCCACAACCACTTCCAAAATTTGTGAAATAGCCCCCCTTCAAAAATTATTGCCCCTCTCTCCCCCGCCCAGGCTAGCCATTAGTACTGCAGAAAAGGATTTGGGAGTTATAGTGAATCATAAAATTAATGGGAAGCGACTGTTTAGGAAGGAGCATGGCGGAAAGGGATCTAGGGGTCATAGTGGACCACAAGTTGAATACGAGTCAACAGTGTGATGCTGTTGCAAAAAAAGCAAATATGATTCTAGGTTGTATCAACAGGTGTGTTGTAAGCAAAACTCGTGAAGTCATTCTGCCGCTCTACTCTGCACTAGTTAGGCCTCAGCTGGAGTACTGTGTCCAGTTCTGGGCGCCACATTTCAAGAAAGATGTGGAGAAATTGGAAAGGGTACAGAGAAGAGCGACAAGAATGATTAAAGGTTTAGAGAACATGACCTATGAAGCCAGGCTTCATGAACTGGGCTTGTTTAGTTTGGAAAAAAGAAGATTAAGGGGGGACATAATAGCGGTTTTCAAATATCTAAAAGGGTGTCACAAGGAGGAAGGAGAAAATTTGTTCCTCTTGGTTTCTGAGGACAGGACAAGGAGTAATGGGCTTAAAGTGCAGCAGGGGAGGTTTAGATTGGACATTAGGAAAAAATTCCTAACTGTCACGGTGGTCAAATATTGGAATAAATTGCCAAGGGAGGTGGTGGAATCTCCCTCTCTGGAGATATTTAAGAACAGGTTAGATAGACATCTATCAGGGATGGTATAGACGGAGCTTGGTCCTGTCTTGAGGGCGGGGGGCTGGACTCGATGACCTCTTGAGGTCCCTTCCAGTCCTATTATTCTATGATTCTGTGATTCTATGAATGAGTCAAGAATCTGATGCAGCTGCTTAATCTACAGCAAGGGACACTTAGGTTACAAACTAGTGATCGAGATATTCTCTGACATCTAGTGATGAGCTGCAGAGGAGGACTTCAGGCTGATCATTTGCATGAGCAAGAAACCTTTACGACATGTTTACACTAAGGCTGTGTCTAGACTGGCCAGTTTTTCAGGAAAATCAGCCGCTTTTCCGGAAAAACTTGCCAGCTGTCTAGACTGGCCTCTTGAATTTCTGCAAAAGCACTGACTTCCTACTGTAAGAAATCAGTGCTTCTTGTGGAAATACTATGCTGCTCCCATTCAGGCAAAAGTCCTTTTACGCAAAACTTTTGTGCAAAAGGGCCAGTGTAGACAGCTCAGATTTGTTTTCCGCAAAAAAGCCCTAATGGCGAAAATGGCGATCGGGGCTTTTTTGCGGATAAGCGCATCTAGAGTGCAGAAAAGCATCCGTGCCAATCTAGACGCTCTTTTCCGAAAATGCTTTTAACAGAAAACTTTTCTGTTAAAAGCATTTCTGGAAAATCATGCCAGTCTAGACACAGCCTAAGTGTAAGATCAACACTGACCTGGTCGATCTTCCCACTAAATCGAACTCTGAGGGTGCTCCCATCAATGCTGGTACTCCTGCTCCTCATGAGGGAAACAAATGGAAGTGTTTGCTCCTATCAGCCTTCCCCTTTGTGGATGGTGCGGAACCAAGATATATGATATGTCGACTCCATCTATGCAGTTTACGTAGCTGGAGTTGTGTATCTTATTTCAACCTTCCAGTGTAGTGTAGACCAGATAATGAACCCAGCCCTTGTTGTTGCCAATTCCATTGGGCAGAAGTGTTGCATGAGTGAAAAGTTGCTCACTCTAGGGGTGATTAAGCCCTGGACGAGGCTTTCATGGGAGCTTGTGGAATCTCCATCATTAGTTAGGTAGACCCCTATGAGAGATGGGTCTAGGTTTATTTATTTTGCCTCAGTGGCGGACATTGTTCAAGATGACTTCTGGAGGGCCCTACATTTCTACAATTCTTTCCAATATTAATCACAGCAGTATGCATTTTGCAAAAATGACTTTATAGAAACATTGGTCAAAGCTCAGTCCTTCAGGACTTAGAATGTGGCTCGGTACAATTCTTGGCACTGCAGCACAAATGCTCACAACTGACCCACAGCAGATCAGTGGTGCTACAGCTGACAGCCTACTTTGCATTTCCCAGCTCTACTGCTGCCATAATTGCTGGAAAGGCAAGAGGTGAATCCAGCACAAAATGGAAGGGAGGAGGGAGTCTTTCACTTAAGACTCCCTCCTCCCACAAAGGAATTAAAAAGGGAGTGGGGAACAGAAATCACACAGACCAAGCACACAGCTTAAAGCGCTACAATAATGCAGCAGCAGCAACAGAAAGCTACAGGAGCCCAGGTTGTAATACTGAATGTTCCACATCATAAAACAAAACAAAAAAATAAACAAATCCTGACTTCGCCAGCTTATAGACTGCCAAAAATCCTTTATATCCAATATGTTGCTTTGTACATGAATTGCTCGAATCTGAAATATACTTGTGTAAGGCATTTTTCATGTGGGACTAAAAGCCTGGTTGGTTGTTAGGGAGTCACTGGGGGTTTCTCGGTCAGTAAAGATTTTCCTTCTCATGTTCTGTTTGTAATATTTCCAACAAGAACCAACAGACACATAATGGATTCTCTGTTAGATATGACCTTAATAGCAGCTGTACCCTTTCCTGTCCAATGGGTCTTCTTTACATGTTCTGCTCATTATTTGCAGTAGTACAAATATATCTAAATGATGTAACCTTTGTCTATGCCCATCACAGAGGAAAAAGCCCTCGAGTCATGCCTGGGGGGAGGACAATGAGCTTTTGAATTGGTTATATTTAGCTTCATGCACATTATCTGGAAGGCAAAGTTCTGTGCAACGAAAAAGATAGGCTACGAGACACTGAATGAAACAAGTTGACATGTTAATCATAGACCTTAGAAATGGACGAGACCTTAGGACCACTTGTCCATCTGCTATCAGTTATGGTGAGGAAGAATAGCCTTAGAGTTAAAGACCTGTTTTAGTCCCAGCTCTGCCATCGTCTTTCTGCTTCATCAAGAAAAGCTACTTAACAATTATTCAATTTTCTGATTTGTTAAACTGCCGGGGGAAAAATAGAGGCCTACTTCCCAGGGAGATTGTGAAGCTCAGTTCAGCAAGGTTTATAAAGCACTTTGATATCATTCATGGAAAGATACTGTAAAAGTGCATAGTATCATTTAAAAAACAAAACTCATTACAACAGATGTAAAACTAGAGACATCATGCACCCACCCTCCTTTTTCGTTGTTGTTGTTGCCTTTCAGCCCCGCAGTTTGCTTTATTTGGAATCTCTAGTGCCATCTTTTAACTATTTTGCCTGTGTTAGACTGTGAGCTCTTCAGACCAGGGGCTGTATCTTTTGTGAGGCACATAAAGTAGTTCTGGGCAGGGAGTAAGTTGTAAAATTAATTGATATGGCTCAGATTCAGCATGCTGGCAACCTCAGCCTTGCCAACTTATGTCTCCTCTTCGGTCTTTTTGGCTTCGCCCTGGTCACAGTCCTTTGCAGAACCCCTTACTGCCAGGGAAGCGCATATCTGTGTCCATGCCCTGTCTGACCATGAGTGAGAGGGTTACATTCTAGAACTCCTGACTCTTTCAGCACTGCAAAGGCTGCGGGATTCACATCTCTTTCGTAGAAGACTGTGTGAAGCTTCCCCATTATGACTGTAGCCTTAGAAACAGAGTTAGAATAGAAAAGCTAACATGGTAACAAAATAAATGGTTTGCATCACATACCGCATATTTGCAAAGTCTGCCTCCCCTTAGCTTCTTACATCTAGAAGCTAGTTTCCCTTTCTGATGAGCCTCGACAGCTTCTCCCCACAGTCCCGGGAAGCCAATAGCCCTCACTCAACCTGCTTATCAAGTCAAGTCCAATTGTTAAGAAATCTCACCTGGTAGAGTAGTGAATACATGGGCATTTCTACAGAGTAGTATCTAATCGGGTGAGAATACCACAGCCTTTATCCCTAGATACTATCTCCATGTCACTCCAGGATTTTCTCTGTATCATGAATGGGAGGGGTACTACCCTTTTCTGGACAACCCAACCATTCAGCTAGCTAAAGAGCCTGTTAGAGTTAAAAAAAATAGACAGTGGGTCCTAGAGAATTTCCAGGAATGCTAGGGAAGCAGGAAGTGTTGGCAGGAATCCAGGAGAGCCAATGAAAATAGAGTGTGGATTTTTTACTTGGAAGCAATAATCTTCTTATGGCAGTCTTTCTGTGAGCAGAGGAGCGCTGGGAGAGATGAGTTCAGCCAGGAAGCAGGGCATGGAGGATCACAGGCGTGTTGTGGCAGTACTTATTGTCAGATACTATTATGATAGTGTTTTTCTCAGGAACTGAAATTATGGGAGGTTGTTTGAATTTCCACGCAGGGCCGGCTTTAGGCCGATTCACCTGATTCCCCCGAATTGGACCCAGCGTCCTAAAGCCAGGGGACCCCATGCCCTAAAACTAGAAGTGTGCTGGCGTGTCAGGCGCGCTGCGGGAGGGGCCATTGGACACTGTTGGAAGAAAGGATACTAAGCTAGATGGACCATTGGACACTGTTGGAAGACAGGATACTGAGCTAGATGGACCATTGGCCACTGTTGGAAGACAGGATACTGAGCTAGATGGACCATTGGACACTGTGGAAGACAGGATACTGAGCTAGATGGACCATTGGACACTGTTGGAAGAAAGGATACTGAGCTAGATGGACCATTGGCCACTGTTGGAAGAAAGGATACTGAGCTAGCTGGACCATTAGCCTAACCCAGAAGTCAAGATAATGACCTCTCAAGACAGCAACAATGTGAGATAACAAACTTGGCAAATAATATATGTTTCCCAGTCACCAATTTAGCATTCTGAAGCAAAGTTACTCACACATAGGTGAACATATATAGTCCATAGTTCCTGTAACATACTCCTCACTTGGTTAGTAGACTCACAGTTCAGAGGTGTTTTCACAGGAGTTCACTTTTGGGTAGTGTAGGGAAATCCCTGTATATGGTAATGGAGCTCTATAAATACCTTATGTAAGCATATGCTTCGCTAATCATGTGACTAATGGCGTGTCTACACAGCAAGGCTTACCTCCAAATAAGCTATGCAAATTGAGCTACGTCAACTGCATTGCTTATTTGGAAATAGCTTATTTTGAAATTGGGAGCATCTTCACAGTACTTACGTTGAAATCATAAAATCATAGAATCATAGAGTTGGAAGAGATCTCAGGAGGTCATCAAGTCCAGCCCCTGGCCAAGGCAAGACCAGTCCCAACTAATCAACCCAACCAGGGCTTTGTCAAGCTGAGACTTAAAAACCTCTAAGGATGGAGATTCCATCACCTTCCTATGTAACCTATTCCAGTGCTTCACCACCCTCCTAGTGAAATAGTTTTTCCTAATATTCAACCTAGACCTCCCGCACTGTAACTTGAGACCATTACTCCTTGTTCTGCCATCTGCCACTGCTGAGAACAGCCTCTCTCCATCCTCTTTGGAACCTCCCTTCAGGAAGTTGAAGGCTGCTATCAAATCCCCCCTCACTCTTCTCTTCTGCAGACTAAACAAACCCAAATCCCTCAGTCTCTCCTCATAGGTCATGTGCTCCAGTCCCCTAATCATTTTGGTCACCCTCTGCTGGACCCTCTCCAATGAGTCCACATCCTTTCTATAGTGGGGGGCCAGAACTGGACACCATACTCTAGGTGTGGCCTCACCAGAGCCGAATAAAGAAGAAGAATAACTTCTTTAGATCTGCTGGCAGTGCTCTTCCTAATGCAACTTAATGTTCCATTAGCCTTCTTGGCTAGAAGGGAATACTGTTGACTCATATCCCGCTTCTTATCCACTGTAATCCCCAGGTCCTTTTCTGCAGAACTGCTACTTAACCATTTGGTCCCCAGCCTGTAACAATGCTTGGGATTCTTCTTTCCCAAGTGCAGGACTCTACACTTTGTCCTTGTTGAACCTCATCAGATTTCTTTTGGCCCAATCCTCTAATCTGTCTAGGTCACTCTGGACCCTATCCTTGCCCTCCAGCATATCTACCTCTCCTCCTAGCTTAGTGTCATCTGCAAACTTGCTAAGGGTGCAATCCATTTTCTCATCCACGTTATTAATATAAATGTTGAACAAAACCAGTCCTAGAACAGATCCTTGGAGTACTCCGCTAGAAACCAATCACGAACCTGACATCCAGCTGTTGATCATTACCTGTTGGGTCCAACAGTCTAGCCAACTTTCTATCCATCTTACAGTCCATTTATCCAATCTATACTCCTTTAATTTGCTGGCAAGAATATTGTGGGAGACCATATCAAAAGCTTTGATACAAGTACTGAAATAGAGCACTCTTCCTCTGACTTCCCTTACTCCTCGTACAATGAGGGTTGCCAGAGTCAGAATAAGAAGTCCTCCAGCTTGACAGTATTTCGACATTATTTCAAAATAACTGCCTGTTGTGTAGACGCAAACTAAATTATTTTGAAATAACATAGAACAAATAATAATTGTTTCAAAATAATGTTGCTGTGTAGACGTACCCTAAGTAAATAGTTATCTAATGCAATTGACCCTGTGTCACTGCAATTGTCAGAACAATGACTCTAACCATATACTTTGGTCACTGAAGGAATATGATGGATCTAGCATACAGCACTTTTATTGCTCAAATATTTATAAACATCTGAAAACCTCAATGAAATTATCAATTACCTCCCATTCAGAATATTACCATGGGAGATGATTGGCAGAGAATAGCATTTTAATACATAAAATGTTTAAAAACATACTGTACATTGACTATATGATAATATCCAGTTACTGCTGGAAAGAAATGTCTATTATTTTTATTGAAATGGGGGAGCTTTACAATGATCAAAAGTTTGGGTAATATTTGACGTTCTGGCTGCTTATCTGAATGAAGTGTATAACCCATTAAATAGTAACCCACTATCATCAGTTGTAGTATTACACTTGCCCACTGCTACACAATGGGAATAATGACTCTATAACCAAAATGTATGCTAATTTAATAAGACAGTTTAATAATGTGAGCCAAGACTTGGCCTCAGAAACTAGCATTCTAATTCCAGCACTGATGTGTATTCTGTTGTCATGGCCAAAGGTTGATTTGAGCTAGCCTATGGTAATTTGGCATTTGGTACTTTTTTTTTCTGGTGGGAGCTACTGTGCGTTTTAAAATATATGGTTTTAATTCTTTAAAAATATAAGTCTCCAGTGGTTAGCCCTCACAATAAGAACTAAATGCAAACATATGCAATGATTTTTGCTTAGGCCTGAAATAATAACTTTGAGAGGTGTAATCTGCAACCTGTTCACATTCATCTAATTAGAGGTTTATTTGAAATGTCTTTAGAGGAATTACTCTTAAAACAAGCCACTACTCAGTGTATGTCATGGTCAGTAGAGTCATTGATCATAGGCCTAGACTTTGTAGGCAGCAGACACAAGGGATCAAGAACAAAATCCATGGCAAATTTGAAGGAATATTTGGGGAAAATATTTTCAGCAGTAGTGTAGACAGAGGAACTGATGCTTCTGATTTAGCTGTCAAAGGGATTTGTGGTTTTGGAGCACAGGATCAGAGTTTTATCAAACTGTTCTTGTCCACTTCCAAAGTTGCCGGATGGCTCTCGATTTGAAACAATATTCTGGGCAATCAAATTCAGGCTGGACCTCGCTAATCTGGCACCCTCGGGATCTAACTGGTCCTGAATGACGGATTTTGCTGGACCAGAGAAGGTCATTTCTTGCCTCCCTGGCAGGGCCATAACAAAGGCAGGGTGCTCACCCCGTGCGCATTGTAATCAAGGGTGCAAAGACGCAATACGTAAAAATAATAAGCTGCAAAAGCAAAGAGCGTGATGCGTGCTAACCTAAGGGGGCGCATAATGAATATTTTGCCCCCGGCACAAAAATACCTAGTTACAGCGCTTCTCCCTGCCCTCCTCTCTCCCCAGCCTGGCTCTTCTCCTGACCCAGCTGCTGGCCTCCTGGCTGGCTCCCTCCCACAGCTGGCCCTGCTGCCCTGCCAGCAGCCCACTGCTGTGCTAGGCTCCTACCCCTGCCAGCCCTACTGTGGCTGCTCACTGTCCTGCCACCAGGACTCCCAGTCCGGCCAGCCCTGCAATTGCAGCCCATGGCCCCACCACCAGTGTCTTGGGCTCCACCACAGCAGACCCTGCCCTGCTGCCTGGGCTCCTGGTCCTGCCGCGGCAGACCTCTGCCCTGCTGGAGCCTGTTATCACTCTGGCTGCACTGCCACTCCAGTTGGACCCCTGTGGCAGAGCGCCTGGCCACCAGCCCTCCTGTAGCCAGCCCAGCTGGGCTTTTAGCCCCCGCAGGGCTCCTGCCTCTGGCCCTCCATTGGGATTCTCTGGTCTAGCAATATCTATGGTCCCAGTTTAGAAAGGTCCAACCTGTACAGGCAGAGAATCAGTTGCATCAGAACAAGGAGCAACCAGGTGCAATCACTGTTCCCACTATAGCATGTCACTATGTCTTGCATTCAGAGTAAAGTTGGGATGCTGCCTATTAATGAGATCCTTAAGTGTGTTGGCAATTTCTAGGCTTCAAACAGAAATGACCCACAAGTTCCAGGAGGGATGAGATCCTCGGTATTAACCTATTGGTTGAATACGTTAGCACATGAATGATAAAGGGGATGCTGTGGTGAGTTTGTATATAGTGAGTGACTCCAAAAACTTACTGTAAAACCTCTGGCATCCTACAGCAAAATTGTTGGTTATCTATTAGGGAGAGTAGGGAAATGTATTGCTTCTTACAATGACTTCATAATTAATGTATGTTTCACAGTTAAACTGGTTCTTTACGCAAGCAAGTTTTTACTGCCTGAGATAAAGTTATGAGGAACCATAGTTGCCCTTTCTAAAGTTAGATAGTCTGAAGCAGAAATATCAGACTGGATTCTGCTTTAGAGGTGCATCTGTAATGGCTTTTAGATGCAGCACTAATATAACTGAAGGGACTGTCCCTAGGAAAGGAGTCATTAGCAGTTCTCCCTGCGTGTGCTTTGGATGGCGATGAGTTTCATCATTCAAAGTCAAGTTTGATATTACTCACAATACTCTTTTATTACAAATTGAAAACTCCACCAGTTATTGCGTACAGCATGCCCATTTCCAATCAGAGTGTTGGTTTCAGTGTACGTTACAGGATAGAAGAACAGTATTCTTATTAATTTATAATTTTGATAAAATTGACATTACTGTTAAAAATGGTGTGTATTTATAAGGAAAGATGTGTCCAGGAACGTAAGAACTAAATCTCCAGTAGAATGCAGAGTTACTCTCCAGGAGAAGACCGTCAGATGTTAAGGGAACATGAGTATTCCCAATGATAGCAACCATGTGACCATCAATTTCAGGCTGTGGATTGAGATATGGAAACTAGTCACATTGCTACAGAGGAGCATGTTTGAAGTCACACCTGGTTGCAGCCCAATAACCCACCAAGTGAGAAGCAGGATTGTAAAACAGACAATACTAGAGGCAGGGGCAGATATAGGGCAGAGCGAGCGGAGCGGCCGCCCCGGGCCCTATGATTCAAGAAGCGCCGCGCATGCACCGTGGCGCCACCACACATGTGCCGTGGCAAAGAGGGGCCCCGCGAAATTGTGCTGCCCTAGGCCTCGCAAAATGGTCATCTGCCCCGTACTAGAGGCATCTTGCCATGGGTGTTAATCCCGGGGCCGTTCTTACCATTATGCAAAATAAGCAGCTGCACAGGGCATCTGAAAATTTTGGGCACTACTGGGTTTTAATATCAATCTTCCTGCTTCTTCCAGTCCCTGTTCTATAGCTCTGCTTCCTCAGGAGAGGATCTAGTTAAGTTAAAAGCCTGCCAGCTCTATTAGCAGAACATTGAACCTGTGAAAGAGCCATTCAAGTGGTAACGAAGCCATTTAACAGGCATTTGCCAACTCCAGGTATTTAGTGTCAGTTTCTGAATTTACTGGACCTTCTACGGGACCTTAGTTTAACATCTGCTTTAAAAATATCTGTTTAGTGTGTTGCTGAAGATTATAAAATCACATTTCTAAAAAATCATCCTTCCTTCACCTGGGACTCCCTTTGGTCATAGGGGTATAGGATTAATGGTACTGCATAAAGCCCCATAAATCCTAAAGATTGCCCTGGTTAATCCACTGTGATGAACATGATGACTGGTAAACAGATTTTAAACAATCCTGTTAGATAGATCCTAGCCCACCCAAAGGGTCAGCCCTGATTATAACTCAGACTTGAATCTGGCTCTCCTAGGCTATGTCTAGACTGCAAGCCTCTTTCGAAAGAGGCTCTTTCACAGGTTCAATGTTCTGCTAATAGAGCTGGCAGGCTTTTAACTTAACTAGATCCTCTCCTGAGGAAGCAGAGCTATAGAACAGGGTACTTTCGAAAGAGCCTCTTTCGAAAGAGAGCGTCTAGACTGCACGCGGAACTTTCGAAAGAGCAAGCCGCTTTTTCGAAAGAAAGCACCCAGTGAGTCTGGATGCTCTCTTTCGAAGAAGCCCTATTTACATTCAAGAACGCCTTCTTTCGAAAGAAGCACTTTCGAAAGAAGGCGTTCTTCCTCGTGAAATGAGGTTTACCGCCGTTGAAAGAAAAGCCGCGTTCTTTCGATTTAATTTCGAAAGAACACGGCTGCAGTCTAGACGCAGGTGAAGTTTTTTCGGAAAAAGGCTACTTTTCCCGAAAAAACCCCTGAGTCTGGACACAGCCCTAGTGACAGTAATTGGGAAGATCTAGCTTGCCCTGTGACAGTAATTGTTGTTTCTGGTTTGTCTGCAACTAATTGCCTAATCTACTCCTTCACTTAAACTCTAACTTATATTATTTTTGTCACTGAGATTGATAGGTGTTTACATATTGTTTTTAACAATGCCAGCAATTGGCCTGATTATATCGTTGGTGTTTCTGTAACAGCTCCCTGCTTTCAGAAGTAAATTCCCTTTTAGAAATCACATAGACCCAGAGACCATAACCCTAAATCAAATAAGTACCTTTTAAAACATACAGAAAGAAACAGACTTGAAAAAGCCGTATTCTGAAACCGCAGTACATTACTGGATAGCAAGTGTGAAAATGGATGTGCTTTGTAAACATTGTTTAGTAATAAAAGGTCACATGTACGGCATAAATTTTAAGGTCTGGGATTGCATTCTTTGTACACTTGAAACATTCAGGGAAGGCAACAGGAGTTTTCTATGTGTAAAAAATAGTACCCTGTAAAATGTGTACACTAAAAATTAGGCACTAGGAAATAGAAGAACTTAAATCTTATCTTGCAGTCATTACTTTGCCAAAACTTCTATTGACTATTGTAATTGACTGGAGGATAGATAATATTAACAAAAAATTTTAAAAGTTAATACCGGCAATTACAGGCTGATAAACCTAATTTCAGTATCAAGCAAATTGATCGAAATTATAGTAAAGAACAGAATTTCTTTTCTTGAAGGCCCTGGAGGTTTTTTGCCTTCCTCTGTAGCATGGGATACAGATCACAGCTAGAGGATTCTCTGCATCTTGGGGTCTTCAAAGTATTTGAAGGCTTCAGTATCTGAGATATAAGTGAGAGAATTATTCTGGGAGGGGTGGGTGAGATTCTGTGGCCTGCACTGTGCAGAGGGTCAGACTAGATGATCATAATGGTCCCTTCTGACCTTAAAGTCTATGAGTCTATGAATTGTTAGATACACATAGATGAACATAATTAGTTAGGGAAGCGTCAACATGGTTTTTGTAAAGGGATATATATTAGAATTTTCTCAGAATGTCAACAAGTATGTGAATAAGGGGGATCCAGTGGATATAGAGTTCATAGGTTCCCATGAAGCCTTTGACAAGGTCCCTCGCCAAAGGCTCTTAGGCAAATAAACTGTCAGGGGATAAAAGGAAATGTCCTCTCATAGATTAGTAACTGGGTAAAAGATATGAATCAAAGGGTAGGAATAAACGGTCAGTTTTCAGAATGAGAGAGTTAAATTGTGGTGCCCCAGGGGTCTGTTCCAGAACCAGTCCTGTTCAATATATTCATAAATGATCTGGAAAAAGGAGTAAACAGCAATGTGGCAAAACCTGCAGATCATACAGAACTACTCAAGATAGTTAAGTCCCAAGCAGATTGTGCAAAGCTTAAAATGATCTTGTGTGACTGGACAACAAAATGGCAGATAAATTAAATGTTCATAAATGCAAAGTAATGCACATTGGAAAACATTGTCCCAACTACGCATATAAAGTGATGGGGTTTAAATTAGCTGTCACTACTCACAAAAGAGATCTTGGAGTCTCTGAAAACATTCACACAGTGTGCCGTTGTAATGCACACAACTGCTGGATGTGGTATATTGTCTCATGTAGTGGAACCTACACCAGTTACAAAGAGAAAGAATTAGTGTGCTCTACAGCCTTAACTGAGAACCACTTGACTTTTAACTCAAGCAGTAGAAGCTCATGCACAAAGGTTCTAGGTTCAGCTCCACCTGTCTGTGTTAACACAGCAGCAGTCAAAAAAGTGAATAGAATGTTGGGAATCATTAAGAAAATGATAGGTAATAAAGCAGAAAATATCATATTACTTCAATATGGGCTTGTCTAGACTACATCCCACTTTCAAAAGAGGGATAAAGTCTAGACGAGCCCTATATGTGTATAGTGTGCCCATATTTTCAATACTGTGTGCAAGTGTGGTCACCTCATTCAAAAAAAGATAGTTTGGAACTGGAAAAGGTTCATAAAAGAAAAACAAAGTGATTAGGGGTATGGACTGTCTGCCATATGAGAAGAGATTAATAAGACTGAGAGTTTTCAGCTTGGAAAAGAGATGACTAAGGGAATATAATAAAGATATATACAATCTTGATTGGTGTGGAAAAAGTAGATAAGGAAGTGTTACTCCTCATACATTAGAACTAGGGGTCGCCAAATGAAACTAATGGGAAGTGGATTTAAAAAAAACAAAAGGAAGACGTTTTTCACACAACACATAGTCAACCCGTGGAACTCCTTGCCAGAGGATGTTGTGAAAGAAAAGACTATGAAAGGATTTAAACAAAAAAACTAGATTAATTCATGGAGGATAGGTCCATCAATGTCTGTTGGCCAGGCTGGGCAGTAAGGATATTGCTAGCCTCTGTTTGACAGAATCTGAGAATGGACAAGGGATGATAGATCACTTGGGTACGTCTACACTGCACTCTTATTTCAGAATAAGCTATTTTAGAAGCAAAATGCCAAAATGGCTTATTTTTAAATAGTGCGTCTACACAGCAAATGCCAATAGAAATAGCGCTGAGCTATTTTGAACTAGAGCATCTGCACTAATTGGAGTTTCAATAGCATTTAAAGCTCCCTGGAAGTACTTCAGGCCGGGCATCAGGACAGCAATCACTTCCTGTAGCTGCTTCCTGAGACCCTCATGCTTAAAGGGCCCCCACCCCATATAGCCATGTCTCAGGAACCTCTTTTTTGCCTACCTCCTTGAGGGACAGCAAAACCATTCCACTGCCTGTTCTGGTTGCCCTTGCAGACACCACAGCACTTCTGCCATGGAGCCAGACCTGGTACAGTTGCCAACTCCTGGATGTCATGATACACCTCCTGGTACAGTTTTTGCAGGCTGCTCTCATGGCACTGCAGAATCTGGACCCGCAGCTCCCCACAGGACACCTCCTCACCTCTCTCCAGGTGCTGTTCATGCAGCATAGCCACTCCCACCCTCTCCTGTGCACTGTGCACTGCCACTTCTGGCAACAGGACACCAGTTCCAACTGGTGGGATAGGATTGACATGGAGAGGTGGGACGACCAGCAGTGGGTCCAGAACTTCCACATGTGGAAGGACACCTTCGTAGAGCTGTGTGAGTGGCTCACCCCTGCTCTCAGGCAATGGGAAACCTGCATGCGACCCACCATCCCCCTCCAGAAGCGGGTCGCCATGGCACCGTGGAAGCTCGTCACGCCGGACAGCTACCTCTCTGCTGACCACCAGTTCGGCGGGTGGTGATTGACCACCAGGGTCATGGTCATGCAGGTATGATTCTCTTACTATGTTATTGGGAGGGAGGTGAACTGCTGGAATGGGGTTCCCTAGGGAAGGAATGATGGTAGTGGAAGCCCCCTCCCCAAGAAGTTTTTCAGTCCTGCTTTCACAAAGTCCTAGTGGGGAATGGGGTAAGATAGGGGTTAGTCCTGGTGTAAAGGGGAAGTGGGGCTGGGCTTGGGGAACTCCCAAGGGCCCTGGCAACCCAGTGATTCCTCGTTTGTCTCCTTCTCCATGTGGCAAGGGCCATCAACACCGTCCTGCTGTGCCAGCTCATCCTCCTGAGCAATGTGGACCGGCTTTGCTGCCGTGGGTTTCTCCAACTGCAGGGGTGCCATTGATGGCATCCACATCCCCATCCGGGTCCCCAACCACCGGTCATCTGACTACATTAACCACATGGGGTACTTTTCTATGGTCCTGCAGGACATCATGGACCACAAGGGCCGATTCACGGATATTAATGTCAGGAGGTCGGGGAAGGTGCATGACACCCCTCAGATAAAATAAACCAGATCTATTATTTTCAAAGAGTAAACTGTATTTTATTTGGGGTAAATGTAACTGAGGAGGGACTGGGGAAAGAACCTGGGAGGAGGAGGTAGATGTGGGAGGTGAGGGGAGGAGAGGCTCAGGGATGGGGCTGGGATTAGAGCCTACCTCAGGCGATCCTACCGCCTCTTGTGTGGGGTTCTTGGTGGCCACAGGCAGCGCTAGGGGGAGAAGTCTGAGGAGGAGGGGAAGAAGCCGGAGCGGGAGCGGGAGCAGGAGCTGAGGGATGGCTGCTGAACTGCTTTATGGCAGTGATTATGCAGACCATGGCAGCTGTGTAGGCTGCACCCATGCGGCAGGCCTCTTGGGCCAGCTCCCACCGGGTGTTGTGGCACAGCTCCTAGTCTGCTTCCCACTGCTGGTCCTGACAGTCCAGGCAGGCAATGAGTTCCCACTCCAGGCCCTCATGGGCTCATCTGTGGTGGCTGCTCCCATGGGGTTGGGAGGCCGGCATGGGAGGTATTGTGGGCATCTCACTTGCACCTGGCCCAGCTGCAAAGAACAGTCATTTTGTTATTTTGAAATAACATGATTTATTTTGAAATAATGCTGCTGCGTATACGTACCCTCAGTGATTGCCTGCTCTATTTATTCCCTTTGAGGCACATGGCATTAGCCATTGTCTGAAGACAGAATACTGGACTAGATGAAACTTTTGTCTGACCCAGTATGGCTGTTCTTGTTTGGAAATCTCCTAACAAAAAGCTTTCCCATGAGGTTTCTGATGCTGCCTCTTTGCAGTAAGAAATGCATGTGGTATCATCCAGCCTACATAAGAAAATACAGTGCTAGGAGAAAAGGACGAAAAATAAATGGAAAGGGGAAGAAAGCAATGACTCAAACCGTTTTTAAACAAAAGGCCAAAGCTTAAAATGAAGGGTTAGGTTTACATTTCATTCAAAATATTCGCCCATCACCTTATTTAAAATTTCAGGTACCGCGTGGCAGGGTGTCATGTCTTCTTAGAGCAGTTAGGTTTAGTAGTGAAAATAAAAGATCTGCTGTCTTGTACTCAATCCAGTGTTTGTCAAGTCCTGCTCATCTTACTCAAGTGAGAATTTCCTTTGAACTCAGTCATATTTAAGGCAGGAGTGGGGAAGCTACACCCACCAGCCAGATCCGGCCCCTGGCTTTCTTGCATTTGGCCCATAGCAAAGTTCAGGGCTTTCTCCAGCAGTGGGTTGGGATCAATGTTTGTGCTCTAGCCCTGCATCAAGTTTCCAAGCCTCAGCACATCCTCCTCCCTGGAGCACTGCAGGGCCAGGTCCAAGTAAGCTGAGGGAAGGGCTGGAGTGCAAGGGAAGCTCTGAGTTTGTTGGGAGTCACATCAGTGAATTTTGCTTGCTGGGAGCCAGGTCAGTTAGTGACCTCCAGCTGCTTTTTCGTGGGTCCGTGGTCCCTGAAGGAAAAATGGTTCCCCACCCCTGGTGGAGGGACTGAATCAGGATTTTGCCCATAAGCAGTGACTTGGCAAAGCCTAGGCACGGGAAGTACAGGTGTAGGGGTAGTGCAGCATCCCCAGAGTTGCGGCCACTAGCCCATGCTAAGGATCCCGGATGCTGACTGCACATTCAGGGTTCTGCTGCTGGCCTTAGGGTTCCAGGCTCCAGAGATTCCACTGCAATCCCTGGAGTCCCAACTGCCTGCCCCGCTCCTGAGGCTCTGCTCTTGGTCCTGGCCCAGGGCTCTGCAGCCATCCACGTGGCCACCACCGAGGGTGAGAGGTTGTGGACAGAAGTAAGGGAAGGTTGCACCTGAGCATTCCCAACCTAAAAATTGTTCCAGCACCGCCATGCTGCAGGGCATCAAAGCTCTTTCAGGGACTCCAGGCCCAAACAATAAAAACTCTTCAGGGATGCTCCTAAAAACTCCTCTGGAGGAATGCTAAAAAGAGATCTTCAGAGAGATACTCCAGTCACATAAAGAACTTGGAAAAGAACCTTTTCAACAACGTGAAGGCCTTCAACGGTGACCCCTATTAACAAGACACTTCAAAAGTTGCACGTGATGTGATGTGAAAAGCCTCTCCCTGATGTGCAGCTCTGTAAAAGGCGACATCCCCTGAAGTGACATTAAGGCTACGTCTACACTGGCCCCTTTTCCGGAAGGGGCATGTAAATTTCACCAGTCGTCGTAGGGAAATCCGCGGGGGATTTAAATATCCCCCGCGGCATTTAAATAAAAATGTCCGCCGCTTTTTTCCGGCTTTTAAAAAAGCCGGAAAAGAGCGTCTACACTGGCCCCGATCCTCCGGAAAAAGTGCCCTTTTCTGGAGGGTCTTATTCCTTTGAAGTAGGAATAAGACCCTCCGGAAAAGGGCACTTTTTCCGGAGGATCGGGGCCAGTGTAGACGCTCTTTTCCGGCTTTTTTAAAAGCCGGAAAAAAGCGGCGGACATTTTTATTTAAATGCCGCGGGGGATATTTAAATCCCCCGCGGATTTCCCTACGACGACTGGTGAAATTTACATGCCCCTTCCGGAAAAGGGGCCAGTGTAGACGAGCCCTAAGTGTTTGAAGTGGCAATACAGACAGGCCAGATAGTTTAGGGTATAGGGGGGTCATGCATAGGAGTCACCAGGAAACATGCAGGGGGCTCGCTGCAGTTCCATAAGCCTAAGGCCAGCCATGAGGACAAGGAGAAAGAAAGACCATTTAGTTGACTTTAAACGGCCTCTTTGTGCATCAGGAAAATGGACTGGGTGAGATCAAAGTAAATGTCTTGGGGATTGAGACAGCAGAGGTGAGAAGGTGAAAGGAGCCCCTGCTATCAAGCAGTGTTTGTACAGTATATTGTGTTGAAGGAAGTGTCTGTATATGGGGTGGGGGGAGGGCTTTCCTTCTTTCTTTGTTTTGCATCAGTACAACACACAGCATTGATGGAGGGTTCTGTCAACGTTGCCTCATATATTCTGGAAGGATCTGTGTCTGTGATTCCAAGCTCCTTGAACTCCTTTAAACAGAATAGATTATGATTTTGCTGGGAGCCAATTCCTCAGGCAGCAGGACCACAACAAGCTTATATCCTTCAAACCCTGAGCTGGAAAGAAAACAGGCGGTGTTTGTTTTTGTACAGATAATATAAGTTCAAGGTTACAGCTTTATTTTAAAATTCTAAGAAGGGACTAGGCAGGGTTTCTTGGGAAGATGCAGTGTGTTTCCTGCCACAAAGAGAAAACAACAGTAATGTCCAGAGTGAAAAGGAAAGAGTTTTCCAGTTAGGTCTCCACTTGAAAGTTGTACAGGTGTACATTGTTAGATGACAGGAAATATTTTTACTGAAATCTCTGCTGGGCTGGGGGATATATAGTCTCCTATGTCAAGTCTGGCCAGCCTCTGAGCCAATGGTATATGCTCTGCAATGTTTGGAGGGGTGATAAACAGCATCATGGACCCTTCCTCCAGGAGGAGGAAGAGGGGGCTCTTAGAACATAAGAACGGCCGTACTGGGTCAGACCAAAGGTCCATCTAGCCCAGTATCCTGTCTACCAACAGTGGCCAGCACCAGGTACCCCAGAGAGGGTGGACCGAAGACAATGATCAAGCGATTTGTCTCCTGCCATCCCTCTCCAGCCTCTGACAAACAGAGGCCAAGGACACCATTTTATCCCCTGGCTAATAGCCTTTTATGGACCTAACCTCCATGAATTTATCCAGCTTCTCTTTAAACTCTATTATAGTCCTAGCCTTCACCGCCTCCTCTGGCAAGGAGTTCCACAGGTTGACAACACGCTGTGTGAAGAAGAACTTCCTTTTATTTGTTTTAAACCTGCTACCCATTAATTTGCTCTTTAGGAGCAAATGTGGGGAAAAATTGTCGCAGATTGTAGGGAAAGTGATTTTTGTAACTTCACAATAGCTATTTAAATCCCCAAAATCTGGCCCTCTACTTCAAACAGCAGCTTAGAGTGTGACAGAATTTTAAAAATCTTATTTACTTCTCTCACACTCTGGCCTAAGATACGCAGCTTCAACTATGCAAATAATATAGCTGAAATTGACGTACTTACTGCAGTGTCTTCCATATGGTAAGGTCAGTGGGGCTGCTCTCCTGTCGACTCCAGCTACTTTTCTCAACCTGGCAGAGTATTGAAGTCAACAGGAGAGTGCTCGGAGGTCAATTTATTGTGTCTAAGCAGGTGTGATAAATTGACCGCCAGTTTATCAATTGCTGCAGCATAGATCACTGTATAGTGAAGAAAAGCCCTTAGGCCCCTTTCTTTCAAGCTGCCATTCATCCCCACTGACTTCAGTGGGGCTCTATTGGTCCAGAGCAGACTGCAAGGTTGCTGGGGTTAAGACTTGTTTACATCTTGGTTTATATTTAGCTGCAACAATGGAAAGAGACTTCAGTTTTTCTCTTTGCCTCCCCTACACTCACATAATGAGGTGTGTTGTTTGGCTGCACATATTGTGAGGGGAATGTTTAAATCTAAACCAAAAACTGTTTTGCACAGGAATTTCAAAAAACATACAAAAACCCTAGAGGCATTTCCATTTCCAAATTAGCTTTCAGAAAATCTAAATGTTGGGCTTCTATCCACCTAAGTTAGCACAACTAAATGTGCCCCTTAAATAACTATGATGTTGAACCGTAAAGTAATCAACATGCGTGTTAAATTATCCTGCAATTTCTACATCCTTTTAAAACCACAAATTGGATACTACATAATTGCACAATTACATGTTAGATGAGAACGGGTTTTTCAGATGCACAATACCAATCTAGAAACCAGATTTTGCAATTACATACAGTCAAGCGGCTGGAATTACTTCATGTAAATCATAGAAGGTTTGGGTTTTTTGCATTCTAGCTACGTGTTTTAAGAATAATAGCCTAACAGAGATCATTTTTGTAAGAGATTATATCTGCTCCAAAACAATAAATAATATTAGGGTTATTTCTGTTGTTGATGTTCCCTAAGAAATAAGGAACTTTGGTTGTGGCTTTGCAACCCATAGTCAACAGTGTACTCTTCCACCTCACAATCATGGTAAAGTTCTTGTGTCACATTTGTGATGAGTTCCTCCAGGATACAATATGGAACTAGGGTACTGGTGAGAGTTCTAGTTTACAAACTAGGCTCCTTCTCACATTGTGATGTTGTGACAAGCTGTAAACATCTCCAGACACTGCACTTATGCAGACATGGTGACACATGCATGAATGTTTTAGCCAGCTACTCATGAACCCACAATATCGACACTCTAGCCAGTTCCCCCAAATCCCTGGCCTATGACCCCAGAGCCGTACCATCTTGCCTTGGTCAGCAGTTTGACCAGTATAAGTTTATTACGCAGTTCACCACTTCTACAAAGGAAAATGGATGTGCACCAGTCCTTGCAATCCAAACAGATTTCCCAAGGACTTCACCCAAACCACACTGGTATAGGTAAATTATAAAATAGATGTATTAACTACAGAAATACAGATTTTAAGAGATTATAAGTAATTACAATACAGATCAAAGTTGGTTACCTAAGAAATAAAAGTAAAACTCCTAGATATTCAGCATGGACCTTGTTACTACCAACTCCAGCTGGCAGAAGGATTCCACTTAGATTGTGAACTCCTTGGGAAAGGGGCCATATTTTTGTTTTGTGCTGTACAGTACCCAAACAATGGGATTCTGGTCTATGACAGAGCCTCCTAGACACTTCCAAATAATTATTAATAAAAGTCAATATGATTGGGGTGGTGGAATGAGGCCATTTATTTTAAGACGTAGAAACACAATTGACACGGGAAGAATGTTAATCGTGCATTTTCTAACCATCAAGAGAAAAGGTTCTGTCTTTCAAAAATCAGCATAAAAGTTGTAATACAAACTGAATTTTCAGAAAAACAAACAAATAGCGAAACGAAAGAACGACACTCTCTGCTGACCTCGCACTGATATGGCAACAGCTCTGGAGAGCTCACTGCAGAGCATGATCCATGTGTATGTGTCAGTACTGTAATTCTCTCAGGACAATGGATGGTCAACCTTATAGTTTTGAAGTTACTACAGCCACTCCCCGAGTTACCAACTAGTTACAGACCAACACTTGGTCCGTAACTCGAAGTGTTCGTAACTCAGATCCCATAGAGTTACATGGCGACCACGCCGTTCGTAAGTGCGGATTGCCGTTCGTAACTTGGATCTGCATTTACGACTGCTTTGGTCACAAGTGCGGATGGTCGTAAGTGGAGGTGGTTGTAACTCAGGGAGCGGCTGTATCTTGTGTCCATTGTGTCATACACCACTCTCAAATGAGGTTATTATGTAGTGAGGTGTTTTTTCCAGCTCTTGCTTAGTCTGCATGCTAGTGCTGACAACCCTGAAGATGAAGTCAAAAAATGGATGTGTGCAGCACAGGCAGTGGCTATACTAGCTTCCCTATTCCAAGCCTTACCCAGAGAGATCATATCTTGTGCTGTTCACTTTCCACACCCTTTCAGTTCATGACCTCTTTATTGGGCTTTGCGACTGGCAATAAAGATACCAGTCATGGTTAGATCATAAAAACTTCAGGGCAGGGACTATCTCTTTGTTCAGAAGTTGTACAGTGTCCAGTACAATGGGGAACTGATCTATTACTGGCCCTCCTAAAACAGGGGTTTTCAAACTATGGGTTGCGACCCAGTACTGGGTTGTGGAATGCCAGACACTGGGTCTCATTGCTGCAGGGTGATCAGGTGACCAGTGAGGGTGTGAAGGCAGCTACCTGCCTGTCCTGGCACTGCAGACTACACTGTGCCCCCAATAACAGCTGGCAACAGGCCCAGCTCCTAGGTGGGGAATAGGGGAGAGCACACAGGGCTCTGTGCACAGCCCTTGCCCTGAGCACTAGCTTTGCATTCCCATTGCCTGGGAACCTGCTCCTGGCTGTTTCTGGGGTGCAGCATGGTCTGCGGTGCCAGGAGAGGCAGGAAGCCTGCCTGAGCACTACTTTGGCACCGCTAACAAGGAGCTGTTCAAGGTAAGCCCTTCTGCCACATCCCTGGAACCCCCCCAAGCCAGACCCCCTTCCAACGTCCCAAAGCTCTCATCCTCAACCCCACTCTGGAGCCTACACCCTAGTCAAATTATGTTGGGTTGTGGGCATCAAAAATTTTCTTCAACTAATCATGAGAAAAAAAGTTTGAAAACCGCTGTCCTAAACGTTATTGTTCTATAAACGGTAAATACTAATGGACCATTTCAGCCTGATTGATCAAGACAGGATTATGTTGGCTAATTCCTTGTCTGAGGACCACACTGGCAAGAACTGGGTCATGTGCAGGGGCATTAGAACTGGTCAAACAATGGGAAAAATTGCAAATACATTGTTAAGGTATGATTGCCTGCTATCTATGGGGTCTTAGTATTTGCTATTCATGAATATTCTGATCATTCCCAAGGATTTATGAAAATGTTATACTCTCTAAAGCATCACAGGTTTGTAGCAAAAATGTATTACTCGTTGTTTGTCATTTGCTGTTCTTTCCTGTTTTAATACTATTTTGTACACCATAAAAAGTGCGCATACCCTATAGTCCAAAAATTGCTTGTTCAGACTTCTCACTCAGTTCTCACTAATGCTGAATTGTCAACAGCAGGATTAGATTTCAAATCATTCACAGATCAGTCAACAAAATGGAAGTTTTTCAGTGTTTTAATTTGACAAATGCTCTTCAATCCACTCCAGTATACATCCTATGCCTATACTACTGGAAAGAATTCTAACTGCCCAAGTCTGAGCATCACAGATCAAACCAACAATTTTCCATAGATGAAAAAATACAGATTTGTGTTTTGTAGGCCTAAGAATCTCACTATCACAATGTAATTCTGAAGGGTTGTGGCGTGTAATGGAATGATGACGGTGAAGTCCTGCAGGACCATGGATTGGTTTTACTTTTCTGTTATGGTCTGAATTTTATAAAGGCCTTTATCACCAATCACTACAAAACTTAGGCATTAATTCAGTTAATGATATCCTGGGAGCTATGTCTTCCATATCAAAGAGTTGTCATCTTCTTGCTTCCTGTGGGGAAGAATTTTATGTTTGATTTGTGTTTTTAAATGTTGCATTATTTACTGAATATTAAAGGGTACAAATCACTTCTCCATTAGAGACAGAATACATTTCAAGCATATGGAATGAACATTAGTAAAATATTCTCTTGCATAGATTTGGTTGTCATTTTTGTGGGTTTTTTTTATAAGAATCCTGAGTGACTGAAGTGGGATCCAAGGAACCAACTTGTTTAAAAAAAAACTGCAGAGAATGAAAAGCCACAATTTATTTTTCATGCTCCCCTCCCATAGTTATTACTTCATTTTCTCTGTCTTTTAGGGTAAGACCCAATGCCCACTAAAGTAAATGGGAATCTTTCAAATGAATTCAATGTGCTTTGGATCAGGCAGCTAGTGAATTTGTCTTTTTATTTTTTTTAAAGTGACATTACAAAAGAGGCATCTGACACTGGAAATAAACTTGTATGGGTAAAAAGAACCGAAACCCTACTCATCTGTTTTTAATTGTTGCCATTTCCATATTTCCACAAGACAGAGGCTGGGGGTAGGGAGGATGGAATATAGCTAAAATAAGTTAACTTTCCAACTTTAATATGTTTTCAGGTGCTGAAAATCTGAACAGAAGTATCAGACTTTTAAAGTTTTATTTTCACTGAACCAGTTGTCTACCCCTTGTCTCAAAATGCATATTAAAACATTTTGGTTTCTGTTATATCCGGTCCCCAACTTACGGTCACCTCGACTTACGACCATCCGCACTTATGACCAAAGCAGTCATAAATGCTGGCTCCGAGTTACGAATGTGATCTGCGCTTACAAACAGCGCGGTTGCCATGTAACTCAATGGGTTCTGAGTTACGAGCATTCCGAGTTATGGCCAAGCGTTTGGTCCGTAACACGTTTGTAACTCGGGGACCGGCTGTACTTATAAAGCAGAAGCCCAAATGTGTTAGGTGCTATACAGACATGTAGGAAACCACAGTGACTTGAGTTTACAATCCAGAATGAATCATCAGACATACACAGTGATTAAGCAGTATGCATGTCTAGAAGTTTTCACTATTCCCAGCTGTTGATACCCACAAAATATATGACCTTATACATTTGTTAGTCTCTATGGTGCTAAAGCACTTCTCTAGGGTTTTCAAGTGTCCGGTTTTGTACTGGACAGTCCAGTATTTGAACCTTCTGTTCCGGAAACAAATTGAAAAAATATAAACGTCCGGTATTTTCTAAATAAGATGCAATGTAGATTGTGATGTAATGTCAAGTGTGTCTGGTATTTTTGTTGAAACCATCTCGCAACCCCAGACTTCTCATTGTTTTCAAATTATGGACAAACATGGCTACCCATCTGAGGGTCTCTATTACTGTTGTTATGCCTTGATCATGCATACTTTCATGGACACACTTTAATCATCTAAAGATGTCAGTGGTAATTAGGCACTCGTGAGGATCCGGACCTGATTAACTTCAAGGGGACTGCCCAGGCTTAGTGCTAAGTGTATGCTTTTTTGCAAGATCAGGATGATTGCTGTGTAATAGCTTATAGTTTGAAAAGAGAAAGAAGCTTTCCTTTCTTCAATGTTTTTATAGAGTAATTCACTTTCAGCCAAAGCAGACAGAAAGCTCTGTCACAGGAGAGTGGGAATGAATCTAAGATATTTATATCCCCCCTCATTACTTCAGCATCTGAGCACCTTATGTTCTTTACTGTACTGAATTATCCTCTTAACACCCCTATGAGGTAGGGAACCACTATATCTCATTTTGCAAATGGGGAACTGAGGCACAGAAAGACTCAGATTTTGTCTACACTTAACAGTTTACAGTGCATCCGCGGCAGCACTTTAAGCAGAAAGAACTCTATACAAACCACCTCTGTAAGGAGAGAAGCTAACAGAGCTTGGAATATGGCTCCCAGTGCTGTAGTATGGTTCTACTGTATAAATATTCTGTATGGTTCTACTGCATAAATATGCTGTGTTGGTTGCAGGATTATCAGGATATGCATCCCAGGAGAGAGTGAACAAGCAAGCTGTATACTCCTCTGCAAGTACTTAAGAGACAACACCAGAGCCATTCTCTTTGAGGCCTTGGCTCAGCCTCACCTCTGGGCCTGTTTTCCTAAGAGAAATCAAAAGAATTGTGAGGTCACACAATATCCTCAAGAGGACACAGAGGTTTTTGAGATGAAGATCCAGCCCTGCCAAGGTTAGAGCTCTGAGAGAAGATAACTAGGGTTGCCAGGTGTCCAATTTTGAACTGGACAGTCCAGTATTTCAGCTTTCTGTTTGGGAAACAAATTGATAAAATATAAATGTCCAGTATTTTCTAAATAAGATGCAATGTAGATTGTGATGTAATGTCAAGTGTGTCCGGTATTTTTGTTGAAACCTTCTGGCAACCCTAAATAACCCTGCCTAAGCTTCTACCCAAGATAGACATGAACACGGATCCTTTTAAAAAATCCTTTTTTCTTACGCCGTGTTTTGTTCTCACTGTTAAGCGCAAGCCATACTTTGTTTTAAGAAGGATGCTTTAGATCACAAACTTCCAAAATAAAGAACCATGGATACCAAAATCCAGTCAGAAACCTGGGTAAGGACAGTGGATATGCAAAGTATTATAGCCTGGGCCTAAAGTAACCATGGGGGAAGTACAGGATTCTACACTGAGAGGAGAAGGCACAAGGCTGGAGATGTGAGATGCCATATCTCAGGGTGTGTCAATACTACAGGGTTTTGTCAACAAGGGTGTGTCTAGACTACAGGGTTTTGTCGACAAAGGTGGACTTTTGTCGACAAAACTATACCTGCGTCCACACTGCCTTTGAGTTAGGTCGACATAACGTCGACAAAACTCAGCAGCTTTGTCGACGTATGTAAACCTCATTCTACGAGGAATAATGCCTTTTGTTGACAGAGTTCTGTCAATAGAAGACATTATTGCATCTACGCTGTCCTTTGCGTCCACACTGTTATGTCGACAAAGCAACTTGCTTTGTCAACAGAATTGGATGTAGTCTAGATGCTCCTTGTTGACAGAAGCTTTGTCAACAGTATCTGTCGACAAAACTTCTGTCGACAAAACCCTGTAGTCTAGATGTACCCCAAAAGTGGACTTTTGTCGACAAAACTATACCTGCGTCTATACTGTCGCTGAGTTCTGTCGACATAACGTCGACAGAACTCAGCAGTTTTGTCGACGGCTGTAAACCTCATTCTGCGAGGAATAAAGCCTTTAGTTGACAGAGTTCTGTTGACAGGAGGTGTTATTGCATCTACACTGTCCTTTTGCATCTAGACGCTTTTTGTTGGCAGTATGGGTATGTCTAGACTACAGGGTTTTGTCGACAGAAGTTTTGTCAACAGATACCGTCAACAAAGCTTCTGTCGACAAAGAGCATCTAGTTCTGTCGACAAAGCAAGCCGCTTTGTTGACATCACAATGTGGACGCAAAGGACAGTGTAGATGCAATAATGCCTTCTATCGACAGAACTCTGTCGATAAAAGGCGTTATTCCTCGTAGAATGAGGTTTACATACATCGACAAAACTGCTGAGTTTTGTCAACGTTATGTCGACATAACTCAAAGGCAGTGTGGACACAGGTATAGTTTTGTCAACAAAAGTCCACTTTTGTCGACAAAACCCTGTTGTCTAGACACACCCTAGATGTACCCTCAGAGAGACCAGAGAAGTGTCAGATATGCAGCTAGTCCTGTAACTGTGACACTCAGAATCAATGAAAAATGAGACACTTAGTTCAGTTTACATGCTCGGCAACTATTCCACTGAGTCACTCAAGTTCCTTTGCTAATTGCTAAGCAGCACTCTCCAGCAGGGTATTGTCATTGCATGTAATGACTCGCCATTCTGTCCTCCCTCATCATGTCTCAAAGTAGCAAGAGCAATTTGTTCTCATGCTCCCAGACAATGTTAGTTCTTCCTTTATCCTTGAAGTCTTGCACTTATAAGAGTGCAAAGTTGTATATCAGCATTGCATTTGAATTGGGAGTGGCACTGATATAATATAATTCCTCTGTCTCCAAGAGATTATCTACAGAACAGACCTTTGATAAGTAGGGGTATGGTACTACATACGTAAAGCTATGGAGGACATGACAGAACAAAGTTTTGGTTAGTAGTAACTTTGATAACTGAAGCCCTGCGACAAATGAAAGTCATTGACAGAATACTTTTTGTTCTTCTGGAAATGCCTGTTTAAGTAGTGAAATCTAATATTTGATGAGTCTTATCAGCTGGCTGCCAACAAATTTAAAATTACTATCAAGTGTGTTTATATTTGTCAAGCTGAGAAAATAGATTGTTAAAAAAGTGATTATTAGAAAACATTGGTTTTGTGTTCCCATTCACCCACTGCTTTAGATTAATGCAATTATATTCATCATAACTGAAGACAAAATATTTGGATGGAGAATGATACTATCTATAGAAATGGTCAAGAATAAAAATGCAGGTTTTTATTCTAAGCTTTTAAGATGCACGGTAATAAACATTTGAATACTCTCTATATTTCCTTTCAATCTGTTTAAAAACTAGAGCTGTGAGTATATGTTGTAGTGTTGCCTCTTGTACATAAATAAATCTAGTTTTGCTGCACTCCTATTTTCAAGCAAGTAAATCCCCACAGTAGACTACAAGCTGTTCTATCAGATGCCTTTGCAAGGTCAGTCTAGAGTATAACACTATATTTATTGCTAGTCTGTGAAAACCGAATATCATTTAAAACTTTCATCATTGCTGCAATTTGGCAGGAGCTTCTTCCAAAGTTCATGTCAACAGGGATTCAAGCATTAGAGTTTTGTAGATCATTCTACAGACATTTGACTCAATGTCTCTAACAACAATTTTAAACTAATCGGTGTTCTTGATTGCTATCTATGTTTAATATTAGTTTCCTTTAAGTGGTTGTAATAAAGACATAAAAGATGATTTTCAGTTTATTGGAGGTCAGGTTTCAAGGGACATATGGGGTTATTATAAAGGAGAAATTTAAGCATACACAGCCTTCCCCACTGCAGAAGAATGTATTATGGGAGACCTACCATTGGCCACAGGCAATTCTGTTTTCATTGCCAGCTCATTATTTAGTGTTCACATGCTCAGCATCACCATGTTTTTGCTGGTGGCTGCACTGTTTGTGGCTCGTTCAGAGCTCCTTTGCTGTGAGGCAATGAAATTACCCACGGAAAGTTACCGCACATAGAGCAAGCTGTTTTAATCAACCAATAGCTTCAAAAAGGCAAAATGTATGTATTATTAGTTAGTGTTTGTATTGAAATAGCATGTAGATGGCCCAGTCATGTCTTGGGACCCCATGGTGCTAGACACTGTACAAACAGAAAAGAAAAGAAAAGAAAAGAAAAGAAAAGAAAAGAAAAGAAAAGAAAAGAAAGGCTCAAACCAGTTTATAAATGTGTGGGCACATTGGAAGGGAGGTTGAGCAAACTTTTTCTGTCAAAAGTCCCTCCCCCCCATCTCTCATCCTGAAATATTTTTTTGGCTAATTTAAGCCAGTATTTCTATAGGTTTTAGAATGAAGAACCTGTATGTGCCCACCTATCTCCCTCAAGATGGCCCCTACTTCCTCATACCTAATTCTGATTGGGTTTTACCAGCTTCCTCTAATCCTTGTCTTTTTAAAAAATATACAGCAGTTACATTAAATGGTGCTTGAGAAGCTATGATAACAAATTCAGGACCAGGGATGGGATGGGGGAGCCAAGGGAGCAACTGCCCCAGGGCCCAGTGATTCAAGGGGCCCTACACTCCTGGCCCTTTAAATTGCCACCAGAGCAGTGGGCAGTGTGGTCCAAGTGGCTCTGAGGGTTGGAGAGGGCTCCCTGCTCCGGGCAGAGTGCAGAGCTGGCTGCCCCCGGCCCCACCCCTTCCTTGAGAGGCCCCATCCCTTCTGGGACAATGGCGCCAAGCCCCTCCCACATTACCCAGGGGCCTGCAGAGGCTGTCGGTGCCCCTGAACAGACTAATTGCTACAGGTCTGAGTTATCACACAACTCTTCCTATGCAAGTCTCCTTAATTCTTAAGCAACACAGAGAAAACATTAAAACCAATAAAAGAATCTACATGTGTTCTAATAAGCTCAATAGAGCCCACTCTATGGAGTCTAGTCCCTCCCTAAGGATTAGTACACTTAATAGACCAGAAATCCTGTTTGTGTGCTGGATCAGGTCAGCGTCTGCTTAAAGCCAGGCTTTTTATCCAAAAGCCTGTTCTCTCCGTGTTGGTCTCTGGAGAATCCAGTTTGAACTAGTATATGCATCTCTCTCTCCAGGGGAAATGGCTTCAAAGGTTGATGTGGTAGGAAATACATTAGCATTCCTCCTCCCTATAGAGAAGATGCATACTATGCCACAACTCCACATTAAAAATGCAACTGTGTATACAATGTACCTCAAGGTTATTAACCCTAATTCAATAGGGTTTAACTGAATTCAGTAAAGTTTATCATAAGTCCACAGGGCTCTTCAGGATATTAGAGGATATTGTCAGCTTGACAGAGTGCCAAATGGGCTCAAATTCCAAATGGTAGCTCATCCAGAGGCATAGTGAAGGGTGGGCGGGGAGGGGGGGCATTTGCCCTCGGGCACCACACCGGAGGGTGCAGGCAGGGCCAGCTTTAGGCACCATCAAAACAAGCAGGTGCTTGGGGCGGCACATTGCCAGAGGTGGCATTCTGGCCCGCAGGAGGAGCAGGGTGGCGGGGAACCCCGCAGAGGCCACCACGAGCTGGGAGTTCCACGGCCAGCTGCTCGGAGCCTGCGCCTGGCCCTAGGGCATTGGGAAGGTGGGGCACTGAGAGGGCAGGGTGCCTGGCCCCGGTGCAGGGCGACCGGGGCTGGTGATGTTGAGCCTGGCGAGAGGGGAGTTCAGGGGATCGGTGGGTGCTGGGGCTCAGCCACGGCAGGGCCCCATCCCCCGAGCGGGGAGCCCCGCGGAGGCTGCCCCAAGCTAGGAGCCCCATACCCGGCTACTCAGAGCCTGCGCCTGCTCCAGAGCACTGGGAGCTCTGCATGGGCAGCCCTGAGGCGTGGCCCCTGCTGGAAGGGTGGTGTGGGGCGGCCACAGCTGGTGAGGCTGAGCCCGGTGGCCTCTTATTCACCTTCGTGAGTGCGACCCCCCCGCCCGTGTGTCCCCCCGCCAGCCACCCACCCTCCTGTGCACCCTCCTCGCAACTCCTTCTTCCCCGGCCCCCTCCCCGCCTGTCTTCTCTCCTCTGCAACTCCCCTGACTGTGAACCCCCTTTGCCCGGCAGTCCCATCCCCCCGGCCTGTGTGCCCTTGCCCACTTTCCCATGACCCTCCCCCAGCTTGGCCTCTGCCCAGCAACCCCATCTCCCGGCCCACTGCAAGCCTGCTGGGACCCCGTCTCCTTTTCTCCCTCCCCCTCCCACCTGGATCCCCATATCCTGTCTGGCTCTCTAAACAATTCCCCCCCCCCCCCGCCACTCTCTCAGCCCTGAACCCTGCCCGCCCCACATACACACCTGCCCAGGGACCCAGCCCCCTTGTACAGTGTCCTGACAACCTCACACCTGTCTGGGACTCATGTAATTCTCCCTCTTCCTTTGTCTGAGGAAGGGGAACTCTGGTGTTCCCAGTGCCCATGTCCTCAAGTCCCTTCCTGTCTGGGGCAGGAGAGCTTTATTAAAATTGGAATTGTGATCCCATTTAAATAGGCTTTGTTCTAAATAATATACCTTTAAAATTAAATTAAAAATTGTTATGGCCTAAATTTATCATAACCTATATAATTATGAATTAAATTTAAAAATTAAATAGAACGTGTCTCCTGTCAACTTTTAAAGAAATTCTACCAGTTCACTAGTGTAAGTACCCAGAACCAGTGTTTACATCAGCAGTAGCTTCTTCTGCAGGTGAAGAAAGAATGTTCTTATCTCTTTGGTTTATTCAGCTAGTTCAATTCAATGATTAGTTCATTCATCGTTGCAAAACCGAGAGTTGAGGAAGCAAAAAAATTTGTTTTCCTCTTCTCTCAGTAAAAAACTGGTTATGAGAGTGTTCTAACATCTTGAAGAACATGATGACTAGATTTGATCTCTTAAATTCACTATGGATATTTCCTTTGTTTAATAAATGAATTTTAGATGCAAAATGTGTGTGGATACTTTTTTATTATGTGTCTTTCACATTTATTTCATACAAAAATTAAATGCTGGTTTTGTTTATTTTAAATAGAATTTCTGTCCAGACAGAAGTAGATGCAAATCATATGTTTTTAAAAAAGTAGCCACCACTTAGCAAATAATAAATAGGGTAAAACCTGTCTCTTAAGTGTTCTTATTACACACTATTTTGTAATAGAATAAAAATGTAAAAATTAAGAATCTGATTACATGTAAGTTACACAATTATTTGGGCATTTATTTAGTTGGTAGCTGTACTGAGTGTACTCTCCTGGTTAATAAATAGAAGCACCACATTTGGCATAAAGGTTATATTTAGTTGTAAATCAACATGTTTTAAAGGTTGCTAATCAATAAGACTCAACCATCCTTTAGGAAAATATTTTAAAAGTATAATTTAAATGATTCATTGCTCATTTAAACCTAGGTTTTCTGCTTACCAGTTTAAATCATGATTAAAATTAGCGATTTAAATCAAAGCCATTTAAATCAATCCACCCTGCTTCAGAGGCTGTTTGGTCCGTCGCTGAAGGAGAAAGCACAGAGCTGCACTCATGGAATAGGTCCTAGGCTAGCGGGATTTTGTTGTCTGGTGCTGGTCTTGTTCTGGACAGTTGAGCTGGAGAGTTGGAACAAAAGTTCTCTTAATCCCTTTGAACTGTCTCATTGTATAGTGAGGCTGATTCTTGTCCATGGACACCAAGAGATGGACAGCTTATGTATTGGGGTTGGAGTCTGAGTGATTATAAGGCTTCTAGTAATAAAATCCCCTTGCAGAGTGAGGAGTTGGACCGGGACTCCAGCACTAGGTTATGTGAACAGCTGCATGCTTTGGAAGTCATTAACTGGCTTGCTGTGGATGAACCTGCCCTCTTATTGTCCTCACATGGGGTGTTCCTGGCATTCTCATAGGAGATGAAAATGCCCCGGGGTTTGGACTCCCCCTGAAGCATGCACCCCATCCCACAGGAAGCCGCACAATCTGCATTTCTGCGCACACCTCCAGCAAGCCATGCAAGCTGCATTTGTGTGTGGATAATCAGAGCCTCAATTCTAATGGAGTTGGCATTACTGAAGTGATAGATCAGCCCACATTTTGTTGCCAATTTCCCATCTCCCAGTCATAGCAGAGACTTGGGATTAACGTGGCTCTCTCAACTAAGAGTCTTATATATGTTTGGATGTTGTGATTGTGAACACCTGGAGAGGCAGTCTGCTCAAGGCAAAGTTGACCTTGAATCTTGATATCTATGGCTTCAGCTGAACGGCTTGTGTGAAATTTGGAAGAGTGGCTCAGAGAGACCTCTCTCCTTTACTTAAGAATAAAACCTCACGGCAGGCTGAAGGAAAAAGTCCTCATGACAGACAGAAAGCCACGCTTGCAGGGTATCCTCTGCCTTAGGCTACTTATTGCTTCAAGTGCCTTCAAGAAAGCGAGGGTGTGTGTTAGTTTTATTTAAAAGTTTTTGGAGTGTTATTTTAACAGGTAAGTTAATCTCTTACATTGATAACTCTCGTGTAGTTTTTTGCTGTGCGATAATGTGAAAAACAATTAGGTTAACTAGGTAAGTAAATGGGCAGTTAGGAAACATTACAGATTGCTTATAATAAATTTATTAGGTATCTTATTACTCTTTAAAGTGCTACATAACTTTTTTCTTTTTGTTTTACCAAGATTCAACTAACCTCTCTATTACAATAAATTTGATATGCTAAACATCTTTTTTACTTTTATTCATTAAAGCAATATGTTACTCATTTGCTATAACAGTGGTTTTAAATGCTTAAATGAAATATAGTGATGAAATTCATATTTAGGTTGCAAAACATTAACTTCTCATGTTTTATAAAACTTACATATTTAAGAATTTGACATTTTTTATGTAAAAGACATGAACCTAATGAGAACGGGATATGAACAAATTAAAGAGAAAAAAATATTTAACAGAATGTAAACCACAAACTATATAATATATATGTCTGTAGTTAGTAAAATAAGTAATTCATTAAACAATAAATATCCTAAGCGGTGGATTATTTACAGTGGTATAGTGAGGAGGGTGTGGGGAGGGGGGGAGAGGAAGTGGCCTCTGGGTGCCACACTAGTGAGGTGTCAGTATAGTCCCTCTACACTCCCCCTGTCATCCCTCTGCTCTTCTGCTCCTCCTCTGCCTGACACCACCGGCTGGAGCTACCTCCTCCCCACCTTTCTGCCCCCAGCCTGACTCCCTCCACCTCTGCCAAAGGATTAGTGCATGCGGGACCCAGCCCAAAATTGGAGGGGGTCAGGTAAGATGCAGTACAAGCTCCCCCCACTCCTCCCAGGGTTGAGCTCAGCTATGCGCCAGGTTTGGGGCCCCACCATTTGGCAGGAGGAGGCATCAATTTTGCCTTCGCCCCTGGGTGCATCACACCCTCGCTACTCCTCTGAGCTCATTATTCTGATATTATTCTCTAGCAGTTAGTGGACTGAACTGGGACTCACAGGATTGAACTGGGTCTCAATTGGGTTCTGTCTTTGGCCCTGCCATTGGACTGCTGGATGACCTTGTACAATGCATTTCACTTCTGTGCCTTGGTTTCCCCACCTGTAAATGGAGTCAGTTGATACTGAGTTCCTTTTAAAGAGCTTCCCTATCTACTGATGAAAAGAGCTACATGAGAGCTAGCTTCTGTTGTCATCCTGTGCAGCTACCACACATTGGACCAAGCATTTCAATACTGGGGAATACATTTTTAGAAGGACTAAGGGTTTTTAGAGAGACTGAGGCTCCATTTTAGCAGCCGCCGTGCGATTTCAGGTGAACATTTCATGGTATAAGCTTTATGAAGAAAAGAACATTGGAACTTTAGAAAAATATGCTCTGTAGATCTTATCCATAGAGCAACATTTATTATCAATCCCCTCATATGTTCTGTGCTTCCATATCAGCTAACTCACTGTTGTTTAAACTGATTACTTCAGGGATTAGTTCTTCAAACTACACTTTTAATCATAGGGATCAGATCCTCAGTTGATATAAATCAGTGTCACTCCACTGATGCCCAAGGCATTTGTGATGAGATGCCTGACTCACTGCTAGGGTGGCCTCTCCTCTCCATTCTGGGGATCAGCTTCACAAATTCAACACAACGCCCATTCCCACACTTGCACAAAGTCTCTCCACTTCTTTCTGTCTGCAGCCTCTTTCTCACTCCATGAGCTGCAGCCTCTTCTTTGTGTCTTTGCCCTCCCACTGGGAAACCACAATAGGGCAGGAGGAGAAGGAGGGCCATCGTCCCATCACTTTTAAAATCCAAGGGCTAAACCCTCCCACTTTTTACTGGCCATAAGGGTGAGTGATGGAGGAGTAAAGGAAGAAGTAGTTCAGGTCTCGGGATTAGGGGCACAGGAAAGCAGGGCTTTGGAGAGAAAAGGGACAGTGCACAGTTCAAGATGCCAGTTGTCTTCCACTTTTAGGGAACGTCTGTCACTCCTGCCAGGTCGCAATTTGCACTTCGCAATTTGCGTACCTTTTTCCGATAGTTTTGTCAGAAGCAGCTTTTCTGAAATTTGGCTCGTCTACACTGGGCCAAATTTTGGAAAACCTCCTCTTTCGGAAGAGCCCTTCTTCCTCATGGAAGGAGGAAGACAGGGCTTCCAAAAGAGCACATCTACTCTTCCGCAAAAAAAAGTGGAAGAGCAGACGCGTTCCCTGGACGCGGCAGAGTTTTCCCGGGACACAGAAAACAGAAAAACTCTTTAGTCTAGACACACCCTCAGTCAAGGGATTACTTAGGGTATGTCTACACTACCCCGCTAGTTCGAACTAGCGGGGTAATGTAGGCATACCATAATTGCAAATGAAGCCCGGGATTTGAATTTCCCGGGCTTCATTTGCATAAGCAAGGCGCCGCCATTTTTAAATCCCCGCTCGTTCGAATCCCGTGCCGCGCAGCTACACGCAGCACGAACTAGGTAGTTCGAACTACCTAGTTCGTGCCACGTGTAGCCGCGCGGCACGGGGTTCGAACGAGAGGGGATTTAAAAATGGCGGCGTCCCGCTTATGCAAATGAAGCCCGGGAAATTCAAATCCCGGGCTTCATTTGCAATTGCGGTATGCCTACATTACCCCGCTAGTTCGAACTAGCGGGGTAGTGTAAACATACCCTTAGAAATCTGACTCCCCTCAGCTGAGGCCTGTCAGGTTACTTAGTTCCCCTTCTCAATCAACATTAAACTTCTCAGGTAAAATATGGGGTCAACACCCCATTACAGAGCTGCACCAATTTATTTCAGTTTAGGATCTGGCTCATTAATCTTCATATTCCATAGTCTACATTTTCTATCAGGTAATCCAATCACCTAATCCCTCAAGGCTGCCCTATGGAGAAGCCGCAGCACTCATCTTTCCACCAGTCTAAATACTGTCTAAAACTAATGATTTCCAGAGGGGCTGACAGACTTGATGGGCCATTGGGCAAGGTGTGTGTATGGGGAAGAGGGGGAGAGGCATGTAAATTAGACTACCCGACATAGTCAATGAATTGGGGATTTAAATATCCCCCACTTCATTAAAATAAAAATGGCTGCCACGCTGTGCCGGCTCAGCTGATCGTTGGCACAACGCGGCAGTCAAGACGTGGATCAGTCGGCAAGGAAAGCCTTTACCGACTGATCCCTTGCTGACCGATCCGTGTCTTGACTTGCGCGCTGTGCTGATGATCAGCTGAGTCGGCACAGTGCAGTGGCCGTTTTTATTTTAATGAAGCAGGGGATATTTAAATCCCTGCTTCATTGACTATATCGGGTAGTCTAATTTACATGCCTCTGCCGGCAAAGGCATGTAGTCTAGACATACCCTTAGTGGGCTTGATGATCTCCCACGTTATAGAACTATCTAAATCAGTAGTTTTCAAACTTTTTTCTCATGACCCCGTTGAAGAAAATTGCTGATGCCCACACGCGATCCAACATAATTTGACTAGAATGAGGGCCCCAGAGTGGGGCTGAGGATGAGAGCTTTCAGGTGCAGGAGGGGGCTCCAGCTTTGGGGATGGTCAGGGCTGTGGTACGAGGGGCTTACCGTCAGCAGCTCCCAGTTAGCAGTGGGGGTGCTAAGGATGGCTTCCTGCCTCTCCTGGCACCACAGACTGTGCTGTACCCTAGCAGAAACCAGCAGCAGGTTCCCAGCCAATAGACATGTGGAGCTAGTGCATGGGGAAAGGGCAGTGCTTGGAGCCCTGTGCGTTCTTACCCACCACCTAGGAGCTGGGCCTGTTGCCAGCTGCTTCTGAGGTGTAGAGCAGTCTGTAGTGCCAGGGCAGGCAGGTAGCCTGCCTTAGCACCCCCACTGGTCATCTTCAGCAACGAGACCCAGTGACTGACATTCCATGACCCAGTATTGGGTCACAGCCTGTAATTTGAAAACTGCTACCTGTTGTTTGAAAGCCCATTGAAGCAAATGGAAAAACTCCCCTTGATTTCAGAAGACTCTAACTGCCATGAAAAAACACCTTTAATTCCTCAATTTTCTAATAATAAATTCCTTAGCCATTCTAATGCTTACTAACTAAGCCATATTTAGAGGGTTTATGCTATAATCCATCTTGTGAGACTTTGTCGAAAGCTTTCTGAAAATCCAGATATAAAATGTCTACAGGGTTCCCCTCTGTGTAGGCCATTTAAAAATATAATCAAAATTGTTTTTCATGATTACCCCTTAGCAAATCTATGCCGACTCAGACTTATTACATTTCACGTTTTCAAACGTATCCTTAAGCGATCCACAAATACAATCTCAAAAATATGTCATTATATAAACTCTCAGATTTATCAGGTCAACCTTTCAGTCTCTTTCCTAGAAGTTTCTCCTTTTCAGTGATGGAACTATATTTACTCTTTTCAAGCTGCTTGCTACTTTCTTCAATGACAAAACACATCCTAAAAGTATTTAATTGTTCAACTATTTCATTCCAGACTCCATGTAACATAATTACATTTAACTCTTCAGTACCCATTGTTTATGTCTAAAGTATCTTATCCAAATGATCATTTAGCCCAGATCTTCAAAGCTATTTAAATGCTTTACTCCCACTGAAATCAAAGGGAGGTTAGATAACTATTTGTAAGGTTCTGGGCCTTAGAGCTTTAAACACAATCTAAGAATCTGTAATATCACTCTTTTTTCTTTATCTAATAATAATATAAATATAGATGGATTTACTCATTTTTACATCCGGATGCAGGGAATATAAAACACTTAAAAGTACTGGCTTATTTCTTCATTTGGCACAAGAAGAACCAATCTTAAGTTTGCCATAGAATTCAGTGGTTACCTTTTATATCACATAACATCTCTCCATGACTTTCTAGCACTCTTAGAACACACTGACAATCAACAGCCTTCCTGCTGATTTGTTTCTTTAGTTTAAATTTAGGCTGTGAGTTCTATGGAGCAGGGAGTCCTTTTTTTTTTCTTTTTTTTAATTGTTACTGTTAAGTTTTTGCTTGAAAGGGAAGATACGATATTGGGGACTGTGCCTTTAAAGCCTGAGCTGCTCAGACAAAGTCTGAGCTGGGAGGTGCAATGCTCTCATTACATACAGGTGGTGGGATCAGGGCAGACAATAAAGAAACTTAAGCACTGAGGCCCAGAGCCTCAAAGGTATTTAGAAATCTGCATGACCACTGAATGCTAAACAACTCTTCCTTTGGGCTCAAGACCAGGTTGGGAGTGACTGATCTGGCTGGGAGTGATTCCCTTATGTTTCAGAGCAGGTAATTTGGCCCTTTTGCTTAAATGGCACCACATGATCTAGTCTGAGATAACTCAAGTTAATCCCACGCTGTCACTTCAGTGTTTAGGAGAAACTGCATGCCCCTTCAGTGTTGATGAATAACCTGGTATCACCAAGATATTTCAAATATAGCATCCCTCCATATTTGCCCCATTGACCATGTAGTTCAGCTCATGCATGAGGCACCATGGTACTATTCCCAAATGTGTAGTAGAGTATCTTCGGGAGGGTGATACTACTATTCTCCCCTCCTTGCCCTGTGGTCTATTCTAGGTCATTCTCAGCTTTGGAGGGATGCTTAGATGATATTACCATTGGGATGCATCAGAGATGCCTCAGTCTCAACCTGGGGAAAACAGAAGGCATGCCTGAAAAAGTTATCTCACTTTGCATCCCAGATGATAAGGTCAGAAGAGAGATGCGGTAAGAACCAGGCCATTATTTTCACCTCGGCCTATTCCATGAAAATCCATGTCTCTATCCATGGTACAATATTTTTTTTCTGTCAACTATGTAATTTACACAGAGGTTGCATTACTTGCTAAATGCAAAGTAATTCACACTTGAATCCATCATCCCAAATTTACATATAAAATTATTGGAGTCTAAATTAGTTGTTAACAGTCAAAAGAGAGACCTTGGAGCCATAGTGGATAGTTTTCTGAAAGCATCCGCCCATGTGTAACAGCAGCAGTCAAAAAGCCTAACAAAAAAGGAACCATCAGGAAAGGGAGAGATAATAAAACAGAACATTTATTTTAAGATGCCCCTGTTGATTTTTAAAACTCTTGCTAGGGAGATACCTTTCAGGCTCATAGAGGAAATTCTGAATATAGCCAAGTAGCTATACTCTGATCCCTATTCAGGAAAATCATCTCTATTCAGTACAGCACCTAGCCGTAAGTGCTCTTGTGAATCGTGAGTCAAGATCTTGGATATTATCAGCTAAAGCCCCCTCCCCCACTTTGTAGAAACAACATCAGAAAGAAGCACTACTTTTCAGAAGTGTTTTGCTTAGTGTTGGCCCCTGTATAGAACATGCTCTTTGTTCTCCATGTGATTTTTTTTCTATCATCTCATCCTGAGGCTGTTAAATATTTTCTCACGCATATTTTGTTTGATGATGTTTTAAATTATACCATATTTTTAATTGAACAGCAATCTGCATGCTTCAGTTGTGGTCTTTTTTACAAAATAAAATGTTATGAGGGTAGGGGGGGAGAAGAGTATATATAAAGGGCCACATAGTGCTTGGCTTCAGAAGCTGATGTCTGTCTGGCTACTAGCTAATTACTAGAGGAAGAATGAGTAGATCTCTTGCACCTTAGAGACTAATTAAATACAGAAGACTTCCGATAATTCGGTACCTTTTGGACCTAGGTGGTGCTGGATTATCAGATTTGCCAGAGAGTCAGGAGGTCCTGGTACAGCTGCATGGCTTAACAGCTGGCCGGGACACAATCTCCCACCCTCTCCTCTCCCCTTTCCTCGTTGCTTCTCCGTGCTGTAACCTGATCCTCCTCTCCGTCCCCTCCCCTTTCCCCTTCGCTGAAGCAAAACTCTCTTCTTCATACTGTAACACAATCCCACTCCCCCCCCCCCGCCCACCTTATGCGCCATCGGGTTACAGCCAACACTTGCGCTGAGCAGCAGGCTTTTTAATCAGCTGGTCAGGAGCACTTGGCATTTTGATGCCAGAGTATCAGGAGGGCCGAACAGTTGGATGCCGGACTATCGGAGTTTTACTGTATATAGAATCATGAGCTTTCATGGGGTATGTCTAGACTACATGCCTCTGTCGGCAGAGGCATGTAAAATAGGCTACCCGACATAGTCAATGAGGCGGGGATTTAAATATCCCCCACTTCATTAAAATAAAAATGGCTGCCCGCTGTGCCAGATCAGCTGATTGTCGGCACAGCGCGGCAGTCAAGACGCGGATCGGTCAACATGGGAAGCCTTTGTCGACCGTTCCTGTAAACCTCCTTTCACGAGGCATAAGGGAGCATTCAACAAAGGCTTCCCCTGTCGACCGATCCGCGTCTTGACTGCCGCGCTGTGCCGACAATCAGCTGATCCGGCACAGCGCGGCGGCCATTTTTATTTTAATGAAGCGGGGGATATTTAAATCCCCGCTTCATTGACTATGTCGGGTAGCCTATTTTACATGCCTCTGCTGACAGAGGCATGTAGTCTAGACATACCCATGGGTAAAACCTACTTGATCAGATTAATTGGAGTGTAAATAACAGAACACAGAAGAAGTACCTGTCAACTGTAGGACCCATGTTAATGAGGCTAATTAAGTGGGCTAGATGTGTCCCATACATAGCTTGTGATGTGGAAATGCAGATGTTAACCTATAACTGATTTGATAGAAGTGTGACTTATGCAACTCCAAGGTTGTGTTCATCCCCTCTGCCCTCATGTTTGGCATAGATAATCCACATGTTATAATATATACATCTGAAGCACCGTTGGTAGTGTGATCACAGGACCAACATAAATACACATGCCACTTTCCTAGCTCTGTGTTAAATATTTTTAAGGTAGTGAAGGAGTTACTGTATCTGAGAGGACACAAACAAACATTGGAGACGCCTGAAGTCTCTCCTGATTGCGTTGGCAACTGGGTTCAGTATTGTACCTTTCTGCATGTAGCAGCAGCACAACTACAAATGAACAAATGCCCAGCTCCATGGGGCTTGCTATTCCTCTTTACTTTCAGACTTCATTTACAATTACTGTAGCTCCAGCAATCCCACCCTGCCAGCAGAGATATGGCCTTACCAGGAAAGAAGAAAGAGTTACTCACCTTGTGCAGTAACGGTTGTTCTTCGAGATGTGTCCCCGTGGGTGCTCCATTCTGGGTGCTGGTGCGTCCTCGCGCCGGCGACCGGAGACTTTTTCTACCTGTTTCTGCCGCGGCGCAGGCGCCGTGGTGCCCTCTAGTGTCGTTGGGACTGAAGGGCGCCTGCACGCGCGCGGCTCCTCCGTTCCTTCTCTACCCGCCAGAGTATCAGGCTCCAAGCAGGGGAAGGAGGGAGGGTAGTGGAGCACCCACGGGGACACATCTCGAAGAACAACCGTTACTGCACAAGGTGAGTAACTCTTTCTTCTCCTTCGAGTGGTCCCCGTGGGTGCTCCACTCTGGGTGACTACACAGCAGTTGTCGGCTCGCGGAGGTGGGTTTGGAGCCGTGTGGTAGTAACTGTGGATAGCACCACTTGTCCAACCGCCATAGAAGATGCTATCGAGGTGGAGAGAGCATAGTGTTGCACAAACGAGTGGTCAGATGACCAAGTAGCAGCGTTGCAAATGTCCTGCAATGGCACATTACGAAGAAAGGCGGTCGTGGAAGCTACCGCTCTAGTGGAATGAGCTGTGATAAGTCCAGGTAAGTCCTTGTTATGTAAGGTATAAGAGGTCTTAATGCAGGATGTAATCCATTTAGAGATTCTCTGAGATGAGACTGCTTGTCCCTTAGATCTATCAGCATATGAGATGAAGAGGCTAGGCGAGGCTCGCCAGGGTCTCGTGCAATCTATGTAAAACGCCAATGCTCGTTGGATGTCGAGAGTGTGCCACACAGTGTGGATCGGTTCCGTGTGCGGTTTCGGAAAGAAGGCAGGTAAGTGTATGGGTTCATTCACGTGGAAGGGAGAGGGTACTTTAGGTAGGAACTTAGGGTGGGGTCGGAGTACAACCCTGTCCTGTAAAAATACGGTGTATGGAGGGTCAGCCATTAAAGCTGCAAGTTCACTCACCCTCCTACTGGAGGTAATGGCGATGAGAAAAGCCACTTTCATGGACAGATGAGACAAAGAGCAGGTCGCTATTGGTTCGAACGGGGGTTTTGTGAGGCTCTTAAGGACATGGTTCAGGTCCCAAATGGGGACTGGTGGCCGAACCGGAGGGAAGGTGTTCTGCAGGCCTTTGAAGAAGCGCTTGGTCAGCGGGTCAGCGAGAAAGGAAGAACCTTGTAGGTAACAGTGGAAAGCCGCTATGGCCGCAGCATGGACCTTGATAGTACTGAGTGCTAGGCCGGAGTGTTTTAGAGAGAGTAAGTAGTCCAGTAAGGTATGTATAGGAGCAAGATGTGGTGGGCTTGCATGGGTCTGAGCATACCATTGGGAGAAATGCGTCCACTTGTAGCGGTAGGTTTTCCTGGTGGAGCGTCTCCGACTATTAATTAGTATGTGTCTCACTTGTTCTGAACAGGCCGTTTCGGCATCTTGGAGCCATGAAGGAGCCAGGCGTGAAGCTTCAGCTTGGGGATGTCCGGGTGAAGGGTTCGACCGTGGTTTTGTGAGAGGAGGTCGCAATATGGAGGGAAGGGATAAGGTTCTGCTACCATCATCTTGAGGAGGTAAGGGTACTATGTTCGTCTGGGCCAAGCAGGTGCCACCAGAATCACCTGTGTCTGGCTCGATCTGATCTTGTCCAGGACTCTGTGTAGGAGTGGGAGGGGGGGAAAGGCGTAGAGGAGGGAGGCGTCCCATGTGATGGAAAAGGCGTCTCCGAGGGAACTTCTGCCCAGGGCTCCCCTGGAGCAGTAGAGGTGGCACTTTCGATTGTTCTTTGTGGCAAAGAGGTCCACTTCCGGTTGACCCCAGTGAAGGAAGATCGGGGTGAGGGCGTGTCTGTCGATCTCCCACTCATGCTGGTCCATGAACATGCGACTTAGGGCATCTGTTGTGACGTTGAGTATTCCGGGAAGGTATACAGCAGAAGGGATGACCCCATGTGAGAGGCACCAGGTCCAAAATTTGGTGGCTTCCAAGCATAGAGAAGGGGAGCGGGCGCCACCCTGACGGTTGATGTAATACATGCATGTGGTATTGTCCGTCATAATGGTGATGGTCTTGTGGGCTATATGCTGAATGAAGTATTGGCATGCATATCTGACTGCCCGTAACTCGAGGAGGTTGATGTGGAGTGTTTGCTCCACAAATGACCATTTGTCTTGGGCTGTGATGGTTCCCAAATGGGCTCCCCATCCCATGAGTGAGGCGTCCGTTATAAGCGTGAGAGTGGACGTTGGACGTTGAAAGGGGACGCCGTGTAGCATGTTTCGAGGGATTGTCCACCAAAGCATGGAATTGATAATGCGTGGCGGGATAGCGACGTACTTGCCAATTTGGTCCCTGAAGGGTCTGTATACCGTAGCGAGCCAGAACTGAAGAGGTCTCATGTGGAGTCTGGCCAGACTGATGGCGTAAGTCGTGGAGGCCATGTGTCCAAGGATTTTGAGGCAGTGGCGGACCGTGACAGTAGGTACCGCTTGTGTTGCTCGGACAAGGTCGCATATTGTTGCAAACCTGTGTTCGGGAAGAGTGGCCCTTGCTGTGATTGTATCGAGGAGGGCACCTATGAATTCCAGTCTTTGTGTTGGGTGCAAAGTGGATTTTGTGTAATTTACGTGAAACCCGAGACTGAGTAGAAGGGCTACTGTGGTATCTGTCATGGCCTTTGTTTCATTGAAAGACGCAGCTTTTATGAGGCAATCGTCCAGGTATGGGAATATTATGATGCCTTGGCATCGAAGAAAGGCCATTACTACCGATAGGGTTTTGGAAAATACCCTGGGGGCCGTAGAGAGACCAAACGGGAGCACTCTGTATTGGTAGTGTTGGGTACCCACTGTAAATTGTAGGAAGTGTCTGTGAGCAGGATGGATTGTAATATGGAAGTACGCGTCCTGAAGGTCGAGAGCCAAAAGCCAATCGTGTTGGTCGAGTGCAGGAATGATAGTTGAAAGGGTAACCATCTTGAAACGGTGGTATGCAATGTATTTGTTGAGGCGCCTGAGGTCTAAGATGGGGCGCCAACATCCTGTCTTCTTCTGGGTTAGGAAGTACATCGAGTAGAATCCCCGGCCTCGGAATTGTGTTGGTACGTGTTCTACTGCGCCCAGTTGAATGAGGTGTGAAACCTCCTGCAGGAGTACGGCTTCGTGAGAGGGGTCCCTAAAAAGGGATAGGGTAGGAGGGTGGTTGGGCGGGGTAGAGGTAAAGGGGATGACGTAGCCAGATTGGACTAAGTTCAAAACCCACTTGTCCGAGGTAATGAGGGACCATTGGTGGAAAAATGCTCGGAGGGGGTGGTGGAACTGTAGGGTAGCAGTTGGGAGGGTCGGCGGATTGGCTTCCTGGCTCTCGACCAGGCCTTCAAACCTGCTGCTTGCCGGCAGGGGGATGAGGTGTGGCATGTTGTTGTTGTTGACGTTGTGGTCTACGACGCTGTGGTCTTTGTTTGCGGAAATCATACTTGGGTTGTTGGCGGAACGGTTCTCTCGGCCGTTGGTAAGGCTGGTATCTATTTCTTCTAAATGGAGGAGTATACATTCCTAGGGTCCTAAGGGTTGTACGGGAATCTTTCATAGAATGCAACACCTCATCGGTCTTGGTTGCAAATAGGTTGGTGCGATCGAAGGGTAAATCCTCGACCTTTTGCTGGAGGTCCCTAGGGACGCCGGAGGCTTGTAGCCATGACATTCGGCGGAGCACTATCGCCGAGGCCGTGATTCAAGCCGCGGTGTCTGCCATGTCCATTGCGGACTGCAAAGCTGTGCATGAAATGGTGAGGACTTCCTGCATAATACTAAGCAGGGTTGGCCGTTTATGCTCCGGGAGATGTAGGAGGAGGTCCTGGAGCTTTGAGTAATTGGCATTATCACAATCTGCGAGCATAGCAGTGTAATTGGCCGCCCTAAGGAGCAATGTGGACAAAGAATAAACCTTTCGGCCCATAATGTCCACCCTTTTGTGGTCCCTGTCCTGTGGGGTTGTTCTTAGGTTAGGTTGTTTACCCTTGTGACGAACAGAATCCACTACTAGGGAGTTAGGGGGTGGGTGGGTAAAAAGAAAGTCCATATCCTTCGGAGCGATGAAGTATTTGCGGTCTGCTCTCTTATTTGTTGGTGTGATGGATGCTGGGGTTTGCCAGATATTGTCAGCTGGGTCCATAATGGCCTCATCCATAGGGATGGCAATTCTGGTAGCAGTTGGAGGTTGAAGCGTGCGAAGGAGTCGATATTGCTTGACCTGCACCTCTTGAAGATCTTTTTCCTGCGCTACGGCAACTCTTTTAAACAACTCTTGGAACTTTTTTGTATCGTCTCCCAATGGCGGGGCATCGGTGGTGACCGCTTCGTCTGGGGAGGAGGAGGAATTGTGTAGCGGAGATCTGGTCTCGCCGTCAGAGAGGGAGTCATGGCCGCCTGAAGGAGCTGGAGAATTCAGCTCTGTGGCCGATGTGGTGGCAGGAGGAGAGACTGGAGGTGGCCTAGAAGTGGTAGAAGAGGGTCGATGGTGAGACCTCTTTGGATGTGAGTTCCACGGTTGCCATTGGGTGGCATATGGCGGTGGTGGATAGGCATACTGGTGTGGATACCATGGATGCGGAGGGGGAGGGTATGCATATTGAACCGCAGGCATTTGCCAGGATGGAGGTCTGTGAGTCGGGCTAGAATGTTGTGATGAGAACCTGCTTCTGGGTTCGGTGCCGATGTCACTAGCTGAACGAGAAGCAGCTGAGGAATGGTGCAATCTCGCAGAGTGGATTGAGGAACCCGGGGATGGCGGTGCCGAAGAGGTGTGACTCCGCACCGGGGATTGGTACCGGCTTCGGCTTTGAGACGGTGCCGAGCGGTGTGGTTTCGGTGGAGATGAAGGTGCCGACGTGCATCTCGGCACCGAAGTGTTACAAGGTGGATTATCGGTGCGGGCTTTTTTCGGTGCCGAGCCCGGTGCCGTTAGGTGGTGCTTCGGTACCGAGCGCTCCGTAGATGGCGCCGTCGGTGCCGAGGATGGCTTAGGTGCCGTAGCAGTCGGTGCCACTGATTTTTGTTTTGGCTCAGAATGAGCTCTCTTGTGCGGTGCCTGCGTCTTAGACCGCGGCGCACCGGAGATTCCCGGCGTGTCCTCAGTGCTCACCGGCGATGCTGAGGGCATAGCTGGGGCCAGAGGGAGTGCGGTTTTTGACACCGCAGAGGAAGAATGGGTAGGAGGTTGGTCCTTTTCCATACCCTTAGTCGGCTGAGGCGAGTCCTCTGAGGAGGGACGGAGCGACTTCCGATACAAGAGAGTCGTCAGTCTATTGGCTCTGTCACGGCGCGCCCTCCCCCAGACACTTAATACAAGCGGAATGTCCATCAGACGCCGGCATGGCATCCCGACATGTCTCGCAGCGTTTGAAGCCCGGCGAGCCGGGCATGAAGGGTTGGGGAACAAGCGGCGAACCGCAACAAGAAAAAAAAGAATTTTTTTTTAAACTAGTTGGGGGGGGGGGTTGAAAACTTGGATGATGAGGTAACTAGGGGGTAAAACGACGAATTTAACTGTTTTCTTCCCACAGAAATGGCAAAGACAGGGCTCCGTCTGCTGCCGAGGACGGTAGAGAAGGAACTGAGGAGCCACGCACGCGCGTGCGCAGGCGCCCTTCAGTCCCAACGACACTAGAGGGCGCCACGGCGCCTGCGCGCCGCGGCAGAAACAGCTAGAAAAAGTCTCCGGTCGCCAGCGCGAGGACGCACCAGCACCCAGAGTGGAGCATCCACGGGGACCACTCGAAGGAGAAAGAAGATTTCTTTGAAAATAGCCTTTTCATTGTGCATTTTCATTTGAATACAGTTATCAAGTAGCTGCTTTCACCACTTCAGATGTGCTGCCAACCACTCAACCTTGATCTGACATTGCCTACATGTTTTCTTCTTTTCCTCTCCCATCCATTTCATCTGCCTGTTGCCATGAGATGCTACTCCATAGAGAAGCTCCCTCTGAAAAGCATCCAACATCATGGGGGAAAATCACAATAAGAGGAAGTTGGTTACAATTCCTCCTTGGGGTTCCATCCACCGCCGACTCTTCTGGTTTGTGAATTGAATGGGATTTGGAGGGACAGGGAGCCATGTCTATTGTTTTTCCTGCTGCTACTGCTACTCAGTCAAAAGTCAGTGATGTACCATCTACTCAAGAATATGCAAAGCAATTGATAGCACCACTACTAGTGACCAACCTAACATCTAACAAAGGGCCAAAGGCCCCCAGGCCTTTCTTTGCTACCATCACCACACTAGAAAAAGACCATTCTAAAGAGGAGAAACATTGAGTAAGAACCCAGGAATAGGTCCCACAAAAATGGCTAGAGCCAGTGTCGATTACACTCCTTATCTATTCTTTTGTGATGCCAGCTCGAAGAGACTGAGTCGCCTGTGGGGACTGTGGCACAAAAATTAATAACATTGATTGTCACAGAACATCAATGGTCTCCCCTCCCATCAGTTTTCTCTTTCAAACCAGTGGTATAGACTGGTAATAAAAAGATTTTAAGCTAAACCTTGTCCGAGAAAATGGAACCTTTCATCTCCAGGGTAATGGTTTCATTTCAACCCATTGACTGGTAACAGAAATCATCTGATCGCGGTCTAGTGACCTGTTTGAAAAGATGGTTTCATCCTAATTACTAGGAGAGAGAAATGCATATCTACCTGTTTAAGGTACGTATAAGGCACCCTTCATCAGATTATCTAAGCTGCAATACAAAATTCACCACTACAGCCATATTTATTATTGGTTCCACTCCTGCTGTCCATGTAATGTTCTGTTGGCATATTGAGGTCTTTCATCTCCAGGACTGTCCAGTCTGCCACCTTCTACAATTACTATAAAACTCTGGGAGAGGGAAAAACCTAAAGAAAATATCCTAGTTTTACATCCAGTTAGGTGACAACATACAATGACTAGGGTTATTATAACAAGGTAGCTTGCCCCATTAAGGGCCAGAGGTTTCCAGTCCTGGTCAATTACTAGACCAAGCTGGAAATGCTTATAAAACACAGCAGTGGCTCAGTTAAGAGGGAACAGAAGGAAGGGAAAGTCTCCTGCAGTGTTGCCTGAGGAAGGAAGGCTGGAGGTGGTAAGGCGCCGGAGTTACGGCTGAGAACAAAGCCCCACCTGGAAGACTATGTTCCTTCTGTGAGACTGATTATTTTGACAAGTGGATCCTGGAATGAAAAGCTAAAGACTAATATGGCATGGCTGATAATTCCCTAGCTACAACAAAACTACAGACACTGATCCACCCATGTCACCCACAAACATGGGAAGCAAGTATCACAGGCCAGGGGAGGCTGAGCCTCCCCAAACAGCCCTGCATTGCCCCACCCGTGCTCCATTCCTAGTCCCCTTCTGTTTCCCACTGGTGCTCTTCCTCCATGGTCGGCATAGGGCTAGGGCAAGTTCTTGTGGCACCTGGTGCACTGGGACCTGGGGCTGTACTGCCCACCTCTCTGGTGCACTGGGATTGTTGGGGGCGGGGAGCATGCCACCAAGCCTGTGTGCCAGGGTTGGCAGTGCTGAGGACTGCATTGCCTTCCTGTTTGGTGCTCCAAGTTTGGGGGTGCTTGGGCAGCCCTGGACAGGGTGTAGAGGGGACAGAATCCTGGTGAGGAGTGTGGCTTCATTCAGAAAAGGCAGGTTCAAGATCTAGCCTCCCCAAACTGGTGGTTCATGTGATACCCATGCCTACAAATCAAATGCACAGACACTTCCCTGCCCTTCCTCGCTTGTTGCACCACCTCTCTCTGCTATGCTGGTTTTTAAGGCTGAATCCTACAGAGGCACATGCACATGCTTTACTTTATTAAGCCAGCAAATAGTCCCATTGAATTCAATATGAATTTAGTTCAGATGTGGGAATCAAGCTCAGAGAGAATATTTTACATTGCAAACAACAACAAAACCAACCACCACTGCCAACTACTGCAGTGAGACTCGGAGACTTGGGTTCATGATACAGGTTTAACAACAGCAGCACATATGTTCTGGCCTTCGGAGGGCACCTGAGTCCTGAGACCCATTACTCTCAGGGTTCATCTACACAGCAGCATTATTTCAGAATAACTGATTGTTATTCCAAAATAACATAGTGCACGTCTATACTGCAAGCCTTTATTTCAAAATAAAGTAGAGCTGGAGGACTTCTTACTCTGACTCCTGTAACCCTCATTTCATGAGGAGTAAGGGACATTGAAGGAAGAGTGCTCTTCCTTCAACTTCCTGCTGTGTAGACAGCACCAAAGCTGAGGTAAGCTATTTCGACTTAAGCTACGCAATTGACGTAGCTGAGGTTGCATAGCTTATTGTGACTTTAGCCCTGCTATGTACCCATACCCTCAGCGGGTTTCAGAGCCTGGCTCTAGCCCAGAACTCCAGGGTTATTTTTAGCCCTGTGGCATGAACCCCATGAATACAAGACATTTGATCCAAGATCTGAGCCTCACTGTGGGTTTTTTTTAAAGCATAGACATACCCCAGCAAGTGGGGTGGCTTGCAGTCTCATTTCAATGTGGTAGAGAGAATGGGAAAGGAGGATGAGAATAGCAAGACTACTTAGATGACTCCGAACAGGGCTGATCAGAAAACAACAATTCCCTTTTACAAAATATTGCAAAGTTTTAAAGTGTGGGGTTTTTTGTTTTTGTTTTGGTTTTTGTTGTTGGTGGTGGTGGTGGTGGTTCATGCTGGGACAAAAACGACACCTTACAAAATTTGTCATATCCCTACCTTTCAGCAGTCAATGAGCACAGTACCCACCAATAGCCTGGGAGCCAGGATGCAAATCTAGGGTGGGGAGATTCAGGTTGAAGTCACTGCTGTGGCCCCACCTGTGCATTCATTTCTCCTGCTGGAGCTAGTCCACTTTGTATAACTCACTTACTATTTGTTGGGCTGGGTAGCAATGCCTGTTGGGTAGCCCAATTGTTCTGAACACCCACCGCCCTTGTAGGAAGCATGAGTCCAAGTCCCACCTACAGCAAAAAGTGGACAATAGGATCTTTGATATCCCAGGAAAGAGCCAGTTGGTTATTCTAGATTCTTTCTAGCTAGAAATTGCATCCTGAGACACCTTCCCGGCAAAGCGTTTTTTGAGAGAGGATTCCAGACCTGCTTTAGAATCAATCAATGACATTAAAACAAATTGAGATAAACAAACAAAAATGTGGAGTGCAGAACAGTAGATTATTCCTGGATATTAAACCAAAACACTCAGACAATCTTATTACAAGCTCTAGTGACTGGGCCATTATTGCAGAAGGTAGAAAAATCTCTTTTTACTAAAGACAGCTTTAGCTATTTATTCTGTGGCTGATAAATTATTTGCCAATTTTGTCTAATGCTGATATTTTGATGTTATCCATTCACAATAATTTCAATTCTTAACACACACACACACACAAAGGAAGTAGAAACTGGAAATATGGAACAATGAATTGCTCCTATTTTTTCCCCATGAGTCTGATGGAAAGTAATTCTTAATAATTTCATTTTTTCTTCTGCTTTAATTTAATTTAGTACAATTGCATATTTATTAATTCATAATGTAAATCCAGCAGTGTCTTGTCCAGTCATGTAATTTAGTTACAGGATCTTTTTTTTTTCCCAAACAGGACATCATTATCTGTCATATTTTATAATAGCACCATCTTTCTTCCATTACAGAAATTGCTTCAAAATAATTCCAATTCTCCTGAGGCATAGCACAGGTAAAAAGCTTGCTCAGCATTAAATTTGCCTACTGAGCAGCTGATACTTAAGTTTAACCTTTATGAAGGGGCTACTCATTCCAGAAAGACCTTCCCCCCTGAAAGGGGTTCAAAAAAATGTCTCACCCAAAGTCCAGTTGGTATTCCTTAAAGCATCCAATTGCTCTCTTAGATCTGGGATGTATGTTCTGAAGCATGTAGATTCAACCTTCTTATTATGTTTTACAGCTAGGGCATGATCAAAAGCTCCCTGAAGTCAGTGAAAAAGACTCCCATTGGGTTTGGACCAGGCCTGTAACAATGTCATTTATACCCCTTCCTCCACAAGATTTAGGAGCCAAGCTGTCTAAACATAGCAGAAACTGCGAGCATTCATTCCAATTCCAAGTGGCTAATGGATTTATCATCAGAGGTGCCCAGTTTTATACATTGCTCACAACCATTTGCACCAATGAGGGTTTTTTGCATGAATACTTTTACCTCACACACAAATATTTTATATGCACATTCATTATTGTCTACTTTTTACTTGTTATTCTCCCAATCAGGGAACAGAAACTGCCCTAAGTGACTTTATGACCATTTGCAAGTAGGCCAAACACCCCTACGACCCATGAACAACCCATTTGCAACCACACTACTTTATGAATCTTCAAAAACAGGTGTGCAGAAATCAGGATTGATTCATGAACAGAGAAAAGGGAAGGGTAATTCATTTCACAATTAAACATCTGTCTGACTGTATGGAGGAACATGTCTCTGCAGATTACAGCTGTGCAAAGAATTTCACCACATGCTCCCAATCCCATGATAAAGCTTGTTTGAGTCCATTTTTAGAAAAGAAAAATGTTTTGACATTCTGCTTGGTCCTCAAGAATTTTACTGTTTTACCCTAGAATGACTTTACCATCTGAAGGATAAGAGTTTGTTTTGTTAATTCTTGCCTGCATAAACATGGGATGCAGGTAATTCTGAAATTTGGAACTGCACAGGTTGGAAGTCCATTTAGACTAGTTTCTTGCCTGGTTTCAATACCAGCTGGCACCAGTTGCTTCCAAGAGAGGTGCTACCATCCAGGTCAGCTCTTTTCTGCTCAACTAAAGATATGCCAGAAAGAGAAGTGCTTCTGAAATGGGCAACACAAATGATCAGAAGAATGGCAAGAGACTTGTTTCTGAAGGGAAAGATTAGGCTTAGTTTAGAAATGAATCAGAGGGCATGTCATGGAACTAATAAGCTTTGCTATATTAAACTAAAGATAATACAAAGAAAATAACTGGGTCTGACGACATAAGAACAAGGGACATTTGATTAAATTGAAAGGCAGCAAATCTCAAATGGATTAAAAGAAAGTTAATCCTGAGATGGGAGTCAGAATGTTTCCACAGTCTGCTTAACACTCCTTCTGAGGTCTTGCATGGGACTTCAGTGGTGCAAAAGCTTTATGCACGTCCTATGCACAGGGGTGGAGTTTATCCACAATGCACAATTAACTTGTGGAACTCTCACCTCACTGTCACTTGTGCAAGATCACAGAAAGGAGCTTAGCAAGATTTTAGACAGGATTGGATATTTGTGTTAATAACAAGAGCATGCAGAGTTTCATCTAGAAGGATTACAAAAAAAAAAAGGAAAGTAAGTCTGGAAGAGACATAACTCCCCACTGTTCAGAGCACAAGCCAATCTCTAGCCAAAGTGGATCAGGAAGACACTTTCCTAGGTTATTCCACAGTTGTCTACAACAGGATTTCATCTGGTGTAGACCATGGTCAGAGACAGGACCCTGTACTATATGTACCTCAGCTCTGTGTAGATCTGTAAACTCCTCTGATTATTGCCTCCCCACTGTTAAGTGTTTTAAAAGGTATGAAGAAGTACTGTATAGGTGATGTAATAGAGGTAAGGGAGCTATTCAATTGACTGCCCATTCTCCACTGCATGCAGCTTGTCCTCACTTCTAAAGTGCTTCCCAATTTAGTTCCTCTCTTTCTACCAGGTCTATGAATGTGCCACTAACCACAGTCTTCACCCCTCTAACGTTTTCAGCCTTCATTGCCCACTAATCAGTGATCTCATCCAAATTAATGGCCTTGACCCATTGGTCAAAGACCAAAACCTTCTCCATCTTCAGCATCATCCATTCTCCCTAGTGGGACCATCTTGCTCATTTTCTCCCTTCTTTGGAATGTATCACCTCCGATAAATGGACAATGGAAGTGATTTCATCCCACCTCCTGTTCCTATTCAGGGATCCTTCTCATGAGGGTCTCCCAAAGCAGGAAGTAAAATCCATCCCACAACTAAGGGAAACTGAACCTGTTCCCTTAGGGTACGTCTACACTACAACGTTAATTCGAACTAACTTAATTCGAATTAGTTAATTCGAACTAAGCTAATTCGAACTAACGGATCTAGACTAAAAAACTAGTTCGAATTAGCGTTTTGCTCCATGCTGCAACAAAGACAACATATTACAGCAGGCCATGCTTCCAAGTCCTGAGATACATGGTAGCCTGTACTTTTATAACACCCTCATGCAAGACTGATCCCCTTTGTACCTTGGGTTGGTCTTTCTTATACTAGATATTATTTTCGATTCCTCTTTCAAGTGTCCTCATTGCCAAGCAAAGACACACTCTGCAAAGACACACATTCTTGCATAACTTTGCACACTCTGACTAGTCCCATTCAAGTTCTAATCCAGGGGTGGCAATACTTTTTGACTAGGGGGTCACTTTGGAAATTTTTGAAGTGGCTCCGGGTCACCCTGAAAGGGGCTGGGCCTCAGGCAGAAGGGCGGGGCCAGGACACTTCTGTGCTGCCCCTCCCACAGACCCTGATTGGTCTGGGGGTGGGGGAGCACATGAAGTGTTTGATGTGCTGTCTCCTCCCTAGAGAGAACCACCAGCTGTTCTGAACAGCTGGCAGGTCCCTCTAGATGCCCATGCCTCTGACGGTGGTCGGAGTCTTTGCACGCTAGTTCCTGCCCCTGCCTCTGATTGGCCTGGGGGCCAAAGGGAGGAGCATGTGAAGTCTCTCTCTCCCTGCCCTTGGGTGAGTGGGCTTGAGAGTCAACCACCAGAGTTAACGCTAAGCTCCACAGGCTCCAGGTTCCTTGGGCCTTATTGGCCAGGGGGTGGGGGAGCAGCAGGGCCTCCACAAGCTGGATCAACCCGCTTGGTGGGCTGGATCCAGCCCGTGGAGGCCCTTTTGCCCACCTCTGTTCTAATCCCATTTAAATGTCTGGGACTACTCCCAGTAAGTAGAGTGAAGCCTTTGTAGAGTTGTGGCCTAAACAACCCTAGCCTTTTAAATAGCTTTTGCATATGAAAGTTCTACCCTTCATCTACGTCACCTTTACAGAGTTTTTCTAGCTCTACTGGGCCACGTCTACACTACAGATAAGATTGAAGCAGCTGCAGTCGATCTTCCGGGGTTCAAATTAGCAGGTCTAGTGAAGACACGCTAATTCACACTGAGAAGGGCACTATGGTCGATGCTAGTAGTCCTGCTTCTACAAGGAGTAAGGGAAGACAAAGGGAGAGTGTGATCCCTTCAACTTCCCGCAGTGTGAACGGCACCAAAATTCGAGTTAAGATACTTTAACTGAAGCTACGCCATTCACGTAACTGAAGTTGCATTATCTTAATGCAAACTTATCCCTTAGTGTAGACCAGGCCCTATATCCTTTAGAGAGCAAGTGGTCAACCCTGAAGGCAGCCATCAAGAGGACAGCATGCCATATATCCAAGTTTATGTACTTTGTCAAATAGTACCTTGGCCTTTCTGACCATCATTGTACATGGAGCATACATAGTGAGTGTTTTCTACTAAGAAATTGTAACTGATCCTGAACTGTGGATTAATAATATCTTCATGTTCATTTCATAGCAGTACCTTGACCAACCACCATCACTGATTGGGGACTCACTGTGCTAGGCACTGCAAACACAGTTTGTAAACCTCTAGAAGATAATAAGGTGATAAATAACGTCAACAAAGCATTTGAAAGCAACCCAAAATTCTCCTTTGACCAGGTAACAAGCCTTGTAGATGGGGGAAGACGTAGATGTGATGTACCTTGACTTTACTAGATCTTTTTATACTGTCTCACATGACCTACTCATAAGTAAAATAGGAAAATAAAACTTAGCAGAACCAACTATAAGGTAGGCACACAACTAGCTGGAAAACCATACTCATGGATTGCTCTGTTCAATAACTTCATAAATGATTTGGATAATGACATACGGAACATGCTTAAGTTTGCAAATTATACCAATATGGGGGGAATTGCAAAGATTTTGGAGAACTGGTTAGAATTAAAAATTATCTTGACAAATTGAAGAAGTGGTCTGAATTAAATAAAATGAAATTCAACAAGGACAAATGCAATGTATTTCACTTCAGAAGGAATAATCAATTATACAAATACTAAATGGGAAATGACAGCCTAGGAAGGGGTACAGCAAAAAAGGATCTGGGGGTTTTAGTGGATTGCAAAATATATCGGATTCAACAATGTAGTATTGTTGCAAGAAATTCAAACTTAGTTTATTGATAAGAAGATCATGCGAGACCATATCAAATGCCTTATTAAAGTTTAGGTATACCACATCCACCGCTTCCTCTTTATCCACAAGACTCATTATCCTATCAATGAAAGCTATCAGATTGGTTTGACATGATTTGATGTTTACAAATCCATGCTGGCTGTTACCTATCACAGGAAGGAGGGACACAAGAGAAGTTTTCCAGTATAAAAGGTTGTTTTATAAGAGGAGGGTGAAACATTGTTCTCCCTAGTTACAGAGAACAGAACCAAAAGTAATGGATTTCAATAGAGCAAGGGATATTTAGATTACATATCAGGAAAAACTTCTTCCTAACTTTAAGGGTAGTTAAGCATCAAGGAAGGTTATGGAATCTTTGTCACTGGTTTTTAAGAACAGGGTAGACAAAGAACAGTCAGAAATGGTCTAAAACTAGATAATATTTAGTGTTGGTTTAGTGCACAAGATTGCACTAGATGACCTATGGAGGCCCTTTCCATTCCTAAACTTCTATGATTCTATGAAAATCTATTAGACTATTCTCCAGACTAAAATCAAGCATGTAATTAAATATTTGTAGAATCCATTCCTTACACTGGAAGCTCTTCCAAGGACAGATCTTGTCAAATTATTTGTCAATCCAAAAGCTAGTGCATGTAGTGTGCCTGTATATAAGAATAAAATTGGTGGATTCTTTAATCTTAGGCAAGTATCAACTTAAAGAAGAAATCTTTTTAATATTCTGGGTTCAGTCTTCTTCTTAAACCAGAGACAAGGGAAGCTATCAGAATGTGCTTATTAATGGAGACACTGTCTTCAAGAGTGCTTTGATTTTCTGGACTCTCATGACACCTCATAGTGGTAGAAATGTGGTATTGGAACAGAAACTGCAGTATCTTTTTATCATGGTTACATTTGTTTTGTCTTTTTCCTTGCTGTCTTTTCTTGGACAGAGAGTGTCAATTTCTTTTTCTCTTTCTAGAGCAAGAAAGAGCTGAAGGGGATTATTATTTTAATGGGTTTTAGGGAAAATAAACCAGAGGATTTAGGAGGAGGACAGTCAGAGGAATATGGCAAGTGAGGAGGGCTGATTATTTTTATTCAAAGGGGGAGAAGCCTGGGAAGGATGGAGCTGACAATAAGGACTTCAGTACCTGAGTACCAATTCTAGATATAAACGGTTCAAATGATACTTCCTAGCCCAACTCAGTGCTTATTAAGGTATAACGGCAGCTGTTGCAATATGTGAACTTGTAGGTGTTATTTAAATTTATTCTTTCTTAAATGAAAACTTCAAAATAGAAAAGCACCATCCCTGAAATAAACATATTAGCACCAGCATTGGTGGTTCTGTCTCCCTGTCCTAAGCCATTATTCCGGTGTAGGCTATGGTTCCAGCACTACAGCTATTGTGTGACAATAATGAGGTATAGAACCTTCCTTAACAGACATGCACTCCCTCCAGTTGTTCTTAATAATGCTTGTTATTGGTTGCAGTTTAGCTATCCTATCTTAGTCATTAATTCCTCTAAAACGCTGGGATTAATTCTGTCTGTCCCACATGCTTTCTTGCAACTTCATATCCTCAGTATTCTATCACCACTATTCAAAAAATACTTCTGATGGTGACTCACCTGTAAAAAGTAGCCTTTTGGAAAGGTATCTTCCCTTGTCTCTTGAAGTGCTGAAGAACAGTGCAAAACAAAAACTCTACAGTCTCCATATTCTCTCTTAATTCCATTCACAGCCTGGTGACATACTCAATACACAGTGGCCTGGTCTACACTAGGACCTTAGTCCGAAATTAGCCCCCTAAGGTTGATTTTCTAAGCAATGCATCCACACTGCCAAGCCCATTATTCTGGAATAAGGGGCCACAGAATTCGAACTCTGTAGTCCTGCTTTTCATACGGAGTAATGCTATTCCTGAACTTGTAAATCTGAAATAACGCTTGTATAGATACTCTGGTACCGCTAATTCCAACTAATTGGCCTCTGGGAGGCCTCCTGCACCTCCCCAGAGTTCTTCCTAGGGCTCTGAGTCCAAGGCAGGCTCAGTTAATGTGAACACTCTACCTCAGACTCGATTAAATTCTTCCCTGTAGTGAGGACACGGAACTTCGAATTTGTAAAATTGGGTGCTCAGAAATAATCGCCTGGTGTAGACATAACCTTACTCTTCAATTTTCTTCTTACTTCTGTGTACTGTACTTAAAGAATTTCTCATCAGTTCTTGCTGCCCATTTGATTTTCCTTTCGCCCACTCTATATCTCATATGAGTATGCATTCTGTTCTAAAACTAGTGATGGATTTCCATTTTAATAAATTCTTCTAACCTTTCCATTCAACCACACTGTTTTTAACTTGTTTTTCAATCTTTTTCTTTTTCCATCTGATGGTGCTGTATACCTTCTTGGATTTTAATATGGCATCTTAAGTAGCTTCCAACATGCTTCTAGGAATTTTAATTTGGTAACATTTCCCCTTAGGCTGATTCTAACTTCATGTTGTTGGAAAAGAATAATCTCCTCACTGGACCTTCTAGATTGCTAATGTATCTCATCTTGATGTCAACGAGGCCATGAGAAATATATGTCCTGCAACGTTAAAATGTCTGTTGCATATCATGAAATGTTTGCTATCATTATACTGTAGTAAAAACAGTCAAAAATTCGGGGTGGGAGATATATCTATATCTAGATAGCTACACTAATTGGATATGAAGATATGGGATGTATTTTAGGAGATGTAACCATTTTCATCCCAGTTACTCCAAGGATTATTACACATATACCCAGAAGCCCTCACTGAGTTTGGGACCTGCATTGTGCTTAATGCTGTACCAAACACGGACAAGAGACATACCCTCTTCCAAAGAATTCATAGTCTGATGACTCTGGGGAGGCAGGAACAGAGCCAGCCCAAAGTACAGGCTAACCAGGCTACCGCCTGGGGCGCCCCATTGTAGGGGGTGCCGCGAGGGGCGGCCAGGCCAGGCGGGGGTGGCTCCGTGCATGCTCCGCGTGCCCAGGGCAGCGCCATGCATGTGTCGTACTCCCGGGGGCGGCACCACGCTCCTGGGGCGCGCAAATTGGCTCGGGCTGGCCCTGGGCAGTGGCATGCCCTTGGATAGAACCCCATGGACTCTAATGGGACTTGAATGCAGAGGCTTAGTTGTACAAAGTAAATTGCAGGATTTGGGACTAAATCCATCCCAAGTCCCAAGCCAGCATCTCAAACACAAATCTCAGCATTATTCAGTTATTACATAGCATCACTATTAGCCATTTGCAGGGGCTCCAACGGAGCGGACCACCAGAACTCTTTAGCTCTAGTTTAAGAACCTAACTATAGAGCATCACTGTATCAGTGTCTCCCAAGAAGTATTCAGAAATGTCTAACAATAAGGGTACGTCTAAACTACATGCCTCCGTCAACGGAGGCATGTAGATTAGCCAGATCGGCAGAGGGAAATGAAGCTGCGATTAAAATAATCGTGGCTTCATTTAAATTTAAATGGCTGCCCCGCTCTGCCGATCAGATGTTTGTCAGCAGATCGGGGCAGTCTGGACGCGCCGCGCTGACAAAGAAGCCTTTCTTGATTGGCACAGGTATGCCTCGTGAAACCAGGTTTACCTGTGCCGATCAAGAAAGGCTTCTTTGTCGGCGCGGCGCGTCCAGACTGCCCCGATCTGCCGACAAACAGCTGATCGGCAGAGCGGGGCAGCCATTTAAATTTAAATGAAGCCGTGATTATTTTAATCGCGGCTTAATTTCCCTCTGCCGATCTGGCTAATCTACATGCCTCCGTCGACGGAGGCATGTAATCTAGACACACCCTGACAATGCAGCCCAATCCCCTCCTCTCTGATCTCATGTCAGTCCTGAGGATTTAGCATATTGCTGATCCCTATTAAACCAATAAAAGACCACTAGTGAGTTTAACTATACTGAAAACACTGCCTGACTATGCATTTAGAAGATGACAAGTTTATAATAAGGATTAACGTTATCAGTCTTAGTCAGAATAGGATTAAGATGTCCTTACCACACTTAAACAAGCAAAAAAGGAACATCTGTTAGGGAAATTTTCTACAAGATGTAACAGATACATTTTGTCATTGAAACACATCTGGGAAGCATTTTAAGATTTAATTACTTAGCACATCTCACTGTGCAGAAGAAACAGCCCCACAGATTTACTGAACCAAACATAGCAAATTCAAATTGCACTTGAAGTCAGCTGCCAATGGAAGAGTGGACACATGTTTTTGCAAAATAGAATATAAGGCTGTTTTGAAAGTGGTCCAATTAAAGTACTGTACATTATGCAGAGAGAAATTTGGATTGAGCATCCTGAACAAATTGTCCCCAAAGGAAAGAACAGAAATCCAAACATTTAGGTTATTTAAACAAATGTATGGCAAATCTCTGATGAATGTTATATAGGGAGACTCCTTATGACAGGAAATTGGACTAGGTGACATAAAATCTTTTTTTATCTCTATTTTCTGATTTATTAATTAAGAAACTTCCTCAGCATTTCAGATTATGCTATAGAATTCATGTGCTATCAACCATCTCCTTAAACATGAATATGAGGAGAATACTTTATGGAATTATATATCTTGTTAAACAAGGGGAAATGATCAATGAAAACAGATAACTACAGACACCTAAAAACAGCTTCCACACAGCCTGAGTCCCACCTTTATTAGCCTTATTTACCAATGCCCACATTCTGTTGGGAATGTTGTAAGGACCACAGAATCATATAGTAGCTGAACAGTACTATACAAGTGAAGAAATTACTACAGAGAGGGGAAAAGTAGTATTATTTTGGTTTGTTTGTGTCTGATTAAATGAATACAAGTATGGAAAGTGTGAGTGTGTTTGATGGTGATATGAGATAAAATTTTGGAATGCAAAAGTTGTTAAGAGTCAACAGGATAGGGATGAGATAATTAGAGTCTGGCACATCCAAATCAAGATCTTCATTCTACTCCAGGACACGTAAAGGCATTGTCACACCAATGGGAATTATATACACATATTAGCTGGCAGAACCTGGCCATAAATGCCTGATATGGCAATTGGAAAGACATAATAGAGAAAAATGACAAAGTAATAATAGTTTTCTCTTCTCTTGGAGATCTACTGTGGATCTAAGAATGTTCTACTTCACTGTAAACTCCCACAGTTCTCCACTTTCATTGATCTTTGCTTTTCTCCTAGCCATCTTGCCTACTGCCTTTGACTTTGCTCTGATTCTTCCCATGATCTTTTTAAAGTGTTTTCACGAAAAATATTTCCTTCAAGCCAGGGGAAACAAAACAAAAAACACTACACAGTCAAGAATTATTATATGGGGTTCAATCTCTGTCCAACTGTGAGGCAGAAAAGCAGTCTTACAGGCTGGGGCTTTCGTCACGGGCTTTGGGATTCCAGCTGAAATAGGTGCTCACAAACGCTTTAAATCCCTTCAGACCTTTGAAAATCACAGACACAATTACTAAAACTACAAAAGTTTCTGTGTCATTTGTGATAAGCAAAGAAATAGAACTAAGTCCTGTAAGGTCTTCTCGCCTGTGCCACATTCCTCAACCTACCATCTCCTCCTCCATTCCTGAAGGTAAGCCAGGAGGGTAGACACTACTCATGTAGAATTGTGCTTCTTTCTGATTCAGTAGACTGAAAGAAATTGGTCACTGCTCATGGACAATATTACTGTAATGTAGTTTTATTTGTCAAGCACCTGGGCTGCATTTTTGTCAGTGGGTGGAATATGATTCCAGATCTAAAGGATTCCCTTGATTTACATTTATTTATGGTATAATTTCAATAATAAGATGCATGTTGGATATCTTAAAGTATAAACATGGATTAAGCACCAGACAGCTCAAGTATTTTAAGTATCATGAAACAGCTGACTATCTTGCTACTGCTAATTTCCTGCATCTGAAACAATGCGCCTTCATTAGTCATAGAAACCCAACAGTAAGAGTAATGGACCTGACCTAATACTGATATAATACACGTATGCAATATGACATGTCACATTAAACGAGCATTTTGTTTTCATCTGAAGATTGCAAGTGTTGATGGAGTCCCATTTACTATGTAACCCAGGAACGGAAACCTTGTGAGCGTCACAAATCACATTTTTCCTCAGAAGCCAACGCTTTTTCTCCCAACAGCTGTAATGTTCACTTCAATACAGACTAGACACTGAGTATGTTTGGACTGATGTTGTGAAGGTGATAAACGAGAAATAACATTCTGTCTGATGAAGTAGCCTTTATTACATACACTCGTGCCTTCTGATTTTAATATGAATTCATGGATCAGGAACAGTGTCTCAGCATGTCGGAGGATTTAGGCATTTACCTGTGACTTGTTCATATTATAATTGCAGTCGCTGGTTGGAATGAAAACATCACATGTGGCAATTTGTTTTCCTCTCTTCTTTACAGCCAGATGTGCCGAACTTCTGGGCTGTGTCTAGACAGGCAAGTTTTTCCGGAAAATCATCTGCTTTTCCGGAAAAACTTGCCAGCTGTCTACACTGGCCGTTTGAATTTCCGGAAAAGCACTGACGATCTTATGTAAAATCATCAGTGCTTTTCCGGAAAAACTATGCTGCTTCCGTTTGGGCAAAAGTCTTTTTCCGAAAGACTTTTGCGCAAAAGGGCCAGTGTAGACAGCACAGTACTGTTTTCCGCAAAAAAGCCCCGATCGTGAAAAAGGCGATCGGGGCTTTTTTGCGGAAAACCGCGTCTAGATTGGCCATCGACGCTTTTCCACAAAAAGTGCTTTTGCGGAAAAGCATCCTGCCAATCTAGACGCACTTTTCCGAAAATGCTTTTAACGGAAAACTTTTCCGTTAAAAGTATTTTTGGAAATTCATGCCAGTGTAGATGTAGCCCTGTGTTAAAGTCTTCTAATCCTCTCTTATGTTGCTACCTAATTGTAAGCGATCATGTCTCTAAAGTGCACCTGTAGTTGTCAGAGATTTGTGATATAAGAACTCTGGAGACACTAGGGATCTAGCAAGGGGGTAACACACACAGACACACACACAGTTATGAATACAGCTCTGCAAAAATATCTGGCTTTTGGGGGACGTCTACACTGCACACTCCTTTTGGCAATTTGCAGAGTACATACACGGCTAGTCCCCCAGCACAGGTATAAACAGCAGTGTGCACAGTCAGGCGAACAAGGACACACCTGAACCCCATGAGTACATATCTGAGTATGCACATGATACAGCTCTGCATTCCCTCATCTATACTAATATTGTCAGTAGTGTAGTGTCCCATTGCCTCCTTGTTGCTGGAGTCTTTCCCTACCGCAGGGAGCTGCCAGAGTCTTGTTGCAGGAAACTTACTCAGCAGCAGGGAAAGCCTCTGGCAGGGAGAAGGCAGAGGGAAAAGGTTCCAGCACCTCTCTACAGCCAAGTCTTTCCTCACAGCCTGCCACCTGCCAGAGCCTTTCACTGTCACATGTAACTACATACTGCAGTGCGGACACAGTCTGCTTTTCACTGCACCATGTACTCACACGTACCCTCCACCACATCCCCACAAAAGGTGTAGAGGAGAGACATACCCTACATGTGACATGGAATTTTCTAAATTATGGCCATATTTTAAAATAAAGGGTATATTTATAAATACTTAATGATTAAGGGATGTTGCAATAAATGGTAACTCAATTGTTACAGATTGTTACAGATCCAACAGGTCACCTACAATCATGGCATAAGACTATCTATAACCCCTTCTACTGATGTGACTATAATCATCTAGCAACATATATTCATACCAGTAACTTGCTTATAATACCTATTAATTATTTATTTTCTTTTTTTATATACATAATGCACCCTTAATGTAAAGTGAGGCCAGGCATATTTTGCTCTCTGCTTATTGTTTTTTAGATGCTATTACTGTAAGTTTAGAAAATTTGAGCAGGTGAACATTAACTAATCACAACCAATTGTCATTATCTCTGATATGGGCAAGTAGTGTATTGAACACAATTTTCCACCCTTGATAAATAGGTTCATAGAGGAATGTTTTCCTGATAAACAATAAAGCTTCACCCCCATTTTCAGAAAGTGGTAGCCCATTTATTTCTGTGTCTGTGAAGATAGCTAGCTAGATAGATAGATAGATTTATTAAATTATATTAGGCCTGACTAATCCAAATTACTCTGAATGATATCCTGGAATGCACATTCATAGAGCACTGTGCGGATGCAAAATTTGTATCTGCATCTGTATCTGTTTCTGCAAAAATGAGCCGTGGATGTCCACGTTGACATCCAGGGATGCGGATAGCTGTGAATATAAAGTGGATACCTGCAAACATGCAGAGTTCTAGATACACAATATGTGTCTGCATCCACAAAAAGGAGGTGCAGATATCCTCATTCACATCCGCAGATTTGGATACTTATGGATGTAAAGCTGATATCCATGGATTTTCAGGGCTCTAAATATGCAGTACTGAATCAGGGAAAGCTCAGAGAATACCCATTCAAGTCCTTATCAGGCTCAATCTCATGAACTTGCAAGCTATGGGAGTGCTGCCTATAAACCATATTTCAAATCCATATTGAGGGATTAGAATAATCATTGTGCAGAAGAGAAGTTCAGCAGAGAAATATGGCCCTAATGATTTGACATTGACAACTGTTGACTAGGAAACAGGAACTTACTCAGATGCAAAATTCTTCCTGATTTGGATAGCTTCCAAGTTAACACCACTGAGAACATGAATAATTAAAGTAATTAATTCTACTTTAATGCTCTATGGCAAAAACTGGGAAAACTGATAATGAAGGACATGATTTCAAAGTATTCTGGTGTTAGTTGGAAAGTTCTTTCCCATCAATTTCTTCTATCGCTCAGAATGATTAGGTGGCATTTTTAGCATTATGCAATGCTCAGAGTAATCTAGCAGAACTGCCTGTTGAGTGCCCCAGACAGAATGGTAATTGGCTCTCTGTTTGCCTCCCCTTTGTGTCCGAGGCTGAGGGGTAGCCAAAAAAAAGTACAGCAAAACACAGCTGACATGGGCTGCATAACAAACAGAAGCTGATGTGCTTTTACAATATAAGGAAGGTGGGAGCAGAATGCAGAAAAAAGCCCCTCCCCTCAAAAAAAAACACCCAACTTCACACAACCAAAGGAATAGGAGGCATAGAAATGCACAAGGTGTGGGTTGATAATAAAGTAGCATTTGAAAATTACTAGAGAATATTAGCTATGGGTATGTCTACACTACAGTGTTATTTTGAAATAGTTAATTCGAAATAAGTTATTTTGAAATAACACGTCTAAACACAAAATGCATTTCAAAATAGCATTTTGCTATTTTGCAATACTGCATCCACACTGAGTGGGCGCTGAATCGCATTTAAGGCCAGCTGGAACTAGGTCTGGCAGGGCATCAGATCAGCTTTGTGTGGCTGCTGCCTGAGGCTATCTGAGGACTGTGCTTAAAGGGACCCCTCCACCCCCGACAGCCAGTTCTCAGCTTTCCCTGCTTGCTTGCCTACCTTGTTGAGGGACAGCAAAGCATTTTGTCTTTGCGTGCTCTGATTGCCCTCACTTGGGACATCACAACACTCTGAAACATGGAGTCAGAGCTGCCCCATGGCACTATGGTGCTTCTCATGGATCCATTGCTGTGAGCCCGGTTGCACTTTCTGCAGGCTGCCATCTGGGAGATCTATCGGGGAGCTGTCAGTATCCAGGAGGCTCTGTGGGAGAGTTCCACCCCCCCACTGGAGGCTTGTGCCTCATTCCTCCCTCACGTCCTTCCACTTACCCCTCCCTAACTCCCCTTCCTGATGTCAAATAAAATACATGTATTTTCATGAACACAAACTCTTTATTTAACAAAACTGGGAGGGGGGAATGAAACTCTGGTGAGGCTGGGGAAAGGAGGCAGGAGAGAGGAGAAAGAGGGTGGGAAAGGGGAGGGGGAAACCTGGGAGAAGGAAGCTGGAAGAGGGAAGCAAGGGGAAGAAGGAGGAGGGGAAGCTCAGGGCCCAGGGTTAGGGGTCTTGCCGGACCAACTTGGTTTTCATGCAAACCTGCTCCTGGGTTCGCATGTGGCCTTTGGTGGCCAGGCTGGCAGCTATCCTGCCATAGACGACCGCGTTCCTCCATCTAGTGCAGAGATCATGGATGTTTGGGGGCATCCCCCATAGACCTGAATAAGGTCCATGATCTTCACCCTGGACCAGGAAGGCACCCACCTTCTCTGGGCCCTGGCAGGCTCCTGGGAGCTGGCAGACTGCTCCTGGGGAGCGCTGGAGGGCTGGCTGCCAGTGGCTTGCTGGCTTATGTTTTCGGGCCACTGGGTCAAGGGCAGTGACTGCTGGCTCTGGGCTGGCAGGCTTGGAGCTGGCACAGGTACTGTGGCCAGAGTCAACAACTTTAAGGGCTCCGGGGAGGGAGGAGGGAGAGGAGTGTTCTTGGTTGAGGCTGGAGTGGCCACCAGGGCACCCTGGGAAGGCTGGAGATCCCCTATTTTGATATAAGTGTCTACACAGCACTTATTTCTAAACAGCTATTTTGAATTAGGCGTTGCTCCGCTATTTCAATTTAATTTCGAAATAGCGGTTTGGCTGTGTAGATGCTAGTAAAGTTATTTTGAAATAACAGCTGTTATTTCAAAATAACTTTGCTGTGTAGACATACCCCATGAGAGTTTCTAATCTGGGGATATCTCCTAGCCATTGACCACAATAATGCAGTAAACATGATGCTATGAATATTATGGTTTCCAGTAAAGTACAGTTGACAGCTGGGATGTTTGAAGGAAATTTGAGGCCCTTTCCAGATTGACTATGACTTCCTATCTTCCACAAGTCCCCATCTCTGATGTATGGTCAGCCCAAGTTCAGTTCTATGGCAAGGTGGAATATAGGAACATGCCAACAACGAATGTGTGTCTTAGCTTGGAATTTATTTCATTTCTCGATGATGATCTCTCAAAAATCAGGATGCATCAGAATTATAGAGGTTGGTCTAGGTTACCAGATGTTCCTGCAATACTGTAGATCTCGGATGCTATTAAAGCTATGGAATGCATTCATGGTTTGAATAAAACTGTCTTCTGGTTTTTTGTATCTTCATTATCATTAGTAGCATAAAAGTGCTCCTGGACACTCCCATCAAGACTGGGGCCACACTGTATATAGGAACAGCACATATAGGAACTATATATAGGAACAGCACAGTGGACAATACCGGCCATAAAAAGCTAACGGACAACAAGTGGGATGGAAAACAAGCACAGAGAGGTAGAAGTGACTTGCTCAATGTTATGCAGTAAGTCAGTGGCAAAGCAGAGAATTCCTGTTAGTCCAATATCTGCCACATCATGTTGCATGGTGGTCTTCAGTTTCACAATTAAATGTAAACATATAGGGTATGTCTAGACTACATGCCTATGCTGACAGAAGCATGTAAAATAGGCTACCCGACATAGTCAATGAAGCGGGGATTTAAATATCCCCGGCTTCATTAAAATAAAAATGGCCGCTACGCTGTGCTGGCTCAGCTGATCGTCAGCACAGTGCGCAAGTCAAGATGCAGATCGGTCAACAGGGGAAGCCTTTGTCAACCGCTCCTGTAAACCTCGTTCCACGAAGCATAAGGGAGCGGTCGACAAAAACTTTCCCCTGTCGACTGATCCGCATCTTGACTCGCAATTTGTGCCGATGATCAGCTGAGCTGGCACAGCACGGCGGCCATTTTTATTTTAATGAAGCCGGGGATATTTAAATCCCTGCTTCATTGACTATGTTGGGTAGCCTATTTTACATGCCTCTGTCGGCAGAGGCATGTAGTCTAGACTTACCCTTAGAAATAAGCAAACGGGTTCAGAAACAAGGAGATGGCTCTGAGTCTTACATAAAGAATACCACCTGCTCATACAGTAGATCTCAAAGTATTTTATTTGGTGTAAAGTGGGGATGATACTTCTCTTTTATAATCTATGCACCACTGAGCTGTACTCCCAATGAAGTCAATGGAGATTGTGTGCATAGGGACTACTGGATGGAGCCTTTAGCATTTTCAGACAATGACACTATGCTTGATAGGGCTTAATTGTTTCTACATAACAGAGAGTTAGAGTGGTGAATTAAGCACCTTGTTCTTTGTTGGTACAGTGGCTAGCACAATAGGGTCCAGGGCCATGATGAGGGCTCCTTTGTGCTACTGCAATTAAAAAAATGGATAAATAATAACAGAAGACTCATATTTGGGCCTTGAGAAATCATTTGCATTCCCAGATACGGAATTGTTTACTCAGATTTAAAATTAAGACCCCAGTCTGCAAAACATTTGGGGATCTCTTTGGATGCAAAACACTATATAAATTTTAGTCATTATAATATTAATAGCAAATCCATTCACTTGCATCCTGAGGAGTCCCTATTTCACAGTTATTATCTATGACTGATGAGTGCTGTTGGATAGTAATTAAAATGAAAGAGATAAATTCTGCTTTGCAGTGCTGCCTATCTAGAATCAAAAGTTGCCTAGAAATGTTTTAGCAAAGTGACAGTTTGGAAATCAAAGAGTTATTGATGATGAAATCCAAATTTTCTTATTTATGTTCGATATTCAGTGCATTGTCACACACAAAAATTCATCCATCATTTCCCTAAGAGCAGAAAAATGGTTTTGCAAATAACTTTCCAATATTATCTTGATTTAAACATTATAGTTATTTCATAAAAGACCATTTCACTTCTTTGTTTGCTCATTCTTACATTCCTTTGATGCCAAAATGGCTTTTTGCTTTACCTATGGCACTGTAATCCTAAAGACCAGGAACAGCAGTAAGCATATTAAAAATTAATAAGAGCCTCTGAGGTAAAATAGCAAGAGATGGTTGCCTATGCTATCAACAAATTTGGAGGTTTGGGTTTTTCTGTTAAACGCTCATTGAATTTCCAGACACCTACAAAATTTAAATCAGAGGACATGGAAGATAGGCTTTCAGGCCAGAGGGATTATATTTTTAAGAAAGCATTTGGAGTTGAAGGCAGGAGGGAGGCAGGGAAGAGAGAGAATGAATAATTATGTTTTAGGTCTCCTTCTTTCTGATACTGCTTGTTGTTATGACTCACCCCAACAGCATTTCAGTGAGAATTTAACTATTCTACAGGTGTTCAAGGTTTGCCCCGGGAGGCTTTGGTACTAAAGACAGTCAAGGAATTCAAATAAGGCCTGGGAAGAATGTGTGACACTCTGCATACTCATAGGCTTTGTGGGGTAGGGGGATTAAATGGTGGAGAGATTCAATCTGCAGTGTCAAGAATTATGATGCGCGCATTTATATTATTTTTTTTCCAACCCCTCCCACATTTTCCTGCATCTTCTAATGAAAGCATCGAACTATAAAAACATTCTAAATATGCACAGAATTTATTCATAACTGACAACTTCTGCAGCACCAGTTTAATTCCACACCTTACTAAAAATATATCAGCTCTCTGGTTAGTAAAATATTTATATATTGCATGCCAGTAACCTATTATTTATGAGCTCAAACAGGGAAGATTGCATCTGGTGACAAAAATTTCATCTAGCTAGTAAGGGAGCAAATTGCTGTTGAATTACTAACATGAAAGCAACCAGGGCAGCACAAATGATTGGTTTAGCAAAATTCAAACCCATCTGTGAGCCAAAGTGTAATATTCCTACTGAATAGCCTAGATAAATGCTGTGAATTATTTCAGTTCAACAGGTGGTCAAACAGCTAGCAAACTGTGTCTTAAAGTTCATAGTAAACCAGGAAAAAAGATAGGATAGCAGCTAGGGTAAAGGTAAAAACATGCTAAGCAACATTAAAAAATTAGACGGCCTTGTCCTCTCCTTAGCCCCTCTGAGAAAGATATTTCTGGTTGTGGTCACATGTGCATATTGTTTTAATAATATTATAAGTCCTTGGAGATGCTTATTTAGAGGCACATCAATGTGTGTGTTGGGGGGGGGAGGGGACAAAGGGGCCAACAGTCCTGGGACCTGATGATTCAACTGATGTTTCCACCGAGGTTCCAGCCCTGCTGGGAGTTCAGAGCTGCCCCTCACACCTTGCCCAAGGGCCCAGAAATTCTGACCCCCACCACGCCCCCCTCCTCCCTGCTTATTAATTTGGTCAAGCCTTCCTTCTCTGTTTTAAAAGGTAGTCTTTGCTGAAATTGATTCTTTAGTGAAGTTATTAACTACGATGCCTATATTGTTGTGAGTCTGTATCTCTCTAGTCACCCCTTTTTCGATTTTTATACAAACTATGCCTGATAGATATCATCTGAAAATTCATAATTTGCTGATCATTATTGTCCTTGCAATATATGTGTGGCAACATTGTATGTAAAGTTATAAATTTCTATAGACATGCTCTATAGAAAACCCTAAGACATAAAACCCTAAGTCATGCTCCAAATTTAGAAAACAGTCACAAACCAGTTCCCCTGGGACAAAAGACAAACTAACACCTCAGCCAAGTTGTCCATGAAATCCAATGGACTATCACCTGAGTGAATCAGGCATTCTTTGGTGAGAAGAAAAAATGGGATATGTGATAGATAGGAGGAGTGCTGGCTAGCACCCAGTGAGTAAGGGATTAAACTCAGGTATCTAAGAAGGTTGTTGGTATAAAATACCTTGCCTGTTTTCTTTCCATGGAAGAGGTAAACCAGGAGTTGAGAGGTACAGAATGCTTTAAACCCAGGCAGGATTACCATGCCTCCAAGTAATTCAGGACATGGAAGTGGACTGAACAAAGAAGAGATTACGAGTGAATAAAGGAGAAAAGGGTATCTAGTCACAATCAGGATATTTTCTTTATTTTTGTGGTTTGGTTTGAACTGCTCTTTATGTATCTATTCCTCCCTTCCCCCATTCACTCAGGGTATGTCTAGACTAGAGAGTTTTGTCAGAAAAACGTCCATTTTTCCAACAAAACTCATGGAACGTCCACACTGCAAGCATGTTCTTTCGAGAGTAAATCAAAAGAACAGAGGCGTTTTTTGTGTAATTGGTATTCCTCTTTCTACGAGGAAGAAGCCTTTTTGCAAAAGAGCTTTGTGGACAGGGAAGAGGGAGTTTTTTCGGAAGAAGAGGGAAGAGGAAAAAGCACAATCTCACTGCTTACATGCGAGATAGCATCCAGGCAGTCTGGACATTTTTTTTTCAAAAAAGCACATCACCTTTGCAGTGTGGACGCTCTCTTGTGCAAGAAGTTGGATTTATTGGGGGTTTTATTTGGGGCAGTGCACCAGGGTGCTGTGAAGTCCCCTGATTGAGTCTTTCCAGAGCTACGCTATTCTCAGTGTCTGTGTTACTCGGTTAGAGGCTGTTACTCCAACTCTGAGCCTTTGGTTGGGGAAAGCAGAGCATCCAGCTAAGCAGAACAAGATGGTGCAGTGCCCCAGAGGGCAGATTAGTTGGCTCAGTGGTATGATCAGCCCATCAGGTGACAGTCTTAAGCAGATATCTGTGACCCAACCCATCCCAATCCAATCCTTCAAAGCACATACAACCCCTTCCCAAATCTAAATCATTGATAAAGATATTGACAAAACTGGTCCCTGCAGAATCCCACTCATTATGCCATTCCAGCATGACTGTGAACCATTGATAACAACTCTCTGTTTGCTCCATATTTTACACATATTTTGCTCTGGTATAAATGGTGTACATGACTGCATATGGTGCAGTGCAATGCTATATCAAGTCTTTGGACCGTTAAGGTATCAAAATAACCTTAACTCTGCCCATAGCAATACCATGAATAGCAGGGGATAACTGAATGGCTACGTCTACACTGGCATGATTTTCCGGAAATGCTTTTAACGGAAAAGTTTTCTGTTAAAAGCATTTTCGGAAAAGCGCGTCTAGATTGGCAGGATGCTTTTCCGCAAAAGCACTTTTTGCGGAAAAGGGTCCGTGGCCAATCTAGACGCACTTTTCCTCAAAAAAGCCCCGATCGCCATTTTTGCGATCGGGGCTTTTTTGCGGAAAATAAATCTCTGCTGTCTACACTGGCCCTTTTGCACAAAAGTTTTTCGGAAAAAGACTTTTGCCCGAACGGGAGCAGCATAGTATTTCCGCGAAAGCACTGACAATCTTCCATGAGATCGTCAGTGCTTTTGCGGAAATTCAAGGGCCAGTGTAGACAGCTGGCAAGTTTTTCCGGAAAAGCAGATGATTTTGCGGAAAAACTGGCCAGTCTAGACACAGCCTGTATGTGTATTTGAAAGCAAAGACAGGAAATGTCTTTGACCTTTCTCCTTTAATTTTGTACCATTCATCTCTTGAAATCCTAATAATCCTTGATCCAGTATTATATCAGAATTCATCAAGGGAAAAGCTTTACATTTTCACCCAATTAGGAAAAAAGATTGGAATAATAAGTGGATTTCAGAAATATATTGGGGTATGTCTACACTACAGAGTTAGTTCGAACTAACTTAGTTCGAATTAGTTAATTCGAACTAAGCTAATTCGAACTAACGCGTCTAGAACTAAAAACTAGTTCGAATTAGCGTTTTGCTAATTCGAACTAGCATGTCCACATTGAGTGGACCCTGAACAGGGCTTAAGGATGGCCGGAAGCAGTGCCGGCAGGGCATCAGAGGAGGACTTAGAGCGTGGAGCTGCTGTCTCAGGCTAGCCGAAGGCTGCGCTTAAAGGGACCCGACCCCCACCCCGGACAGACAGTTCTAAGGGGTGCCCTGCTTGAAAACCAGTCCTGGCTTGGAGTGCCCGGAGTGCCCACACTGGGCACATCACAGCACTCGGCCATCAGACCGGCTGCACTTGCCGCAGGCTGCCATCTGGGGAGAGGGGGCAATTGGGGGGCTGCAGGAGAGCTTCCACCCCCAGAAGCCCGCAGAGCCAGCCCAGTCCTCCCCATCGGGGGCTCGTACCCCATTCCTCCCTCACCTCCTTCCACTTACCCCTCCCTAGCTCCCCTTCCTGATGTACAAAATAAAGATAACGTTTCTTCCAACATTGACTCTGTCTTTATTGAACAAAACTGGGGGAGACTGGGAAAAGGAGGTGGGAGAGGGGAAGAGAAAGGCTGGGAGAGGGGAGGGCAACTAACATGATCAGGGGTTGGGAACAGGTCCCATATGAAGAGAGGCTACAGAGACTGGGACTGTTCAGCTTAGAAAAGAGGAGATGGAGCGGGGACAGGATAGAGGTCTCTAAAAGCAGGGGTTGGGTGGAGAGGGTGCATTCAGAAAAGTTCTTCATGAGTTCCCATAAAGAAGGATTAGAGGACACCAAAGGAAAGGAATGGGTAGCAGGCTTCAAACTAGTAAGAGAAAGTTGTTGTTCTTCCCAAAGCAAATAGTTAACCTGTGGAACTCTTTGCTGCAGGAGGCTGTGAAGGCTACAACTAGAACAGAGTTTAAAGGGAAGTGAGATCAAGTCATGGAGGTTGGTCCATGGAGTAGTCTTAGCCAGGGGGTAGGAGTGGTGTCCCTGCCCAAAGTTTGTGGAAGACTGGAGAGGGATGGCACGAGACAAATGGCTTGGTCACTGTCTTCAGTCCATCCCCTCCAGGGTCCCTAGGGTTGGCCGCTGTCGGCAGACAGGCTACTGGGCTAGATGGACCTTTGGTCTGACCCAGGACGGCCATTGTAAGCTCAGGGCTCAGGGTCGGGGGTCTCAGTGGACCCCCTTGATTTTCATGCACACCTGCTCCTGGGTGGCCAGGCTGGCAGCTCTCCTGCCCTAGCCGGCCACTTTCCTGTGCCTATAGCGGAGATCGTGGACGAGGTCCATGATGTCCGCACTAGCCCAGGAAGGTGCCCGCCTCTTGCGGTCCTGGGCAAGCTCCCGGGAGCCGCCAGCCTGGTCCCGGGAAGAGGGGGTGGGCTGGGGGACATCGGGTGGGTGGCTCTGTGCCGTGCCAGGTGCAGGGTCTGCTGGCTGGGTGCTGGCAGGCTTGCACCTGGCACGGGCACCGTAGCCAGCCCGTGCCCTTTTAAGGGCTCCGGGGCCGGGAGGGGGGCATAGAGTTTCCCTGGTGTTGGCCAGAGTGGCCACCAGGGAAACCTGGGGAGGGCTGGCCTCCCACTAGTTCGAATTAAGGGGCTACACACCCCTTAATTCGAACTAGTAAGTTCGAACTAGGCTTAATCCTCGTAAAATGAGGTTTTCCTAGTTCGAACTAAGCGCTCCGCTAGTTTGATTCAAATTCGAACTAGCGGAGCGGTAGTGTAGCGCCTATGAATGTTAGTTCGAACTAACATTCGTTAGTTCGAACTAACATTGTAGTGTAGACATACCCTGTGATGCCTGTCAAGAAGGGGGTTAATGGAAATATTGGACCTGATCCTTGGCTAATGAAAACTGCTGTCACTCCATTGAAATTAATAGATTTTTATGGAGACATGGAATCATGAGACCATTTGGTCTGAAATCCTGAACAAGAGAGCCCATGGAATTTAAGCGAATGGTTCCTGTGCTGACCCCATAGATCTACCTTGATTTACACCAGTGGTCTCCAACCTTTCTACACCCAAGATCACTTTTTAAATGTCAGGGAAAGCCAAGATCTACCCCATGCCTTCCCCAAGACCCCACCCCTTCCTGGAGGCCCTGCCGTCTCCATTCCCCTCCTCTCCATCATTTGCTGCCTCCAACTCTCACTCACTCTCAGTGCATTGAGGCAGGAGGTGCGGACTCTGAGGTGTGAATTAATGATTTGGGTGCGGAAAGGAGTGAGAGGTGCAAGCTCTGGGAGGGAATTTGGTGCAGGAGGAGAGGGGGATGCTTTCTAATGGAGGGAGCTCTAGACTGGAGTGTTGGGGTCAGGTGGGATGCAGAGTGTTATGATGCTATGGCCAGATGGGGGCTTGGACCCAACTGAGGGCTTGTTGGCCAGGCTTCATTTTTAAATAACACTATGTCCAACACAAAATGTTTCAGCATTGTCTTTGTTTATGGGAGGGGTAGAGGACCTGTTTTCGGTCAGATGTCACTAACCCACAGAAAAATCAGGCGGGGATCATGCAAGTGAGATGAAAAAAGCAATGCCCCATATTTCACTGGTGTGGCCCCAACTGAGACATCTCCCTCCCATAGCACTCCAGCCCTATGTGGGGGAGAAGAGGTAGGACTGAGGTTCAAGGCTTCAGGCCAGATTAACTCTTCTAGAGTTCCAGGATTAGTGGATTTTGTGGGCCCCTCTACACTTTGAGGTGGGGCCAAAAATAAGGGATCCAGTGTGTGGGATAGAATTGCCAGTGAGCAGGATAGGGATGGGGGTGCAGAATCTGGGTCAAAAATAGAATACAGGAACAAGCTGGGGGTTGGTTTCTGGCCAAGAGGAAGGCAGCAGAAGCAGGGTGCTGGTGGGTATCTGAACAAGAGGCAGGGGCAGGGTGCGGGTGGTGTCTGGGCAGGAGCAGGGTGCTGGCGGGGGACTGGCCAGTGGAGAGGGGGCAGGCACAACTTGGCCAGTGCCTGGGGTCTCCAGGGTTGAGGATCTCTGGGTAGTGCTGGATGAAGTGCATGTATGGCTCCTTTAAAAAATTCAGCTGATTCGGATCCTGCACTGCCATCTTAAACACACACACAGACCCCGGAGCAAGGGGAAGGAAGGGAGGACAAGAAAGCATGTGTGTTGTTGTGGGCAGGAAAGGAACACACACTTTCTTGTCTTCCCTTCCTTCCCTGTGCTGCCTTCCTTCCTTCCTGAGACCGGGGGTGGGAGAGGGGGGGAAAGAGAGTCCTGAGCTGCACACCAGATCTGGCTTCTCAGGAAGCACACGCGCTGCTCTTCCCCTCTCCACAACCACGGGCATGCTTCCTGAGAAGCCAGATCTGACACACAGCTGCAGGACTTCCCCCTCCGCCACGCCGCTGGAAGCCAGAGCTAGCTCCTGTCACATTACCAAATTGGAGGGAAGCAGCCAGATCGCTGCTGCACCCCTAGGTGGGGGTGTTGGCCCCAGAAATCTGTATGAAAGGGAGCCATGTGGGGTATTGAATGGGAGCTTGTTGTTTTCTGATCCTGTGTACACTGTTTATGTGAGTATATAATGTCTGTGTGTGTAGATCTGTAATCTGTGTGGAAACTGAAGATTTCCCTGCATGTGGTTAAGCATTGGGCAGGGCCGAGCCTGTGGAGCCTGTGGACATGCTAATTACCTGTGGAACAATGGTTCTCAATGGGCCAAAGACACACCCAAAGAATGGGGGCTGTCCTGAGAGCAGCCAGCAGGGAACACAGAGAGGCTGAGGACCAGGTGACCTGCTACATACTAGAAGAGGCCAGGAAGGAGTATAAAGAGGCCATGTGGTCGATGCCATTTTGTTCTCAGCTCAGCACTTCATCCCAGAGGCAGCACTGCAGGGATTGAAGAGCCCGGAAGACCTGTGAACCCATCCTGATCGTAGGATGTGCAATAAGAACTTTTAACCCAGCAGCTGCAACATCTCTGCTAGAGCCTGCATCGAGAACTGGGAGATTCGGTGCATGTAACGTACTGTACTTTAATAACCTTACTCTCATGCTTTTCTTTCTTGTAATAATAAACCTTTAGATATAGATTCTAAAGGATTGGCCCAGCGTGATTTGTGGTAAGGTCCAGAGGGTAAATTGACCAGGGATCTGTGGCTGGTTTCTTGGAACCGGACAGAACTTGTTCGGGGTAGGTGGGATTGGGTGCTAGGACCCCCCACCTGTGTATAGGCCCGGGGCCATCTGGGGCACGGATATTGCTGGGGTGTCAGAGGGGTTTTGCTCAGGAGGCTTCAGGCAGGCAGCTGAAGCGCTCTGTGGGACTGGTTTGTGGCCTGTTTGGAGAGGTCGCCAGTCAGGGGGCTGTAAGGAGCCCCGGATTTGAGCAACTCGCCCTGAGCGGACGCCCTTAGTTGTGCCCAGACACGGCCCGGTCCGTCACAGCTCCATTTTTGTGGGTGGTTGTAGCGCCAGCACGGGCCCCTCATTGGGGGTGGGGAGAGCAAGGTGGGGCTGGGAACACCTCGCAATCAACCAGTCGATAGCGATGATTGGTGACCACGGATTTACACCAACTGAAATTCTGCCTCCAAACTGGCAACAATATCAGTAGCTTTGCTCTGCAGGAGGCAGAACATAAGGAAATATTTGGGCAGAAAGGCTTATAATTATAGTCTGTGCTGACTGGGAAGGTGTCAAGAACCCAGGAAGACCTCCTAAATATGGGATTCAGTGAAAAAGTGAGAAGTGCAACATTTCAAGGACTCCTGAGCAGACAGAGACAAATGTTTAGATGGTAAAGTCAAGTGGACAGACTTTGCTGCTAAATATCTATAAAAAAAGGTCATACCTGGGGTGAAAGCCTGATTTTTAAGAGGATATTAGCCAGCATCTCATAATAAAACATGAATCAAAGGAACACAGAAGCAGCAGAGACATAGGAACAGTGATCTCGATTTATAGAGGGTGTGAACATCAGACACGCAAAAGCAGAAAACATAGAGGGACGCTATACAGCATTTATTTCTAGAGAGATCCAATAGTCTTTTGTGAAATTATCCCTTTGCTATGTGCTTCATGTTTTGTGTCTAGGGTCTTTTTTTTTTTTTTTTTTTTACTACACTGGAATACTCAGTAAGCAGAAACAGAATGTACCATTAACTCCACACGTGTGGGAGTTAGAACTTTAAGAACCACGGTTAAGTTTGGAATCTCTGGGGCAGCAGAAATTCAGTCGGCTTGCAGGCTGCTACAGCTCAGAGATAGCTGGGTCTGGGTCCACAAACCGAGAGGTATTAGACGTACCTCTAAATAAGGACCCATTTACCCGATTCATTTTGTGTCTTACCCACATTGTGTGTGCACATGTGCTTACCCTGAGCAAATTAACATCACTGTAGCTAATTAAAGCAGCATTTTGACTGGATTTCAGGAAAAATAATACGGAAAGAGGTCCAGAAATAATGTAACTCCCTGCAAGATGGTCACAGCTCCCACCCCACCCATCAGTGAGGAAGGCCATGGCCCATTGCTACAGTGCCTCTGCTCAGTTAAGTGGGAAAATAGCCGACAGTTAGTAAACCGAGCCTGCAGCCCAGGCTAGGCAGCAAGTGAGTCTGAGGGTCCTGGCTGCCAACCAGGGTAGAGGAGCCAACAATTAAAGGCTCTGGACTGAAACTGGGCAAAGCAGCACTGAGTCTAGGAGGCCCAGGTCCTCAAACAGGGTAAAGCACTAACAGTTGATGGGCTCTGGCCTTCAGTCAGAGCAGAGCCACATGGCAGCCTAGGGGGGGATCAGTTCTCTGGAGGGGAAGACAGCAAAACTGTCTGGCATCCTCGCTCGGATGAACAATAAACCAATGCAGACCTCTTGGCGTAAAGCTGGAGAGGCTCCCACCAAGTAGGCATGTGGTGACAGGGGGACACAGGCCCACCTCACTCCACTGCATCCCCGCTCAGGGCTCCAATAACAGTGGAGTGGTCGGCCATTTTGTCAGTGGAGAATCTGGCTGCAATACTCTGGCTTGCAGTCAGGACCCCAACAGAACCCTGTTCAGCTTCCCTGGGCTCCTTCCTACACTCCCATTTAGGGGGTAGCTGGGTTCCAGTGTCGTTCTGCCAGGCAGCTCCAGCAGTCCTTCTGTGTCTCTGGTGCTGAAGTAGTTTCTGTTGGTTCTGAGCTCCAGCACAGGGTGGGAGATGTCCTGATCTTCTGGCAGCTCTCCTCTTGCCTTTTATATTTCCATTTCCTCTCCCACTCCTCCTCTTCTTCTTACAGGGCAGTTGTGGGTGTCCTTGATCTGCCCACCAGGTGGCAGTTTCACCTCTCTTCCCATCCAACAGGGAGGGAGGCCATGCCCCCTCGCTATACTGCCTTGTAGATTTACATTAGGTGGAATAGAGAAAACAAAGGGCCAGATTTCAGTGGGAATTCTGCACGTAGGGAAACAATCAGACTAGGCATGTAACCTGAATCTTTAGGAGCCTAAAAGCCTTTAAAAATCTGCCCCCTAATGATTAGAAAACAGTACAGGCAGTCCCCGGGTTACATGGATCTGACTTACATCGGATCCCTACTTACAAACGGGGTGAGGGAACCCCGCACTAGCTGCTTCCCCCCAGCAGACCAGGGAGACGTGAAGCTAGTGCCTCCCCCCCCCCCCCCCAGCAGACCAGGGAGACGCGGAGCGGCTTTTCTCAGCAGACACCTCAGCTTGAGAATAAAGGACTGAGGGAAGTGAGGTGTGGGAGAATAAAACTGAGCTCTGGAGAAATGTTTGGCTATGGTTTCCCCTACAATATGTACTAGTTCCGACTTACGTACAAATTCAACTTAAGAACAAACCTACAGTCCCTATCTTGTACGTAACCCGGGGACTGCCTGTATTACCATGCAGAAAGCATAGAACTCTGGACCATGGGCATCAGGTATGTAAGGCAGGGGAAGGCTCTTCCTTTCCAAACCGCCAGGTATAGCCCCACCCACACTCTGCCCTCAGAACACCTGCTGTAGGCATTGTGGGGGTGGAGTGTTGCCGCCCCCAGTACCCACTCTCCTGCTGCTGGAGAGGCTGGGCAGTGTCGTGACCTTCCTCCCTCCCCCAGTGCTCCGAGGCAGGGGAGGCTGGGGCCACACCACATGCCCTCCACCTTGAGAGGCAGGACTGGGCTACACAGCACAGTGCACCCTCTTCCCTCCCCTGGTGCTCCAGGACTGGAAAAGCTGGGGTCATGCTGGGAAGTGCGATGCACCCGCCTCCCCCCACTCCAGTGCTCCAGGCCTAGGGAGACTGGTGCCACGCTGCATAACCTCTGCCCTCCTTGGGGCTGGAGAGGCTTGGATGCACGGTGTGGCATGCCCTCCTCCCTCCCCCAGTGCTCTGGGGCTGGAGAGGCTGGGGCCACACTGCACGGTGCAACACGGCCTGCCGCCTGCCGCCTGCCTCCTCCCTCCCCTGAGGCTGGGCTGGGCTTGGCCAGGCCGTGCGGTGCAGTACACCTTTCTCCAGGGCTGGGGAGACTGCAGTGAGTGCACTCCCACACCCCTCCCCTCCCCATGGTTGGAAGAGGGAAGCACGTGGCTCTTCACAGGTTCAGTGCTCTGCTACTATCTCTGGCAGGCTTTTTCATATTTAAGTTAACTAGATCCTCTCCAGCGGAAGCAGCGCCGCAGAACAGGGATAGGAAGAGCTGGGTGGACAGTCAGAGCCAGTGGTGCCCCAAATTTTCAGATGCCCTACGCAACTGTGTATTCTGCGCATGGGTAAGGATGACCCTGGTAGTGTAGACGTAGCCTTAGTCTTCCCCGTGATTTTTGTCTCATGAATATTAGTTCTTGTACTCTTTGGCCAATGTATCACATCTCACACCTCATCATCTCACTCAATCCCACTATCTCAGCAAATACTGCCTCGGCTTTTCTGTGATGCGGCCTATGCGCACCATGACTCTTTTCATGTCAGTTCATAGGCAATCAACTCCATTCTTACTATCAGTACCAACATGAGCACACTCAAGTTGGCAGTGTGAAGTTGTGGTTCTTCTCTCTTCCTCATTGGACAGCATTCCAACCCATATGTCATGGCTGGCCGAATCAAAATCTTCTATGCTTTGCTCTTATTTTTTCTGGAATATTCTTAATGCAGAGCATTCCCTCCACTGCCCTACATTTACACCAAACACTTCCTGCAGCTCCTGACATCAGCAGCCACCTTGATATCACAGCTCAGCACCAACACACAGAATTTAAATTGTTGTACAGACTTCAATACAGTAACATCTAGTTTCATTGGCTTCTCATTTTCCCTCCTACGAAGAGTTGTCCAGGTTGAGGTGTCTTTGGGGATAAGCTTTCGCGCGTTAGAGAATACCACATGACTGGGGTAATCAGGTGAGCTGAGAGACGCGCCAGGCCCCCAGATGAGGTGGGCATCTCTGTGCTCCCAGAAGGGGTGTTGGGCCTTGGGTAGAAGAGGCAGCAGGGTTAGAACAACTGGCTCTCAGAGCCACCTGCACCCTCCCCAGTACTGCCTGGGATTCCAACGGTGATTTATAGAGCTCAGGGATCATGGCAGCCATGAACCCCAGGCTCCTGTGAATCACCAGTCCCCAGGTCAGCTGCCATGCTGTCAGCAGGCCTGGGGGTAATACATAGCTTCTGACAGTTAAACAGCTACCACTTGCCTTTTCATGAGACAGATGTTCTCAACTGAAAGAGGGGGTGTGTGTGTGTGTGTGTGTGTGTGTGTGTGTGTGTGTGTGTGTGTGTGTGTGTGTGTGTGTGTGTGTGTGTGTGTGTGTGTGTGTGTGTGTGTGTGTGTGTGTGTGTGTGTGTGTGTGTGAGAGAGAGAGAGAGAGAGAGAGAGAGAGAGAGAGAGAAAAATGTTGGAATGTTGGCATCTGGAGCCTTATAGCCAGATTGCTCTGGATAGAGAAGCTGTGGAGCCATTGTAGGGAGGCCAGCTAGAAGAAGGGACTCACATTTCAAAGGAAGAATGGGAGGCATGGCCAGCTAGTTTGTAAAAGTTGTGCCAATCACACATACTTTGTGCATCTTCAGGGGGTATGTCAGTGTGCTGTAAATCCTTACTATGCAAAATCCAACCAGCCTGACTCTCTGGATCCAAAAAGATAGGACTTTAAGGGAGCTATGTTGACTTGCACCAGCTGAGGAACTGTACCAATAGTTTTTAATTGTTGTGATCAAGTTCATTCTTCACCATGGTGGGTCCTGTGCTTTCAGGTAGATTACTGGCCTCAGGGGCTCACAGCAGCCCTCAATTTAGACAGCAGGTTGCTGTTCCTTGAGCTACTCTCATCACTGGTCAACATTGGGGGGGGGGGGGGAGAAACCAAACTTCATAGTGTTTGCAACTCCCCCTAGTAATAGAAGAAAGAACAAACCCTTGTACCAAAACCAGCCTTGCTAGTACTGAAATGGGGAGCTGGAAACTGACCCCCACCCTGGATTCCAGCCCAGAGACCCTGTAATAGCAGCTGTCTAGAATGTCTCTGGTAACAGCTGCATGACAGCTACAAATCTCTGGGCCCCTTACCCAGCATCTTCCTTACCCGAGGCTCTTCCTCCTGGTATCTGTGTGCCCTTTTTTTCCTCCCAAAATCTCCTCCACCACCCTTCTTCTCATCAGCTCCTTCCTCACACACTGAGCTACTTAAGAGGAGCTCTTTTAAAACAGTCTCAACTGGTTCTTAATTGGCCCCAGGTGTTCTGATTAGTCTGACTCACTTAACTCTGGAAACCCCCAAATTGGCTCCAGGGGTTTAATTGCTCTGATTGATTCTAGCAAGTTCCTGCTGGTTCTGGACTAGCCCTTGTTAGTTTAACCTGGGAACAGAAATTTATTCAATATAGGGCTCATATACTTTCCTTCGACCACTCTCCTGGACCCTCTGGCTTGACAAAAATCAGTTTCTTTTCTAGGCCCAAATGGATAAGCAGAACTCTTAGAATCATTCAAGTCTCCAATGTAAAACTCACAATTCATCATTTGATTTTTGTTTACTTTAAATATACCACAGTAATCCCTTCACATTTGGTGTTTTATGAACATTCGTGTCTGTAAATGCCTTCTCTGAAATGTCCACAGTGAACAAACCCATTAGATCATTTAAATATCGACTGAATAATCATTGCTGGGGGTGGGGAGCAGAGTGAGAGATAAGGGGAGTTATTTCTGCAGCTCTAGTGCATATCAAGGGACTATATTGGGCAAATCGAGATAAGTGCTAGGTATAGCTAGAAGGTGAGTTCAATCTCATTGAAGATTCTTTAAAGTCTGCTTTAAACCTATGAACATTCAACTAATTAGATAGCTCTTGGCTGAAAATTCAAACACTTCCATAATAATGAAAGATGTGTCATCTCATGCAATGCAATGCAATGTCCAAGGAACTGAAAAGTCACATTAATGGCCAAGAGTGTTGGGAGGACCGTAGAACAAAAATTAAGAATTTATATGCTTCTTGCTTCAGAGGGGAGGAGCAGATCATGATTTAAGTAAGAGTGGTTATAAATGTATCAAAGCACCAGCAAGACATTTTAATCACTGGCATTTTATGCTATATGCCCACATGCTCTAAAGGCTTGTCTCTTGTGTGTTATTATCATGAAACTTTGACAAGGTTTGTAACCACGACGATCATTAGCCTTGACGGTCTCCCATTTTGTCACCACTGAAATCAGACTGGCAGATGCAAGCAAGGTAGTTGCCTTGAGCCCCATGTCTTCAGGGCCTTGTGCTAGAATTCACACAAAAAATGGGGTACTAGCTGCCAGTCAGATTTCTTGTGCAGCACAGGTCTCGAGTTGTGCTAATAGTTGTTTTAGTGTTGTTTAGTGATTAAACTGCCTAGCTATAAGCATCTTCAATGCATTAAAAAGGCTTGATGAGATTGTTTCTTATTATTTCGCACTGCACAAACTCCGTAATTTAGCACAGATATGAAAACTTAATATCTGTGCTTATTTCAGTTATGTGGATGTTTTATTTTGCCACACCCCACCTTCAGAGTACCCCTTATCCTGCCTTCTCCCTGCCGGAGCCCACTCCGGTTCTGTCTGCTTCCCGGGGATAGGCCGGGACTCTACGTACCATAAAACTTCCAATAAAAGTCAGGTCTCCAATAAACACTGGGTCTCTAATAGAAACCCGGAGTCTCAGGCAGCCAGGTGCTTAATACAAGCTAGGTCTCTATAAAGGCTGGGATGACAGCAACACATCATTACACCAACTTACTGAAACACAGAATTGACGCAATCGTCTTCAACCATATTAAAAATTGTCTCAAGTCACACAAAATTGTACAATAACCTTCAAAATTAAAACATTTACCTTCAATATGAGTCTTTTAGATGCCAGGAGTACTGACCAGATGTTTTAACAGATGCCGGGTCTGTCAAATAAATGCCGGGTCTCTAATAAAAGCCACGGTCTCAGAAGGTTTGTTCTAATAGATGCTGGGGACATCCATTGGAAGTTTTACAGTAGTGTATAATGATGTCACAGTGAACAGTAAAAGCAAGGCAGATGACATTGAAATAGCAGTTGAAATTTTTCTTAAATCTACAGGTGTTGTGGAATATATCCAGTGAGTAACTTTCGTTTCCCAGGCTGGACTCTGTAACCTCTCAGCTGAGTTTGACTTAAACTAGAACATCCACCAGCTGGGCTGAATCCAGGCAGATATGAACCTGGGATTTTTGGAGCTCAGTGTAGGAGCCTCTACAGGTTGAGCTATAAAGCCAGCTGGCGCTCAGCATAGGTGTGGAGCTCATTCATTCTTATCTCTCGCTGTAAGTCTAAGTGCCACTACATGGGACAATGATCTGCACCCACTAGGGTGTTACTCATACTTCACTCCGCTTCCAAGAAGAGTCCAGTTGTTGGGACTCAGAGAAACAGGTGTCTCAAACCCAACAACTTAAAGTCAAGTTCTCTGTGGATGATATTCACCCCAGTACGGAGGGCCTGTAGACAGATCTATGTACCATTTCTGTACCACTTAAGTACAATCTTAGCCATATAAAAGGAAAACCGCTTAAGTGATGCTTAGGGCCCCTTCTGATCAAAGAAAGATTAATTTCACCCCTAATATAATGACTGGCCTACCATTCAGAGTGGAATCAGCAAGAATTGGCAGCCAATGTTCCACATGATCTTACTAAGGTGTACTGTTACTCTCTCTTTCTCATCTAGGTGTAATACTGCCTCGCTCCTGAGTTGCTAAGTCCCAGTCTTTTCTGAGTAGTCTATTTCTCTACCTAGACTTTCTCACTTTGTTTCCTAGTTACATATGGGCTACAACTATTTTCTTTAATTCTCATCTTTACACGTACATTTTGAATCCCTGTTTCTGAATTGTTTTTACACAAAGACAAAAACACTAGCAGCCCAAATACAGAAATCACTTTGCTTACGTTACGTAGATTATAAAGATTCAATCAGTCGTCTTCAGGAAGTTTTAAGCTAATGGACTTGTTGTCACTAGAAAAATTCAGTTCAATATACTTGTTCTCATAGAAACAGCTTCTTTTACTATCTGCCAAGTGCAGGAATAAACTAAATACAACTCCCAGCCACATTTTACCTTTATATCAAATCTGAGTTTTAAGCACATGCTGCTTTGTCTTGGAAATCTGCATTTTATTATTATTATTGTTCGTTTTTTAATCCATGAGCACTGCACTAAAATTCACTTCATAGAACATAATTTTTTCTCCTGATAATCAGTTTCAACACTCAAAGTTAGGACATAAATTCTCTCACTTAAATACCCATCCATAGATGGAACTTAAGACAGACACCTAAATAAGTCAGAACCCTAAATAAATGTGCCTTGAATTTCAGAGATTCCATTTGTAAAACGCTGGAATGATCCAGTCATGGTATGTTGTTTTTACTGTTGTTGATGGCCTTGCTGTTTCAGACTCTTCCTTTTGTTTCTTTTCATTCAGCTGATGTTTTGCACTTTCCGTGTATTCTGTTAGAGCATAACTACCCTGGAGAGTTAATTAATTTTGAAATAACAAGGAGAGCATCCACACTACCAAGCCTGTTATTTTGCAATAATGGGCTTGTTATTTCGAAATAACAACTCCTGCTTGTGAAGAGGATTAAGCTTATTTCGAAATAGCTAATTCGGGAGTTATTATTATAAAAATACATTATTTTGAAATAACCAGGTAAAATATAGACATAGCCTAATTATTTGTCTGGCAATACAGAAAGCAAAGTTCTCAGAATCTTTTAATCTGGAGGCTGATGTGAACTTTGAGATGCATTAAAACACAAAACCCTATGCATCGTTGAATAACCTCTATATGCTGAAAGCAGTTTACTGTACACCTAGAATCCAGGTCTGAACATTCTACACCCTAATGACATAAAAAGCTAAGTAGCAGATACTTGGATCACAGTGTATTAGCCTCATTTAGCATGGGTTTAACACCACTGGAGGCAGCCTGGACACAAGGGCACATGCATCACCACATACAGACCGAGGAGTGCTGCACACAGCACATGGGCATGCCTGCACGCAAGAGGCATCACCCTCTCCTGAGGACAGCACTGCCAAGCCAGGCTAAAGAACCAGTGGGGCCCTTAGACGGTGGAGATGCTAAAGGAGCACTCAAAGATAATAAAGTCATAGTGGAGAAGCTAAATGAATTCTTTGCTTCAGTCTTCACGGCTGAGGATATTGGGGAGATTCCCAAACATGAGCCATTATTTTTAGGTAACAAATCTGAGGAATTGTCCCAGACTGAGGCGTCATTAGAAGAGGTTTTGGAACAAATTGATAAACTTAACAGTAACAAGTCACCATGACCAGATGGCATTCACCCAAGAGCTCTGAAAGAACTCAAATGGGAAATTGCAGAACTATTAACTGTGTTTTGTATCCTATCCTTTAAATCAGTTTCCGTACTTAATGACTTGAAGATAGCTAATGTGACGCCAATATTTTAAAATGGCTCTAGAGGTGATCCTGGCAATTACAGACCAGCAAGTCTAATGTCAGTACTGGGCAAATTAGTTGAAACTATAGTAAAGAATAAAATTGTCAGACACACGGATGAATATAATTTCTTGGGAGAAAGTCAACATGGGTTCTGTAAAGGGAAATCAGGCCTTACTAATTTGTACTGAGGGGTCAACAAACATGTGGACAAGGGGGATCCAGTGTAAAGAAATACTTAGATTTCCAGAGAGCCTTTGACAAGGTTCCTCACCAAAGGCTCTTAAGTAAAGTAAATTGTCATGGGAAAAGAGGGAAGGTCCTTTCGTGGATTGATAACTGGTTAAAAGACAGGAAACAAAGAGTAGGAATAAATGGTAAGTTTTCTGAGTGGAGAGAGGTAACTAGTGGGGTCCCCCAAGGGTCTGTCCTGGGACCAATCCTACTCAACTTATTTATAAATGATCTAGAGAAAGGGGTAAATAGTGAGGTGGCAAAATTTGCAGATGATACCAACTGCTCAAGAGAGTTAAGACCAAAGCAGATGGTGAAGAGATTCAAAAAGATCTCACCAAACTAAGTGATTGGGCAAAAAATGGCAAATGAAATTTAATGCTGATAAATGTAAATTAATGCATGTTGGAAAAAATAATCCCAACTCTATATACAATTATGATGGGGACTAATCTGGCCAGGGAGGGGTTAACCAGGCCTACTGGGCTGGGAAGGCCTCTCCCCCACAGTCCTGCAGGGAATGCTCCAACGCCAGGAGCAGTATAAAGGCTGCAGGAGCAGCTCATTTGGGGCTGGACAGGAAAGGGGAAGGAGCTCCTGCCTGAGCAGGGGAGCAGTTACCCTGTCGGGGCCAGCCAGAGCTGGGTCTGAACCCGGAGCTGCCACACTTGCCGGAGCTGCTGCACCCATCTTGATCTGCAACCATTGCTGCTGCAGCAACCGCAGCTGCCATGCCAGCCACAGCTGCTGCAATTGCTGCTACCATAGACTTTGCTGAGGTAGGGATGCCATTGAACAGCAGGCCGGGGTAGGAAGTAGCCCAGGGCAGGGAGCAGGAGGAATCCCAGAGAGCTCGGTGTCCTTTGGAGGCAACTCCCCGCCAAGCCAATGGTGGGAACCACCCACTGCTGATAAGGCCCTGGGCTGGGGCCTGGTGGAGGAGGTGGGCCCTCCTACCCATGCATCCCTAAGAGGGGAGCTATTCTAGCAAGCTATAGACTTGGCCACTGGGCCATATTTACTCCAGACATGTTGCAATAGAGACTTGGCCGCTGGGCCATGTCTACCCCAGGCAGGGGGCAATAGAGACTCATCCACTGGGCCGCATTTACCCCAGACAGGATTCAATTAGAGACTTGACCTCTGGGCCATATTTAACCCCCCCTCCCACCAGATAAGGGGTGCTAGAACTCGTGGGGCAGAGAAACTGACCCACCCACCCCTGTAGGGGGCATGGGGAGAGAACCCTGTGACAGAAAGTTAGGAGTCATTAAAAAAGGGATAGAGAATAAGACAGAAAATATCTTATTTCCTCTATGTAAAACCATGGTAAGCCCACATCTTGAATACCGTGTACAGATGTGGTCGCCTCATCTCAAAAAAGATATATTGGCATTGGAAAGGGTTCAGAAAAGGGCAAAAAAAAAAAAGATTAGGGGTTTGGAACGAGTCCCATAGGAAGTTAGATTAAAAAGACTTGGAATTTTCAGCTGAGGAAAGAGGAGACTAATGGGGAATATGATAGAGGTCTATAAAATCATGTCTGGTGTGGAAAAAGTGAATAAGGAAAAGTTATGTACTTATTCCCACAATATAAGAATGAGGGGTCACCAAATGAAATTAATAGGCAGCAGGTTTAAAACAAACAAAAGGAAGTTTTTCTTTACTCAGCACACAGTCAACCTGTGGAACTCCTTGCCAGAGGATGCGATGAAGGCTAGAACTTTAACAGTGTTCAAAAAAGAGCTAGATAGATTCAGGTAGGTAAGGTCTATTAGCCAGGATGGGTAGGAATGGTATCCCTAGCCTCTGTTTCTCTGGACGTGGGTGACAGGGGAGGGATCATGTGAGGATTACCTGTTGTGATTCCTCCCTCTGGGGCATCTGGTATTGGCCACTTCGGCAGTCAGGATACTGGGCCGTCCTTATGTTCTTACGTTATGTTCTTATAGCATGCAACACTCTAAGGGCACATCTACACTATGTGGGAAATTGATGCTGCTGCGGTCAATCTTCCAGGGTTCAATTTAGTGGGTTTAGTATGGACCTGCTAAATCAAACTCAAAGGGTGCCTCCATTGGTGCTATACTCCTTTTCTCTCAAGGAGGAAGGGAAGTCAACAGGAGCAACTCCTGTCAGCTTCCTGCCGTGTGGATAACACAGAAAACACAATATAAAATACATTGACTTCAGCTATATTATTTACATAGCTGGAATTGCATATCTTACTTCAACCTTCCCATGTAGTGTAGACCAGGCTTAATTGTGCTGCATAAACCCTGTGGGCACAAATGAAAAGGTAGCTAGTTTGCATTGATGTAATCCTGTTTCAAAAGGACTATGTTAATGTGCACTAGCTATCTTTTAGCTCTTAGCAGCAATCTACACAGGACAGTTAGAATACTATATGAAGCTAGGGCATTCTTTATTTCACACCCCTTGTGGAGTGGCTTGTGGCACCATATAGGCAGGCCCTTAGTCTCTCTGTCTGAGTTCCCCATCTGTAAAACAGGGATAACAACACTCCTGTGAGGTAGGGAAGAGTCATGAGGACAAATGCATTAAAGATTTAAGTCCCGAGAGTCTAGAAGTCATGTAAGTACATATCTATTATGTATTTGAGAGTTTGTCTGTTTGTTTGTCTGTTTGTTCAACAACTCATCCTAAACAGCGAGGGTATGTCTAGACTACATGGCTCTGTCGCCAGAGCCATGTAGATTAGTTTACTAGACATACCCAAATGAAGCGGCAATTTAAATAATCGCCACTTCATTTAAATTAAAATGGCTGCCGCACTGTACCGATCAGCTGTTTGGCGGCACAGCGTGGTAGTCTGGATGCTCCGCGGTCGACATCAAAGGCATTTGTTGACCGCACTGGTAAACCTCATCCCACAAGGCATAACAGGGCGGTCGACAAATTCCTTTGATGTCGACCGCAGAGCGTCCAGACTACCACACTGTGCCGCCAAACAGCTGATCGGCACAGCACAGCAGCCATTTTAATTTAAATGAAGCGGCGATTATTTAAATCGCCGCTTCATTTGGGTATGTCTAGTAAACTAATCTACATGGCTGTGGCGACTGAGCCATGTAGTCTAGACATACCCTAAGAGCTAGGACCACCAAATTCAGTACACAATTTCCTGTTATCATAACGTAAAGCAACGTAAGGGCTTGGTTGTGCCAGGAAAATGGATTTTTCTGGAATGGGATTTTCTCATAAAACCATACAGAAAAGAGACAGAATCACCAGACAGGTGAAAGAGGCTGGTTGGGGATGCCCCCTCCCCCAGATCTGGGACTGCCTCAGCCCCAAGCCTCCCACCCCACAGGTGTCCTTTGGGGGGGAGCAGGAACAGCTCCCCCCCTAGATTTGTAGGGAAACATTGCTAGCAGTTGCCCTTTGTCATGGAGCGAGGGGAAAGTGCAGTGTGCTGCATTCCTCACTCTGGCTGGGAAGCACAAGGGGCAGAGGAGCTATGTACTTTGCTCTTGCTTACTGACAGGGACAGGAAGGGGAAGAGCGAACAGCCCTGGTACTAATCTTGGGGGGCAGGAGAGGACTTCAGTCCCAAGGCCCTCTCCACAACCCACCTACACATACTGTCCTGCCCAGAGCCCCTCCTCACCTCCTCATCTCTGACTCCTGCACCCCCCAAATCCACAGTTCCCTGCCCTGAACACCTCCTTAAGGACCCAAGCAATGCCAGGTAAATGTCCTAATAATAAATCGTTTCTATCTGCTGATTTTTTTAGTATTCAACTGCTTGCACATTCCCAAGTGGCAGCCTTCTTTCTTTTCAGTGGATTGCCAAGACATAACAGATATCCAGGTGTTAACTTAGTGTCTTCTGAGAGGACAGTTGGGAGTGAGGTAATTACAGAGATGGTATTTAAGTACATAATTTGTTCAGAGCTAACTTTCCATATAAACTGGAAGGATGGGGTGGGGGCTTCACACTTCTTAGTATTATCTTAGTGCCTCTGCAGTGTGTCTTTTGGAGGCTCTCATGATAGGCAGAAAAGCTAACAGTTTCTTAAAAGTAAAGCTTGGATTCCCCAGGATGAGAAACAAAAACAAACATGCAAACAATCCCATTTGAAATGTGCACGGAGGCTCTAAATGCTTGAAATTAATGGGTTTTCCATACTCACCGATTCCTATTCTTCTCAGTTTAAGACATGAGCTTCACACTGCCTGACAGGATGTCGGAATTCATTGTCAGAATCCTCTGACAAGTCAATCGCATCACTTTTGTGCGCTAATCTACCTAAGGGCCTTCTGATCATTATACCTGGACCAGTGACCTTAGCTAGCCCCATCTCCAGCTTGAAAGGCTAATGATAGTAGATTCTAATGCTTCTGCAGCCAATTGATGGTGTTTTTCTAGAGTGACTACAATTTAGTGGAATACTTTAGATTCTGGGTGACAAGATTAATAAGGGATAAGGTGAGTGAAACATTTTAAACCCTACAGACATGAAACATAGGTGATAACAAATGGCACTGTCATAATGGCGGCACTAATTCATATGATGCACAATTCCATCGTGCTTTAGGCTGTGCGGGATATTGCATATAAAATGGTGCTAATGGATTCATTCAGGCAAATCTGTAGATATTGCTGTATTATTGGCATGTGCTGTAGCTGCATGCTGTACAGGGCCACCCTGTCCCAATGTGGATAGCTGAGACTTCACAGGTTGGGGCCTCTTTGACCTCCAGGCCCTTCCTGTCCTCTTGAACTTTGTCTCCAAATTTTTTTTTAAAGTGGGGGAGGCCTCAGTTTCAGATTTTGCCCTGGGCCCCCCAAAATGTCTGTATAGTCCTATGGTTCAGGGGTCTGCCTTTAAAAAAAAAAAAGCTGAAAAAAACAAGAAAGGATACAAAAGAAAAGCCAAGCAAATTATTTGAGGGCTTAAGAAAATACCTCTCTCTGAGGCACGTAGATCTCAATCTGAGGTGATGTGATTAGTGTCTAAGCACATTCACCAGGAGAAAATATCAGGTATTAAGGACTCTTTAATCTGCCAGAGACAGTCATAACTGAGGCTGGAAGCTGAACACATACAAATGCACGTTAAAAATGAGGTACAAACTTGAAAGTATGGTTGTTTAACTGTTGGAACAAACTACAAAGTCACTGTTTTTCAGTATACAGTTCTCTGCTCTATAGGGTGTGGCTTGCTCTCTCTGCCATTAGATGTATAATCTTGCATTTAACTGTATTAATACACACTTTATTTGAGCGGGCCCAGCTTGTCAAATGATTCTGATCACTTTGTATAGATTCTGGTCCTCATCATTATTTACCTTTTGAACAGTCTGCACGTCATCTGCCAATTTATCAATCAAGGTATTATGTTTACTTCCAATTCATGAAATTGAGCATCAGGCCTCTTACCATTCCCTACAGAACCAAACAGAAATGCCCCCATCCAATGATGATTCCCCGTTGATGACTACTTTGGGAGCTGTCAGTTAGCCAGTTTCTAATCCATTTAACATCCGCTTTATTGATTCTGCATTGTGCTAGTCTGTAAATCATTGTGTCATGCAATACTAAATCAAATGCCTTACAGGAGTTGAGAAATATTTCATCTAGACAGTTTACGTTTATCAACCAAAATTTTTGTAACCTCAAAGAATGCAATCACATTGGTGTGACAAGACCTATTTTCCATAAAGCCATGTTGATTAGCATTAATTATACTTCTGTTCTTTATGTATTGATACCACATTGGGGGATGACTCTTTTGAATATGGCTATCAGGAGTGAAAATTCTGCATTTCAGTATAAAACAATTGTAGTGTCATTGCCGATCCACACACAATATAAAATATTAGTTAGTAATCCTACTGGCAATTACTTAACTAGTAATTGCTTCAAGCAGCTCTTAATGAAATGTTCTAACGCTACACTCAAATCAACAATTAGACGTAAATGCCCATTTTATGCTTCTGAAATGACAACTGGAGTATCCAGCTCAGCTTTGGGCATCTTTTTAAGAAGTCCACCTATGAAAGCTGAGCTCCAAATCCCAGTTTCAAACAGTGGTAATTGTATTAATCTTTCTGTAGCATATTAGCATAACTGTGCAACTTACTCTTCTTCTCACTGTATCTGTCTTTGTGCCAGGACTTTAGTTATTGCAGAGAACAGGTTCATTTGCAGCTGCGGTGCTGTGCCCTGCTGTTTCACAACAGCATTAAATAAGTCTTTATGCCAGCCTCTTTTCAGCTGCTTGCTAATCACCCTCCAGCACATAGGGAACAGGGCAGAAAAAGGCAAGGTCATTGTAATTTTATAACAGGATACTACAAAAATGGAAATCATTACCTCTTCCAGAGATTTTAAAGTGTAACATCTCAAACGAATTTCAGATTTAGGATTTAACTGTGCATTTAGGCACAGCCTGAGGTAAGTTGACTATCAAGTTTTGTTGTCCCAAATGCAGCTCCCCAAAGCCTGACACAGACTGGGCTAAACTCAGAAGTGACTCCTCACACACATGTATACACTAGTTGTACCTATTCCACCAATATTTCTCCTATTTGGTAGGTAGGGTGGTACAGTGGTAGGGACACTAGCTTGGCATTTGGGAGACCATACTGCAGTTCCCTGCTCTACTAGGGTATGTCTACACTACCCCGCTAGTTCGAACTAGCGGGGTAATGTATGCATACCGCACTTGCTAATGAAGCCCGGGATTTGAATTTCCCGGGCTTCATTAGCATAAGCGGGGAGCCGCCATTTTTAAATCCCCGCTGCTTCGAACCCCGTGTTGCGCGGCTACACGGGGCTCGAACTAGGTAGTTCGGACTAGGGTCCTATTCCGAACTACCGTTACTCCTCGTGAAACGAGGTGTACCGGTAGTTCGGAATAGGCACCCTAGTCCGAACTACCTAGTTCGAGCCCCGTGTAGCCGCGCTACACGGGGTTCGAAGCAGCGGGGATTTAAAAATGGCGGCTCCCCGCTTATGCTAATGAAGCCCGGGAAATTCAAATCCCGGGCTTCATTAGCAAGTGCGGTATGCATACATTACCCTCCTAGTTCGAACTAGGAGGGTAGTGTAGACATACCCTTAGTCTGCATCTACACAGCAGGTGGTTAGTTTGAAATAGTGTCAAAATACCATCAAGCTAGAGGACTTCTTCCTCCAACTCCTGTAACCCTCGTACAAGGAATAAGCGAAGTCGGAGGAAGAGTGATCTGTTGTGAAATAAGTGCTGTGTAGACGTTCCCTATTTTGAAATAAGATATCCAATTGACGTAGCTCAATTTGCGTAGCTTATTTCGAGTTAAGCCCTGCAGTGGAGATGCACCCTTAGACTCTTCTTGCCTCAGTCCTTTATCTGTATAAAGAGAATAATAGAATTTCCCCACTTCATATGGCTATTGTGAGGATAAATACATTAAAGATTGTGAGACATTCAGATATTATGGCAATAGAGTCCATGTCAGTGCCGTAGACAGGTGGCCATTGATGGATAGATCACTGTTGTATATTGATATTAGGAATGGCAATATACAAAAACCTGTAGGAGAACACTTCAATCTCCCTGGACACACAATAGCAGATTTAAAGGTAGCCATCCTGCAGCAAAAAAACTTCAGGACCAGACTTCAGAGAGAAACTGCTGAGCTGCAGTTCATCTGCAAATTTTACACCATCAGCTCAGGATTAAACAAAGACTGTGAATGGCTAGCCAATTACAAAAGCAGTTTCTCCTCTCATGGTGTTCACACCTCCAGATCAGCTGCTAGAAGTGGGCCTCATCCTCCCTTATTGAATTTACCTCGTTATCTCTAGCATGATTCTTGCCTGCATATTTATACCTGCCTCTGGAAATTTCTGACGAAGTGGGTCTTTGCCCATGAAAGCTTATGCTCCAATACATCTGTTAGTCTATAAGGTGCTACAGGACTCCTTGTCACTTTTGCAGATCCAGACTAAGACAGCTACCCCTCTGATACTTGACACTGTTCAGAGAGTTTGCCTGCTCTGCCTGCATTGCTGTTAAGGTACAGAGAGATTGTATTTAACTAAATTAGTTTGATTGACACATTACATCATTACTCTAATACAACATAAACCAGCCCCCTGAACTCCACAACCTACTTTCCAAGGCAGTAGTATCTACCCCCCGTGTTCTTATGCAGCCACAGCCATTCTAATGGCAACTTCATCAAGCTCACACAGTGAATCAACAGCGAACCCTGGTCTAGAGCCCAGACATCCGTGTAGCAAGTGAGCAGTTCTGACCACAAAACTCTGTAGTGTAGACATAGCCTCAGTGAGATAATATAAATACAGTTCAGAAATATTTAACTAAAAATATTGGCCATAATCCTGCCTTTGATTTTAATGGGACTCTGTTCCAATAAATTGCTTTTCAACACCTAGTGCTAACCTCCTTGCTAAGCATCTGGTGACTCTACTATTGCCCTGTTATGTGACCGTGGGCAAGTCACTCTTAGGGCCATATTTCAAAGTGTGGGCCTCTGTTTTTGTGCCCTAAGTATCTGAGTTGTGGGCATAGGTGCCAATGCTGAAGGTGCTCTGGGTCTACAGCACCTACAGAAAAAAACAGTGGGTGCTCAGTGCCCACCAGCCACAGATGTTGGGTGCCACTGCCACATAGCTGAGTGTCAACTGAGGGAGGGGCTTGGGAAAGGCAGAGAGCTATGAGCTGGCAGGGGTTCCGGGTAGGAGGCAGAGTAGGGATGGGAGGAGGTGGACAGGGAAGGGCCTAAGGGGATGGGCGGAGACTCAGGGCAGAGCAGGGGTGGTGCAATACCTGGAAAACAAAAACCTCGGTACCTGTGGTTGTGGGTGCAGTCAGAGGGCAAGTGACACTATCTGTGTCTTTCAGAGAAGAAAGTAAGCCAGCACGGGCAGCTACACCATACTGGAAAGCAAGTGTCTGGCAAAGTCCAGTATGCTGCACCAGCTCTTTATGGCTGGCACAATGTACTGGAAAGACATCATACCACTCCCAGCCCCTCCACAGAGCTGCTTCTCCTCCGGCTCCCTCTGTACAGCAGCCCCACTGAAGAAGAGCTGGAGGGAAGGGGAGCTGGAAGCAGTAGGGGAGCTGCCAGTGTTCTGCTCCTTTCTCCACTGCCCCTCCCAGACAAGATGGGATGGGGAGGGGAAAGGGAGAGAAGAGCGTGGGGGCTGTGGACTAAGGTCAGCCCAGGGACCCCGTCTAGAGAGCTCACATGGCTCTACTTAGCTGGTGTGTCCCCCATACCAATAAAAATAATTTTACTTTCACCCCTGGTGACTTCCTATTATTATCAGAGGAAATTTCTGCCAACTTACGTGAACCTGTACAGGGTAAGCAGAGGGTGGAAGCCTGGTTAAAGCATGGAAAGTACGACTCATTCTCCCGCCCCCATGCCTCAGTTATCCATGGCTAACTTACACCAATGGTGTGGCTCTGGGTCTCACTCTAGTGCTGGAAAGCACAGAGATTTAGGCCTGGGCTCAAGCTTTCAAGGACGGGTCTTTTAGTTCAGGCAGTAGAGGCTCATGTGTTTATATCCAGTGGTCTCAGGGCTCAGTCCCCACAGCCACTGATCCATCAATACCCATCTTCATGAAGCTCTTTCAAGGTCTTTGGAATGGAAATATTTATTACAGCTGTATTAGAATCTAACTTCAGGGATTGCCTGTTCCTCAAAGTAAAAAATATTACTTATAGACTCTATAAAATGAGCAAAAAATAATTCTCTAAAAACGTAGAGAGCTCACCTATAATGACCCTATCCTGGTATTATATACCCCAATTGAGCAAAGCACTTTAGTTCGTGGCTAGCCTCAAATATGCAAATAGTTCCATTGAAATCAACAGCATACAGTTATTGAAATCTCTGGGCTATTTGTATGCTAGACAAATCCAAGCACCATACTGAAATGTGGCTAAATTACCTATCAACTTCAGTCAGGTATTCAGTGTATAAAGGCATCAATACCACAACGAGCAGAATTAAGAGAAGCGCCTTTTTAGTTAGCACAAAAATTACACATCTCCCTGGAGAGTTAAGCTCTAAACAAATATTTATTACTGTGTATTTGGATTTGCAATAAGGGAGCCCTCTGTGAAAAATATCTTGATAGAATCTAGTCCAGCAGGTTCCCTAGGGCATTACATTATGCTTTAGTTATAGAAATAACTATGCAATATTATCTATCACTCTACTTTGGTTTAAAACAGAGAGAGATTACATTCATTCTCTTGTCTCAAATATGGGTTTTAAGCCATCTACTCCCAGATAACTTTTGCTATGTTAAATTTTACACCAAGGTATGAGCATCAGAGACATGAGAGAGTAAACAAGGATCATGTAGCAGGTCAAAGTTAGAGCGTTCATCTGCTCAGTTTGGACACTTGAGGCTATCTGCTCTGGCCAAGGGAACTATATTATCACATTTCAAGCAAGTAGCATGCGGAAAGAATACTTAATAGAAGCATCTCAACATGCTCCCTGACCAGTCCACACAGGGACAGAATTCTGGATTTCCTATTGGATTTTGACTCAGACTGTTTGGGCTGAATTATAGTTCTAGAACTGCAGAAGAACGCAAGGAGTAAGGAAATACCTACCTTGAGTGCTGTGCTGGAGGATATTTTTGCATGCATAATGGTCATTGACAGGAACAAGTTATACAATGGCCTTTAGTTACCTTGATAGCAAGCTTTACCAGCACACCCAGCCTAACCCTGCCAGGCCTCATCTCTGTAGAGGGGGATGGCCCAGGATTCTACAGCAAGCTCTCTCCCTTGAGTACTTTGCAGCTAGATTATGGCTACTTGGTGCACCGTGCATGGTGGAGTGGGGAATGGGTCCCTGTTCTCTCCATGCCTGCATCAAGTCCCTCAGTAAGTAATTTTGGGGGGGACCCACATTAGGCACCAAACATGCATAACATGCACAGAAAGAATGGAAAAAAAGAGAGAACAGGGTTTACAACTAATCCTAAAGAAAAAGGAAGGCATACGCAAAACACCAATGGATTGCACATGGTTGGGCTCTTTCAATTTTGCCTAAGTATAATTATAATATATATTCAATCAAGAGAAAGGCAGCTGTAAGCCAGAGGCACAGTAGGGCATACATTGCCTCCGTGTTGAATCACATGAATCATTGTGATAGGAGGAAACCCTTTCTGCCGCACACCAGAAGTAAAGTGAAGCAGGCAACATACAAGAGCTTAACACTAAACAACAAATGAGGCTAGTCCACTGAGGGATTCTATCCTGGGAAGCTGAATTTCCAAAAGAGACTTGGAGATCATGACGGATAATCAGCTGAAAATGAGCTCCCAATGTGATGCCACTGCCAAAAGAGCAGTTTCTATCCTGGGACGCATAAACAGGGGAACCTTGAGTAGGAGTAGAGAAGCGGTTTTACCTCTGTATTTACAACTGGTATGACTACTACTGTTCACACTTTAATGGAATCCACAGTTCAAGCATGGTGATCAACTGGGGAGGGTTCACAGAAGAGCCACAAGTACGATTAAAGGATTAGAAACATGCCTTTTAGTGAAAGACTCAGGGTATGTCTATATTGCAGAGTTTTTCTGGAAAAATGGCCATTTTTCCAGAAAAACTACACTTATGTCCACACTATTGCATTCTTTTGACAGAACGTCGAAAGAACAGAAGGCTTTTTCCGACATTGGTAAACCTCTGTCTTCGAGGAAAAAGCCTTTTTCCAAAAAAGCTTTTTTGGAAAAAGGCATGTGTGGATGTGGAAGAGAGTGTTTGTTTTTTCCTAAAGAAGAGGCTTCCAGGAAAAAGCACAGGTGCCTTGGTGGCCACTCCGTCTACAGTAATCACAACTGAAATACGAGATAGCATCCAATCAATATGGATGCTATCTTTCGAAAAAGCACATCGTTTTTTCATTGCACTTTTGCTGTGTAGACATCCTCTTTCTAAAAAAGTTTTTCCGGAAGACCACTGAGATAATTTGCTAAGAGTTGTGGTGGATTCTCCATTGTCCTGACAATTTTAAATCAAGATTGGACGTGTTTCTAAACGATCTGCTCTAGCAATTATTTGGGGCGAACAGGAGGGGAGATTAGAGAATCACAAGGGTTCCAATTAGCCTTGAAATCAATATTGACCCTGGTTTTGTTCTCATTTCCAATGGGGTCAATGAGGAACAACTCCAGCAAAGGCATTGGAGTTATGCCAGTGTATATTAGACCGAACATTTCTGGTTTTAAATGAAGAATGGTAAGTAGTTTCTCATTACATGGTGAAGAATCTTAACTTGTCTGTGTACCCATTTGTTCTTCCATCACTTGCACACACATACATACATACACACACCTGCTGGTTCTGTATATCACCGCTATTGCATGCATGTTTGCTTAAGACATACATAAGTTAAGTGGCACTGTCTCTGCAGCACCTCAGTAGCTAAGCTATAGATAGAAACATCTTATCTTCTCATTCTCTTGAATTAGCCCACTCAGGCATGTCCTGTAATGCAGCCGTGCTGTAATAAGTCTTTTTTTGTTGTTGTTAAGCTCCTAAAATACCGTAGCATCTCTATTGGATAAGATAACCCACAGAGAAGAGAAAAAATATGATCATTACACTACATATCTTATGGAAAATCTGGAAGAATGATCAGAGAGTATTGCAAATTTAAGAGTATACTTCCTACAAAAAATTAAGTCATTCAGCAGCCATCATCTTGGCTTCTCCTTTTGAAGTTTCACAACAGCTACTAAGCTTAAGGATTAAACATAATTGTATTACCTTCCTCTTAAAGTAAAGCAATTTTGTCTTTGAGGTTTCATCATCTCATGCTGCCTCTTCTGCTTGCCCTCAGAACTGATCCTATATGGTGTGAGGAACCTTCCAGGAAGATCTGGGCACCTCACAAGATTGAGCCCTTTCTCAGGGCCAGCACATGAGAGTCACCTTATATTGCAAGTTCTAGGGAGGAAGGCTGACTTTGTGGTTATGACAGTGGACTGGAACTCAGAAGCTCTAGATTCAAATCCGGACTGTGGTACACATTTTCCATGCCATCTTGGATAAGTCACCTCGCTTGTCTATATCTCAGTCCCCTGTCTTTAAGTTAGGGATAATACTACTTTCCTTCTCTAATCTTTCTTAAATTTCCATCTTTTGGAGGTGAGGACTGTCTCTCACTGTGTTTGTACAGTGCTCAGCACAAATGGAGCCCTGATCTCAGAGCCTTTATGTGCTACCATAATGGTAAATAATTATATTCTTAGCAATTTGTGTAGCTTTTTCTGATTGCTTTTCTGGAAGAGGCTTTTCCACCATTTGGCCCCACCCAGAGGGGCCAAATGGCAGAAAAGCCACCTCTTTCAGCGGAGCCCTTATTCCTTGTAGAACGAGATATACAGGGCTCCCCGAAAAAGTGCATTTGCTCTTAAGCAAAAAAAGCAAAAGAGCAAACGCATTCCCTGGACACAGTGGAGGTTTTCCCGGGATACCTCTGGTATCCCAGATAAACCCGCCAGTCTAGACATACCCCTATAGAGGTTTAATCCTGCAGTCCCTGCACAATAAAACTACTAAGATGGATGGATTCTTTGGGCACTGCTAACCCTGCTGAGGAATATTTAAAGTTTCCTTCGATGCTGATCTAAAATGTTCTCATTTCTCTCCCCGCTTTATGAATTACAGTTCCTATAAAGAGCCTTTTCACGGTTCTTGGCAGAAGAGAGCAGAAAGATTTAGGACAGCAGCAGGCAATGCACATTTTACCTTTATTTATCAAATCAAACAGAACTAAAGTAAAATAGTCCAGCAAGGGCTGAATTGAGTACGTGGATGTGCACATGTGGCTGGACTGGGTGAGAACACAGTGTACAAATACAGTTGCCCGGGCATTCAGTTTTCAACCAGAAGGCCTGGCTGAAAAGGGACCCTGGTGGCTCCAGTTGACTGGCAGTGCCGGCTGGACCATTAAAAGTTCGGTCAGTGAAGCAGCGGGGATCTGGGACTAACACAAGCTCCCTCCTGCCTGGCTCTGGGTGGCTCCTGGAAGTGGCCACCAAATCCCTGTGTCCCCCTAGTCTCAGAGGTGGCCAGGAAGGCTCTGAACTCTGCCCTCATATCAGCAGTCACTGCCCCTGCAGCTTGCATTGGCTGGGAACTCCATGCACTGCCCTTGCCCCCACAGGCATTGGTCCAGCACAGAGTCCACATATTCCCCACAACCTCTGCTTCAGGCCGTATGGTCCTTCCTTTCCTCTCGACACCCGACCTCAAAAAGAGCCAGAGCAGCCCAGCACTTGAAGGTTGTTTTCCTGACTGACGATGCCAGCTGGTAAAAGAAGCCATCTCCCATATCAAAGTGGCGACTCACTGATCAGTGACGTTTTCTCCTGATTTCATCCCCCCACGCTACATAATATATCTCAAGTTGGTTGGGAAAGAGACCATGCAAAATGCTTAATGGGGCCTCATCAGAAGCGGAAGAAGAGATCTGAATGGGGAACGACCTCCACTGCTGTTCGACCGCCAAGGAGATTCTGGCGCTTTGGCGATAACAGAGGCTAATATCTGCCAGACTGGGCCCTTTTCTCAGGGCAGACTCGCAAGCCACCAGGAAAAGTTAGTGGATGATCTAGATTGGATGAGCAATGCCTGTGGCTAATAAAATACTGAAAGTGCAAATATTGTTGATACACAGTGGCAGTCAGTTGCAAATGCAGGCCTCAGGAAGGGCTGCACAACTGCTCATAAATATAAACTATTAACAGAAGTTCTTCAATAAATAAAGCCACAACTGTTATCGAGACAGACTGCGAGGGGCCGCAGTGTTCATCAACAACTGCACCACTTCAGTTCTGGAAAGCAAATAATGACTTGGCAAAGTGAATGAGTAAATAAATAAAGCAGATGAAACATTAACAGGATTAATAAAATAAAGCCAGCCCCTCTGTTCTTCTGTTTGATAGTGGCAAAGCCATCAGGTCTACCTAAGACATGTGTCTGAAGTTCCTGGAAGTTTGAGGACTTGATTGTTATCCACATTGAGGCTCTTTATACTTATGCTGACCATATGGCTCAGAAAATATGGGACAGTCCTGAAATTTAATGTCCTGTCCCGGGTACCCCCCATAGCTTTGATATGTCCTGGAAAAAGGTCCTTAGGCATACTACACTGCCTGTATAAAGTGGCATAAATAAAATTTACACCCTCTTCAACAATAATACTGACCCTTAGCCTAGTGAAAGATATTGCAAGACCTCAAACCACTGTGGAAAGGTCAGTATCATTATCAGCAATGGTCGGGGGAAACTGAGGCACAGGGGGAGGAAGTGATTTGCCCAAGATCACCCATGAAGCCCATGGTGCAGATGACATGGAACCAAGGTTTTCTGACTCCTATTCCATTCCTCAACTCTCTGGACCACCTTTAAGGCTATTTTATTAGTGCCAGCACAAAGTATAGAAGTCTTGGGGCTATAATGATGCTGGATCAGGGCCTTATCAGGTTGTGCTCATGGCTCTGTGCTGACAGAACTTTATCCACTACAGCTTTCTAGTGTAGACAAAATGACAGTCACCTCCTCCTCAATCAAGGGAGTGAGGCTGCTGGAAGGGAAAAGTGAATAGAAAAAGAATTACAGTAGAATACCACTAAGGAAAAAACCAGGCTACATTCTCACACTGAGCCCAGCAGCGAGTTTAATTAAATACTACACATATTTACTTACTGAAGAATCCTGTTTCATTAACATAAACAGATAAGAGAGCAATAGTGCATGACAACCCACAGGGCACTGGGGGAAATCTGTTTTGAATTTTTTACATCAATCAAGTGATTCATATACATGGTATTTGCAACTGATGGCTTGTTGAATAGAGTCTAGTGGTTTTTACACCAGGGTACACCACTAAAAACCTCTCATTAATAGATAATCAGCTTCTACTGATCAGCAACTCGGCTGGATTCCAAGGCATCTGTTTCCCCTGTACTGTGATTTGGTTCTGTGAAGAGTGATGAAAATAGATTTGTGTTATTTCTTTACTCATTAACCTTATTATATCACATCACCCTGGGCAAAGCTCTATTTTTTTAAGAGAAGGTAATATATTTTTTTCATGTTCTAAGTCAAAAAACATTTCTGTAAGTAATCTATTACACATCTTGCCAGCTATATCATTTTGTTTGTGCTGATATAACAGCAAAAGCACTTCTAAGCAAATACTTCAAAACTAAAAGAAAAATCAGGAACATTTGTTGTTGCTAAATTGAGTAGTTTATCACTAGGCACTTTTAGATTTTGTTTTGTCATTGTTTTTATTGCTAGTGCTACATAAGATAAGAGGTAATTAGCATGAGAAAAATGCTTAAGGCATGTAAAACACTGATCGCTTGTTTTTTTGGCATGATAGTTTGAGGCTTGCTTTAAGCCCTTTTTTTCTATTGCATAGTAATACACTTCAAAATGCAGGGTGTTTTTTTTAAGTAGTCTTTCAGCACCTCAGGGTATGTCTACACTACCCTCCTAGTTCGAACTAGGAGGGTAATGTATGCATACCGCACTTGCTAATGAAGCCCGGGATTTGAATTTCCCGGGCTTCATTAGCATAAGCGGGGAGCCGCCATTTTTAAATCCCCGCTGCTTCGAACCCCGTGTAGCGCGGCTACACGGGGCTCGAACTAGGTAGTTCGGACTAGGGTCCTATTCCGAACTACCGTTACTCCTCGTTTCACGATAGGCACCCTAGTCCGAACTACCTAGTTCGAGCCCCGTGTAGCCGCGCTACACGGGGTTCGAAGCAGCGGGGATTTAAAAATGGCGGCTCCCCGCTTATGCTAATGAAGCCCGGGAAATTCAAATCCCGGGCTTCATTAGCAAGTGCGGTATGCATACATTACCCCGCTAGTTCGAACTAGCGGGGTAGTGTAGACATACCCCCAGAGACTACAAAAAATGTAAATGGTATCATGCGCTTTCGTGAGTACAACCCACTTCTTCAGATGAAGAAGTAGTTTCGTAGGTTGCGCCCATGAAAGCTCATAATACCTTCTATATTTTTTGCTAGTCTCTAAGGGTATGTCTACACTACCCCCCTAGTTCGAACTAGGGGGGGTAATGTAGTCATACGGAGTTGCAAATGAAGCCCGGGATTTGAATTTCCCGGGCTTCATTTGCATAAAGCCGGCCGGCGCCATTTTTAAATGCCGGCTAGTTCGGACTGCGTGCCGCGCAGCTACACGTGGCACGAACTAGCTAGTTCGGATTAGGCTTCCTAATCCGAACTAGCTGTACACCTCGTTTCACCCGGGGCAATTCGTCACGTTCAACTGTCACACTAAGTCTCTAGGTTACCCATCGGGATGGAGGGGGACCTGGGCCCACCCCCTCTCCAGGTCCCAGCCCAGGACCCTAAGGGTGGGCGTCTTAAACGCGCCGCCCGACTGGGGGGGGCTACGGCCGCAACTCACCGGTCCCCAGAGGTTTCCGATCCCATCCTGGGCTACTTCCTCCGACTCCTGCGGTCCTGTCCTGCCACGCTTGGTCCGGCGGGTCGCCGGGTGGAACTCACCCTCGCCGGCTGCGTCGTTCTCCTGCTGTCGGTCCTGGAGCACCGTCCAGTACCGCCACATCCTCCGTTCTCCGCACCGGCCACCACGCCAACCGGGCGGGCCGCCGTCTCTCCCCCTGGGCTCCTGGCTGCCCGGCTTTTGAATCCGGCGCCCCTGGCCTGGGACGCCGGCGCATGCACCTCGGGCCACTGGCAGTTCCCGGGGCTCGGGCGCCGGGGAAGCGCCTGCGTCCGCGGCAGCCGCCAAGCAGGTGCGGCAGAGCCACTCCGGCTCTTCGGCGGCAGTTCCCCGTGGCACCCAAGTGCGGGGCGTGGGATTGGGGCTCGCGATCCCCGCCACCCCGTCACACTAGCGTTATTTCAAAATAACTTAGTTCGTGTCTACAAACTAAGACATGGCTTGACAAAGCCCTGGCTGGGTTGATTTAGTTGGGATTGGTCCTGCCTAGAGCTGGGGGCTGGACTTGATGACTTTCTGTGGTCTCTTTGAGCTCTGTGGTTCTATGATTCTACACAGCAGGCAGTTATTTCAAAATAATGTCGAAACACTGTCAAGCTGGAGAACTTCTTACTCCAACTCCTTTGACCCTCAAGGAGTAAGGGAAGTTGGAGGAAGAGTGCACTATTTCACAATAAGTGCTGTGTAGACGCTCCCAATTTCGAAATAAGCTATTTCAAAATAAACTACGCAAATGATGTAGTTCAATTAGCATAGCTTATTTCGAGTTAAGCCCTGATGTGTAGACACACCCTTACAGACTAATACAGCTACCCTCTCTGAAACTTTTTTTAAGGTGTTAGCGATGTATATATCTGTAGAGCACTTTCCCCTCTGTTATAAGTTACTGCCCCTCCAGCTATTTGTGTTAAGAATACTCTAGGTGCATCTGTATTTTGTTTATGTATTTCAATTTAGAGGTGAAGTAGCCAGAGGCTAATCATGCCTGTATCAGATTTGGCAGTGTCTTATTTTCAGGTCCTATTAAATCTGACAGAGGGTGTGAGGGAGGAGAAATTTACAAACCGAGCTCGGCAAGTTTGGAAGTTAAGCTTCATCCTGAGGTGCCTCTATATAGATTGAGGGGCACGTCTTTGCTCAGTTCTGGCTGTGCTACATGCCCTGTGCACGGGGTAGTGCACTGTTGTACTGCCAGGGGAACAGAACTGGAGAGGCATGGTGTGACTAAAACTGCCTTGTTTCCCCTTGATCTGAGGAGGGAGGAACCAGTGCAATCTCTTATTCCTACTTTGAAGTAGGAATAAGAGATCCTCCGGAAAAGGGCTTTTTTCCGGAGGATCGGGGCCAGTGTAGACGTTCTTTTCCGGCTTTTCTAAAAGCCGGAAAAAAGCGGCGGGCATTTTTATTTAAATATTTCCCTATTACGACCTGTGAAATTAGCATGCCCCTTTCGGAAAAGGGGCCAGTGTAGACGAGCCCTAGGTGTTAGGCATAAAGCAACTGAGATAACCAGGGAAATATGGACAGGAGATTGCTGTGTGCTTGATGTGGAAATGAAAATACTTGACTAGCCTCATATTAATGTGAAGTTTTTGCTTCTCTTTTAATCTTGTTAACTTGGCTTTCTTTTGACTGTATAAATCAAGGAGTTTGAACCTTGTATGGTGCTCACATTTTCTGGGTGAATTAGCAGAGCAGCTTTGCTAATAAACAGAGCGGTCTGCCAAATTTGTGAGTCCTGTCTGACTTTGACACACTTCTCCCCCTCTGGCTCTCTGAGATGCCCAGAGCATGCAGTGTGGGGCTCTGGAGCGCACAGAGTAGTACTCCCACAACAATTTAAAGGGCTTGGGACTCCGACTACTGGGCTCCAAGGCAATTGCCTGCTTTGCCCCATCCCAGCAGTGGGCCTGTATCACAGAGGTGCGGAGAGTCACCAAGCCCTACACCCCCATCTGCAGCCAGATGTGAGACTCAGCTAGCAGGTAGAGCAGAAGGTTTATTCGTTCACAGGAACACAGTGTAGAACAGATGTGCTAGCACAGGAACCAGGAGCAGTAAGTACCGTCCATCTTGGAGAGAGAGGGGGCCTGTGCCAGGACCCTGGGCCCCCTCTCTGTATCTTAAGCCTGCCGAGACTCACTCACACACTCAGCCACCAGTCCCAGCCATGCAGGCAGCCCTACCTCCTCCTTTGTCCAACTTCCTGGGCAAAAGGTGTCACCCGGATCAGGTTACACCTAGGATCAGGTTACAAGAGAATCTTGGCCATTGTGAACATGCTGGGCTATTGCAGCCTAGAGCAGCCTCCCCTCAGTGAGAGTCACATCCAAAATCCCCCTGCCCAGGGAAAGTGAGGCGCGCCCACACAGAGTTCCTACAGAACAGTACAGGAGAGTAGAAATCACATGCAACATAACAAGCGAACAGCATGAATACAATCCCCACTTCGTCACAGCCTGGCCTTGTGCCTTATTACTCTCTGCACAGCAATGCAAGCTGGGCTTCTCTTTGACCCTTGGTATTATGATCAAATATTTATATCATGGGTTTGTTCAAAGGTCGCTGATTGGGAACTTCAAGAACTCATTTTTTTAAAATAGATCTTGGCTTATGTTCACCCAAGTGACCTTACAATAAATGCATTTCCTCAGGTATATAGCAGTGCAGCAGATGGGCTGCTGGCAGAAATAAAAGCATTTAAATACACACAGAGATGGACTAAATTAATTCACAGCAGATCTTTGCCCTGCTCAGCCAGGGGAGAATTCTGGTAGAATTCCAAGTGGCTAACATCTGGTTTAGCTGGATAACTCCTTATACGGCTTCCTGGCGCCAGAGCAAGGGGCCTGGCTGAGCCATTCACAAGCTCTGGCAGTTGCTGGTTGCTATGACAGTTGCTCCTTACCATAGGCACACAGGTGCAAATTAGAACAGCCCTAATCCAATACTCATAGACATCTTTGTCCACCCCTGAGCTACACTGAGCAGAAATCAGACCCAGCCCAGGGACTGAGCCCATCAAATTCAGCAGTCATGCCATGGAGGTCAGCGGAACTCCAGGAGCTCTTAAATTTTGGCTTACATACATGTCTGCACTGCAACCTCCAGTTTTATCTTTTCACTAGACCTGGGTGCACCCCAACCAAAAATGCTGAAGATAAAAAAGAAACCATCAACTCTGCTTCCACAATCCTTCATGTTCTATACCTTATGCCAGTGATGGGCAACCTAAGCTAGTGAGTGGGTCACATGAGTGGCCCTCCTTTATCTCAGTGGCCACAACAAGATTATCATAACCAAAATGGTAGCTTTGCCAGCTGCACCTGCATACTTACAATTTGTGAACTGTGCTGATTGAGCCATAGCAGCTCTTTGGGTACGTCTAGACTACCGCGTTTTGTCGACGGAAGTTTTGTCGACAGATACTGTCGACAAAACTTCCGTCGACAAAGAGCGTCCAGACACATTGAGTTCTGTCGACAAAGCAAGCTGCTTTGTCGACAGAACTCCGTAGTCTGGACGCAATGTTACAGGCAATAACACCTTCTGTCGACAGAGTTCTGTCGACAGAAGTTGTCATGCCTCGTAAAATGAGGTATACCAGCGTCGACAAAACTGCTGAGTTCTGTCGACGTTATGTCGACAGAACTCAGCGGTAGTGTAGACGCTGGTATAGTTTTGTCGACAAAACTAGGTAGTCCAGACACACCCTTTAATTGGATGCAGAGGAAGCAAATGGCTCTCATGGTTAATGTTGTGTGAAATCAGCATGCATCTCACCTCACGTGCCCTTACCATACATGCGTGTCACATTAGTGATACAAGTAGGAAAAAAACAGCTGAATCTGGCAACCCTGTGCAGAGTCTTCTCACATGGAACCTCAACAGGCTGCAAGTTGCCCATCACTGACTTATGCTATAAGAACGAAACTACACGGTTAAACCATCCTTCCTCCAGACAAATTAATTCTAAGGTTGTAAATGATAAATACATTTTAAAAACAAATTAAATATGTGACACTAAGAAGAACAATCCATGTCAGCATAAACACATGTACTGTATGCTCAGAGCCTTTGTAAGCATTGTCCATTTTCTTATCTCCAAGTAGGGCAGAGATCTGTTCATTTGTGACAGCACGGATTCCCCTTTGGTGAAAACAACAGGTTATATGGGATAGGTACAGAAAACAGCAACATTTAAATACAGGCACTAAACGCAATAGCCCTAAATGAAGCTTATTCTTTTCAACCCTTGTCAGATGGGAAGATCCAAATGCTATGGGCCTCATCCACCACTCAGTTATGCTGGTGTAGATTCATGGAGGTCAATGGCATTCATTCTGTTACACCAGTAATATGAACCAGGCTCTAGGTCTTCAGACACATTTCCCTCCTCCAGAAGGGCTTGTGTTTTACCACCCCATGTGACTTTTTCTGATGCTGAAAAACAAAGGACTCCTGCTCATTTCATTCACTAGAGGCTTTTGTATGATAGATGTGTGCCAGGTTTGGTCAGAGATCCCCTTGAGACTGTCTCTTGATGGTCTGAAATATCATTGAGCTCTCTGGGGTGCCCCATCACCCTGTCCTGCCAAGCCAGAACATCTGGTCTGCCCCAGTGACTGAAGAGAATTGGGTCACAGCCCACAGCAGAGCAACACAGACACTGAGTTCCACTGGGAAGGCTCTGTCAAAGGGACTTGACACAGCAATAGGATAAAATCCCAGATAATCCATCTTATTCTGCATAAAAGTTTATCACTGAAAGAGCTACTGTCCTCCTCAGGTAACAATTATTTATATAGAATTTAATAAAAACACAAGAGTGATTTTATTAAATATAAAAAGTTGCAAGTGATAACAGGTCAAAGTAAGGGTATGTCTACACTACAAAGTTAATTTGAACTAACAGCCGTTAGTTCGAATTAACTTTCATAAGCGCTACACAGGCAAACCGCTAGTTCGAACTTAATTCGAACTAGCGGAGCGCTTAATTCGAACTAGGTAAACCTCATTCTACGAGGACTAATGCCTTTTTCGAATTAAGTAGTTCGAATTAAGGGCTGTGTAGCCACTTAATTCGAACTAGTGGGAGGCTAGCCCTTCCCAGCTTGCCCTGGTGGCCACTCTGGGCACAACCAGGGAAACTTGTCTGCCCCCCTCCCGGCCCCGGAGCCCTTAAAGGGGCACGGTCTGGCTACGGTGCCCGTGCCAGGTGCAAGCCTGCCAGCACCCAGCCAGCAGACCCTGCACCTGGCATGGCACGAGCCAGCCACCCACTGCCACCCAGCCCTCCGCCTCTTCCCAGGACCAGGCTGGCGGCTCCAAGGAGCCTGCCCAAGGCCGCAAGAGGTGGGTGCCTGCCTTGTCTAGTGCGGAGATTGTGGACCTCATCCAGGTTTGGGGGGAGGCATCCAACGTCCATGACTTCAGCACTAGGCACAGGAAAGTGGCTGTCTAGGGCAGGATAGCTGCCAGCCTGACCACCCAAGAGCAGGTTTCCATGAAAATCAAGGTGGTCCAGTAAGACCCCCCACCCTGAGCCCTGAGCTTAGAACATAAGAACATAAGAATGGCCGTACTGGGTTAGACCAAAGGTCCATCTAGCCCAGTAGCCTCTCTGTCGACAGTGGCCCACACTAGGTACCCTGGAGGGGATGGACCGAGGACAATGACTAAGCCATTTGTCTCATGCCATCCATCTCCAGCCTTCCACAAACAGAGGCCAGGGACACCATTTCTACCCCCTGGCTAATACCACTCCATGAACCCAACCTCCATGACTTTATCTAACTTCTCTTTAAACTCTGTTATAGTTCTAGCTTCACAGCCTCTTGCGGCAAGGAGTTCCACAGGTTGACTATTTGCTTTGTGAAGAAGAACTGCCTGTTATTAGTTTGAAGCCTGCTACCCATTCATTTCATTTGGTGTCCTCTAGTCCTTCTATTATAGGACCTAATTAACTTTTCTTTATGCACCCTCTTCACACCACTCATGCTTTTATAGACCTCTATCATATCCCCCCTCAGTCTCCTCTTTTCTAAGATGAAAAGTCCCAGTCTCTTTAGCCTCTCTTCATATGGGACCTGTTCTAAACCCCTGATCATTTTAGTTGCCCTTTTCTGAACCCTTTCCAAGGCCAAAATATCTTTTCTGGGGTGAGGAGTTCACATCTGTACACAGTACTGAAGATATGGTGTATCATAGTTTGATACTTCCCCTCCCCCTTGTTCCCCTGGCTTCCCCCTTCCAGCTCCTTCCTCCCAGGTTTCCCCCTCCCCTCTTCCACCCTCTCTCTTCTCCTCTCCCACCTCCTTTTCTCAGTCTCCCCCAGTTTTGTTAAATAAAGAGAGTTTCTATTTTTGACCACACGTCTCCTTTATTTTGTACATCAGGAAGGGGGGCTAGGGATGGGTAAGTGGAAGGAGGTGAGGGAGGAATGGGGTACGAGCCCCCGATGAGGAGGACTGGGGTGGTTCTGTGGGCTCCTCGGGGTGGAAACTCTCCTGCAGCCCCCCGATTGACTCCCCCGGATGGCAGCCTGTGGCAAGTGCAGCCGGGTTGATGGCCGAGTGCTGTGCTGTGCTGTGCCGAGTGTGAGCACTCAGGGCACTCCAAGCCAGGACTGCTTTGTTGTCCCTCATCGAGGTAGATAAGCAAGCAGGGAACCGTGAGAACTGTCTGTCCGGGGTGGGGGTCGAGTCCCTTTAAGCACAGCCCTCGGCTAGCCTGAGACAGCAGCTCCACGCTCTAAATCCTAACCTGCACTGCTTCCGGCCAGCCTTAACATTGGTTCAGGGTCCACTTAATATGGACATGCTAGTTTGAATTAGCAAAATGCTAATTCGAAGTAGTTTTTAGGTCTAGATGCACTAGTTCGAATTAGCTTAGTTCGAATTAACTAATTCCAATTAAGTTAGTTCGAATTAGTGCTGTAGTGTAGACATACCCTAAGATATTAAGCGAAATAAAATGAAACACGACTATTCCCAAATAATTATCATGAGTACTAGGCCATTAAGTTCTTTGAGTACTACTAATGTCCTTCGTTAGCACATCTAGATATATAAACAGCTTTATACTTCATATTTCTAACTTCAAATGCAGGAATGATACTTGCTCGTAAATGGAATTTACACATTCAGCAGATTACAATTTTTTCAATGATAGGCTGAAAATAGTGGCTGTATTCTGTCACCAATCAGTGGGTCAAGATATACATAGCATGAGTCAGGATGACAGAATCTAGCTCTTGGAGAGCTTCTCCCACCACGGGGGGGTGAGGGGATTACTTACAACTTCAGTTTCAAAATTCAACATTTCCAATCCATCCCACAAGGGATCAATCATTGGTATCTTCCACCCGTAGTCCAAGATCGCAAGCCTAGAGGGACCATTGTGATCTCTAGTCTGACCTCCACTAGATTGGGCATTGTTGGTAATGTGCTTATTGCAGCATGCTTGATACATAAATCTCTCTGCTGCTCAGAGACTTAGAATAATCAGATAGGAACATGGGACTTGACAAAATGGATCAGGACCCCCTGGATCAGTATCCTGTGTCAGGCAGCAACCAGCACCAGAAGTGACATTGTGACTTAAAGGCCTAAGTCCCAATTTCATAATTGACCTAAACTCAGATCTTCAAAGGCATATAGGCACCTAACTCCCATGGAAAGGATCTAGGCTGTTGGCTCCTACACTGAAAAATATCAATGTGGCTTTCACTCCTAAGTGTCTAAGTTACTTTTGAGAATGAAACTTAGGAGCCACACAGGCACTTTTGAAAATTTTACTTCTGATGTGTAAATGCAAGAAACCCCTTAGTTGGAACATGAGATTATCTTCCCCCCAACAAAGCCTCCTCAGAACCGCTATTATTTTAAGATTGGTTTAAGACAGGAAACATGAGGTTGTTACAAAAACTCAGATGAGTTAAAACCTAACTAAATTTAAACGATTGCCTATACCAGATTTTTGTGACAATTAGAAAATCTGTTCTATCTTTTCTTGCATCTGATAGTCTAATTGCCAGTTATATTCATACAATTAAAAACAGCTAATTAGGCCATGATCTGATATTGAAAGGCACCACACAGTATGTTGAAGTGTAGGGCACGTAGTCTTGTGTCAACATTCCAACAGCCTCAGTATTAATCAGCATACAGGCAGTCCAAATCTCTGAAGAGTCAAACCAGACACCCTTCCTCATTACGCCTTTACTAAAAGAAAATACTGAATCCTCAGATCAATAAGAATATTTGATTGAGCTATAAATACAGAAAATTGAACAATGAACTTCAAAGAACAGCATGGACTCCAGAATAACAGCTTTCAATAGAGCAATATTAGCTCCAGCCAGCCTTCTTGGTGTGGCTCTAAATGGCATGTTCTATTTAAAGGGCATTTTCATTGCATTTCAGACTGTTACAATATTAGTAGCAACAGTATATGTCATCTGTATCCGTTCCCCAGTTGTCCTAGACTGCACAGCTGCTGTTTGGAATGCCTTTGAGAAGAAACTGCACGTTTCCTTCATACTATTATTGCTTCAGTAAGATGTTCATTATTTACTGCTTTAATATGGAAACTATAGCCTTTTTAGGTGGGCTCAGTTTAAATCATTGCTAAACATGGGGCTAGCGAGAGAGTTAAAGGAAAGACCTTTTTTCTCCATGCTCACTTTGTATTGTCTCTCATCGTACATGTAAGTCTCAGGCAGGCCACTTGTCTGGTTTTAAGCCAGACAGTCCTGTTTTTTCAAGGTTTGTCCCCTGTCCAGTGTTGATAAAACGGGTATGGTTTTGTCTGGTATCGTGCTACAAGAGATGGAGGATACCATTTTAACAGGTGAGCTGCTCTGTGCCTGCCAGCGTGCAAAGTCATGCTGGCATTGGCGGGGTCATGCAGGTGGTGATAGGTCCTTGTCATTACCAGAAGTACTAGAATGTCTGGTGTTCTGGGGATTCCTACAACCTCATCCCAGTCCTGGAACACATAGCTATCATCATGCTGAACCCCATTCACTCTACTGTGACTCCTCCCAAGTGCCCCAGTCTGCCCACTTGTTACCAGTTGCAGGACTGAGGTTTTAGAATGTAAATTTGCTTGCGGGAGGGAACGTGTCTTTTTTTTCAAGTTTATGGATGAAGCACCTAACTCGCTTTCAGGTGTGTGGTGCTCTGTCTCATGCTGAATGCTCTTTAGAGGAGCTGAACACCTTCCGTGTTTATTGAGGGCACCCAGTGCCCTGTAGGTTCAAATCCATAGTAGGTAATTTAGTAATACATTTATTCTGGTTATACACCAATTTGACTCTACTGTACTTACTCTAAATTTACACCAGAGTAACACAGTAGAGCCAGCACTTATGATTCTGTAGTGTTTAACTCATAATCAGCACCACATTTCAACATATGCTTTTAATATACCTAAATATACACTTTGTTTTAGATAACTATATAACCCCCTATTTTTTCTTCCCCACTTTCCCTTGTTCTCAAGTTCTCTCCTAAAGCCAATATAAACCCAATAATGTTTCAAGTCAACATTCTGAGTTGGTTCATAATTAGATAAAACAACTAAGTTTGTCCACTCCTGCTGTGTTTAGCTGTAAATTGAGCTCTAGGCATAAGAATCAATTATGGTTGTTTGGCTGCTCCCACAATTAATAAAATGGCTTAGTTTTTTTTTCTTAGTAGAAAATGACTATACAATTAAACAAGAAGCTTGTGATTACTTAAGAGTGATAGCTATAGGAAAGAGTGATAGCTATAGGAATGACTAAACCATTCCATTGGTTGCCAGCCAATGGAGATATGCCACAAAAGCTTGAAAAGATGGAAAAGTATTAGCTGCAGGGACCTACTCTTATCAAACATCTCCTACAAGATTTTGACACTCATTTCTCAGAAGCTTGTAACTGAGTAATTCTGTTAATAGGATTGGTTTCAATAAATTTCCAGCACAAAAGAAAGCACTGTACATGTAAAAAAAAACACCCACCTTTAAATAACAGCTATCGCTGGAATGGGAATGGGTATATGTAAGTACTGACAACCCTTTTTATGTCAGAGTACACTTTTTAATCTCCACATTTTTCACAGCATCATACACAAGTCATGATTACTATCATAATAAACCTCTACAAGGTATGTATTGCTAGGTCATTGGCACACATCAAAAGTTCTTATATTATCCCCATCACCACAGCACCTGGGCATCTAACAATGTTTAATATATTTATCCTCACAACTCCTTATGCCATGTCTACACTAGGAGATTAGTCCAAATTTTACATTTAATTAAAAAGAAGTCAGTTTGATAGAGGTTTATACAATGTATCCTTCCCCCAAAGAAAAAGTAGTTCCTATTTAAAAGGCATGCAAAAACAGAAGGTAAGGGAGATGTGGCAACAAAATTATGTGGCCATGTTTCACACAGTGCACAAGGGTAAATAATTCAGGTTGTCCATGCAACCCTAAATCTACCATTTCTGAACTTTTGGGTGCTTGACTTCAGAACCTTAACAGTATTCTTTCAACGTACTTTTGGTTTGTTTGTGATACACTTAAGATATGGCTTGTTTAATTTAAAAGAGATGGATGCCTCAGTCCATTTCCTGGTTTTTGAACTTCAAAGCTGACAATAATTGGTCCTCGAGAAGCATCATAGTCTACTGGATACGGCCTGGGAAACAGAGTCAGGAGACCTTTACTCTGTTCCTGCCTTTGCCACTAAATCTGGGCAAGTCACTTCAGCCCAAGTCCATTGATTTAAAAGGAAATTAGAGCCTAAATCCCTTTATGGATCTGTACTTCCATCTCTCTGTGCCTTAAAAAGACCAACGACTAACCAGACAAAAGTAAGCATGGACTATCTAGATGTGGTCCCTCACTCTAGGTAAAGTCTAAGGCATATGGATGAGAAAGCTTCCATTTTTGCTATATTTATTGTACCTATTCATTAAAAAAAGAGTGGACATGGATCTCTAGGAAGTCAGTAAAGTGCCTTGCACTAGCATTGAAATGCACATGTAGTAGGGAGTGCACTTTGGGACAGTGCTTAGCAAAGGAACTCTCATGCAGAAACAAGAAATTCCCATCATGGTGGACTAGTGGCCACACACTGCACTACTATCTGAGACCTGACTCTGCCTTCTTGAAGGGCAGAAAATATGGAAAACACCCTTTGAGAAAAAGTGAGAAAAGAACAATGCAAAAACCACATGGCTGGAAGATCTACTTCAGTCACCAGAAAGTGGTTTTCAGCTCTGTCCATTGGAGGGAGTTTGTGTGTCACTCTCTGCTCTTCAGTAAGTTGAATATTCATTCAGAACTCAACTGTGTGAAAAAAAAATTGAGAGAGTGCTGAAGGGCTTTCATAAAACTAACACATTAGCTCAAATTTGAAGAGAAGGTCAGTTAATTTGAGGCTTTCTAAATACATATTTATCCTCCTCGCTAAAAGGCCAGCTTTATTAGCGTTTCTAAGAGGCTGCGCTATTCAATTCCTTCAAGCTTCTGACCTCACAGTAGATTGATTCACTCCCACATATTTACTCAGAAATATTTGGTGAATTGACTTCCCATCATTTCTGCTTTTAAATCATATATCCATCATGGATATTTCCCCACTTGTTATCTTTTCATTCCAACAAATTAAATACAAAGGGTCTGTCTCTCCACTTACTTAAACAGAATTTACATTAGTGTTATTCTGTTGACGTCAGTGGAGTTATTCCTGATGCATCCAAATACAACAGAAGAACACAAGCCTTGATTTCACTGTATATAGAAAAAATAGTCCTGCACTGTACTTCTCTAATACATACAAACTAAAGGATGGGCTTGTGCTTTCTCTTCCAGTGTTAGAAAATAGGTTGCTCTTGGAAAGTATGGGCAATATCAGCTATCCTTACCTTTCTCCTGTAATTCTTTCTTTTTTGCTTGTGCTTTCACTTTTGCTGCTCCTGTACTCTTGTGTGTCCCTATCTGTGTAATTTTAACCCTCTTTGTTCACACTTTGCTTCTTGCACACCAGTACTCAATAAAGATCACAAGAAAATGAAATACTCTGCTGAAGTCTTTCTATTGACACAGAATCATAGGACACTAGAACTGGAAGAGACCTTGAGAGGTCATCAAATCTAGTCCCTTACCCTCACATCAGGACCAAGCACCATCTACATTCTCTGACAGATGGCTGACCTAGAACAACGTTTCCTCAACTCCCGTCCCCTTTTACCCCTCCTCTACCTACGGTACATCGATGACATCTTTATGATCTGGACACATGGCCAAGAAACACTGGAGATATTCCACAGAGATTTCAACAACCTACACCCCACCATCAACCTCAGCCTGGACCATTCTACACGAGAGATCCACTTCCTGGACACCACCGTACAAATCAACAATGGAAAATTAGACACCACTCTCTACAGAAAACCCACCGACTCATACAGTTACCTACATGCATCCAGCTCCCATCCAGAACACACCACACGATCCATCGTCTATAGCCAAGCCCTTCGATACAACCGCATCTGCTCTAACCCCACTGACAGAGACCAGAAGCTTCAGGATCTCTACCAAGCATTTATAAATCTCAACTACCCACCCAGAGAAATAAAAAAGCAAATTGAAAGAGCCAGACGAATACCTAGAAACCATCTACTTCAAGACAGACCCAAGAAAACCAACAATAGAACACCACTTGTCATCACCTACAACCCCCAACTAAAACCTGTCCAACACATTATCAATAAACTACAGCCTATATTGGAACAGGATACCATACTCAAAGAGGCTCTGGGAGACAGACCCATAGTCTCATATAGACAACCACCTAACCTCAAGATGATTCTTACCAACCACCACAGGACATACCACACTAATACCAACCCTGGTACCTTCCCTTGCAACAAACCCCGTTGCCAGCTTTGTCCACATATTCATTCTGCTGATACCATTATTGGACCTAACCAAGTAAGTTATAAGATCAAGAACACATATTCCTGCGCATCCAGAAATATAATCTATGCTATCATGTGCCGAAAGTGTCCGTCTGCTATGTACATTGGACAAACATCTCAGACACTTCGCCAAAGGATTAATGCCCACAAAACAGATATCAGACAAGATCACAAAGAGAAAACAGTTTCTTGCCACTTTAACCAGAAAGGACACTCTCTAAATGACTTAGCCACCTGCATTCTGCTACAAAGACCTTTTACATCTGCACTTGAAAGGGAATCCTCTGAACTGTCATTCATGTTAAAATTCGACACTTATCACCAAGGACTTAACAAGACTTTGAACTTTCTCACCCATTACCAAGACAGTTTCCCCAATTATCACCTGTAATACCATTAACTCACAAACATCCCACTCTCCCTACCTTTAATATCAGCAATTCACAGACACTTACCTTCCTTCCTCCCCCTTCCCACCCCCCCCGCATCCCCCTTCTGTTCTGCAATGTGATTTGTCCTTTTCATATTTGTTCATTTTTTTTAATTGTATCCTTTGGTATATATGGTTGTGACTACTTTCTTCCACTATTTGATCTGAGGAAGTGGGTCTGGCCCACGAAAGCTCATCATCTAATAAACCATCTTGTTAGTCTTTAAAGTGCTACATTGTCCTGCATTTTGCTTCAACTACCCCAGACTAACACGGCTACATTTCTATCACTACTCTGACATTTTGCTTACTCTGACAGATGTTTGTCTATTGTATTCTTTAAAATCTCCAGTGATGGAGATTCCACAATCTGCCTAGGCAATTTATTCCAATGCTTACCCACCCTGACAGGAAGTTTTTCCTAAGCAGAATAATTCTAAGGCAATAAGAATGTGTTTCAAACAAAATAAGACATCTAGGGTGAAATCTTAGCCTTGCTGAAGTCAACAGGAATTTTGCCTCTGACATCAATGGGGACAGGATTTCACCTCTATATTGTAACAATCCCTGGATGGTCTGTACAAATAGGAAAGGAGAGCATTGTACAGGTGTTTGTCTAAGACGCGTATCTCTGGGTATGTTCAGCTCATTGTGCTACTTTAGGGAAATAACATTGTGATGGACACCCTTCCCCCCATGCTTTAGAAAATGGGCTTGTGGACACAGATATGCCTATTTCAAAGGTGCTTTGGACAAATTATCTCATGTAACCTATCAGTCTTCTTGTCATAATCTGCTCGATCTGTTTATCTTATGTTGGTGTATGTATTGTTCTTGTGGTTAAAATTAAACATGTGGAGTATGGAATGCTTTATGATTTTAAATGTGCAAAGGAAAGCCATCAAGGGTGTTTCCAATGCTAGGATGACTCATTTCCTGGGCAATCATATGTAGATAGTCTTCTGTCCTTAATTCTTAGCAGTGGTTGGTCTTAGGAAGACCCATGTCCTCCCTAACTGATAGGGACTGGCCAGGAAAATTCCCATGCAAAAGGGAAATCTTCAAAACAATAGGAAACTAAAAGGTCTTGGTCTTTGGCTGGGGCACACCCAAGAAAGGGATCCAAAGACCCCAGGGATGAGGAGCTGCCCTGGTTTGCAGGATTAGTTGGAAAAGGAACAGTTTTAGGGTGCGTTTGTAATGAGTGTGTAATAAGTTTATACTAAAGTTTTACTGTTAGAATTAGCTAAGTGTTTTCTGGAATGTTAAGTTTGTAATCTACTTTGCTCTGCCTGTTCTCATTTATTACCACTTCAATCCTACTGCTTGTACTTAATACAATCACTTTTATTTACTATCAAGCCCAGTGTAAATAATTGTTACCTGGGGGAGCAACAAGTGTGTACATTCCCTTTTCACTGTTAAAGGGGGCTCACCTAAATAACTCATTTGGAGTTCTGATCCCATTTGGGGAGTGGTATCCCAGGAAGCTAGGCCCAAAACTGCATTTTCCTTGGACCTGAAGTGTTTCAGTGACTGTACTGATTCTTGGGGGAGAGAGAGCCGGAGTGATCTCAGCTCAGTGTCTTGGTGGGTAAAGAGCAGAGAGCTGGCTCAGCAGGACAGAGTGGTGAGACACCCCAGCGAGCAGGCAGGTGAGTGGCAATGGCCTTGCCAGCGCTCAAGAAGGCACCCCCAAGGGGTGTTTTGTAACCGTACCCCATCACAGATGTAAGCCAAATTCTCAAGTGATCACTATTTCCAGTAGTTAATTACCCTCACTGTTAAAAATGTACACCTTATTTCCAATAACAGGTGGACTAACTTCAACTTCTGCCCATTCGGTATAACAAGACTGAAGAGCCCATTGTCTAATATTTCATAGAATCATAGAAACATACAACACTAGAACTGAAAGGGACCTTGAGAGGTCATCGAGTCCAGTCCCCTGCCCTCTCAGCAGGACCCAGTACCATCTAGACCATCCCTGATAGATGTTTATCTAACCTGCTCTTAAATATCTCCAGAGATGGAGATTCCACAATCTCCCTAGGCAACTTATTCCAGTGTTTAACCACCCTGACAGTTAGGAAGTTTTCCCTAATGTCCAACCTAAACCTCCCTTGCTGCAGTTTAAGCCCATTGCTTCTTGTACTAACTTCAGAGGCTAAGGAGAACAATTTTTCTCTATCCTCCTTGTGACACCCTTTCAGATACCTGAGGACCACTATCACGTCCCCTCTCAGTCTTCTCCTTTCCAAACTAAACAAGCCCAATTTTTTCAGCCTTCCTTCATGGGTCATGTTCTTTAGATCTTTAATCATTCTTGTTGCTCTTCTTTAGACCTTCTCCAATTTCTCCACATCTTTCTTGAAATGTGGTGCCCAAAACTGGATACAATACTCCAATTGATGCCTAATCAGTGCAGAGTAGAGCAGAAGAATGACTTCTCATGTTTTGCTCACAACACTGCTGTTAATGCGTCCCAGAATCATATTTGCTTTTTTTTCCAACAGCGTCACACTATTGACTCATATTTAGTTTGTGGTCCAATATGACCCCTAGATCCCTTTTTGCTGTACTCAATCCTAGACAGTCACTTCCCATTCTGTATGTGTGAAACTGATTGTTCCTTCCTAAGTGGAGTACTTTGCACTTGTCTTTATTAAACTTCATCCTATTAACCTCAGACCATTTCTCCAGTTTGTCCAGATCATTTTGAATTATGACCCTATTCTCCAAAGCAGTTGCAACCCCTCCCAGCTTTGTATCATCTGCAAACTTAATAAGCGTATGCTTTATGCCAATATCTAAATCATTGATGAAGATATTGAACAGAACTGGTCCCAAAACAGACCCCTGCAGAACCCCACTTGTTATGACTTTCCAGCAGGATTGTGAACCGTTAATAACTACTTTTTGAAAACGGTTATCCAGTCAGTTATGCACCCACCTTATTTTAGCCCTATCCAAGTTGTATTTGCCTAGTTTATTGATAAGAATATCATGCAAGACCATATCAAATGCCTTACTAAAGTCTAGGTATACCACATCCACTGCTTCTCCCTTATCCACAAGACTTGTTATTCTATCAAAGAAAGATATCAGATTGGTTTGACATGATTTATTCTTTATAAATCCATGCTGGCTGTTATCTATCACCTTATTATCTTTGCAGATTAATTCCTTAATTACTTGCTCCATTATCTTTTGTGGCACAATACCTCCTCTATTAGCTCCTTGAGTATTCTAAGATGCATTTCATCAGGACCTTGTGACTTGCAGACATCTAACTTTTCTAAGGGTATGTCTACACTTGCACCCTCTTTCAAGAGAGGGATGCAAATGCAGACATTTGAAATTGCAAATGAAGCCGGCATTTTAAATATCCTGCGCTTCATTTGCATGTTCACGTTATGGCACTGTTTCGAAATAGCGCTATTTTGAAATAACAGACGCTGTTAAGACGCAGTTATTTCAAGAGAAAACCCTTCTCTCGGAATAACCCTTATTCCTCATACAATGAGGTTTACCAGTTATTTTGAGAGATGAGTTTTCTCTCAAAATAACTGTCTTAACAGTGTCTGTTATTTCAAAATAGTGCTATTTCAAAATACCACCATAACGCAAATATGCAAATGAAACGCAGGATATTTAAATCCTGGCTTCATTTGCAATTTTGAATGTCTGCATTTGCATCCCACTCTCAAAAGAGGGTGCAAGTGTAGACATACCCTTAGAAAAGTTGGATGTCTGCAAGTCACAAGGTCCTGATGAAATGCATCCTAAAATACTCAAGGAGCTAATAGAGGAGGTATCTGAGCCTTTAGCTATCATCTTTGAAAAATCATGGAAGACAGGAGAGATTCCAGAATCTGGAGTGTCTGTCTGTCTGTCTGTGACTTTGTTTGATCAAGAACTCCTCCTAAAAGGTAAGAGCTATGGCCACCAATCTGGTAGGTAGCTTCCACTTATCTTAACTTAAAACAACGTCTGGGTTGATTGTGCCAAGATGATGGGATGTGCCTGGAATTTGATTGTTTTGTATAAAATGAAAAGGGAAGGACATGCAGAATGGCCATGGAGGGAGAGCAAAGGGCCAGAGGTGGTGACGAGGACAGATATAACCCCATTGAGCCAGCAGGGGCAGGGATGGAGAAAGGGACAGCTATCTACTATATATTTCAGCTATCTACTATGTATTTGTCTGTTTATGTGTCTGTCTGTCCCCTAACCGGGAGACATGCACCCCACCCCAGCTGTGCCTGCTGCAGCCGCAGCAGTCATAGAGAGGTGTTTCTCATCTACCCACAAGCTGCTGTAGTGAGAGAGGGCTGGGATTGTCCTCTCTCCCCAGGACAGCCTGCATAGTGAACCCCTCATCCCCAGCGTTACTCCGGAACAATGATTCAAATGAAGACAAAACTTATTTGAGCTAAGGACCCAAGCAATGCTGGGCAAATTTTCTAGTATCACTAGAAGGCATTTTCTCTAAACTTTGATCATTCTTGTGGCTCTTCTCTGAATCCTTTTCAGTTTGTCAACATCCTTTTTGAATTGGGAAAAAAAAGGAACTGGACACAGTATTCCACCAATGCCAGACAAAGGTAAAATAATCTCTCTACTCCAACTCAAGATTCCCCTGTTTAAACATCCCAGGATTGCAATACCTCTTTTGGATTAGGATTGTGAAAGGTTAACTGGTAACCTGCTTAACCAGTAAGAATCACCCTAAACAGGTAATGGTTATTGGTTCTGGTTAACTGATAATGAGTGGAGGTTTGGCGCACCTAGTTAATTTCAAACAATCTCAAAGGATAAAAAGCTACCAACATTACCTAGTCAGCCTCATCCTTTTTACACTGATCAGTATGCACTTAACAAGAGGACCTCCTGAGGTCTCTTCCAACCATATGATTCGAAGACGATTCATGCTAATTGTCCTGGAGAAATTCAGTATTAACAGCAAGTAATGTGTGAATTCATTAATGCACTAGATTCCCATCTGTCCTGGGAGTTGCAGATTGCCCACATGTGGTAATTAGTGTACTAGCCCATGCTGAGGCTGGAGAAACAGAAAAATGTTTCCATTCACTTAATATGCAGGTGGTGTGCACTGCTCAGTATGGAATTCCATAACTAAACACACTTGCAAGTTCCCAGGATTTCATCATGCTTTACTCAAACTCCAAAACACAAAACAAAATTGAAGTTGCTTAATCTTTGGAGGGCATTGAAATTCAAGGAGAATAGTAGCTGTTCTGAGTACAGCATAAGGTCTGAATTTATATATATGAATTTAACAAGGAAAGCCACATGCAAAATGCTGAAAATTTACACCTAACTTCCAAATGAAATTTCACATTTAAATGAGTTAATTATTTTTCTTGTCTTGCAGATGATAAAGCTTATCCCTTGAACACTCCCAAACAATAGTCTGTGCCCTCCAAGTCCAAGAAAATCTTACAGTGCCCTACATTTATGCAGTGTCTTTTGCCTCAAGAGATCATAAAGGGATAAAAGAATGACTTCACCATTGAAAGGCAGCCGCCTCTGAAGTGAAAAGCAGCTGCCATTCTGTACTAGGAAAAGAAATGGTGACCAAGGACAGCAGCATGGTGGTGTGGACATTATAAATGTATTAGATAAACAGATATTGATAAAAAGTGCCTGCACATCTATTCAGTTTTTCAAGGATCTCTCTAGATTTCCACACTAACCAAGGATATCTGATATCTTCAGATGATATCTTCATCTGATATCAATCTGAGTAGCTCTAATGAAGTCCAAGGAACTTTATGGACTTACATTGGCTTCAAGAGAGCTATGTCACTTTATACCCGCTAAGGATCTTGATACATGATACTTATTTTCTCTTCTCTGCAGGAATGAATGAGTTAGCTAACACTGCCACGATTCAAGCATGTGATGCCACTGAATCTAGGAATATATATGGAAATCAATATCAGATCCCCACAGTGACCCCTCGGAAGTTTGAGAGTTCTCCCCTCCATGGTGCACATCACACAACATTGCCATTGAGTGCTAAACAGGTAATTTGTCAAATAACAATGGCAACCACAATGTCTTTCAAGAGATAGGCTTTTGAATTATATGGGAAGCTGCCATCCTGTGGCATTAGACCAGATTTATAGAGGCACACTTTAAAATCTGAATGCAGTAAACCAGATTTAACAGACAATGAAGGGTAGATGATCATTTCATTGCATAATTAAACCGTTGGTGGTGTCATTTAGGTAACATACTAATTTTTCTTGTGTGTGATATATTGTCCATTTTCATTGTCCCTGTTCGATTTTGTGCAACTCTAGTAGTTGGTCAATGAGCAGAAAGCTGCTGGTAATTCATTGTGGAATAAGGAGTATATTTCTGAGACTGGCAGCGTGAATTTTTTCATAACACACAAGTACCGTATTTAAAGTTATTTACTTCAGGCCACATGAGGAACAAAAGAATCACCATTTGCATCAGATTTCAGGTTTATCTAGTCTAGTATGCTGTCTCTGAGGCTATGTCTACACTACAAAGTTAATTCAAACTAACAGCCATTAGTTTGAATTAACTTTAATAGCGGCTATACATGCAAACCGCTAGTTCAAATTTAGCGGAGCGCTTAATTCAAACTAGGTAAACCTCATTCTACGAGGACTAACGCCTAGAATTAAGTAGTTTAAATTAAGGTCTGTGTAGCCACTTAATTCGAACTAGTTGGAGGCTAGCCCTCCCCAGCTTGCCCTGGTGGTCACTCTGGGCACAACCAGGGAAACTCTTCTGCCCTCTTCCCGGCCCTGGAGCCCTTAAAGGGCCACGGTCTGGCTACGGTGCTTGTGCCAGGTGCAAGCCTGCCAACAACCAGCCAGCAGACCCTGCACCTGGCATGGCATGAGCCAGCCATCCGCTGCCACCCAGCCACCCAGCTCTCCGCCTCTTCCCAGGACCAGGCTGGTGGCTCCCAGAAGCCTGCCCGGGGCCGCAAGAGGCGGGCGCCCGCCTGGTCTAGTGCAAAGATTGTGGACCTCATCGAGGTTTGGGGGGAGGCCTCCAATGTCCACGATCTCTGCACTAGCCACAGGAATGCGGTCGTCTAGAACCGCATGGCTGACAGCCTAGCTACCAGAGGCCGCATGTGGACCCAGGAGCAGGCCCGCTGCAAAATAAAGGACCTGGGGCAGGCCTACTCCAGGGCCTCCCAGCCAGGGGCTGCCCCGGACACATGCCCTCACTTTGAGGCCCTGGATCGCATCCTGGGGTCTCACGCAGTCCATGCCCCTCGGGTGGTGATCGATCCCGGGGCAGAGGGACCCATCCCTGACCCGGAGGAGGATGACGCCAAAAACCTGGAGCCTGCAGGGAGCCTGCCCAGTTCCCAGGACCTCCGAGGCACCCCACAGAGCACATCGGCTGTGTCGTCCGAGGCCAGTGAGGGCTTCAGATGTGAGTGCCATCATGCTCCCCTTATGTGTATGGGGGGCGTAGGGGGAGAGGGAGCCCAGGGACCGTGCGCCTGGGCCTTGCCCATCATGGAGCAGCAGCTGGGTGTCATGCAGGGGCCCTGGTCCATTCCCCACACACCGACCTTGCCTTGCAGAGGGGGGCTGGGTTTCACCCACCGTGTCCCCAGGGAGAACTGACCACTGCTCTTGTTTCACCACAGCCACAGCACCTGGGACTGCAGGGCGCACCACCCCGCCTGAAACAGCCACCCGCATCCAAGCCAGCAGGCGCACCAGGAACCTGGAGGACTACCAGTGGCAGCACCTGCGGCTACTGGAGCACCAGCTCCGCATCGAGGACCACTGGGTCTGGGAGGACCTGCGGCTTCAGCAGCGGAGCTTGGAGGCTCTGGAGGAGCAGGGCCGTATCCTCAGAGGTTACCTCCAGACCCTGGTGGACAGGTTCCTGCCTCGTGCTGCTCCAGCCCCTGCGGCCGCCCCAGCTCTCGCTCTTCCTTCCACCTACACTCCCCCTCTTGCTTCCTCCTCCCCCGCCATCCTTCCTGTCCCACCCTCCACACCCACTCCCCCACAATACCCCCGTACCCGCAGTGCTGTGAGACGGGAGAGCCAGCAGGACCCCCAACCCTGAGCTTTCCCATCCCTTCCTCCCCCTTCCCCCTCCCCCTCTCACCCTCTCACCTCCCTTTCCCACCCGAGTTATGTACAATAAAGAGAGATTTTTGTTGGCATAACAGGTGTGTTTATTTGACATTAGGAAGGGGGGTTAGGGAGGGGAAAGGGGAAGGAGGGAAGAGTGGAAGAAGGCCCCAGTGGGGCATGCAGGGAGAGTTCAGTCCTCCTCCACCTGGAAGCTCTCGCACAGAGCTTTCTGGATCCAGACAGCCCCCCCACTGGGCCTCCAGGATGGTGGCAATGCGGGGCTGCATGTACTGGCCAGCCATGCGCTCAGCCTCAGCCCTCCAGGCTGGCAGTAAAGCCTCCCCCTTCCGTTCACATAAATTGTGCACAACATGCTGCCACCACCGGATGGATATTGTGCTTGGCGAGGTCGAGGCAGGTGAGGAAGCATCTAAATCGGGCTTTCAGACGTCCGAAGGCCCCCTCGACCACAATGCGGGCCCTGGTGAGCCTGGCATTGAAGGCCTGCCAGGAGGGGTTGAGGTGCGCCGTGTACGGCTTCATCAGCTAGGGCTGTAGGGGGTAGGCCGCATCCCCCACCAGGCAGACGGGCATGTCTATGTCCCCGACCCTGATGTGGTGGTCGGGAAAAAAGTCCCAGCCTGCAGCCTCTGGCACATGTAGGAGTTCCGGAACACCCTGGCGTCGTGTGCCTTGCCGGACCAGCCCACATTAATGTCCGTGAACTGGCCCCGGTGGTCACACATGGCCTGCAGGAGGACGGAGAAGTACCCTATGCGGTTGATGTACTGGGAGGCCTGGTGTTCCGGGGCATGGATGGGGATGTGCGTCCCGTCAATGGCCCCCCCTGCAGTTGGCAAAGCCGAGGGTGCTGAACCCCTGGATGACCACGTCCGGGTCCGCGAGGTGGACCACCCTGCAGAGCAGCACCCAGTTGATGGCCTTGACCACCTGAAGAGAGACACAGCAAACCGCGAATCACTGGGGTGCCTGAGTGGCTGGGAGTGTTCGTTCCCTGGCACTGCCCCGTGCCCCACTCCTGGAAGCAACCTCCGCGGGCAGCGTGTAGTTCGGCCGGAACAGACCAAACCCTCCCATGTGGGGCACTTTTGCCTCCTCCCCCCCGCCCCATTTTCCCTGGGGCGGCCCATTCCCTCCTTGCAGCCCCTACTCCCCCGGTCCTGTGGCCGGTGGGTGCCGTACCTGAAGAGCACTGCTCCGATGTTGGATTTCCCCATGCCAAACTGATTCCTGACGGATCGGTAGCTGTCCAGTGTGGAGAGCTTCTACAGGGCGATGGCCACACACTTCTGGAGAAGGATGGCGGGCCTCATGCGAGTGTCCTGTCACCGAAGAGCGGGGCGAGCCACTTGCAGAGCTTCAGGAAGGTGTCCTTCTTCATCCTGAAGTTCTGGGTCCACTGTTGGTCTCCCCAGTGCTCCAGGACGATGCGGTCCCTCCAGTCGCTGCTGGTGCCCAGACTCCAGATGTGGTGGGTCACGCTGGTGTCCAGGAGCTGCTGCCGCTCCTCCATGACCCCCAGGGAGGCCAGGGGGAGAGGCAGGGGGCTGACGGGCACCAGATGGTGCCAGGCAGCCTCCAGCCATTCCTGGCAGGCTTGCAGCAGGAAGTGCAAAAACCAGAGCAGCATGCTCAGGGTGAGCTCTGGCTCCATGGTGCCAACATCTCTTAAGGTTTGCTATCCTTTCCACAATTAGCTACCATTAATTATAACAACTCTGGATATGCTTGTTATCCTTATAAATACCCAGTCCCTTCTGAATCTTGCTAATTTTTTTTTACCTCAGCACCATCTTGTAGACATGAATCCACCATCTAATTCAGAGCTGGGCAAAATATGGCCCAATGGCTGGATGCAGCCCTCCAAGCCACCGGATCTGGCCCATGGACACAGCAGGAAGCCCCAGACAGGCTCTCTGCTTGCCTTGCCCCACCCACATGCCACTCAGAAAAGTGGCTGCCGAGCCCTTTCTCTTGTACAATTGTGAACCTGGAGAGGACGCAGGGAAGGCTTCATGAGCTACCACGGTCCCCAGCACAATCCCATTGGCTGGTTTGTGGCCAATGGGAGCTGCCTGTTTGAATAACCAGTAGCACACGAAGCACCATGTCCACCGTCCCCTAAGGCTTGTAGTTATTCACACACACACACACACACACACACACACACACACACACACACACACACGGCCCCTGCAGCCTGTGCCAGGGAAGGCAGGGCAGGGCAGGCAGGGAGGTTGCCTCAGAAATATGCTGGGCTGCTAGCCAGGAGTCACTCAGCTAAGACTCTGGGCCAGAGCTTGCTTATGGCACTCCAGCCTCTCCCTCCCCCAACCCTCAGCCCCCCACTCCTGCCCTCTTACCCCACATAACCCAAACCCTCTGTCCCCCTCTTGCACACATATCTCCTCCCATAACCTGCAACTCAATCCTCTGCCCCAGCTCCCAATCCAAACCCCTGTAACCCCTTCTGTACTCTAATTCCCTGCCCCAGATCACAACCGCCTCCTGCCCTAGGTCATGTCTGAAACCACTGCACCCAGTCCAGTGCCCCACATCACAACCACCTTCCAAACTCTCTCCCAGACCCCACACTCCCTCCTGCACCCTAATCCCTTACCCCAAGCTTCCTTCTGCACCCAACCTCCATCCCAGACCCTGCACCTCCTCCATTTACATCATGGAAGAGTGCAACCCTTGACCAACTTTCAAAATCTTGGAAAGGCAACCCATCAAAAACTATTGCCCACCCCTGAGCTAATTGCATGCAGTGTGAAAAAAAATCCTTTTATCAGATTCGGTTTGCCACTTTTTAATTCCATTGAACCTCCTCTTGTTCTTGTATAACGAAGAGGGAGAACAGAAGGTCTTGATCTACCTTTGTAAGGTGGCTATCTATTTGTATTGAAATAAAATTGAGTACAGACCTCAAGCCAGTATGGAAAGAGAACTTTCCCTCTTACACACATTTACCTAGTATGATTCCCATGGATTGAACAACTAAAAATTAATGCACGCTTGGGTTCTGAAAATGACAGTGGGTCAGAGGTTCTGGTCAGTGACTTACTCAAGTCCAGTTAACATTAATAGAGACATTTAGGTGAGCAGTTGCACACCAATGTAAGGGGTTGCCCAACACAAGCAAACATGAAATAGAACAATGTGTAGAGGAATCTCTATCCCATGTAGAGGCAAACAAATCTGAATCCACATGTCTTTGACTAGCTCAGAAGTGTTGTTCTTTGGCCTTCAATTGCAAAGCAAAAGAGATAAATGTTCTTTGCTTTCAAAAGTACTTTCATGAAATGTACACACAAGAGGTGGCACATAAAGCCAGTTGCTTGCAAGGTAGAGTTTGGGGGTAGGCTAGTGGAAACAGGCAATAGAGTCAATAATTACTCTCACTACATCTGATAATGATAAGAATTTCTTAGGCTGGGAAAACACCATCAGAGATGAAAGGAATAACATTGGCTTCTGTGAAGTTATAAAACTGTTAAGCTACATTTGACAAAGCAGAGAAAACAAAGTGTAGGGATGACTTATGAAGAATAAGTTTGAATTCCTACTGCTTCACCAGAGCCTTATGCATGGTACAGTGAAATGAAGAGGACATGCACAATGTCCTGCTAACTTGAGTCAAGGCTGCAGAACAGAGCACTGCTCGACATATGCAATGTTGCCAACTTGCATGATTTTATTATGCGTCTTATGATATTTGGTATTTTCCTTAAATACCCCCTCTCCTCCAGCTGCAAGTGATTATTCAAGAACCTTGGCTTTATATTTAAAAATACTAAGTTTCTTGCTCTCATGGTTGTAGAGAGAAATCTTGAATATGTGACCTTGGTGCATCCTAAAGTGATCAGAAAACAGAGCACAACATTTAAAAAAACAAACATAATTTTAAACAATTTGTGAATTTTTTGGAAGGCCTGAACTCTTTATTTTTGAATGCATGAGATTACTGGGACCATCTGTTTAGGATTCTCTGGAGCAGAGAGGATGTTGGTCCTAGAGGATTTGTTTACCAAAAACGTCTTAAGTAGTGTGCCTATCCCAGGGGTGCACAATAATTTTTGATGGGGGAACCTCTCAAAGATTTTTGAAAGTGGTTGAGGGCTACACTCTTCTATGATATAAATGGAGGAGGTGCGGGGTCTGGGATGGAGGAGGGGTGCAGAAGGGAGCTTGGGGTAAGGGATTCAGATGCAGGAGGGAGTGTGTTGTCTGAGAGGGAGTTTGGGTGAAAGAGGTGGTTGTGACCTGGTGCACTGGACTGGTGTGCAGGGGTTTGGTGACCTAGGACAGGAAGGGGTTGTGACCTAGGGCAGGGGATTGGGGTACAGAAGATGGTGCAGGGGTTTGAGATGGGACCTGGGGCAGGGGATTGGTGCACAGGGGTTTGGGTCAGGGCCTAGAACAGGAAAGGGTTGTGATCTGGAGTACAGGAGTTTGGGTTGGGACCTAGGGCAGGGGTCTGGGATGCAGAGGTTTGCGATGTGACCTAAGGCAGGAGGGAGTCGTGATCTGGGGCAAGGGATTGCGGTAAAGAAGGGGATACAGGGGTTTGGGTTGGAAGCTGGGGCAGAGGATTAGGGTGCAGGTTTTGGGAGTGGGTATGTTTGCAGGAGGGGGGGAAGAGGGTTTGAGTAATGTGGGGTAAAGGGGCAGGAGTGGGGGGGCACAGGGTTGCAGAAGGGAGGGTCTGGAGTGCCAGAGGCAGGCTCTGGCCAGGTGACTTACCTGTGTGAGTCCTGGCCAGCAGCCCAGCATGTTTCTGAGGCTGACTCCCTGCCTGCCCCTCCCCTGCACAGGCTGCAGGGGCCACGTGTGTGCGTGAATAACTAAGAGCCTGAGGGGAGGATTAGCGTGGTGCTTCACGTGCTGCCTGTTATTCAAACAGGCAGCTCCCATTGGCCAGAAACTGGCCAATAGGATTGTGCTGGGGTGGAGACAGCTTCTATTTAAATAATCCCCGCTTCATCAAAATAAAAATGGCCGCAACGCTGTGCCAAGGATCAGCTGATCCAGTACAGCGCAGCAGTCTAGACACGTGCAGTCGACAAAGGAAGCCTTTGTCGACCGCTTCAGTATGCCTTGTAAAACAAGGCTCCCTTTGTCGACTGTGCCGTGCCTAGACTGCCACGTTGTGCTGTATCAGCTGATCGTCGGCACAGCACGGCAGACATTTTTATTTTAATGAAGCGGGGATTATTTAAATCCCCGCTTCTTTGACTATGCCGAATAAACTATTTTACATGGCTCCGTCGACGGAGCCATGTAGTCTAGACGTAGCCTTATAGACTAACAGATGTATTGAAGCATAAGCTTTCGTGGGCAAAGACCCACTTCATCAGATGCATGTCTGGTATAGAGACAAAAAGCCAGGTGGATTCTGTTCCTTCCTGTGCACATTCTACCTGATTGCTCAATACATTCCAATCAGTTCCGGCTTTGGAAATCCACAGAAGTCAATGGAGCTGCACAGTAGTCGCTGAGAGCGTAATTTGGCTTCAGAACCATCATGGCAGGTGATGATAGATGAAAAGGAAAGAATATTGGTTGAGTCCAGCAATCTAAGTTGAATTTGCAGGGCTGCATACTAAAAACCCCCAATCAATGGAACTATGTTAGCCTGGAATTTGGCTCTGTATCTTTATTGGTAAAGAGAGCACATTTGCTTTGGAATTCATGGGGAGACAAGAGACAGTGCCAGCTTTACCATTATTTCTCAGAGTGTAACCACATTTTAAAGTGCTCTTTTTTGAACACTCAGGTACGAACTCTTCCTTGAGTGTCAGGAAATGAGGGTCTTTCTGTGTTTCACTGAAAAGTGATGTTTCCTAGCAGGGCAATAGGGTATTGAACATGGTCTATGAACTCAAATGTTCATGTACAAATTCCTGCTAGGCTCCCAGTGTTTGCAAAGTGTGCCCTGAGATATTGCATTCAGTCTTGCTAACTGATTTTGTATGGAAGATGCTCAGATAATCAGGTAGGGTATGTCTACACTGCCACCCTAGTTCGAACTAGGGTGGCTAATGTAGTCATTCGAACTTGCAAATGAAGCCCGGGATTTAAATATCCCGGGCTTTATTTGTATGTTCCCGGGCGCCACCATTTTTAAATGCCCCGTAGTTTGAACTACCTGCCCACGGCTATACGCGGCACGGGCTAGATAGTTTGAATTAAAGCTCCTGCAATGAGGAGTAACTGTAGTTCAAATTAGGAGCTTTAATTCGAACTACCTAGCCCGTGCCAAGTGTAGCTATGGGCAGGTAGTTCGAACTACAGGGCATTTAAAAATGGCGGTGCCCGGGAACATGCAAATAAAGCCCGGGATATTTAAATCCCGGGCTTCATTTGCAAGTTCGAATGACTACATTAGCCACCCTAGTTCGAACTAGGGTGGCAGTGTAGACATACCCGTAGTGGGCAGTACTTAGAATAAAAAAGCAAAGGGGGAAGATACATTTTACTGAAATTTTTATTTGTTCTGGGTTTGTAATCTCAGATTTCTTCTAGACATCAATAATTTGGGCATTCTCAGTACAGTCCTTCCAAGTCTGCATACCCATCATTTGTTAACTATCTACAACTTCACAAGCCACAACACTCAGTTGAAATAGGTAATGGTTCTGATCAATGTTCCCTCTAATCTTTTCCATCAATATGTGGATTTTTTCCATCTATGTGCGGAAAAATTTTGCATGTGTACCGAGGCATGTACAATAGTGCCCCAGCAATAGAAACACAAAACATAGAGCTGAACAGCATTTGAATTATTCCTGAGGGACCTGACAAATGCACATCTTACAGGGAACACTGGTTGTGATACTATTTAATAGCTGGGAAAACTAAGATAGAAACCAACTGGCCTGTCAAAGATCACGTAACAAATCAGTACCAAAGTTGAGGCATATTGGTCCCTATGTAACCATCGAAACTTACTGTTCATTACAGACTGGTGTTTCTCATACTTCACCTGCATTTTATTGAACTTGTGTAATTTCCAAAGCAAAGTGGCTTCTGTAGTGTATTAGAGTAATAGGTAATTTAAGCTCATTTGTATCTAATTAAACATCAGGTTCAAGGAGAATGAGAATGAAGACATGTGCACCATGAAAAGTATTGTGTATTTTTAGAGTGGAATTTTCAGAAGCTCACACTGGTAGTTTAACTCTGTTTTCACTGAAATTAATGGTAACAAGATTAATGAGAGCTGAGTTCTTCCGATTCTGAGCACTTCTGAAAGGCCAAACCTTAATTTTTTCCCCTATAACACGGTAGTGTTTCTGAGTTTGCTTTTGTATAGTTGTTATTACTGGTTATTTGTATGAATGCACTCGGGTGGCTCTATTGGACAACTTGTAACAACTGCTTTAAAAATCAAGAAAAGATTGTTTTCTTCTGAAGAATAGACAATAACCTCCCCAGCATTAGGAGGTATAAAAAAAACATTGTGTAACTTGCAGCTGGCCAATGTCCACATTAATGTCAATACAGTGGCTGAATTATTGGCATTTGCTCTTACAAGAATATATGAGCTGTTTTTGCTTCTTTCTGGGGTGTGTGGATGCCTTCTCCGCCCCAGTGACATGTAACAGACCGTGCCAGGCTCTGCAGCGTATCCATTCTTGCACCCAAGAAAAGCGAAGGCTCCTCTGTTCACATTAGAAATGGAAATTGTTTCCAAATGTAAAAGAAACACGTTTTCTCATGTAAAATTTTGAACAATTTTATGACAATGTTTCACCATTTTGCCACCAGCTCTATTCCAACATAGGGCCCAGTCTGACTCCCATAAAACCAATAGATATTTCCCATTGACTTCAGTGGATTAGGGCCATATAGGTAATCAACACTTTTGGTGAATACATAGTTGCCTGCAATTACCAAAGGTGAAAATAAAATGGTATGCCATAAGACAGTACCTGACTGGGAGGCGAGGCTCTGGATGTTGCAGGCCACCGTACATGGGTAAGATTCTCTTTCCTCCTCCTTCCCGTTTTACTCCCTCACCCACAGAAGCCCAAACCTCTCCCCCCTGCCCATGTCCCCTGGCCCCAGAGGGCTGGGGGCAAGGGTGGTGAGGCCCCAACCCAGATGGGCCTGATCAAGCTCCCACAGCCCCTGGGTGGTGCAGCCACAGTGCACCCAGGCTCCAGCCCCAGAGCACGGTCACCCAGTGGCCACACCCTACCCAGCCCTGGAGATCCAGCAGCCGGGCAACATAGTCCCTGCAAACCCAGCCCTAAGGTTCCCCAACCGTGTTCCTTGAGTCCTCATCTCAATCCCCTGCCCCAAGCCCCCCCACACTTCCCAACCACTGCCCTGACTCCAGCGCCCCCCACACTCTCCAACAGCCTGCCCTGAGCCTCCCCGCTAGGAGGTTGGAATACAACAGCACGGCTACGGCTACACTGGCAGCTTCTTGCACAACAACAACTGTTCTTGCGCAAAAACTTGCCGGGTGTCTACACTGCACGCACAGTCTTGCGCAAGTATATTTACAGTACAGCGTCGGAAAACAGGGCTTCTTCCGGAAGAGTTATTCCTCTCCCCATGAGGAATAAGCCCTCTTGTGCAAGAGCTCTTCCACAAGAAGACAGTGTAGACAGGCAACGTGAATTCCTTGCTCAAGAATCCCCTATGGCTAAAATGGCCAACAGAGCTTTCTTGCGCAAGAGAGCGTCCACACTGCCATAGACGCTCTTGCACAAAAGCACATGGCAGTGTAGACGTGCTCTTGTGGAAGACTTTTTGCGCAACAACTCTTCCGCAAAACAGTTCTTGTGCAAGAAGCTGCCAGTGTAGACGTAGCTGTCACCTGTAAGAAATTTCAGTTACTTTTCATCTTATTCATGTGCACAACCAGGCCTACAAAAACTATAGGCCTATTTGTTAAGGTCTGCCTCTGATAAAGAGGCAGCAGTGAGGGGCAACAGCAGCTCCTGTCTGTGGCGGGGCGGGAGGGTCTGAGCTCCCAGGCCTGGCATGAACTGGAACTGAACTGGGCTGCCTGCCCGCCCAGCTCCTAATACACAGCCACAGTGGGGATAGGTCCTGCATCTGGTGTGAGCCAAAAATGAGCCAGCTAAAAAATTGACTGGCTTGGAGGGGGAGGGAAATGTGTGTCGTCTATAGCATTAACCTACAACCTTTTGCTTATTGGTTAATCAGTTAATCGACTACACTATTACATCCCTAATCCAAACCAGGGAGTCCCGGACGAGAGAGATTCAACCTGTATTGAAACATATAGACCTACTTAAATATGTTTCAGATGATTTGCAGTATTAGCAACAATTAATACTGAAACAACATTTCTATTAACTGACCTTTTAAAAAATATTTATAGCCGCATTGCTATATAAAGTAATTTGACATATGAGCATGAGAAAGAAAGATTACAACATTGCCAAAAAATTGCACTACTAATATAATTTCCTGCATGCAAATATTTTATAGAAAAAGAAAAAAATACTATTCTCTTCAAATTCTTTTCTTTCAGCAGAAAGGTAACACAGCTGTTAAAGTTATAAACATTGCATGTATTTCTGTGATTTTGACCTTAGAATAGATTAATTGACATCCTAGTTTGTCCTTTCTCAAAGACAAAAACTCCTTGTCTTCTTTTTTGACAGAAATCTTCCTGTAGTTTTAGACTGACAAAGAAGAATGGAAAAGTGAAGCAGGATTTATTCTAGCTAGACTAACAGATCTGACACCTGTGTCAAACATTATTACAGCCTATATGCCTCAAATGAACTACTCTAGACTGGAAATTAAATACTGCACAGACTGAAGTCAAGCATTACAAAAACAAAATGTTTCACAGCCTACATACTTTTCTCTATATGTTTTCAATGATTCAGTAATGAGCAGCATGCTGAGGCAACCTTTGAAATGCTGCAATGATTCGCAACGAGCACAACAACAAAAATAATATATTTATAGGATGAAATTCATTCTATCCACAAAATAAATCCTTAGCAAATCAGGCTCAGTGTGAGGGGAGCTGGTGCTTGAGGAGGAGAAATATACATCCACACACATGCACATACACACACACACACACCTTCATGTGTGCAGAGTTGCCCCACACTGCTCCTTGTAGCAGCAAATTTTCTTCATGCCCCTTTGTCAGAACTCTAGGATTGCTGAATACTCACAAATACAGATCTGGAGTGGAACCCCTGCACAGGCTCTTCCCCAACCCCATAAGAATTTCTCTGGGGATTAGTGTGGAAAACAGGTCTGCTGTGCCTAGCAGGTACATAGATACTTCTGTGTTGCCATTCAGCCAAGAGAACCCCTCAAAGATCCTTGTACCAGCCCGGTGCACTCAAGGAATTTCACACACACACACTACCTCTATTTCTAGGGCATGATCTTGCAACTCTTATTCATACAGGCCTGCCAAAGGGAGGTGAGGCAATAAAAGCAACTGCTCCAAGTCCCAGTGATTCAAAAGGGCTCTAGACAGCACTGAGACCAGCCTGGGGGAGGTGCGACACATTCTGGGCAGCATTGAAGGATGCCTGGGGGAGGCTACTCCTCAGCCCTGCCCCTTCTGCGGGCTCAGAATCGCTCCATCCTTGCCCAGGGGCCTGACAAGTCTGTTGGTCCCACTGTACTCATATGAGTAGTTCTTAGACTGGTGAGTAAGACCTAGTCCTTGGAGTTTTTCTCTTGTCCCTCTGGTGAGGAGCATGTGACTTCTGACCCTTGCATAGCATCATCCCATTGGGGGAAAATCAGTGACACAGACCCTAAGTAACTTCTCAGTGTAGCTTGTCTTGCTTACACAACATAAGCCAGTCCTGGAACAGCCGTGATCTCAAACAGTATGCAGGCAACCCAGGCCAAAGACCAATGATTGATTCCAAGTCACAGAAAATTTACTCTAGTTAGAGGAATTAAGGCAGAAGCCCGTAAAGAACCTTCATCAAGTTCAATGCTGAAAAATGAACACTTCAGCATGTGTTCACAGATGGTGTATTGCAGCATTCCAGACCACAGTTGTAAGTCACTACGTGCCTCAGTTTCCCCATTTGTGAAATTGGGCTATTAGTATGTACCTACCTCAGAGGGGTGTTTTGAGTCTAATACCTTAGTGTTAGAGAGATGCTAGAGCTCTTTTATGCGGGAAGCCATGCCATTGAAGCACTGTGGCCTAGCGGGTAGCACAACAGAGTAGCACTCAGAAGAGCTATGGTCTTATCCCATCTTTGGCACAAGCCTATGCCCCGTCTGTACAATGGGGATAATGCACTGCAGAAGGCAGGACTTGGCACGTACAATTCTTGTGCAGAGTCTATCAGTGCAGCTTGAAAAAACATGGCCTGCCAGTTTGGGACTGGATGAAAAAAATTACTCATGCATGATGCATTTTCTTGAGAGCACACACGTTTCAACAACATTCAACAACAACCAGGGTCTATGCAGTTCAAAGAAAACTCTCTGGTCAAAGGTGATGACAGATTTTAGGGTACAAATTAACAATAGCGATCAACAGAGAAAACAGTGCTGACTAGGGAGCAGGACACAAGGGAGAAGGCATTTAGATTTCACCTGCAAGAGACCAAAGTGATCACTGGTTTCAGGTGTGTTTGCAGCCAGGCCAAAATCATCTCCTCTGTTTGTCCCTGCAAGTCAGGATGAGCATTGGATGAGTTCCTCCCACCTCCCACAGAAATGGCAAGGTAGGCTGCTGTGCTCACAGCGGAGGAAAGGGTCAGACTACCCACGTAACAGTGACTCTTCAGCCCCTAGCCCACATCTGACTCCTCTGCCCCTCTCCCCCAAGACTGCACTGGTTCCATTGTGCCTGGTGACCTCAAAAGCCTCGAGAGGGACTAAAATTTCCTTTCATCAGCTCCTTTCACAGCCATGGGGAAGGAAACTCTATTGTCCACAGGGCAGGTACAATGTAAATGGCACTAGTGCCAGTTTCCCAGCCCTGTCCTTTAGCCTTAACCAAGACGAATTATTCAAGGGTAAAAAGGTCACTGGATGGGAAACAATCTGAATCTGTTAACAGGTCTGCTTCGCCCGACTGCTCCATGTTGCCGAGTGCCAAATAGGAAAGGAGAGCTTGTGCCAAAAAAACAATCACAGCTGAAGTGGGAGCTTTGGAAAGCTGACCAATGCTGCAAGGAACTAGCTCCTCCTTTCTCTGTGTACAGGTACATTTTCAAGACCGTCACATCTGGAGAAGAAAGATGAGTGCAGTTTTGGCAGAGCACATTCAAACCTCAATGAAAGTATTTCACCAGTATCCTGATGCCTACTTAGATCTCTTGCCTCCCATCACAGATGTGCACAACAAGACATGGGGGCAGGAAATTTAACCCCAAATACCTGAATCCGCTCCTTCCCTGCCTAGATTATCACAGGGAGAGACTTTGCAAGAGAGACATTTTGCAGACTCAAAAGAGTGAGAAGAGGGTTCTGAACACTTAACAGAATTGTAGTGGGGAAACTGAGCTGCTATGATAAAAAACACTATAGTCTACAGCAGGGGTTTTCAAAGTTGGGTCCCTATACGGGTAAGCCTCTGGCAGACTGCAAGACGCTTTGTTTATCTAAGCATCCATTGGCATGGACCCCCGCCATTCCCATGGGTTTGACATTTCCAGCCAATGGAAGCTGTGAGGCTCCATGCCTGTGGACACTGAGGGTATGTCTACACTACATTGCTCCGTCAATGGAGCCATGTAGATTTGTTTACTGGGCATAGGAAAATGAAGCGGCAATTTAAATAATCGCCTCGTGGGATGAGGTTTACCGGAGGTCAACAAATGCCTTTGATGTCGACCGCGGAGCATCCAGACTAGCGCGCTGAGCCAACAAACAGCTGATCGGCACAGCGCGGCAGCCATTTAAATTTAAATGAAGTGGCGATTATTTAAATCTCCGCTTCATTTTCCTATGCCCAGTAAACAAATCTACATGGCTCCATCGATGGAGCAATGTAGTGTAGACATACCCCAGATAAACAAAGCTTCTCATGGCCTGCAAGTGGCAAACCTGGGCAAGCCCACAACCCAACTTTGAAAACCCCTGGTCTAGAGGCCAGGTACTGCTCTCAATTATGCCAGTGTAAATGTAGAATAATTTATTCATCTCGAACAAAACAAACCTTTGAAATTAAAATACAGCCCCCAAAGCTATGTAAGGTTGTAAACATGTCTGAGGTTAGTAGTGAGTTGATACTTCTGCTTTTCTGCCCACCTCACCTGTTTGTCTACTTCTTCCAGCTGTAGCTTCCTGCCAATCACAATTGTGAACACTCTGCAGTTGGAGGGGGGGGGGGGGGGGGGGAAGGGGAGATGTCCTTGTTCCATCTCCTGTACAACACCTTGCAGGATGGGACCCTGATCCCTGATTGGATTTCCTAGCTCTTACTGTTATATGAATAATAAAATCATCTAAAGTTCAATTTTTCTCTTAAAGGTGACAGAAATTTTAATGGGAGCAGGCCCCAGCCTCTATTCTCTGCACACAAAATCATTTACTGCCTGGTGAATTTTGTATTATGTTACATTTTCTATGAAACATGATTACACTATCTCTCTGTCTCAGACTGTAAACTAAGCTCCCTTTCTTTATAATAATGCAAGTGTGCCATTTTGCTTTTTTATAGCAAGTTTGAAATATTAAGAAAAGCTACTGCTCTGTTTTGATTAAATGTATTCAGAAAGAATTTCCTTCTGTCCCATAGCACTGAGACATTCCTGACTCTAAGATGCTTATAGAGAACAAATTTTCCTAAGGCTGCTGAGAATGACTCGTGCTAGAGATATGCCAGATCAAATAAGGTGAACAATCAGCAAGCTGGCATATTTGCTGGTCCGAGAAGAAAATGCTTAGTTTGTCAGTCTCACGGTGCCTACCCAGAGCGAAAATTTTCAGCAGGTTATCTGGTATTATTTTGTACTGTCCAATGCTATTTTACCACTGTAGTAGTCAGGCTCATCTTACTACAACCAATTAGCAAGACACAAATAGAGCACATATTGCAGAAAGCACTATTATGGGCTCTTCCCAGCAAGATTCTAGGCCCCACAGAGCAATTCTTAATTTTAAACCCGAGTAGTTTCACCGACTTAGATGGACATCAATAGGGCATGGAGAGGCTCAGAACTAGAGCTGGCTAAAAGGCGAGAATTCAATTTCCCAGTAATTGTTGAGGTGTAGGCTACTGATTTCACTGCACAACAGGATGAACCTGAGACCCTTTCAAGGAAGGTGCAGGGCCTTGAGTGGAAGCAGCAGGGCTGGGGGCCTCTTCCAGGCAGCTTTCAGTGCCGCCCGGAACATGCCCCACTTACCCCAGGCAACCCTCAGCACTGCCTGGAGTGCACTGTGCAGGGCTCCAGCAGCAATTTAAAGGGCCCTCTTCTCCGGCCACCACCACTGCGAGGAGTCCTGGACCCTTTTGAATCAGCAGGCCCCAAGGCAGTTGTGGCCTTTGTCCCCACCCTGTTGGCAGGCCTCCCAGTGGCCCGCTGGTTTGGACCCACGGGATGTGGGAGACCAAAGGTCAAACCTCCTGCTCTGCTGGATTCAAAGCAGGGAATTTAACCCAGTTTTCCCACATGTCAGGTAAATGGTATAAACATGGCCTGTTGCCTGTTCTGGGTTTTTTCTTTCTTTCTTGTTTGGCCCAGAAATTCTATCCTGGAAATGTCTTGTTGAAGCTTATGTTCTTAAATGCTTTCCCAGAAAGTTTTGGTTCCCATGAATCAAAATCGTTCAACAAGAAAAAGTTTAGTTGAAAAATTCCTGACCAGCCTACTCAACACCTTTGAGAGTGAGACCTTCAGTGACTTGTCCAGGGTCACGTTGTAATGAATCTGTATGCTGCAGACATAATTACAAGATAAATCATTCTCATGCACTCCTACTCAGGAGCTAGCCTGTGACCAGAACAGTTCCAGAAATAACAGGTTTCCACCACTTGTTTTAAAGGACATCTCTCCCATGATGCCACAATGGGAGGACCCCCATGGTCTCCTTTGCAATGACATGGTATCTCTCTTTCTCTCTCCCTCACACATGTGCAAAATATATTACACCTTGAACTTGGGCAAGCCAGTCAACATCTCCGTGCCTCGATTTCCCCATCTGTGAGAGGGGGCTAGTTCTAATGCATACTTCTCTCCTCCACAGGGAACACTACGGCTACGTCTAGACTGCATGCCTTTTTCAACAGAGGCTTTGTCAATAGATACTGTCGACAAAGCATCTGTCGAAAAAGAGCATGTAGATGATGATCAGTATTGTCAACAAAGCAAGCTGCTTTTTTGAAAGAGAGTCTAGATGCTCTCTTTTGAAAAAGCACAGTTTGCATGCAATAGCGCCTTTTTTCGAAAGAGTACTTCTGTCGACTTACTGTCGACAGAACGCGGCGGTAGTGTAGATGCCGGTATAGTTTTGTCGACAAAAGCCAACTTTTGTCGACAAAACCCTGTAGTCTTGACACACCCTATGAGACTCCATTAAGATTCAGATAACAAATACGGAAAACAATAACAATGAATGTTTTCTGTATTACCATGTGCTGTGGGATTTGATTGGCAGCGTCTGCACATACAGATGCTTGGGGATTTGGGTTTTCTATCCCCGAATTTGTAAGGGATTTCACTTTTGTATTCTCCCCCCTTCCCTTACCTCTTAGGGCCACCAAAATGGTGAGTGGGGGGAACAGCTATTTAGAGCATATGCCTGTGTTTGCTTTAGGGAGCACCATGACCTGAGTGAGATACATAATATAGGACAGAGCTCAATAATACCTAGCAGGATTCATTTAGGCTCTCAAGATGAATTTGAAATGCAAACTCATAGGTGAAAGATGGTGTGTTATCAACCAGTCCACACTGTCCTAATGCTTGAACTTAGCAGTCCCCTAGTGCTGCTACCAGTTCCTGAATGCCCAGGTTTTCTGAAAAAGCACAAGCGTATTTATGAATATGCTAATTACTTTATTCTGACAAGATATTTTTTCCAGGAATAATTATGTTCATCTTTAATGTGTCTGCATTGGAATTACCTCAAGGTCAGTTGTGGAGGTGTAGTAATTATTAGCTTAACTATTAACATCTCTTGGAAAGCTAATTAGTTGGGCGCTGAAGAAAACGCTCTAATGTTTGAGGTCTAAAGCAGCAAAAAAGACAAAGATTACTTTAATGTTTTAGGTTAAATATTCAAAGCCACAGAGTTTGCCTTTGGGAATCATGGACCACTGGCCCAACCAGAAAAAAGAGAAAGAGAAACAAATCAAAGGAAAACGTTGTACGTTGGCCAAGATTCTAATTCCATGCCCTATTAATTGAACAGCCAAGCACCTCCCTCTTTCTAACAAAGGATGTATGCAGGCGACAACGGTGCCTATATCTTAGACTCTGTGGGGCATTTCCACTAGGGGGCTCCACTAGAGATGTAAATGAGTTGTCGACTAGTTGAGTATTCTTATCGGGTATTCAAGTAGTGACTCAACTTGTTGCTTCTTCCCATTGTTGCCTCTATCAGAGAGAGACAGCAAGCAGGGAGCAGGAGCTGGTGCTGGGGGGGGGGGGGGCGGGCAGAGGCAAAGCGGGGGACTGGCCACAAGCCAGGAATCAGCGGATTCTCAGCTCATGCCTGGCCCCACATGCTGTGCTTCTGCCTTTTAAATATATTAAAGCCTGCTAGCTCTTAATACATTTAAAAGGCAGATCTGTAGCAGGGTTAGCTCCCAGTGCCATAAGCTAACCCCTCTGTGGCTCCTCTCCCCCCCCCCCCCCCCCCCCCCCCGCTTATCAACTAATCGAGTAGTCAATGGAAATTCCATCCACCACTCGATTAGCTGATTAAACGCAATTTAACATCCTTAGGCTCCACCACCACTGATGTTCTTTCAGGGACAGTTCCTGCACTCAACTGAATAAACAGCCCCAGTGCAAGACTGAAGAGTATTTTCAAAGTTTCCTTTACTACTCCCTGGTCCTCAGCACTGTGGCTTCCTTCCAAATTGAGGATGCAGTCCCTGAGCCTTAGTAACACATGCCCAGCTGGTAGTAGGGCACAAAATGGTAGGGGGGCTGAAGAGGAAATGAAATTTCTATCCAAAAGATTTTTGTAGCATGGAACTGATGCTAGACCAGAGGTGGGCCAACGGGCCTCCATGGGCCAGATGCGGCCCATTAAGCAGGTTGATCTGACCCTAACACTTTGCCACCCCAGGCTAATCAGGGCCTGGGGATGAGGGAGTCTCCTCCCCCAGCAAGGGTGCACAGCCCTTAGAGTCAACCCTAAGGGCTGACTCTAAGTGCCTGGCACTTGTAAAATGGGGGCAAGGTGGGAGGAGACTTTGCACACTTCCCCCGTAATTTTTCTGGGGGCAAGAGGAGCGTGCAAAGTCTCCTCCCACCCTGCAACAGGCACGCAGGGGTGTGCAGTGGCCCTGAATGACTTAGTTACGCCATCCTACATTTACAGTGCAGACCACAGCAACGTACCTCAACCCTTCCATATAGTCAGTTCAAGCTCTTGCAATGTTCTTTTAATTAAAGCAAGAGCTTGTGTTTGGCAATTACCTTATTGAATTCTTACTTGACATCACAGACAGCAGAACTTCTTCTTACTTGCAATCTACCGTTATATGTGATGATAATACCCATTACACAATGAAATTATGATGTATAACAGACAAATGTACAGATCATAGAATCAAAGAAGATTTGATGATGGAACATTTTCTGATTATATATATCTTTGAAGGAAAATGCCTTTCTGACTAAATGGAAATGGTGTAAAAAATCAGTTTTAATCAAAAACTAAGCATGTTGATTTTGGGGGGCGGAGGGGAGAGAAATGTTCTGGGTTTCAATCCTACCATGTCCAAGTGAAAGAGAATTAACTAGGGCCACCAAGACAACTGACTTCATTTACTGTGTAATCATGCCTTAATGCCAGTGCTCTCCCATCCTTTATTTCAGAAAATATACTCCTAAATGACAGCGGAGTTCAGATGAGTCTCTGCAGGATTGTCATTTTTATGTGTTTATTAATTTGTTCGTTGAAACAGGAGGTCCTTTAATTCTCGAAGGGTCAAAGTAAACTTTTGATCATATGTAACCAATTGCTTGATTCACAAGCTTTCCTGAATAGGTCTCCAACTGTTAGTTAATCATGCAGTGTTCCTCCGATGACAGGTTCATAGATGACTCATAAATTAGACACTATCCAGGACAGAATAAAACAAGAATGAAAATAAAAGGAAATAAATCAAGGGGCTTACTATTAGCTGCATTTTACAGCACTGAAGGGGAATTCCATCTCACGTTGCTTTTAAATAAAAGCAATATATATCTTGAACAGAATGAAATATTTTATTTGTACTGGTTTACATAGCATGCAAGAGGGACTCCTCGCCCTAACAATAATGTGCTTACCTTGCATACTTCATGTCAAAGATGTCCTAAGATGCTCTGTGGTAACAGAATACAGGCAGTCCCCGGGTTATGTACAAGATAGGGACTGTAGGTTTGTTCTTAAGTTGAATTTGTATGTAAGTCGGAACTGGTACATATTGTAGGGGAAACTCTAGCCAAACATTTCTCCAGAGCTCAGTTTTATTCTCCCACACCTCACTTCCCTCAGTCCTTTATTCTCAAGCTGAGATGTCTGCTGAAAAAAGCTGTTCCGCATCTCCCTGGTCTGCTGGGGGGAAGCAGCTAGTGCGGGGTTGCCTCACCCGGTTTGTAAGTAGGGATCTGATGTAAGTCGGATCCATGTAACCCGGGGACTGTCTGTAGTAAGAATATTACCAACTTAGGGAGGACAGAGGTTTTCTAAGCACATTGAAGGCCATGATTACTTTTCCACCCACACAATCGTTCCTTTTAAATATATTATTCGTATTGCAGTGTGGGTTACTCACCCCAAAGAAGTCAGATCCAACACCAGAAGGGATCACTTTTTCTACTCCGTTCATCCATTCTGCCCTGCTCTGTGGCATAGCCCCTAGAACTCCCCCAAAATAAAACATTCAAACTTGATTAATCAGTGACGAATAATCCATCACAACCCATGGAACAAATGTTAATTACTCTCACCATTAAAAATCTACGCTGTATTGCCACCTGAATGCATCTAGTTTCAACTCCCCATCACTGGGCTGTGTTATATCTTTCTTTGCTAGACTGAAAAACCCATTATCAGATATTTGCTTCCCATGTTGATACTTATAGTCTGTAATCAAATCATCCCCTAAGCTTCAATTTAAGCTAAATATATTGAGATGAGTCCCCATTATATTAGGCACCATACATACACAAAGCAGGAGATTTCCTTGTCCCCCTCCCCAAAACTTGCAATCAGACAAAAGTGTCATACTACAAATTATTATGAGAGCCCATGTTTTCACGGTCCTGCTCTAGCAGTCTACCTACTAAAGCAGTGTTTCTTAAACTGTGTTCTGCGGCACACTGGTGTGCCATGAGGCAGTCAGAGGTGTGCTGTGGAGAACAAGAGTTCAAAATGGCCGCCCTTAAAGGGGGCAGGTGACCTTTTGTTTTGTTTTTTTTGTTTGTTTTTGTTTTTTGTTCAATATCTTTCTCCCTGATCCTTTTTTTTTTTTTTTTTTTGGCTCAATAACTTTTCCCCAACACCTTTCCCCCATGCCCCTCCCAAAAAATCCTTGGTGTTCCTCATAAAAAAAAATTTTGTTTGGTGTTCCTCAGCCTTAAAAAGTTTAAGAAACACTGTACTAAAGTATTGTTGATATACAGTAACAGCAGAAGCCCATCCCCTTTACCTTGAGAAAAGGGACACAAAGCTTTTTATGTTCAAAATTAGATCAGGCAGCTTTGATCCATACTTTCATGCTAATCTCCTGTTTTGTGAGTCTTGGGACTAGGTAGAACGCTAAGTGTACATGGATTGTCCTACTGCTTTCACCTCAAGGAGCTGGCTTGTGAGAAGAAAAAAGCTCTGACTGCCTCAGATTCACCCTCAGTCACAAAGGAACCCCAGCCCATGGTTTCATGGAGGAGGGAGCATTACTAGAGAAATTCTCCAGCTTTCATTTTCTGTATCTGATTCCTAATCCGAACAAATAGGAACTGCTTCACTCTAAGCTGCTGACTTTTAGCTTGGCCAGTACTGAGATAAATGGGGCTGTACCAAGTTCATAGATATGAAAAATGCATCATAGCCAATGAAATCCGGTCTCCCCTGTGAAATCTGTTGTTTTGTGTACTTTTAATCTACACTATACAGATGTGATGTGGGAGACCAGCATTTGTCAAACTGGGGGGCCTGACCTATATGTGAGTCCTGGGAGGGTTGCAAGATTATTATAGTGGAGTTCAAGTATTGCAACCTTCACTTCCACATAGCCTTCGGAGTAGGGTAGCCAGACAGAAGCAGCTGCTTTCCGGGCACCCAGTTCTCAAGGCAGTGCCCTGCCAGCAGCAGAGCAGAAAGGTGGCAATATCATACCATGCCATCCTTACTTCTGTGTTACTGCTGTCAGCAATTCTGCCTTCAGAGCTGAGCTCCTAGCCAGCAGTTGCCGCTTTCTAGTTGCCCAATTTTGAAGGCAGCACTGCTGCTAAGGGTGGCAATATTGTGACCCACTCTGCAATACCTTTGCAACCCCTCCCCAAAACTCCTATTTGGGATAGGATACTTAGGGTATGTCTACACAGCAAAGTTTTTTTGGGATACCAGTGGTATACCAAAATAGCTACCCTGCATCTTTTGAACGCGTCCGCTATTTCAAAATAGAGCAGATATGCTATTTCACCTTCTTTGTAAACCTCATTGTACGCGGAGTAAGGGGTGGCTCGAAATAGCGCTGTATTTCAAAATCTGGCACTGTGTAGACAGCACCAAATATCAAAATAAGCTGCAAATTGCATATCTTATTTCAAGTTCGGGTGCAGTGTAGATGCACCCTTACAGTTACAACACTGTGAAATTTCAGACTTAAATATCTGAAATAATGAAATTTGAAATCACATGACTCTGAAACTTACCAAGTTATTAACTTACCAAGGTCAAAGTGGTTCCGTATTTAACATGGAATACAACCTGGGAGTCCCAACCCCACAACCCCTGCTTTAACATGTAGCCACTACTCCTCTTGAAATAGTTAACATTTTCTCATATAATTTAATATTCTACATATATATTTCCTGATTTAAAGCTTGATCCTAGCCCTGTTGAAACCAATAGTTTTTCTAATGACATCAGCGGAAGCAGAATTCAACCCTTAGATGTAGGTTATTTTAAGATACAAAGGGCCTGAGTTTCACTCATACTCAAGCCCATCTTGATCACTTTAGCAGTATAACGCCCATAGATCTAAAAGGCGTATATAACAATAACTTACCCCCTTGCCAGCCCCAGCTTTACATTTCCAGAGAATTGTAAATGAGCCTGGCCAGACAGAAAGCATATATGTTTGGAAGCATTCCATTTTTATTGGGGTCAACACATGTCAATTTTACCGTTCACACATATGAAAAAATATTTCTATTCATAATAAGAAATGTACAGCTAGACCAAGTAAGAAAAACACTGCCTAAGAACTTGACATTCAAGAATATGTAGTTAGTAGACATTGATCAGGGATGACAATTTTTATTTTAACAATTCTAAAACATTTAACTCTTTGAATCTCAACGTTGGTCATTAAATGGTTATTGTCTGGCCCTCCTTCCATAATTTCTTGCAATTGTGAAAATTTAAATTTATAAAATAAAAATACTTAACTATATTAGCTATCAAAATCATAGGAAAATAACTGTATTTTGCCAAGCCCACAGACAAGAATAGAATAACTGCCTAATTGTCCTTTTGAAAAATAGATACTATAAAAAATTGCTGAAGCAAGTTACACAGCCATAGTTTTAATAACTATTGAACCGAATGAATTAAAAATTCCAAGCACTTTTACAAGAAGGAAATTGTTCTTCCTTTATTAAACATACATTATACTTGCAGGTGTCCAAAGGGACTTCCTGTCACAGGTTTAGAATTCAATGTTTGATCTTTTTACTCAGATTTAAGCTGACACCCTGGCATCTACTTGTCTTTTCAGTTAATAAATGTGTCTCTTGTTCTTCTCCTTAAAGGAAAGGTCATTGTTCTTCACTTAGGTAAAGTCATTAGGAAATTAAAAGCTCATCCTCTCAATTTCTATAACTGGAATGTCACTAAATGAACATTTCTTGTTTTCACTGGAGCTGCAGAAAATATTAGTGCAGGCAATAGAGATGAAAAGACTTATTAGGCCATTTAATCCATCTCTCTACCACTGCTGGAGTGTTCCCTACAGTATATTTTCTAGCAATTTCTACAGGCCAGTTTTAAATGACTCAGGTCCAGGCTTACCGACCAGAGGTGGAGGTGGGGGCAAAAGGAACAGTTGCCCTGGTGCCTGGCAATTCAAAGGAACCTACCATGGCAACGGGGTCCTTACAATCACTTCCACAATGCTGCTCCACACACTTTGTGCAGTTGAGGGCTGGAGGGGCCCAGCACTATGCTCCAAGTGGTGCTGAGGGCCGGTTGCCCCAGGCCCCATCCCTGCCACTGGAGGCCGCACCCCTTCCGGGGGGGGTGCAGAACCAGCCCCCTTCCACACCTTACTTGGGAGCCAGCAGAAGCTGTCAGGCTCCCCTGTTCAGACCAGGGCCGGATTAAGCGGGGGGGCTACCCGGGCAGCTGCCCGGGGTGCCAACCTATGGGGGGCACCTGATGGCAGCTGTAAGGGGCGTCCCTTAGAGCTGCCATCAGGCGCCGTGTGCCCAATTGCAGCTGTAAGGTGCACAGCGTGCCGGGGGTGGGGCCACGCATGTGCCCTGCGCCCGGGGGCAGAGCCGCGCATGCATCATGCGCCCGCTGCCTGGGGCGCAGGAATGGCTCAAGCCGGCCCTGGCTCAGACCTGTAAGGTTCTCACCATTTCCCTTAGGCAACTACTCTGTAATACAAGATTTTAGTGTTAGGAAGTTCTCTATTGAATTTCATCTCCTTATTGTTAGTGCTCATCATTTATACCCCCGTAAATAAATTTCCTCCCACCAAGCTGATCCCTGATTCCACATATATTGTACAATTCTATCAATATGGTAAAAAGTTATTTCCCTGGATCAGCTTCTTGCTTCCCTAGCTGATCTACAGATGGCAAGCCATTATTTAACTATGGGCACATCACTGTTAAGCTCCAAGGATAAATGACGATGTTGCTTATTGGATATATCAGTGAAAATAATTATATTTAAGGGACTTAGTTTGAATTTTATGGTGTTTCTCTTGGATGCTTATTGAAGCTCTTAAGTGAGAATAAGTTTGTCGTGGAGGAATAAAAATCTATGATTTTATCAGGGTAGTGTGCTTTGGGGGTTTGGGGTTTTTTTTTTTTGAATAGAGATTTTTGCAGAAAATGTATCTACTGTTTCAGCTCAGATTTGTATCTGTAGAACTTATGGGCTAAGATTTAATATAGGGATGTTACATTTCGATTAATTAATCAAACAGTTGATGGTATTTCCATCAACAAGGGGCTCTTGTGCATTTCAACGACTGAAACACCGCGTAGAGCCCGGAGGCCAGTGGGGGACTCAGAGGTCCCGCTAGCCCCAGGCTCCTTGCAGAGCTTCTGCTTCTTTGAAATGTACAAGACCCCCAGCAGGGACTCTTGTACATTACAAAGTTGGAAGGCTGCCCGCGCACCTACTCCCTCCCACAGAGCTGGAGCTGGGGGGGAACCAGCTTTTAAGGTGGCTCCACCCAGCACACCCTCCTCTTCCCCTTCCCTCCCTCCCACTGCCTCTTTGTGATAAAGGCAACAAGGGGGGGAAGCAACTGGTCTTACAGGAGGAATAACAGGTTGTTCGAATTAGGGCTTTAATTCGAACTACCGGCTCCCTGCTGCGTGTAGCCGTGGGCAGTTAGTCGGGACTAGTGAAATTTCAAAATAGTGACTGGACTGGAAGATGCAAATAAAGCCCGGGATATTTAAATCCCGGGCTTCATTTGTAACTTCAAATGCCTACATTAGCCTCCCTAGTTCGAACTAGGGTGCTAGTGTAGACACATCCTACAATATTTCTCCTATACAATACTTTGGGCCACAATTTGAGCTGAAGTTTAATTTAGACTCAGCTATAATACCTTACCGTCTCCCTTTTGACTAGGACCCTACCAAATTCATGGCTGTGAAAAATCATTTCCTTCCAAATGACCCCTGTAAAATCTGGTCCATTGTGTGTATTTACTTTATACTATACAGATTTAATGGGGAAGATCATCATTTCTCAACTTGTGGACCCTGACTCAAAAGGGAATCGCAGGAGGATTGCAATATTTGGGGGGATTTTGTAGGGGGGTTGGCATGGTATTGCCACTTTTACATCCATGCTGCCTTCAGAGCTAGGCAGGCAGAGAGTGACAGCTACTGATTGAGGAACCAGCTCTGCAGGCAGTAGCTCAGAAATAAGAGTGGCAATTCCACATGATACCATACTTACTTCTGCACTGCTGCTGGCAGCAGCTCTGCTGCCAGAGCTGGGCTCCCAGCCAGCAGCCACCACTCTCCATCTGTCCAGACCTGAAGGCAGTAATGCCACCTGCAAGAGTGTGAAAGTAAGTGAGGGAGACGGGTTGAAAATATTAAAGGATGATTCTGTTTAGCTCAATAAATAGCATCAAAATGTACAATAGTGGAATTTTCTTTTGTTCCAGTAATGTGATATTCTTCTGCTGACAGAGCCCTGTGTGGATACAAAATTTGTATCCACATCGCAAGAGTGAGCTGTGGCTACTCGAATTGACCTGCGCAGATTAAGATACCCATGGATGTCAAGCAGATATCCACAAATTTGCAGGGTTCTAGATACAAAATTTGTAGCCACATCCATGTCTACAAAAATGAGTTGTGGGTATCCACATCCACAGATGCTGATACCAGTGGCTATAAAGTGGATATCTGTGGATTTGCAGGGCTCTACTGACAGGACTTTTCTTGTAGTCAGCAGTCCAATCCAAGTAAGCAATGATATGAGCATAAGCTAGAGTCAAATAACCATAAAATAAGAGAGAACTACTAGGATCCCAGTAAAGTGTTATACAGAGCATTAATGTCGAGTACATCAGGAAAAACAATGACTCATGAATTCTCCCTCAGTCACAGGTATTTTCCCAATTGTATCTATGTAGGCCCTTTCCCTGACAATGAGAGTGTATTCCTTAGTGAATTGAGTGCCTGCCCGAGTCTTCTCAATAGCAAGCAAAATTTAGTGGACTATGCTATAGTCCCAGGGAAGTGATGGAAGTCCCACTATGACACAAATGATTTAAGTGGGTCAAGTAATGGGACTTCCAGCATTCCTTGGAAGGCAATATCAAAATAGAACAATTTAAAAAAAAATCATGATAGCCAGGCTAAATAGTCCACTTTCAAATGTACTGTGCTTTTATATCTAGTACAAACTGGAGTTGGAACATATCAAATTAGAAAATGTCATAAAAAGTCTTATTTGATTTACTTTAGATTTCAATGCAGACTGGCATCTGAAGCTAAAGATGAGTTAGCTTTTTATGTAGTGCCTTCACACAAATAAAGAAAATACTCACCATCATTATATTCCTATGATTTTGATGGAACTATTCTTGACAACAGGATATAATATTGACAACTTTATGTTCAGTTGATACCTGCATAAATTAACGTTTCATTATAATCCATCTTTCCCCTAAATCTGCTATCCATCCTATCTCTTTATTTGTTCTGAAGCACAATCATTAGGGGTTTATCTTAGCTAGCATTACTATTACAAAAATGCCTACAACTTTAGGGAGATGCATTTGTCACCCTTCGACAACCCACTGGGGCTCTGTTTTCCTGACTTGATGGCTCTTAGGAAACACCTGTGCTACAGTGGTTGCAGAGCCATCAGCAATAAAATAAAATAGTAAATTTAAATGGAAAAGGAATAGCAGCAAAGTGGAGAAAAAAACCTATTTTCTCCAATCTCTGTAGGTCCCTCCAATTTCATCCCTGCAGATGAGAATAAAAGAATAAAATAAAAAACAACGTTATATTCATTTCTTATAGGTATGAGTCTGTTGCCAGCCCATCTAAGCCACAAGTAAACTAAAAACACCATTCCTCTCTTAGGCTTTAAGAGATAATAAACCTGAAATCAGGTCTTTATCTTAACTTGAAGCTCACTGCTGAATTTAACTCTAAATCATCATAGGACTTGCAGTTAAAATGAACATTTGGTTCATGTTTATTGGTCCTGCAAAATCCTGGAGGATATAAAATTGAAAAATTGGACACCCAGGAGTGACAAAGTACAAAGAGGAACTTACTATTGTTTTGCTTATTCAGTACTTTTGAGGCAGGATTATGGGTCTGATTCTAAGTTTACCTACTGTAAATACATTTTTATACAATAAAACATGGCATCAGTTGAATGATCATTCATGCTTATAGACACTAGGGCTATGTCTACACTGCAGCACTATTTCGGGATACTTCCGCGTCTTTTGAGCGTGCCCGTTATTTCGAAATATAACAGGCTCACTAGTCCGATGTCCCTGTAACCCTCATTCCATGAGGAGTAAGGGACGTTTCATAATAAGCGCTGTGTAGATAGTGCCAACTTTCAAAATAAGCTATTTTGAAATTAACTCTAAATAAGCTATGGAATTTGCATAGCTCAAAGTGCATAGTTTATTTTGAGCTATGGGTGCAGTGTAGACAACGCTAGGAGAAACAGAGTTCAAGTCTGTGTAACAAATCAAATAAATAAATTGGTGCTGGGCTCTGATGGGAATGTGATTGTAGATGTTAGAAAACTGCATGAACAGATCATAGAAATTCTTGGTGATAAGAAGGTGCCAACTAAACTAAAGAGCAAAGTGTTTAAAACCATGATTTAGACCAGCCATAACTTTTGAGCAGCAGAAGAGTGAAGAACTATTTCACACTGCCAAATGAGACTGCTCAAGTGGATGCCAGGCAAGACAAAAGCTGATAAGCCATGCAGTGAAACAGTATGAACCATCACTTGCAATTTTGAAATCCAGATTACTGTTTTTCTAAATGGTAAGCTCTAGTTCGAACAGCAATATTTCAGCAAAGTTCTACAGCCAGTGTTATATATAGGGCCTTACCAAATTCACAGACACAGGATTTAAACAATTGTAAATTTCATTATGTCAGCTATTTAAATATGAAATGTCATGATGTTGTAATCATAAGGACTCTGACCCATAAAAGAATAGTGGAGGGTTGCAAGACTGTTTGGGGAGGGCAAAGCAGGGGTGGAGATTTGTGGTATTGCTACTCTTACTTCTGTGCTGCTGCTTCTGCTGCTGCTGACAGTGATGCCTTCAGGGCTAGGAATCTGAAAAGTGATGGCTGCTGGCCAGGAGCCCAGCTCTGAAGGCAGAGCTGCTTCCAGCAGCAGGGCAGAAGTAAGGATGGTACCATATTGCCACCCTTACCTCTGCCGGGCCTGTCAATGGGAGGAAGTTGGCAAAGGGAGCAATTGCCCAGGGGCCCAGCAATTGAAAAAGAGCTGAAGGCCCTGGTTGCTGCAACAGTAGCTTTGAAAAAAATCATCTCTTGATGAAAAACACTTCTATGACACATGCAGATTCTGGGGAGGGGCTACTCAGCCCTTTCCCCTTCATGAAGCATATCAAAAGCATCTTTTAATCAAAAGACACTGCTGCAGCTTTCCCAAGAATATGCTGGTTGAGTCCAAGGTGTGGTGTGGAGAAAGGACAGGTCTGGGCTGGTCCAGGGCTCCTCTTGGGGGTGGGAGGTTATTTGGGGCTTCTCCAGGCGGTGTGGGGTCTCGGTGTCCCAAATTTCTGTCAATGGGCCTGCCTCTGCACTGCTGCTTGCAGAGCTGGTCCTCAGTCATTAGCTCCCACTATCCAGCCACCCAGCTCAGAAGGCAGCACACAAGTTAGGGTGGTAATACTGCAACCCTCCTAAAATAACCTTGTACCCCCCTGAAACTCCCTTTTCGGTCAGGACCCCCAATTGGTGAAATGTTGGTCTCCCCTGTGAAATCTGTACTATATAGGGCAGGGCTAGGCAGGACCATGGGCCAAATCCCAACCGCCAGATGTTTTTGAACAGACTCCAAAATCCTTTTTATTTACTTATGATCATTATTGTTATTACATTTTTATAATTTTCTCTGGAGTCTGGTCCTTGACCAAGAAATTTGGACCATGACAAAAAATAATAGATTACCTCTGATGGAGGGCAAAAGCACATGAAAGACCAGATTTCAGAGCCAGAGATCAAATTTCACAGACTGTGTTTCATTTTTCAAGGCTGTAAATTTGTAGGGCCCTGGTGATATCGGAAGTCAGACTACATGAGCACAGTGGCCTTAGAATGCATGTGTCTATGAAACCAAGTCTTTCTGCTCCAAATAAATACAGGCTCCTACTTATTGAGCTGGAGGACAATTAGAGTAGCTAGAATCTACATTGTCACTAGCTCTATACAACCACTTTGCAAAGGAGTAAGAATGTGTAAGGGTTCCCTTATTCCCTTGGATGTGGGCTACCTATACCTCAGGTAGCAGCCTTGGAGGATGTGGAGAGACAAGCTGCAGACTGCACCATCATTACTTTCTTCAAGCACAGGTGGGGAGAGGCTTTGGGGATTGACTGGAACTTTGGCATAGCAAGGCTTGCTGTCTATAGGCATATACTGGGGTGTTGATGGATGTGGGGCCAGTCCAGTTTAATTCTGCAGTGCTGGGGAAAGACTGGGAGTCAGATTGTCATTCTCTGAGCAGTGTTACCAACTTTTGCAATTATATAGCAAGTTTCATGATGCTGGGTGTTTTTCTTAAAAGCTCCAACTCTCATTGTTACAAGGTGGTGATAAACTAGCCGGTGCTTTATGAAGAAAAACAAAGGTGAAGCTGAGGTTAATTGTGAGACATTACACGTGGTAAAATGCCGAAATATGAGCTTCCATTCTGATGTTCATGGGGAAGATTCTGCGTTCACTTACTCTGGTGTAAACTTGGAACAACCTCCATTGACTTCTCTGGAATTACTTCAGACTTACACTGGTGAATCTGGCTTCGCTATTTGAAGTCTAACAGTTTTAATATACTAAATTGTCTGCTCAGTTAGACCAGAGCAACTGGTTAAAAAATTTGAATTTATATTTTAAACAATGAGATAAAACTATAAGTCTGAGGGAAGATGGGGGACACCAAACAAAACTATTTTTACTTCTGAAGAGCTAATCAGGTAGCAGCCATCAATTTGCACATGCAAGCTAATTGACTAACAGTATTCCAATCTCCAGCATTGTTTCTCTCTGGGAAGGAAAGCAATACATTTTTAAAAACTTGCCATTGTGTTATTAACCTTGTAACACTTTTTTAATGAAGACCAAAATCCTATGGAAAAGAATTGGATAGCTATGCCATTGATTTCATTAGGACGTTACATAGCAAGAATAATAAATCTGTTTGTACAGACGTGTGTAAATTTCTTCAAGACAAAGTAATGACATGGCAGCATTGAATTCAGCTTTGACAATATTTTTACTACAATAAAAACAACATTTATCAAAACTATTGTTCTATGTTCTCAGAAATGCTGATAACATTAATGTGTTCATTATTTATAAGAGTCCTGCATTCATTATTATCTGTTAAACTCACAACTATATATTTATGTATATGAGTTAAACACTGTGCATTAATTTGCTCATGTATTCACTTCCCAGCAATAACATCAAACCTTGAAAAGTCTAGCAGCTGATGGTAATAAGAAAAACAAATGGGCACATATTTTAAGCAAATATGGTGTTTCAGCACAAGAGTTTAGAGAAATATTTGCTGTGTTAATTCTATCTGAGCTGTTTTGATGTCATTTTGTCAAAGCACGTTCTATACTCTGATCAGAAGTGGATAGGAGAGCTACATCCTGGTAACCAGGTGGGGAAGAGTATATCACTTAGAGTAGTACTAATAAACCTCCTATTTCAAGGAGCTGCATCAGGAAGAACCACCTCAAGATAGGCTCTTAATTCAGATTTCAGCCTTTGATTGCATTCAAACATACATGCAAAATTGAATGTTTACTGGAGACAGAAAGGAGGAAGAGGGAAGGGAAAGGGGAAAAACGAGGAGAAGATAGCTACAAAAACAAAGGCCTGCATCCTGGCTACTTCTTTGTATGGCACATATGGAGCAAGGATGGCCAAAACTACAGTCCCTGAATCCAGAAGATTGCAAGGTTGCTTCCAATGGTCCCTCTAATTTTTTCCATCCATGCACAGCAGCTGGGCAGCATTTGAATCTCTCTTGGGTGGCCGCTCAAGTGCTCAGTGTTCCCTGCTTGCTTCCAAGATGCGCCTAAAAGGCAGAGGGTAGGTAGAGCCATGACTCCTCTCCTTTGTGTGTCAATGAGCCACTTAGCCATCTGCACTGCACAGTGTGTGCCGCGCCCCTTATGCACATGTAGCAGACTGGATTCCGCCCCAAGCGCTCTGGAAGGAACTCTTGCAGTACACTCCAAGCGCTACGGTTCCAGATGTCTGGTTCTTTAATGGAACGTCCAGTTGAAAAGGAATCCTGGTGGCTTCTGATCCGTACAGCTGACTGGGCTGCTAAAGAGATGGCAGGCTGCAGCAGAGCTGTCAGGCTCTGTGTCTGGCTCCATGCAGCTCCTGGAAAATGACCAGCATGTCCTTCAGCTTCTAGGTTGAGAGGTCGCCAGAGGAACTCCAGGTGCTGCTTCTTCCTGCAGGCACAGCCCAAGTGCTGCTCTGCAATTCCCATTGGCTGGGAACCGCAGCCAAGGGGAGATGTGAGGCAGCACCTGTGGACCTGGACAACACGCATTGCCTCTTGGCTGCCCCTGTACCTAGAAGGCAGAACATGCCCCTGCACCTCAAAAACCTCATCTGAGGCCTACCCCAGAGCCCACACCCCCAGCCTGAGTCCTCACCTCATCTGGTACCTCAACCCTCTGCCCCAGCCCGATGAAAAATGAGCGAGTGTGTGAAAGAGTGGGGGAGTGAGTGCTTAGAGGAGAAGGGGATGGGATGAGTGGTGGCATGGCTTTGGAGAAGGGATGGGCAGAGTGGGACGTCAGGGAAAGGGCAGGACAAAGTTATTTGGTTTTCTGCAATTAGAAAGTTGCCAAACATACCACAGTTTTACACAATCCCCAGTGAAGAGCTATGCCTAAATGGCCTTCTCCAGCCCAAATAACAGCACAGCCTAGAGCTGGGTAGCAGAAATTTTTATGAAACAAAATATATCAGAAGGATACAACAGGTCATGCTAGTTGGGGAGTGGAACTTTACGTGAAAGAAAAATGTAGAAGTGAAAATCTTAAATGAACCAAAATGTCCCATTGAATCTCTATGGATCAGGGTTTCCCAACCTATGGGTTGAGACCCAAATATGGGTTGCTATTACATTTGAAAAAGGTAACCAGGTCTCTCCCTAGGTAGCTCTTAAGGAGCCATTCATACATTTTTTTGAATTGCCCTGAGTCTTCCTGAATTGCCAAAATGGGTCCCCATCTGGAAAAGGTTGGGAACTGCTGCATATGGATAGTAATTCCATGCTCTAGTAATAAGAATATAACAGTAGGGATATATTATCAACCACCTGACCAGGACAGTTATAGTGACTATGAAATGCTAAGGGAAATTAGAGAGGCTATCAAAATAAAAAACTCAATAATGGTGGGGGATTTCAACTATCCCCATATTGACTGGGTACATGTCACCTCAGGACAGGATGCAGAGATAAAATTTCTTGATACCTTAAATGGCTGTTACTTGGAGCAGCTGGTTCTGGAATCCACAAGGAGAGAGGCAATTGTTGATTTAGTCCTAAGTGGAATGCAGGATCTGGTCCAAGGAGTAAATATAACTGGACCGCTTGCAAATAGTGACCATAATATAATAAAATGTAACATCCTTGTGGTGGGAACATCACCTCAGCAGCCCAACACTATGGCATTTAATTTCAGAAAGGGGAACTACACAAAAATGAGGAGGTTAGTTAAACAGAAATTAAACGGTACAGTGACAAAAGTAAAATCCCTGCAAGCTGCATGGAAACTTTTCAAAGACACCAAAATAGGGGCCCAACTTAAATGTATACTCCAAATTAAAAAACACAGTAAGAGAACCAAAAAAGTGTCATCATGGCTTAACAACCAAGTAAAAGAAGCAGTGAGAGAGAAGAAAACTTCATTTAAAAAGTGGAAGTTAAATCATAGAATACTAGGACTGGAAGGGACCTCGAGAGGTCATCGAGTCCAGTCCCCTGCCCTCATGGCAGGACCAAATACTGTCCAGACCATCCCTGATAGACATTTACCTAAATCCTAGTGAGGAAAATAGAAAGGAGCATAAATTTTGTCAAATTAAACGTAAAAATATAATAAGAAATGCCAAAAACAAGTTTGAAGAACAGCTAGCCAAAAACTGAAAAAGTAATAGCAAACTGTTTCTTAAGTACATCAGAGGCAAGAAGCCTGCTAAACAATCAGTGGGGCCTCTGGAAGATCAAAATGCCAAAGGAGCACTTCAAGACGATAAGGTAATTGCAGAGAAACTAAATGAATTCTTTGCTTCAGCCTTCACGGCTGAGAATGTTAGGGAGATTCCCAAACCTGAGCCATTCTTTTTAGGTGACAAATCTAAGGAATGGTCCCAGACAGAGGTGTCATTAGAGGAAGTTTTGGAACAAATTGATAAACGCATGTTCCATCTTAATGATTCCCAACATTCTGTTTGCTTTTTTGACAGCAGCTGCACATTGAGTGGATGTTTTCAGAGAACCACAATGACTCCAATATCTCTCGAGTGGTAACATTTAGTCCTCAGAACTGTATACATATAGCTGGGATTGTTTTCCAATGTGCATTACTTTGCATTTATCAACACTGAATTTCATCTACAATTTTATTGCCAAATCGCTGTGCAGTACACTGGTAGAAACAGTTTCAGTGTTAGTTTCAGAACTACCTGCTTCTCTGAGAAGTCTGGATCACTTGGTAAGCTAGGCACAAGCAAAAAATGTATGTTTTAATATGATTGAATGTGTACATCTAGGAGAGAAAGAACATAGGCCATACTTACACACACAATGGGAGCCTCTATCCTGGGAAACTGACTCCTACAAAAATTTGGAAGCCTTGCTAGATAATCCGCTGAATATAAGCTCACAGTACAGTATAACACATGTCAAAAGCGCTATATAATCCTTGGATGCATAAACATGGGACTCTTGTGTACAGGAGAGAGGTAATTTCTATTCATATCTATATATATCTATATATATATATGCTGATCTTTTAACCACAATCCTCTCTTTTCTTTTAAAATAAATCTTACTGGCTGTAAGCATGTGTTTGTGTACACGCTAATGTGTCCCATCTCTTAGGACTAGTAGAACATTATACATGATGAACAAGATTTTCAGTAATCCTCATCATATTTGATTTCGTTGAATGAGTGGAAGTTCAAGGCTGTATTGCTTTAAAGAAGTTGTAGTTTTGGTTTTTGGGCAGTCAGTAAAGTATTGTATACGCTGTTTTGTTGCTAGCTTAATGAATCTAATTATTAGAAGGACCATCAGTTTTAGAGGTTATTTGTCTCATTCATTGCCAATTTACTCTGATTAAGCATCTTTGATGTGGTCCCTCCAGACACAGTCACGATATTGTACCCACATTATGTATGGAGAAAGTAAGGCACAGAGACATCAAGTGACTCACCTGCTATCATGATTGGCAACATAGCTTTGGCAACAAAATCCAGGAGTTCTGGTTCATATTCTGCTGCTCTAGCTCTAACCACTACACAATGATATTCCAGACATGTTGCATAGCATTATCAGTAATAGGAATGACTGTGGAATAAAGAGATCTCTTCTTTGTAGGCAGCTCTGCTGAGAGAGAGACAGAGAGACACAGAGGCTACGTCTACACTACGAGTTTTCTTGGCAAAAAATATGCTAATGAGGAACTCATTTGCACGAGTCATGCTTTCATGTGCATATTTTCTGCCGATCCGTTTTTGTGCTGGTTTTTGCGCAAAAACAAGCAGTGTGGACGTTTCCTTTTTGCGCAAAAAACCCTTTTTCCACAAGATCGGTAAATATCCTTTTTTGGGACATCAGGATCTTGTGGGAAAAGGGGTTTTTGTGCAAAAAGGAAACATCCACACTGCTTGTTTTTGCACAAAAACCCAAGCGAAAAACCGGATCAGCAGAAAATATGCAAATGAGATTATGACTCATGCAAACTAGTACCTCATTAGCATATTTTTTGCTGAGAAAACACGTAGTGTAGACGTATCCAGACAGACAGAGAGTCAAATCCACCTGCAGAGGGCCCAGGTTCACCTGCAAGCAGTTACACATGCATGTGTGAAAAGCACAACCTCTTCCTCTTGGCTTCTTCCTCCTTTTTCTTTCTTTTCCTAGAGATAATATGGGAGCTCTTCCAATGAGGTCCCCATCTTTCTGTCTAATGCTTGATAATCTGGACACTCCATTTTAGCCCTGATATTGAATCCCTCCTTTTTGAGACTGCAGTTTGATTTGCCAAGTTGAACCAATACCAGTTGTGGTTTACTCTGTCTATTCTAGAGCTTTTTTTGACCAACTTTGCAATGTTCAGTGTTTTCCTTATAGCCCCAATTTATGAAGACAAGTAATTACCTGAGAATTTCAGCACCTTCTCTCTTTGTTTTAAAGAGCAGGATTTCTCTAGCCCTGATGGGTTACCTTGAAAATATGAAGTCTTACCTAGAGGTTAAGAAACCTATAAGACAAGTTAGAAAGAATACAATATTTATTTATTTTAAATATCATTAACTTGGGAGACTTCCTCCTGATTTTTGAATGCCTGTGGTTGATAATACTGATCTCTCTCTTTGCCTGGCCACTAATGGCCAAAACTGGGGCAAACCCCTATATAGACATTACCTAGGGAAACAGAGTATACCTTTTTTAGAAACTGGAGCACAGCCCATATTGTGTCCTGACTTTTCTTTGGGGAATTAAAAGCTGATCTCTTTGTGAGGCTCAGACTGGGGGATTAGTATTTATTTATTCAATCTAGGGAATTTAGATCTCTAACTCCAGAGAATTTGGCATAATCTGAGTTAGAACTTTACTAAATCCACAGGTGGGAAAGTTGAAAACAAACTGAAAAGTTCCCCATTTTATGTACAGCAATGTTTGCTGAGACTAGCTGTCATTAATGAAAGCTACTTGCCAAATGCTATAAAAGTCTAAGTCTAGGAGAAAGAGACTAGAGTTTTATTTAAATATAACATTATTTATTTAACGATTTTGAGCCTTAAATGAAGAATTAAAAACAACACACATACACACACAAAAACCCTGACAAGGACAACCTCCAAACTTGCTTCCTGTGTGGATAAAATTGAGCAGTGAGCACATATTAGCAGTGGAAAATTCCAATTATTCACATGATCAGCTCTCTACCAGCCTTCTCCTCAACTCTACCTGCTAAGTTGTTGAGCCCAAGTTTTTCCCTGGCATATTTTTAGAGCTAATTTGTGCCAAGAATGGATGATGGGGGGATGGATCATTTGATAATTGCCCTTTTCTGGTATTGCCTCCAAAGCATCTGGCACCAGCCATTGTCAGAAGACAGGATACTGGGCTAGACAGACCATTGGCCTGACCTTGTATTAATAGTCTTGCATGACTAGTCCAGAACAGGTGCTTCAGGAAGTATTGTGCCTCACAAAAACATAGTATCTACTGAAGTCCACAGGGAGCATGGCAACTGTGCCACCCTTGCTCTATGAATACATGCTCAGCTCATAACATGGGATCAGATGCTTCCGGCATAATAGAGGTAGATTTTGATTCCTTACACTCAGGGGACTACAAGGATTGTAATTATGCTGATATGCAGTGTATGAAGTGAGGACAAGTTTTTGCAAACCCTCTTCCCATTATCAAAGACAATTCTCCAGTCTCTACTTTGTATTCCTGATATCTATCATAAATGGGTAAAAATTACTCTATCCTGACTCAGTGTCCATGCAGGGCACGGCTGAACCTGAGGATGCTCAGTAAGATATTCTATTGTAGTTTGGATGCTCTTTAACTTGCAGCTAGGGATTTGTGTCTTGGGGATTGTGTGCCTTGTTTAGGATTTTCAGATCATACTGTGGCAAGGATTATAAATTATATAAATAAAAAGATAGTTTGTTTTGCAAAGAATACTGCCTATGTCAATTACTTCATTGGAAGGTTATATCCATGTCCTTTAATGTTTTCTTAACAACCTCAGAAGCTCGAACTTTAGGAAGAATAGACCAAGGGAGTAATAGGCAAATTATTATAGTGGTGTTCCAAAATGCATTTTTCAGTGAACATTCCTGAATCAACCATAGAGCTCTTGTTACATTAATATTATGTGGCTCTCCATAATTTTCTTCTGTAAAGTTTCTGACTGTGAATGTTCTATACCTCCCAAAGACCCTCCAATCTATTTTAACACCTTCATTCATTAACATAATCTTCTTATATTCCATTCAGCATGGGCAGCCAGGATTTGTGAGCCTTCCTTTTCCCATATGCCACCCAGATTCTCAGATATTCATGGATCTCATGGGATCTATGGACTAATAGAGTAGAACTCCGGCTTCTTGTCAGAGCCACCAGAAACTGCCTGAAACCACTATGCCTCAGCAGCAGCCTCATGTGAAGTCCCTACACAGCATCCAGCAGCAGGGCTCAACTTTCTATTTGAAACTTTTCATTAGATCCCAGAAATCACAGCACTTCTTGAACTTTTGGACACTACTGTCCCTTCTTCTGGGGAGGGTAGAGTAGAGGAACCCAGATCCATTAGCTCCCCTAGGCTCCTGCCCAGGGACCCTACATTTAGCAGTTGGGACCAGTTCTTCATAATTCTTTGCTGCTTCCTAACTCCAATCTTTCTTAGGCAGATTTTCCAAGATTCTGATTCTGCCTCTTTGGAAGTTCAACTTCCTGGGCAGCTTCCTGCCAGCCTGCTGCCAAAGTGTCATCTCAACAGTTTCACTGGCAGCTGTCCCACTCCTCTGCTCTGCAGCCATTTTAATCCTCAGCTGTTGCTTGTCTAACTACCAGGTGTTCCAGTTGTAGAAACCATTTCATATTTAGCTAGAAGCCATTCTGTATAACATAAGCCATTTCAGTTTCTTTTGTCTGCACGTATACTAGAGGGAGTGAACTGGCCTTCACCGAGGTGGGGAGAGGCCAGAAGGATGCGCTGTTGGAATATGTTAATGAACTATTTTGAGCTGAAGCTCGAACTCCTTCTAAACCTGTTTCTTTCTCTGCTGATAATAATTCCTCTTTGAAGTTCGCTTTGATTTCTTGCCCTGACGTCAGACTTGTTTGGTTAAGGGTATAAAATACTAGGATTAATTGTATTAGCCAGCCTTACTGGGCCCGGCTTTGCTGGGACCACGTTTGGCTCATGCTGTGCTTTATTAATTAATAAAGCTGTTTGTTAGCTGCCTAAACAGAGAGGAGCGTTTTTTGCTTCGACACCACTACAAGGCGCCCCAGTATATCTTGGTTCCACACTAGTGTTGTTGACGCTTGTGGGAACTGTTCCATTAAGTCCTCCTATTCCCCGCTCTTCCATCATAAAGAAAAAAAGAGAGAGAGAGAGACTAATTTGCACATACAGAAGTCAACTGCAGGAAAAAATTCCCCGCTTTACATCCTTTTGCTATATGTCCATGTGTTTTTTGAACGAATCTTGGACATATAGCAGGGACGCCCTGTGGTAGCTAAAGACAAAGTAGACCTACTAGTTAACATCTTAGGGGCCATGTTAGAATGGGGTATATACATCCCATGACAGTGGCCCACTGCTTGTTGCAATTCCTTCTTGCACCTTTATTCTAGGTTGTCAATCTTCAGGCTAGCGATAATTTCTTGTTCTGTGTTTACACATCACCTAGCCAACTGAAGCCCCAGGACTTTTCATAGACTTTAACGCAGAAGGAACCATCATGAGCATCTAATCTGACCTTCTGTACATTGCAGGCTACAAAACCTCATGCACCAACTCCTAGAATAGACCCCTAATCTCTGGCTGGGTTACTGAAGTCCTCAAATCACAATTTCAAGTTACAGAGAAACCACCACTTATACTACTTTAAACCTATTCACAACCTGTGCCCTGTTCTGCAGAGGAAAGTGAAAAACTCCCAGGGTCTCTACTGATTTAAAAAATAATTCAGGGGAGGAGGAGGGGGGATAGGACACCTTAGAAATAGGCATTCAAACAAGCAGAATTATATTTTAAGAAAGCTTCTGGAGAGTATGGATTTGGATACTGGATCTGAGCCAGAGTCAACTTTCAGTGAATGAAGGAACATTTTTGTGGCTAACAATCTTCAAGAGTAACAATGCATTAAGGAACATTCACCCTACTCCTGCAATGAAAGGTCAAGGCAGAATAAGCCTCTTACTGCATCCTTTCATTTGTATAAAGCAATTGCACATCCAAACTATGGACATCATTAGTACCTGGTGAAATAGAAGCTGCACATCAAGCCTGAGACCTACTTGCGAGTTGAGAGGTAATCACCTCTCCACTGATTTACAGCACAAACTTCAACAGCTAATAAGAGTTCTGATGTGATGCATAATAAAATTCAACTAGGCAAACCTAGCATAGTTTGGAGTTTTATTATATTATAACCTACAATCATAATTAGTAAATGTTGGTATCATAGTAGAAACTAATGATCCCAGTGCAGACTGGGACCCCAAATTCCCCAGGGTCAGTACAAACACTAAGTAACAGAGAACACAAATTTCAAAGGGGTAGCTGTGGTTTCAGCAAAAACAACACCCTAAAGACTAACAACATTTATTTGGGCATAAACTTTTGTGGGCTGGCTCCCACTTTGTCAGATGTCTCTGATAAAGTGGGTTCCAGCTCATGACATGCCCAAATAATTGGTTAGTCTTTAGAGTGCCACATGACTTGTTTGTTTTTTAGAGAGAACCTAAACGCTTAGTCTAAAGAGACAAAACAGAAATTGTGCTGAGGCGAAACAAAGGCAAAGAAAAAGAGTCAAGGTCACACAACAAGTCAGTGGCATAACCAGGATTAGAACTCAACTCTCCTGATGCTCAGCCTTGCCCTTTCACTGACTTTTCAGGGAGTCTTGTCCTGGACTAGAAGCGAAGAGAACTTCACCTTGGAATTCTGAGTTCAGTGTAATCCAGACTCACCTGCCCATACGTCCTTCTCATCCCCATTCAACCCTTAGAAATCTTCTAGGTGGTCAGGACGAGAGACTGAGCTCTGGACTGACCTTGCACCGGCCTGTTTCTTGTGCCAGCTGTGTGTAACTCCTAGTTTGCTCAGCTGCTAATGTAGCTTCCAGTTCCTAAGAGATGAAGCTGAGAGGTTGAGCAGGCGGAGCTATAGGCACCAACTCCATGGATGTTCCAGGGCTGGAGCACCCACAGGGCAAAATTACCACCAGTGCAAACCCCACCCTGTGCCTCTTGTGCACTGGTGGCAGCACGGACCTACTCCTTCCCTGTCCTCCCTGCACTGCTAGAGCACCACAAATCTGCTGATTTGCAATGTTCAGGATGCTCTGGGAGGGAAGGGAAGGAGTGGGGATGGGATGCACTCAGGCAAGGAGGCAGGACAGGAAGAGGTGGGGTGGGGACAGAGACTTGAGGGAAGTGATGAAATGAAGGCAGGGCACAGGGTGGAGAGAATGCAGGGCCTGGAGCACAGTGGGGGGGGGGGGGTTAGCATGCTCCTAGCTGGAGAGGAATTTGGAACCTATGGGGGGGGGGAGCTACCATAGCCAAGTCATGGGCAACCAGACTCCCCCTTCCCTCCGGACCTGCATTCAAGACCTATGGGTCATGATAGGCGCATATAACAGAGTTGCCAGTCCCCTGAAAGTACAGTGGTCGAGCTCCTGGATTTCCTCAACATTTGTGAATCAGTAAGAAATAGCGATTAGTAGAACAGGAGTTTCCAATGACATGTTTAGAGGCCTTTCCTGACTCTGCCCTTGGTCATTCAACAAACCACCCTGGCAGGGATGCCAGCATATTTTCTCCTCCTCGGCGCACACATTTTTATATTCTTCCAACACTGCCCATCTGATTGTAACCCCACTGCTTAACAGATCCATAAAGCCACTGTTCATGCTCCTTTCCCAAGACTCACTTCTGCCTCGATGCGTCCACAAATTAGCCAATGTTATGGATTGGAGGCTGATGGGCAGCTGATGATTATGTGCCTATTGATGTAACCAAGTATAGAGTTTCTATCTATGTACCGATTTTGATTGTCTCTCCTGATCTCAACCCTTTAGTTATTACTCAGCATTAGGGTAAGGACTGCATCTGTTTGGGCAGAGCCGGGTATAAGCTGACACTTACGGCTAGTGAAGTACAAAGGATAATAAATATGTCCTGAGTTTGGCTTTAGTATGCTGTAGGAGTAAGGGGCCTGATCCTGCAATTATCAAACAGGCAATGCCTGATTTTCCCTGCATACATAATTCAGAAACCATTAGGAAGTATAGCTTGCTTTTCATCTCAAGGAAACAAAGAGCTATTCAATCACTATGCAGCTGGTGTGTGAGAGTACTTTTTAGTCTTGGCAAAACAGAGGCCTATCTTACTGTCTGAATACAACCAACACTCCCATCAACCTCAGCACGAGTTTGTCCAGCATCAGGACTACAAGACCCTAAACACAATTTTGAAGCTTTCCAGGGCATGTCATCATCTTTTAAGGGTGTTGAAGATTATTGGGGCATGCTTAATGCAGATGACAAGAAAAGGGTTTTTAATGAAGAGACAGACTCAATGGCAAATTGACTGGTGGCGACATGTAACAATGTATGAGCAAAACCTACTCTAATGAAGGAACATTATTCAAAGATTGAAGTACTGGTAGGCCCTGTATACGCTAGTTAAGAAATGTCATGTGACAGAGCTAAGATCATCAAATCCAAAAGGGATAGAACAATGCTCCACAGACAGTTCTGTCAGAGCAAAACATGCAGATTGGAACAGTTTGTGAGGACTTTATGAGAGATACACTGTGTCAACTAAAACGGACAAGTGTTTTTCAGTGCTGAGAGCAAGACTTATTCTAATCCTCCAAAAATGAAGCTCCTTGCTGGGATTCCTGGGGAATCAAGATGAATAGTTAGTGTGAGAGAAAAGATGAAGAAAGATGAATGCAATAAATATTTTTTTAATCATCTGAATTAAGATGTGTATATTTTATTTCTATCGATAGAATATATCAATTATGGATTTGTAGCATAATAAAGAGGTGCTAATGTTTTCTACTGATTTGGTTGAAACAAGTCTCCCAATTATAAACCCAATTTGACTCCTTTCCCCAGCTTTGCCAAAACTAAGTTTATTCTGCAGTCTCAGCTGGGTTAGGAGGAGAGAAGGATCTTAGAGCAGAAAAAGAGGGGAGAAGGACCCGGGACTCCTCCTCCCACAGAGGAATAATGCTGCCTGCTCTCGGTACCTGTGTTAACATAAATCTTATGCTATGCTGTGTCCCTGTGAACCAATAAACCTTCTCTTCTACTTGCTGGCTGAAAGTCACATCTGGCTGCGGGTGGGGGTGCAGGGTGGAGAACTCCCCAATGCTCCGTGACGGGGGTTCCCAACTGGATGGGTAGAAGCTGTTCTCAGTAGTGACAGATCGCAGACTGAGGAGCAATGGTCTCAAGTTACAGTGGGGAAGGTCTAGGTTGGATATTAGGAAAAACTATTTCACTAGAAGGATGGTGAAGCACTGGAATGGGTTACGTAGGGAGATGGGAGAATCTCCAATCCCAGAGGTTTTTAAGTCCCTACTTGACAAAGCCCTGGCTGGGATAGTTTATTTAGATTGGCCCTGTTTTGGGCAGGGGACTGGACTCAATGACCTCCTGAGGTCTCTTCCCACCCTATGATTCTATGACTGGATGGCCAAGGCGTGCTGAAGAGGTGAGTGAAACCCGCCACAGGTAGTCAGCTCTCTGCACATAACCACTCCAGTTTGGGCAGAGTTAAAGTAAGTCATTCTCCAATCAAACATCCACTTGTTCTTGTGGTTAAACACAGTTTGGTTCATTTATTTCTTTCCTATGACTGTACTTCTTGGTTTTAACAGTAAGACTTTTTTTTTGTGAGGCTGTGTCTAACCTAGTCATCTTATTTAGAAAATACTGGACATTTATATTTTCTCAATTTGTTTCCCGAACAGAAAGCTCAAATACTGGAGTGTCCAGTTCAAAACCGGACACCTGGCAACCCTAAAGGCAAGAGACTCAACATTTGTTTCATTCTTTCATCTCTTCCTGTCTACTTGCCTAGGTATTTATGGCCTTCATTGATGTCTCTGAAAAGTCCTGCCTTATTTCCTAAGCCTCTGCCAGTGTTCTTCAGTATATGCAGAATTTACATATATCGCTGTATTCAGCTAGTATTAGATACAACCTCCTTCCATCCCAATCTCAGGAACAAAATGACTTGGATAAATAACTCCAGATAAGTATCCCACAATCTTTTCTGGTTCACCCAGCCATAAAACCCTATGATCTTTTCTAACTTAACCTGCTGAAACTCTGTTTTTATAAATAGTTAGAAACTAAATATAACACAGTGAGCAATTTAAACAATTAAATATGAGGCATGAGCCGGTAAGCAGGTCATGGTATGTTGCATTCATCTCCATTTTTTTGGCAGAACACAACAATTTAAGTGTATGGGTCAACATGAATTGAAATGCTTAAAGATCAGAAAGTGCCTTGGTATAACAATAGTGATAGAAATGTAGCCGTGTTAGTCTTGGGTAGCTGAAGCAAAATACAGGACTATGTAGCACTTTAAAGACTAATAAGATGGTTTATTAGATGATGAGCTTTCGTGGGCCAGACACACTTCCTCAGATCAAATAGTGGAAGAAAATAGTCACAACCATATATACCAAAGGATACAATTAAAAAAAAATGAACACATATGAAAAGGACAAATCACATTTCAGAACAGGAGGGGAATGCAGGGGGAAATGTTCTGAAATGTGATTTGTCCTTTTCATATGTGTTCATTTTTTTTTTAATTGTATCCTTTGGTATATATGGTTGTGACTATTTTCTTCCACTATTTGATCTGAGGAAGTGGGTCTGGCCCACGAAAGCTCATCATCTAATAAACCATCTTGTTAGTCTTTAAAGTGCTACATTGTCCTGCATTTTGCTTTTGGCATAACAAGTAGCTCTTTGTTCAAGACACTTGAATGTAATTAGGTTTTATTCAGAGGGAAGATAAGAAAAGAGATAAGCAGGATTTCAGCCCTCTTCTTGGCAGGCTGGAGACCATCACTGCAGCAAATTGGAAGACAGATGTCAAATGATGCTAACAATTACTAGTGAGAAATGAAGGGGGAAAAAGCGGACAAATAAGCTATGATTGCTGAGCATTTTTCATATTATATATACATATATAAAAAAGATCAGTCATGTGCAACTCATTCCCTGTACAGCTGTACCATTTATTCCAGTAACATATCTTCCAGCCTTACTACAGTCTTTCCTCAACCTTTCACACTGACTTTGAACACCTTATGCACCTGTGTGCAGAGACAAGAAATATACACGGAATCTCACACTTTGCCACACAGAGCTGCTGGATAGCAGAGGTTTAAAACTTAGTGAAGACATGAAAGAGCAGCCTAATTCTGCAGCACAGATCTTAAATAATATAATGGTGCAGTGCAGAAGGTAGAATGTAAAGCTTCCTCAGCCAAAGCAGACTCTTGACATGTATAAACATAAAAGCTGATGATTTATACCCTCCTCAAAAGGAAATTTTCTTCCTAACCTGGGTGGTATAAAACAGATGTTGAGAGTAGGGTGATCATATATCCCAATTGCATAGGGAGAATCCTGATATTTGCAGCTCTGCCTTATATTAATACTCCTCTCCCCTTATCCCAATTTTTTACACTTATTGACTGGTCACCCTTATTGAGAGGTTGAAACCACACTCCCTTTTCCTCGTTTTGCTAAATGAAAGGGTGGCTAGGGAAAGAGGGGCTTACCATGGTGAAGAAGGTTGAGAACCACGGATTCAAAGGTTGGCTTGTAAGCTGAAACCTGAGGATTTGCATCCCTTCCCATTTAAACAAAAAAGTTTTAGTACTTTAAGTCTGGCTATTTTTGTTATCCATATAAATGGCCACATCTATTAATCTTGCTCCACTCTTGGTCTCAGCATTATTTTATGGCAATGAGTTCCATGGACTAATAGTGGATCACATGTAAAAAATGTCATCTTCATTTTAAATTTGCTGCCTTTCATTTGTAGGTGTCCTTGTGTGCCTATAATAAAAGACAGTGAATTAAAATCCCCGATCTGCTATATTCCAGTCACTATTCTGAACATTGCCTCTCTAATCTGTTACCCCATTGCCGCTCTAATCTGTTTCCTCTCTAAAATAAACAGTCTCATGTGCAGCAGCTTTCAGCATGTGATTGTGTAACACCAACAGGCATAACTGAACCTGGGACCATTGGAAGCTTAGTGTATGAGCCTTTACAGCTTGAGCTAGAAGCCAGCTGGCTCTCAGCTAAGGCTATAGAACCCACTCATTTTGTAGCTCTGCAAGTAGCCCGTGACAGAAAATCCACCCAGCCAGTGGGTGTGTTACAATTGCATTGCATAGTAAAGCCAGTTGGATCCTCTTCTCTTTTGTATTTTCTCTTTTCTGACTTTTTCCCGAATGCAAAACTATTTCTCTCACATTCTCTCTTTTTAATCCATGCTCCATGTTGATTAAACAAATGGAGGAGGAAGAGGTGTTTACAAGTTTTCTGCATTTAAAAAATAAGTTGATTTATTCTTTCGATTTATAACAGAGTAGTAACAAGAAGCTTCTAACTGAACATACTACACATTTTAAAAATCACAATAGGCTAGAATTTCATTCACACAAAGACCTTGCCTGAGTGGTGTAAAGGGGCCTTCTTATGGCTAATGGAAAGCCCAACAATTCTTTTTAAAAGCAGCAGAAACTCTTTACAGTGTTAAAATACAGCAGTAACCAACTAGCACTACAAAATACACCAAATTCCCCCACTCTTTTCCTTTAAGCCTCACCTGCAACAACAGTTGCTTTTATTTGAAGTGGCTCTGTTAATACAACAACATGTCTTGCAGTGTGCCTGGAAGGTCAGAACAGAGCTATTTCTGACCAGAAATAACAGGAAGCAAATGTAAAGCATAGGGAAGAAGGCTGAAGATGACCTTTGCAATGGTTACATCTTCATTATTACCTGTGACTTGTTTGGAAAAAATAGGGTCAAGACACAATAGTCATTTGAATGTATGGCTGGAGAGCAGATATAAAAGAGGCTTTTATTCTTGTGGCCCATTAATGTCATTTTGAGGTACATTAAAGCCTATACAGATGGGACAGATTTCATCCAAACAATGTTCTTGCAGAAACAATAGACTCATGAGAAAGAGCTCATGGGGGAATGCCAACTACACAGCGGGACTAAAGAGAAGAAAGGAAAGCTCAGAGCATAAAGATCCAGTGGAGGAGAGAGACAAAAAGGATGTGTGCACTTGCAAATGAAATGAACTAACAGATTAAATTTGGGATTTGAAAGCACTAACAAGGGAAGACGCACTGAACTCTCAAAGAACGTTATGAAAGGGCTTGTGCAGAAATGGGAGAAATTTAGCAAAACAAAACAGGAGGCTAGCAGCAGCCGCAGAGAGAGTAAAGAGGAATAGAATAGGCGTATTGGAAACTAAGATGCTCTGTAACAGAAACTTGAATTTTAAAGTATCTAGGGGTTTGTAAAGGATGAGAACAACATCACGTCTTCCTCTCGATAATTCCCTTCCTAGAGGCCATCCTCCTGAGTTCTGAGATGGGGCAACGTTGTTCATTAATTTTAAAGATGCACACGTTTGCTAGGCCCAGAACAAAGTGCAGATAAAGACAAGGGATCTGATCCCCTGGGATATTAGGCCCTTTTTGCCCTGGTTAGGGGTGGGGGAAAAGCATCCCTAAACCAGTTTCACTGACCACTGGAAGATTCCCCCCTGCATCCTCTGGTGGCGTACAGCTGCCATAGTGGCTTCGGAGCCCTTCCTGCTACCAGAGGACAGCATGACCAAGAAAGGGGTGATTGTGTGAATGGGGTTTCCCTGTGCCCAGCTGCCATCATGGCCCCTAAAGCTTCTGGAGTTTAAAAGCTCAGGCTCTAACCTATGCCAGAAGCTACCCTGGGTCCAAGATAACAAGGGAGACTACCACCGCCTCTCCAGACTTTCATTGGGAGCTCCACAGTTAAATCCAGAAAACTGATCCCTTGCCCTGAGCAGCCTGTCATTTACCCACTGTCGAGCCCATTGCTGCACAAGCGCTGCTCACAGGATCTGGCACAAAAGTGGTCAGTAATATTAAAGGATCGACTGAGGCCCAGTATAGCCCTGAGCCAGGGGCACACAGGGAACCATGCACATAGGTCCACTCCCACCTCAAAGACACAGTGCTCCTGGGGCACTACTGCTGTGATGTAGGGGGAGCAGGAAGTCAGCTGCTACATCCTCTAAAAGGGATGGCATGAGTTCCCCTGTACAAGTAGCCAGCTATGCTGGAAGGTATCCAGGGACAGGGGAGAGCCCACACATTGGTCCATCAGCCTACTCTCACACCATGACCTGGAGCTGTGACCCAGGCCCTGCCACTACAGTGCACATAGGGCTAGTGTCTGAGGATACAGCCCCTGTGGGGCCAGATGCAGCCAGGGCTGTTTTTCATTGCCTCCCCGTTTAGTTCTAAATGTTTGGAGAAGGAACAACGCCAGCTTGATTCAATAAAGATGTCAATACATTTCTCCATTTCCAATTCAATTATAAAGGGTTATGAGACACTAATCTCACGTTAAACTCCTTTTAACAGCCTCATTGAACATCCTCCTCGAGAAAAACTGATATTGCAATTAAAAAAATAGATTCGGGAATAGGTAGGGTGCAACTGGACTAAAAGCGGCAAAAAAACAAACAAACAAACAAGTGTTCACTCTGTGTAACTAGCTTCTAAACAATGAGGCTGAACCATCACAGATAAGCCCATCCATTGTCATTTGTTCTTGCTGAGTCCATGGGAACAGGTAAAGATTATTGCTGCCCTGGAGCACTTACAATTTAAGGGCTTTTCATTGATATCAGTGGCCTTTAAATCAGGCACTCCAGTTCTGAAGCAGCATAGTGCTCCAATGCCAAACAGAAAACAAGCAGTTAAATCATCCAGTACCCCTTCTATATATTCCATTCCTGCCCTTCCCAACTACCTTCCTTTTTCCGGCAGCACTGCAGCCTCTTCTGTCCTTCCCTGATTGCCAGTTTGTTGTTCCTGAACGTGGGAAAGTGAAGTTTCCTAAATCTGGCTCGCCAAAAATTCCTCAGCCTCTCCGATGTTTTGTGGCATCTTTACTTGTCCTTCCAAACAAAGCATCTTTTCTTCCAGCACAGCCAGCAAATGTCACTTGATACAGATTGTAGACAGGTCCATCTCAGGGCATGGCTTTGCAGCCTAAGGTTGTCCTGCGTGCACTTTGCTTGAATTTCCTTCTCAAGTTCCAAAAATTACAGTGTCTTTAAAAGAATATTCCTCCTCTCCTGGTGTCTAATTTATTAGCACCAGCCAACACCCAAAAAAGCCCCTCTTGTCCCCTGCCTTTGAGCTGGCTCAGGGTTTCACAGGCCTCCTTCTAGCAACAGTGCTTCAAATCCTGGCCACCCTCGCTTGCAAAGTCTTCTCTCCTTAACTTTAGGAAACTCACAGCTCTCTGCCTTCATGGGGCCTGGCTTTCCCAGTCATGGGCTCTGCAGCCTAGTGACTCCCCTCACACCAGATTTGGAGGCTGCACAGCCCTCCTGTGTGGCACAGTGTGCTCTGCTTTCAGGCCTGGTCTCTAGACTCTCCTGCTCCTTTCTCATATCCAGGCACTGCACAGTAGCCTCTTTTGTAGGGCAGCATCCCTAGTGAGTGTCTCTCCCCCACCCGAGGAGCTAGCTTCAGCCATTCCCCCAACAGGCCTTGGGGCGTCCTTTTGATTCCTCTACCCCATGGCCCAATTAGGCCTTAATTCTTTCCTGGTGGGTCTAATAACCCTCAACACTTGTCTGCACTAACAAGGGAAGAGAGAGTGGAGAGCTCAATGCTCTCTACAAGGCTCCTGGCCCTACGTCCTAAAGTAGCAGTGATTTGGGATGGCCCTGCACAGGACCGGCCTGAGCCATTCGTGAGCCCTGGGTCCCAGGAGCACGGCGCCGCCCCTGGGAGTGCAGCGCATGTGCAGCCCCGCCCCAGGCGCACGGAAAATGTGCAGTGCCTCCCCCGCCGGCCCGGCAGCCCTGCGTGGTGCCCCCTCACCCAGACAGTGACATCTCCTTGGGACCATCTTCTCTGTCAAGTGCCACTTTAATTATTTTCCAAACTTTTTCTGCCTCTCTGGACACATGGTACAGGGTAACTGTTCTCTTATTACACACTCTGGCTTTAAAGGGCCAATACTCTATTCCACAGAGGAAGTCCCTTCTGGCTTCAAACAGGAAAGAAAACAGCACGTCTGTTTAGGTCATCAGCACAGTCCCATCACTGGCCATCACAGTACAGAGGGGAGAATTGTACCTAGAACAAAAGCATCATGTGCTCCCCCTAGAACTGCCCTGGCCACTCCTGTTCACTTGCTCAAGAGTATGCCTGGCAACTAAGGCTCTCAACACCATCTTTCAAAAATATGCAACAGGCCTCCAATGTTCCCACTAAGAAGGAGGCTTTGCTGGGGGGGGGGAGGCTCAAAGAAGTAGTATCTTCCTGCAGGGGGGCAATGCCTTTACCAGATAGTGGATGAAGAAACCTGCCCAGCCAGCTTTCATTCCTTCCCACTATGCAGTAGCTCCAGCCCTTTGCTCCAGCTTTCTGTGCAGCCCAGTCTTGTAGTGAGCCCCTCTAGCTTCCATGTGGCAGCTCTATCAAGGATAGCAGAGGCATCCCTGATAGGCTGAATAGCCCCACCTTCTAGTTGACAGGGTGACCAATCGAAATGTTGAACAAAGAGAAGAAGTAATCATTGAATGCTGCATGTTTCATCCTTCACAGCATATAGAGGCATCCAAAAGAAGACAGAGAAGGAAATATGGGCTACAAGCATCTCCTAAGGCTTTAGTATGGAATAGGCATATTTTTATTTAAATAACAGGAACCCTTTATTCCTACATGACTTGACAACTCTACAAGCAACTGACTTCCATACTAACGGTGTGTCTAGACTACCTAGTTTTGTCGACAAAAGTGGACTTTTGTCGACAAAACAATACCAGCGTCTACACTACCGCGGAGTTCTGTCGACATAACGTCGACAGAACTCCGCGGTTTTGTCGACGCTGGTATACCTCATTTTACGAGGCATAACACTTTCTGTCGACAGAACTCTGTCGACAGAAGGTGTTATTGCCTGTAACACTGCGTCCAGACTACGGAGTTCTGTCGACAAAGCGGCTTGCTTTGTCGACAGAACTCCATGTGTCTGGACGCAAATTGTCGACGGAAGTTTTGTCGACAGTATCTGTCGACAAAACTTCCGTCGACAAAACGTGGTAGTCTAGACGTACCCTAAGTCTCACTATTGTTCTCCTTATCCTGGATAACAGGGAGAGATTACCCATTCAGACATAAAATATTGGGTCTGGTTAGAGACTTAGTGGGCTCAGCTGCATGGCTCCCACCAAGACAAAATCAGACTTGGCTCATTCAATGGCCCACAGCACAATCATTGAAAATATGAAATAGAAGGATGTTAGGCTTATTGTAAGTGCCAGATTCACATAAATTTAAATGGGACATCACCTATTATATCCTAACACCAAATATATTGTACAGGCAAATTTTTCATTTTATTTATACAGCCAGAATCATAGAATCATAGAACTGGAAGGGACCTCAAGAGGTCATCGAGTCCAGTCCCCTGCCCGACTCTTGGCTGTTGAAGAAATCATGTTTCTTTATCTCATAATAAATAAAGTTAGCTTGATTTTCAGCAGTGCGGATGACCCACAATTCCTATTCAAATTATTGTGAGCCCCAGCTGCTCAACTTCTGAAAAATTAAACTATTTTTCTGAGGGGAATTCAATTCCCATCCACATTAGTGGGAACTGTGGTTGCTCAGCACCACTGGAAAGTCAGGCCACTTTGGCTCAGGTGCCTAGATATGTATGGAAATGCCTACCTTTAGCCAACACATGTGACAATATCTACATATATGCATCTATACCGTTTTGGCCACAAAGTACAGGATTTTTTTTTAAACAACCCTCCATGTTTTTCATGTTGGAAGCTGCCTCTGGAATTCCCAGGGAAGTATTTGAAGAAAATTAAAAAGAATTGCCAAAAAATACAGCCATCATCAATCCCCAGCCATAAACGTTAATTGGAAAAAAATATTAAGTATGTGTCTTTATTACATTTTGAAGCCATGAATAATATATGGTGCTGGCTCCAGGCTGAGCGCTGAACAGTGATCACATTGCTTTATTATTCAAACCTAAATGAAAGTGCATTGTGTTATCAATTAATGTTTGGCTCTTTTCTAAGAAATACATCAAATCCACCAGGCCACCGCGGGTGATTTACATACTCAAGTACGTTTAATCTCAAGCCTAAACGCAAGGAGGGGAAGAATAGTAGGAACCAGAGCTGTTGCCAAGCAACTTATCCCTGGATTTAGCATTATCATGAAAGGAAAAACCACAAGGAATTTAATTAACTAATACTTCAGCCTGCTCCTGCCAAGTGTTGGCCATTTTCTTTTAATTCAAAATCACTGAGGAATGACCCACATTAAGGTCAGTGCTTCGAAGACCTGGCACTGTGTACCTTTTGGAGACTGCTCCAGCTCCAGCTCACAAACAGCAACCTGGGCATGCATGTTGCCTGCTCATATTTCAAGGCAACATCTAGGGGCGGACTGGCAATCAAAATAGGCCCAGGAAATGGGTTGAGAACAGCCCACTTTTTCACTTTTTCACACATACTATCTTTGTTCATTTACACCATACTCGCACTGCTATTTATTGTCAGTTACGGAAAACCACACACCCACAACAACAGATGATAACAAAACTCATCCAATCACTGTGTACCCTCTGCTTGCCGGTCAAGGCTCAAGTGACTCCATCACTGATTCCACTGTTGCACAAAGCAGGCCTATGCACTGTTGTCATGCACCATTGCGCATTGCACATCGCACGTCCGTTCCGTTAATTTCAACCATAATGCAACGTCTTTCACTTTGGCGCCAAAGAAACCAAAGCCGAGCCAATGCAGCGGCCCATGCCCGACCACACACACATACACACACGGCCTCGACCGCCTTGGATTTATTCGGAAACATTTTGAATTTTGGTATTATAGATTTTTTGGTATTAGAACAACCTTTTTACACACAAGATCACTTTTTAAATGTCAGAACAAGGCAAGATCTACCACCCCTTCCTTCCTCCAAAACCCCACCTATTCCTTGAGGCCCCGACCTCTCTATTCTTCTCCTCTCCATCACTTGCTATCTCCAGCCCCTTATACACTCTACACTACCACTTTTTTTTTTCGATTCTTCTGTAAGAAGAGGTTTTTTCCAATATTTGGTCTGTCTGGATGGAACCAAATGTCAGAAAAACCCTCTTCTTTTGGAAGCCCCTTATTCCTCATGGAACAAGGAATACAGGGCTTTCCAAAAGAGCATGTTTGCTCTTCCACTAAAAAAGTGGAAGAACAAATGCGTCCATGGACACAGAAGAGTTTTTCTGGGATCTCTCTGGAATCCTGGAAAAATTCCTGCAGTCTAGCCGTACTCTCACGGGCTTGAGACAGGATATGTGGGCTCTGGGGTGGGAATGAGGGATTTGGGTATGGGAAGGGGTGCGAGGTGCAAGCTCTGCGAGGAAAATTGGATGCAGGAGGAAGTGGAGAAGGAGATGCTGGCTCAGGGAGGGGGCTCCAGACTGGGGAGTGTTTGGGTCAGATGGAGGGTTGTGGTACTAAATAAGCCACAGGCTTGTGGATGTAAGGGTATGTCTACAGTACAAAGTTAATTCGAACTAACGGATGTTAGTTCGAATTAACTTTAATAGGCGCTACACTAGCGCTCCGCTAGTTCGAACTTAATTCGAACTAGCGGAGCGCTTACTTCGAACTACGTAAACCTCATTGTACGAGGACTAAGCCTAGTTCGAACTTACTAGTTCGAATTAAGGGGTGTGTAGCCCCTTAATTCGAACTAGTGGGAGGCTAGCCCTCCCCAGCTTTCCCTGGTGGCCACTCTGGACAACACCAGGAAAACTCTATTGCCCCCCTCCCGGCCCCAGAGCCCTTAAAGGGACATGGGCTGGCTACGCTGCCCATGCCAGGTGCAAGCCTGCCAGCACCCAGCCAGCAGACCCTGCACCTGGCACAGCTCGAGCCAGCCACCCGATGCCCCCCAGCCCTCCCCCTCTTCCCGGGACCAGGCTGGCGGCTCCTGGGAGCTTGCCCAGGACCGCAAGAAGCGGGCACCCGCCTGGTCCAGTGCAGACATCGTGGACCTCATCCACGACCTCCGCACTAGGCACAGGAAAGCGGCCGTCTAGGGCAGGAGAGCTGCCAGCCTGGCCACCCAGGACCAGGTTTGCATGAAAATCAAGGTGGTCCACTGAGACCCCCGACCCTGAGCCCTGAGCTTAGAATGGCCGTACTGGGTCAGACCAAAGGTCCATCTAGCCCAGTAGCCTGTCTGCCGACAGTGGCCGACCCTAGGGACCCTGGAGGGGATGGACCAAAGACAGTGACCAAGCCATTTGTCTCATGCCATCCCTCTCCAGCCTTCCACAAACTTCAGGCAGGGACACCACTCCCACCCCCTGGCTAATACCACTCCATGGACCCAACCTCCATGACTTGATCTCACATCCCTTTAAACTCTGTTCTAGTTCTAGCCTTCACAGCCTCCTGCAACAAGGAGTTCCACAGGTTGACTATTTGCTTTGTGAAGAAGAACTTTCTGTTATTAGTTTGAAGCCTGCTACCCATTCCTTCCCTTTGGTGTCCTCTAATCCTTCTATTATGGGAACTAATGAAGAACTTTTCTGTATGCACCCTCTCCACCCCACTCGTGCTTTTATAGACCTCTATCATATCCCCCCCTCCATCTCCTCTTTTCTAAGCTGAAAAGTCCCAGTCTCTTTAGCCTCTCTTCGTATGGGACCTGTTCCAAACCCCTCATCATTGTAGTTGCCCTCCCCTCTCCCACCCTCTCTCTTCCCCTCTCCCACCTCCTTTTCCCAGTCTCCCCCAGTTTTGTTCAATAAAGAGAGATTCTATTTTTGAACACAACTGTCCTTTATTTTGTACATCAGGAAGGGGGGCTAGGGAGGGGTAAGTGGAAGGAGGTGAGGGAGAAATGTGGTACGAGCCACCGATGGGGAGGACTGGGCTGGCTCTGCGGGCTCCTCGGGGTGGAAGCTCTCCTGCAGCCCCCCAATTGCCCCCTCTCCCCAGATGGCAGCCTGCGGCAAGTGCAGCCGGTCTGATGGCCGAGTGCTGTGATGTGCCCAGTGTGGGTAGTCCGGGCAATCCAAGCCAGGACTGCTTTGCAAGCGGGGCACCCCTGAGAACTGTCTGTCCGGGGTGGGGGTCGGGTCCCTTTAAGCACAGCCCTCGGCTAGCCTGAGACAGCAGCTCCACGCTCTAAGTCCTCCTTTGATGCCCTGCCGGCACTGCTTCCGGCCATCCTTAACCCCGATTCAGGGTCCACTCTGTGTGGACATGCTAGTTCGAATTAGCAAAACGCTAATTCCAACTAGTTTTTTAGTCTGGATGCGTTAGTTCGAATTAGCTTAGTTCGAATTAACTAATTCGAACTAAGTTAATTCAAATTAGCGCTGTACTGTAGACATACCCTAAGGGTGCAGGAATTTGGGTTAGAATATGTCAGGGGTTCAGGGTAGGGGGTTCCAGTATATGACAGGCTCAGATCTAGAGTCTGTGGGGTTAGTGCAGGAGTATTATGATGCCGCAGCCAGATGGGGGCTTGGCCCCAATTGGGGGTTTGTTGGCCAGGCTTCATTTTTAATTAAAATACTATGTCAAACACAAAAAGTTTCTGCATTGTCTTTTTTTATGGGAAGGGCAGGGAACCTGTTTTGAATCAGGGGTCACTGACTCACAGAAACATCAGTTGGGGCCATACAAGTGCGATAAAAAAAAACTCCTCCAAACCCCCCCCCCCCAAGCTTCACTAATGTGGCCCCATCTGTGCTGCTGGGAGTGGGGACATGGTACTAGGGAAGGGTGCTACTGAGTGCTGGGGCAGGGGACAGGGTACCAGTGGGGGCAGGGAACAGGGTGCTGGGGTGGGGGCAGGGTGCTAGTGGGGGCAGGAGACAGGGTGCCAGTGGGGGACAGGGTGCCAGAGGGCGATCGCGGTGAGGAGGGCAGGGGACAGGGTGCCAGGGAGGGGGCAGAGGGCAGGGTTCTGTAGCAGGAGACAGGGTTCCAGTGGGGGAAGGGAGTCCCCCACACCCGCCTCCTCCCGGGACTCTTCTCTCCTCTCCCTCCACAGAGGAGGGAAAGCCCCGGTGCAGGCCTCCTGTGGGGACTCCCCCTGCCACGCCATGCCATGCCAGTTCCTGGCACACCACAGACCTGGGGGAGGGGAGCAGCCACTGCACTTCCGGAACCCTTGGAAGTGGTGCACAGCTGCCGGACTTCCTTCCACCTCGCAAGAAACCGCCACTACTTCCATTGTCACTGAATGTGTATCTCCATTGTCACTGGAGGTAGGTAATGGGGTTTCTTGGGGGTGGAGGGATATTGAAGGGGGGCCCTCGAATGCCTCGTGATTGACTGGTCGAGCTCTCGCAATCGACCAGTCAATTGCGATCGACTGATTGGTGACCACGGTATGAGAAGCTTTATGGTGGACATATTATGATCCATTCAGATGACAGCCCACCAGGAAATACCCAGTATCCCACCGGGCCAATCCACCCCTGGCAACATCTCTCTGCCTTCATCCTGCCCGTGGAGCTGAATGTGATGGGCAGATGTGTGATGAGACATAGAAACCCTCCTACCCCAGGGAACTGCTACATAAAAATAAAGATATATAGCCTCACATTTGCCTTTGAACCAGATCAATGACCAGATAAACCCCATCAAAATATCTAATCGCTACTTACCTGGATTGAAGTTGCTTGGCAACATGTAATGTAAAGTTGATGACGAGTTCTAGGCTCCTCAGAAAGAGCATGGGATGGGAATGTTTGGCTGCTGTCCTCCTAGTATCCAAGATGCCAGGTGGAAACAGACAAAATATTCCCAAGCAAATGTGGCTTCAGTGGCATTAGCAGGGAAGCATAAGACATTAGTCTCAGTGTGGAGGAAAAATCGGTAAATGGCCTGGACATAGGAACTGTCAACCTTAAGGGAGGGACCAAAATATCTCTGAAAATGTAGAACAAACAAAGAAAAACAGGACAATCTTTCTACAGTATATCTACTGACTGCAGAAGTGGGAGACAAAGACATAATAGGAGCACATTACACATGAAAAGAAAACTCATCTCTAAAGCCCAAGGAAAAACATTGCCCAGCTAGACAGGAACTAAGAACAGACTGAGTATTTCACTGCTAGAGATTCAACACGCCAAACCAAAAAGCAGCATAGCTCCCACCAACTGCATCTAATCTCTTTTACACACATACAAATGCAAGTTCCAAGGCTAACAACTCAGACTGTGCTCTCTTTCCTTTCTTAGGAAGAAGAAGCCACTTCTCCATAGCAGAGAACAGCAGTCTCTGCAACAGGTGTGGGTAGAAGAAAACACTACAGCTCCTCATTGTGGCTAGCAAGACCAGTCTTTCACAGCCACCCACCTCTACTCACCCAATGGAAAAATGATTCCCTGACAGCTGATGCTCTGCCAGTCATCAACAATGCTGGCACACTGACCTCTTACTGGGGGTTGCTACAATTTAGCCTTCACAAGCCACAAAGCACTAGGGCTACGTCTACACTGGCCCCTTTTCCGGAAGGGGCATGTAAATTTCAGCAGTCGTCGTAGGGAAATCCGCGGGGGATTTAAATATCCCCCGCGGCATTTAAATAAAAATGTCCGCCGCTTTTTTCCGGCTTTTAAAAAAGCCGGAAAAGAGCGTCTAGACTGGCCCCGATCCTCCGGAAAAAGTGCCCTTTTCCGGAGGCTCTTATTCCTACTTTGAAGTAGCCTAGGGGTATGTCTACACTACCCCGCTAGTTCGAACTAGCGGGGTAATGTATGCATACCGAACTTGCTAATGAAGCCCGGGATTTGAATTTCCCGGGCTTCATTAGCATAAAGCCGGCGCCGCCATTTTTAAAAGCCGGCTAGTGCGAACCCCGTGCCGCGCGGCTACACGCGGCACGGGCTAGATAGTTCGAACTACGTAGCCGTTCCACGAGGAGTACAGATAGTTCGGAATGGCTACGTAGTTCGAACTATCTAGCCCGTGCCGCGTGTAGCCGCGCGGCACGGGGTTCGCACTAGCCGGCTTTTAAAAATGGCGGCGCCGGCTTTATGCTAATGAAGCCTGGGAAATTCAAATCCCGGGCTTCATTAGCAAGTTCGGTATGCATACATTACCCCCCTAGTTCGAACTAGCGGGGTAGTGTAGACATACCCTCGGAGAAGCTCCACATGAGCAGAACTTGGCTCTCAACTCTGCCCTCCTCGGCCCTTCCATAGGCTGCCTGTCAAAGCAAAGCTGTTCAAAGTAGCCACCCCCCTTTCATTTGCATAAACTGGAGACATAGACAAGCCACTCCACCAATCTTCTTCCCCCTGCTCTGCAAAGCCTAAGATAACAATCATCTATGTGGTCAAGCCAAGAGCTTTCTAGAAATGACAGCTTATGCAGCTTTGGACTCTGACACCACATTTCTTTGGCACCAGTGACTATAAGAGAGGAAGTCAGCAGTAGGAAGCTAGGCTCCCCAATGAGGGGTGTTTCCTTAGCCTAAAGGCCACTCTCACCATCCTTTAGGGAGTAGAAACTCCCCATTTTGAACCATCCCTAAAACTTTGACTTAAAACTAGTGTTTTGGGGGTTTTCCCCCATTTTTAAACAAGTTCAGCTTGAATGGATTATATCCGTTATCAATCCACTCCATATTTTGGTAGGGTACTTAGTTTTGTTAAACTCTGACACTTTCTGTGAGGCTGTGTCTACACTGGGCCACTTATTCCGGAAAATCAGCCGCTTTTCCAGAATAAGCTGCGAGCTGTCTACACTGGCCCTTGAATTTCCAGAAAAGCAACGATGCTCTACTATACAAAATCAGCCGCTATTCCGGAAAAACTATTCTGCTCCCGCTCGGGCATAAGTCCTTATTCCGGAACACAGTTCCAGAAAAGGGCCAGTGTAGACAGCCCAATAGTCTTTTCCAGAAAAAAGCCCCGATCGCAAAAGTAGGAAACGCTACAGCACCTCACTGCGGTTAGCAAGGCCAGTCTCTTACAGCCACCCTTTCAGGGCTGGTGAGGCGAACTTAGGAGGCCACTTCAGGTGCCAGACTGTGGGGGAGGAGCCGCCACTAGGACCCAGAGAATTGAGACCTTTCAAAGTTTTGGCCCAAGCAAGCGGGTATGGGGGCGTCATGTGAGCTCCCCACCTCAGGTGCCAAAATGTTGTGGGCTGGCCCTGCACCCTTCTCCAGTCACCCACTAGAGAAATGACCCCTTGAAAGCACAGCCTTAACCAGCACCCTCCCCCTGCCAGTCACAGGCCATTATTGGCACATTTCCTTCTATCTGGTGGTTGCTACAATTTGGCTTTTCTGATGGAGAGAGGAGCACGAGAAGCCTTTCATGAGCAGAAGCTAGCTCTCAACTCTGCCCTCCACAGCCCCCTTCCAGGTTGGCTTGGTGCCAAACTGGGGTGACCATACAGAAGGAATAATATGAGCGTAACTTGACTGTCTTCTGCCTTATTCTTTGGAAGAATAAAGACAAGTCTAGTCATCACAATGCCAGCCAGTCATAGCAAATTTGTCAGCATATTTCCTGTTTCCATAAATACATAGGAAAACATAAGCAAACAAAAACAAAACACACCAGATCTCTGACCAGGCCTTATAGGTTAGTACATACTGTGCATTTGTTTCTGGGAATTATTGTCTTTATATAGGGTTTATTTTACCATTGCTCACTAATTCTTAAGTATCACGGTGTTTTCTCTTTTCCCCTGGTATTTGAATTGTTCCTTTGGGTCTTCTTTTGTGCATGTGTTGATTTCTCTGAGTGTTCTCGTGTTCTCCTATATTTGCATCAAATTCACTGTTCAGATCTTCTTTTGTTTCTGCTCAGGTATTTGTTTCTTTGATGTTAACAAGAACTTAGGTATTTGTAGTCTGTTATTTAATTTAGTCTGTTATTATTCAAAGGCATCAATTACATAACAAAGAAATAATTAACTATGTCTAGTACAGAGAACTATTTAGCCCTGACCCCTGCTTTGGCCATTACATTTGGAAGGCTGGTGAGAGCAGGGTACGTTTACAATTATATATTTATGATATTATTATGAGATACCATAATAACTGCCATCTAGTTTCTGAACAAACCAGATTAAGGAGTCACAGAGGCTTTGACACTTTACTACTACCCCTTGTGCTTTTAGATCCTGCAAGGGTTTTTGTTGGTGGTGGTGGTGGTGGTGGTGGTTTTTTTCATTGGCCCAACAAGCCTTTCTGTCAAATTAATTAATCACCTTTTCTGATGTACAATATTTACTTTCAATATAGCTTTTTCAGTTATGCCATTACAAACGACTGTGTTTGTTTAAAATTCAGTTTGACATAATATTTTATTTTAAAATGAAGGCTGGCAAACAAGCCCCCCATTGAGGCCAAGCCCACATCTGGCTGCAGCTTCATAACACTCCTGCACCCCCCTGAGCCTATCATACACTGGAACCCCCTGTCCTGAGCCGTTCCATTCCCCAAACTCCTGCACCCCCACATCCCCAGTCTTCTGCCACAACACTCCTGCACCATCCACACACACACATCTGTGTCCTGAGCCCATCATACTCCCAACCTCCCTGCCCTGAACCCCTCATGCACCCAAGCCCAAACTCCTACACCCTCACAGCCACAAGCCTGCGGCTTGTTCAGCACCCCAAGCCTCCACCTGACCCCAACACTCTCCAGCCTGGAGCCCCCTCCCTGAGCCAGCATCCTCTTCTCTACTTCCTCCTACACCCAAATTCCCTCCCAGAGCTTGCACCTCTTACCCCTTCCCAGTTCTTTTTGGTATGCCTCAGGACGGTGTGCCAACACCTATTTTTCCCTGGCGCAGTGTGGTTGCTAAACAACTCTTCCCCCTCCCCCCCCCAGCTCTTCACGCTCTATCCACTGCTATTTTGGCTCTTCGTCTCTAACGGAGTTGATCACCCCTGCAATAAGATATTCTCTGTCTTATTCTGTATCCCTTTTTTAATGATCTAGCATTCTGTTTGCTTTTTTGACTGCCAATGCACATTGAGTGGATGTTTTCAAAGAACTATGCACAATGACTCCAAGATCTCTCTCTTGAGTACTTGTAGCTAAATTAGTCCCCATCATATTGTATGTATAGTTGGGATTACTTTTTCCAATGTACATTATTTTACATTTGTCAACATTAAATTTCATTTGTTATTTTGTTGCCAAATTTCAAACTCAGCCTCAATTTCGCTATTGGGCCAGCACGAGGTATTATTAGGCCTTTCAAATCTCCAAGGTCTAAATGGTAGTCAGAGAGCACAGATAATCAGCCAGTGTCTGTTTTTCAGCTCCAGAGTACAGTTTACTTCCTCTGATATTTGCTGTGAAGGCTGAGATACTTTTACTTTTGCTACAGTTCTGCCATTTGCCTGCCAGAGGGCACTGTGGTGGTACAAAACAGCTGCACCTTCCAGCAGAAAATAATTTCTGTGGTTCTGCCTTTAGCCACCAGTGGGTGTGGTGCTGATAGAACACAGAAGCTACTCCTAGACAGCTGGGGAAAAGAAAGAGTCTCCAGAGCCATCTCCAGGTCAGGAGACAGGGGCTGAGTGGAGACAGACTCCATTGGGGTACTGAAGGGTCAGACAGGCTCATAAGGGCTAGTGGGGGAGGACAGACTGGGGCAGGGCCTGAATGGCAGTAGAAATGCAGGGTGGCCACAGTAGAGAGGAAGGTACAGCCCACATGGGCAGAAGGAGAGGAGATGCAGGGGGAATGAAGGTGAATGAGCTGGGGGCACAGAAACACATGGGAATGGGGGAGGAGTTCAGGGCCACAGGAATATGAGGGAGTGGGTATCTGACTGCAGGTGGAAGGACACACATGGACAGGGGATGCAAGGACACATGGGGATGGGAGTAAATGTCCCTCACTGGGAGAGGCTAGAGGGTCAGCCAGGTTCTGCATGGAGAAGCTCCCTAACAGTCCCTCACCACCCACCCACTCCAACAATACCCCTGTTCCATGCTTTTACCACCCATACTCATCAACCCTCCATGTTCATATCCAGGCTCCTTCCAAGCAATGAGTTTCCTGTCCCTCAGCTCCTCTGTTCCTCCTGACTCCCCAAAGCCTTTGCACTGACTCTGAGAGGTGTGGAAAATACAGTTCTGTATTGTAGTTTACAAGAATTATTACTCAGAGTTCTGCCTATTAAGGAATCTATTTGTCAAAAACATTTTCTGAATCCTTTTTATTCTCTGTGTTGTTACCAGAAGTGATGTGTGGGAAGTGCATCCCCAGGGCGAGAGAGGGCAGCCTGTAGTCAGGAGGAAGTCCAGGGCCAGCAGCAGCAGTCCACATCACGGTCCCCCGCCCCCCACTCACGGGCAGTCATGTCAGAGAAGGTGCAGGAGGGGTAGCTCCAGCCCATGAGACGCCATTCCCCAGCCACACCGCTCTGGGAAGAGGTGAGTGGGAAAGGATGGAGCCAAGGCGGGATGAGGACAGAGTAAGGGGGTGGGGAGAGGCAGGGCTAGTGTCCCCCCGTTCCACTGCCATACACCACCACTGATTGTTACAGACACTCTTGCTGGGAGATATTTTGTAATAAATGACCCCAAATAATTAAAACTGGTGTGATTATATTGTGTTGTTTTGACACATGAGGAGTAACGGTAGTTCGAACTAGGAAGCGTGACGGGGTTCGAACCAGCCGGGATTTAAAAATGGCAGCGCCCGGCTTATGCAAATGAAGCCCGGGAAATTCAAATCCCGGGCTTCATTTGCAAGTGCAGTATGCCTACGTTACCACGCTAGTTCGAACTAGGAGGGTAGTGTAGACATACCCTATGAGCTTTTGTTTTGAAATGTCCTTCAAAAACAAAACAAAACACTTTGTTCTATGGCAAATGAAGCATTTTATTCAACTTAACGTGTTTTTTTTTTTTAATTTGGGGTTCACAAACATGTTTAGGTTCAGATTGATCCAAAACCAAACATTTTCGATATTTTGGAACTGCCAGTGAATCAAAAAAAAATCAGTTCTCTGTGCAGCTGTACTTTAGCTGCTAGTTTCCAGTGGGAAATAATGTTTGTAGCATGTGGGTGTGTAAGTTGTATTATTCTAATTATTCATTAGACTTTTAATTAGCTTCCGACTCTCTTAAATGAACACATTATTGATTGTGTTGTATCTAAAGGCTCAACTCAGGAAAGGATGGGTATTACTTGGGTGGAGTTTATCAGCCAGTGTAAACACACATTTCAACATGCTGGATGCAATCACACACAAGAAAATGCTGCACAGCAAGATTCATCTGACAAACTTCCACCCACAGTTTCTCTGGTCAGACATTCTGAGTAAAGCACTGCATGGGGAAACGGGTGGTGAAAGACAGATGAATTACAGAACAAGTAATTAACCCTGAAAAATAGATGAGGAATCTTATCATCTCTGAAGAAGGCTGAAAGACAGGTTGTGGCTGGGTTTACACAGGGGGGACTGCACGCTTCAGGAAAGAGAACACACAACTACAGTGCTTTCATCTGACCTATACTGGTGGTAATGCTAGGTATTGGTAGTTAGGTATTAGTCACTTCTGAAAATTGAGCCTTATCTAAATGCCTGAATGGGAGGGTGATAGAAATGTAGCCGTGTTAGTCTGGGGTAGTTGAAGCAAAATGCAGGACAATGTAGCACTTTAAAGACTAACAAGATGGTTGATTAGATGATGAGCTTTCGTGGGCCAGACCCACTTCCTCAGATCAAATAGTGGAAGAAAGTAGTCACAACCATATATACCAAAGGATACAATTAAAATAAATGAACAAATATGAAAAGGACAAATCACATTGCAGAACAGAAGGGGGATGCGGGGGGGTGGGAAGGGGGAGGAAGGAAGGTAAGTGTCTGTGAATTGTTGATATTAAAGGTAGGGAGAGTGGGATGTTTGTGAGTTAATGGTATTACAGGTGATAATTGGGGAAACTGTCTTGGTAATGGGTGAGAAAGTTCAAAGTCTTGTTAAGTCCTTGTTGGCAAGTGTCGAATTTTAACATGAATGACAGTTCAGAGGATTCCCTTTCAAGTGCAGATGTAAAAGGTCTTTGTAGCAGAATGCAGGTGGCTAAGTCATTTAGAGAGAGTCCTTTCTGGTTAAAGTGGCAAGAAACTGTTTTCTCTTTGTGATCTTGTCTGATATCTGTTTTGTGGGCATTAATCCTTTGGCGAAGTGTCTGAGATGTTTGTCCAATGTACATAGCAGACGGACACTTTCGGCACATGATAGCATAGATTATATTTCTGGATGCGCAGGAATATGTGTTCTTGATCTTATAACTCACTTGGTTAGGTCCAATAATGGTATCAGCAGAATGAATATGTGGACAAAGCTGGCAACGGGGTTTGTTGCAAGGGAAGGTACCAGGGTTGGTATTAGTGTGGTATGTCCTGTGGTGGTTGGTAAGAATCATCTTGAGGTTAGGTGGTTGTCTATAGGAGACTATGGGTCTGTCTCCCAGAGCCTCTTTGAGTATGGTATCCTGTTCCAATATAGGCTGTAGTTTATTGATAATGTGTTGGACAGGTTTAAGTTGGGGGTTGTAGGTGATGACAAGTGGTGTTCTATTGTTGGTTTTCTTGGGTCTGTCTTGAAGTAGATGGTTTCTAGGTATTCGTCTGGCTCTTTCAATTTGCTTTTTTATTTCTCTGGGTGGGTAATTGAGATTTATAAATGCTTGGTAGAGATCCTGAAGCTTCTGGTCTCTGTCAGTGGGGTTAGAGCAGATGCGGTTGTATCGAAGGGCTTGGCTATAGACGATGGATCGTGTGGTGGGAATGGGAGGGGAGTTGAATGTCTATCCCTAAGTGACTGTCCCAAGGTTACACAGAGTAATCAGGGACAAAACTACAGTGGAAATCAGGAGTTTTTGCTGTCCGGGCTGAGACTACCACTCTCCTCCCCTTGAGCTGTATTACTCTAGGAAATTTTGAGCACTGGGAAATTAGCACTGCCCATTTCCCATCATTGTTATGGGGAGTGATCCAGGCAGCAAGCCATGCTGCAATGGTAGCCTTGTTTGAGAACAAAGAAACTTTAAGAAGACACTTAACTTTTAGGACTTTTAGACTTTTAGGACATTTTGAGCACTTAATTGTAGATGTCATTTGGAAATCAACCGGTGAGTTCTAACAGAGGGATCCTATTTAAAATTTGCCTCCCCTCATTGGAGAGCTGAATAGACCATTTTCCAAAAAGAAAAGTAATAGTCCAAGATGATTTTCACAGCCTCAAACCTACTTTGATCATGATTCATTTTGTTTCCTAACAAAATACCTGGAGCATTGGGACTAACCACCAACAGCACCAGAGTTTGCAATGTGCTAGGCTGACTACTTTAGTTACTCCCTGCTGAGAAATAAGTTCATTAACGTTTATCAATCAGCAGTTGTCTCTGCTTTTTGTATGCCCTTGTCAATCAGTTCACCGAGTTTCTGCCTTCTCCAGTATTATCTTGTTTGCTCGACATAATTACTTTTTTATGATTTGTTCCCTTGGCAGGATCTTCTGTGTCAGCTTGTCAATTATATTTATAAGCTTTTGTAAAGACAGAAGTATGCTTGCTTGGTTTAGGCAAGGTTAAAGAAAGCACACTTAAAAACTTAAGGATTAAACAACATACAAGGAAGGTTTGAATTGTATGAATTCCATCAACCATAAAATCAATATGCTGGAAGACGGTGGGGGATGGATAGCTGAGATTTTCATGACTCACACAAGGAAGAGACTAAAGGAAACATCAATGGGCTTTCAACATTTGACTTTCATCCTTCCTTTTGGAAATTCTTTGTACAATCATGTTTACCATTTTCCCCCCACTTGCCCATTCTTCACTGTCCTCTGGGGAGGAAGCTCAAGAGATGAAAGTTGGGGATGAATTTATATTCTCTGTCTCTGCATCATGTGGAAATAACTAAATTGATACAGCAGTAGTTTGACTGTTTCATCAAGATCAAAATGGATTTTTCTGCAGCCAAAAGGCTGATTAATGGTCTAATCTTTGTCTTCCCAATATCATAACTGGCAAATATATGACACTGGCATCTTTTCATGTGCTGGTGTCAGGAAATATTCAGGTTCAGTCGAAAATCTTTTGAGACCTTGTTTGCATTATCCAATGAGCCAAGAACTTCAAGATGGTCGTCTATGCATCAAAGATTACACAATGCTTCTATTACATGTGCCATTTGCAGCATCCTGAGCTACCATTGAATAGTCAAGCAGACTATGAAGAAGGATGAATGAGAAGAAATGTTCAACTGAAACAAAAAGAAATTAAACACAAAAATATTGAAAAAGAATTAAAGACTAGTTGAATACCCTAAAACATGACAGCCATTGCTGCTGGAATCCCTTTTCACATTTCTGTATTACTAATTTAGAAAGGCACCCATTGAAGATTTCACCTTGGATTCACCAAGAGCAAGTCACGCCTGACCAACCTATTTGGCTTCTATGATGAGGTAACTGGCTCTATGGACATGGGGAAGTCAGTGGATGTGATAAACCTTGACTTTAGCAAAACTTTTGATATGGTCTCCCACAATATTCTTGCCAGCAAGTTAAGGAAGTATGGATTGGATACATGGACTGTAAGGTGGCTGGAAAGCTGGCTAGTTTGTTGGGCTCAACAGATAATGATCAATGGCCCGATGTCTGGGTGGTGGTTAATTGCAAGCGGAGAGCCCCAAGGATCAGTGTTACGGGGTCCACAGGCCCACCCCGTCCTGGGCAGTCACACTACCACGGTTGCCGCCCAGGAAGGTCCCAGTCTCCGTGACGCGGCGCCGGGTCGGCTCTCCCGGCGGTTGCCCAGAAGATCCCACGAGCGAGGAGGTGAGGGGGGTCCGGGCCCTCCCTCTCTCCAGACCCCAGCCCAGGGCCCTAAGGCGGGGGAGATGCTCTTCTCTCCCCCGACCTGGCTGATGGGGCACGGAGCCGCAACGCATCAACCCTCGGGCTCCAGTACACCCGCCCTGGGCTGCTTCCTCACGCCCTCGCTCGTCCGCTCACCAGCCAGCTGGTCCCGCTGCCTCCTCGGTGTCTCTCAGTCTCTGCCTCCAGCGTCCTCCTTCTCGTCCTCCCCCTCTGCTTCTGCTTCTCCTGACTTTATACCTGGGGAAGGTGCCGCCCCACCCCTCCAGAGCACCCACACCTGTGCTCGTCCACGGCTCCAGCTTCTCCTCCCCAGCTGTTTCCCCTCACCCCCAGCGTCCTCTCTATCTCCTGCAGCTGTGGGGCATAGGGCTGGCTGGGGCGCCCGCGGGGCTGCCCGCCCCGAGGCTGGTGGGGTGCCGTTCCTGCCCTGTTGTCCCCACTAACCTTGCCGGGGGGGGGGGTTCTTCCCCCGCGATGTCCCGGGCTGCGTCCCTGGAGCCGCCAGCCAGGCGGCGTGTCCCGGCTGCCCCGCTGCCTGCGTCCCCGGCGGCAGCGGGTCCAGCCGCGGCGTTTCTTTCTGCCCCGCTGGGGGGGGCCTCCTCGGTGCAGGGTTGCCTCACCCCGTCACCGCCCTCCCCCATGTTGCTCGGGGTCCCGCCAGCTCGACCGCCTGCCGAGCGGCGCGTCCCGGTTACCCCACCGGACGCATCCTCGGCGGCGGCGAGACAAGCCGCGCCGCTTTCCCCTGCCTCGCTGGGGGGGGCCCTTCTAGTGCGAGGTTGCCTCACCCCGTCACAATCAGTTCTAGGGCTGGTTTTGTTCAACGTCTTTATTAGTTATCTGGATGAGGGAATGGATTGCACCCTCAAAAAGTTTGCAGATGACACTAAGATAGGGGGAGAGAGGGTAGGGATACTGTACAGAGTGACCTAGACAAATTGGAGGATTGAGCCAAAAGAAATCTGATGAAGTTCAGCAAGGACAAGTGCCGGTACAAAATTTCTAAATATAGCTACAGCCCTCAATCCCAGGTTAAAAAATCTGAAGTGCTTTCCAAAATCACTTCACAGGGACAAGGTGTGGAGCATGCTGTGAAAAGTATTAAGGAGTAACACTCCAAAGTAGAAACTACAGAACCTCCGAACCATAAGAACATAAGAACGGCTGTACTGGGTCAGACCAAAGGTCCATCTAGCCCAGTATCCTGTCTACCAACAGTGGCCAGCACCAGGTGCCCCAGAGAGGGTGGACCGAAGACAACGATCAAGTGATTTGTCTCCTGCCATCCCCCTCCAGCCTCTGAGGGTACGTCTACACTACAGTGCTAATTCGAACTAACTTAGTTCGAATTAGTTAATTCGAACTAAGCTAATTCGAACTAATGCGTCTAGAACTAAAAACTAGTTTGAATTAGCATTTTGCTAATTCGAACTAGCATGTCCACATTAAGTGGACCCTGAACCGAGGTTAAGGATGGCCGGAAGCAGTGCCGACAGGGCATCAGAGGAGGACTTAGAGCGTGGAGATGCTGCCTCAGGCTAGCCGAGGGCTGCGCTTAAAGGGTCCCAACCCCCACCCCGGACAGATAGTTCTCAGGGGTGCCCCGCTTGCAAAGCATTCCTGGCTTGGAGTGCCCTGTGTACCCACACTGGGCACATCACACCACTCGGCCATCAGCCCGGCTGCACTTGCTGCAGGCTGCCATCTGGGGAGAGGGGGCAATCGGGGGGCTGCAGGAGAGCTTCCACACCCAGTCCCCCCCATCGGGGGCTCATACCCCATTCCTCCCTCACCTCCTTCCACTTACCCTTCCCGAGCCCCCCTTCCTGATGTACAAAATAAAGGACAATTGTGTTCAAAAATGGAATCTGTCTTTATTGAACAAAACTGGGGGAGACTGGGAAAAGGAGGTGGGAGAGGGGAACAGAGAGGGTGAGAGAGAGGAGGGCAACTATAATGATCGGGGTTGTGAACAGGTCCCATATGAAGAGAGGTTAAAGATACTGGGACTTTTCAGCTTAGAAAAGAGGAGACGGAGGGAGGACAGGATAGAGGTCTCTAAAAGCAGGAGTTGGGTGGAGAGGGTGCATACAGAAAAGTTCTTCATTAGTTCCCATAAAGAAGGACTAGAGGACACCAAAGGAAAGGAATGGGTAGCAGGCTTCAAACTAGTAACAGAAAGTTGTTCTTCACAAAGCAGAGTCAACCTGTGGAACTCCTTGCTGCAGGAGGCTGTGAAGGATAGAACTATAACAGAGTTTAAAGGAATGTGAGATCAAGTGATGGAGGTTGGGTCCATGGAGTGCTATTAGCCCGGGGGTAGGAGTGGTGTCCCTACCCAAAGTTTGTGGAAGGCTGGAGAGGGATGGCACGAGACAAATGGCTTGGTCACTGTCTTCGGTCCATCCCCTCCAAGGTCCCTAGGGTTGGCCACTGTCGGCAAACAGGCTACTGGGCTAGATGGAGCTTTGGTCTGACCCAGGACGGCCATTGTAAGCTCAGGGCTCAGGGTTGGGGGTCTCAGTAGACCCCCTTGATTTTCATGCAAACCTGGTCCTGGGTGGCCAGGCTGGCAGCTCTCCTGCCCTAGCCGGCCACTTTCCTGTGCCTAGTGCGGAGATCGTGGACAAGGTCCACGATGTCCGCACTAGCCCAGGCGGGTGCCCGCCTCTTGCGGTCCCGGGCAAGCTCCCGGGAGCCGCCAGCCTGGTTCTGGGAAGAGGGGGAGGGCTGGGGGGCATCGGGTGGCTGGCTCGAGCCTTGCCAGGTGCAGGGTCTGCTGGCTGGGTGCTGGCAGGCTTGCACCTGGCACGGGCACTGTAGCCAGCCCATGCCACTTTAAGGGGTCCGGGGCCGGGAGGGGGGCAAGAGAGTTTCCCTGGTGTTGGCCAGAGTGGCCACCAGGGAAACCTGGGGAGGGCTAGCCTCCCACTAGTTCGAATTAAGGGGCTACACACCCCTTAATTTGAACTAGCTAGTTCGAAGTAGGCTTAATCCTTGTAAAATGAGGTTTTCCTAGTTCGAAGTAAGCGCTCCGCTAGTTCGAATTAAGTTTGAACTAGCGGAGCGCTAGTGTAGCGCTTATGAAAGTTAGTTCGAACTAACATCCATTAGTTCGAACTAACTCTGTAGTGTAGACATACCCTTTGGTATCATCCGCAAACTTTACTACCTCACTTCTTACCCCTTTCTCCAGCTCATTTATGAATAAGTTGAAAAGGATTGGTCCCAGGACTGACCCTTGGGGGACACCACTAGTTACCCCTCTCCAATCTGAAAATTTACCATTTATTCCTACCCTTTGTTTTCTGTCTTTTAACCAGTTCTCAATCCAAGAAAGGACCTTCCCTCTTATCCCATGGCCATGTAATTTACACAAGAGCCTTTGGTGAGGGACCTTGTCAAAGGCTTTCTGAAAATCTAAGTATACTCTACCTACTGAATCCCCCTTGTCCGCATGTTTGTTAACCCCTTCAAAGAACTCTAACAGATTAGTAAAACAGGATTTCCCTTCACAGAAACTATGTTGACTTTTGTCCATCAAATTATGTTCTTCTACATGCTTCACAATTTTATTCTTTACTATTGTTTCGACTAATTTGCCCGGTACTGAAGTTAGACTTACCGGTCTGTAATTGCCAGGATCGCCTCTAGAGCCCTTTTTAAATATTGGTGTCACGTTGGCTACCTTCCAGTCATTAGGTACGGAAGCCAATTTAAAGGATAGGTTACAAACTACAGATAATAGCTCAGCAGTTTCCCATTTGAGTTCTTTTAGAACCCTTGGATGAATGCCATCCGGTCCCGGAGATTTGTTAACATTAAGTTTTTCTGTTTGTTCCAAAACCTTTAAAGAAAATAATCTTCTGTTGGTAGCATCTGACTCAGATGGTGAAAATGAAGGTACATCAATCCACATTGTTTAGGATCATTATCAAGCCCAGAACCTGCCCATTTTACCTTTCAGGTGACCCTGTAAGTAAGCAGAAGGCAGCATTTCTTCTTAAATATAAACAAACCTATTTAAGCCTTTTGCTGAACAAGTAGGACTGAGTGGACTTATAGGTTCTAAAGTTTTACATTCTTTTTGAATATAGTTATGTCACAAAAATAATTCTGCATTTGTACATTACAATTTTACAATAAAGAGATTGCACTACAACAGTTGCATGAGATAAGCTGAAAAATACTGTTTCTTTTGTTTATCTTTTTACAGTGCAAATGTTTGTAATAAAATAATATAAAGTAAATACATTTTGTATTCTGTGTTGTCATTGAAATCAATATATTGAAAATGAAGAAAAACATCCAAACTAGTTATAATAAATTTAAATTCATACTCTATTATTGTTTAACGGTGCAATTAAAACTGCAATTAATCATGATTAATTTTTAACTGAGTTAATTTGTTTTGAGTTAATCATTTGAGTTAACTCTGATTAATTTCCCGCACTACTATAAAGGCATTTTTAGGGACACATGAAGAGAAAATACCCCAAAATCAAGATGTGTCATCATTTCCAAGAATTCAAGCAGTCTAGAGCACTAATACACTGTTGACTTGGTGTGGCAAAGGAGCTCAGCTAGAAAGCTGGGACCCGGAGAATAGAAGATGCTTACATTCAGAAGCTGAGCAGACAGTGTGTTCAAGAAGGCAGTTCAGAGATGTGTATGACTAGTATTTCCTCCTGGGTGGAGGAAAACGGTATCTTGGATGTACTGTGCTGCAGTATTTGTCGCAGTCTAATCAGGAAGAGGATTTGTAGCAGATGTGAGAACAGCTATTAAACTTAAATCTTATGGCTAAACAAAAGAGGTGCTTGTTGACAGTGGTTGTCAGATGGAAAGAGGCCACGAAGGATATGAGCCACTTGTGCAGATGATACCTTGATGAAAAATTAGATTTATATTATTCCTTTGCTTGGGAAAGTAAATCCACCTGGAACCAGGAGAGCTATTTGCTGGCAACTTCCAGGAAGAATTAAAAATTAAAAATGGAAGCATAACATTCACATTAAAAAATCGGGGAGAATGGACAAAGAAGTTACAAATCTTTGTGAATTAGTTAAAAATCAGTTAAAAATACTGGACCAGTTCCTGAGCAGCAGTAATTCAGCATATCTGAAGCTAAATTGCACCAGTTGAGGATTTGATCCATTATGTTCATAAGTTCAATATTCTTTTATGTTTGTCCAGTGGGAATCCAACATAAAAGCTATTTACATACAGAAGAGCTTACATTCAGCTTTCACTGGAGTGAGAGGGAGGGAACCAACTGGTACACTCAACATGGGGAGAGGGGAAATACTGGCTAAGGACAGATGGGAAAACCCAAATTCCTAAAAAAATGCCATGGCATCTTTAACATTCATTCTGATATTTTCTAGTTTAGCCTTCATCCCTTAGCATCCTTGCTCCTTCCAGCATGACCAGGATGTGTCATGTGTGACTCCATGCAGATTGACTAGGACATGGATTCCCAAACTGGGGGGCATGCAGAAATTCCAGGGGGGTGCGAGATCCCCCCCCTTAATCCCTCTCCCCTACGTTTTGCTGCTATTTTTGTTTTTCAGCCCCAGTCAGTTCCTTTTTTTTTTTTTTTTTTTTTTTTGTCCACAAGTTTTGCTGCTATGGGGTGGGGGGAGGGGAGAGGATTTCTCAAAAATCAAAAAGGGGGTGTGATGCTGAAAAGTTTGGGAACCACTGAACTAGGATATTGGGGCTTAATTCTGCTCTGTTGTGGATCCATTTTATGGCATTTTTACTGAGTGTTAACCCTGATTTATGTTTACGTGAAATCAGACTCAAACCACTGGAGTTTTTTTGGGTCTCAGGCAAAACTTCACAACTATCTGCCTTGGAAGCATAGGTCAGAGCGTCAAGGTTCAGAGCTCTGCTGTGCTGTGCCAATGCTTGGGGCTCTTTGAATATGGAGTTGTGATTTGATACCAGCTCTGCTCAGAAGTATGACACTGTTCCTGACAGAATTTGATACAGTGGTTCCTGTCCTTTCAAACTTGATCTCATTTGCTATACCAAAACCTACATAAAGGTGATTCCCATGCTATGTAGACATTTATATAGCAAGGCGTAGCACTGAAGGCAGTGAAAGTTAGTATATCTAATACTGCATTAAATTAGGTTGCCCATTATTTTCCTTCATGTGCCTGAGGCTCAGTAGTGTATGCCTACCTACAACTGGGGCAATTCAAGAAAATTTCTCTCTCTGCATTGTCTGAAACTCAAGTACAAGGTACTCATTCTGCACTGGATTCTGTGCATTACCTAGCCATTTTCTTTAGAGCTACATACTGCAGTTCAGGCAATTAAAAAAGAAAGCACTGCATTAAATGCACAGCCCTGTGAGATGGGTGGGAATTTGGCAATTAATTTTCATGTTGCTGATTGAGGTATGTTGTAAACAATCAAGGTTGCTGGCCAATGATGTTCTGTTAAAGAACGAAATAGCTAAATGGACATAGTTCCACAAAACCTGAGAAAGGCCCCAAATTTGACCTATTTTTCAGTTATCACTTTGAAAAATCAATAACAGCTGGGTTGCTTTAGTCTCAAAATAAAAATCCTCCATCTGTTTTTTCTTTCCAATGCCAGCTGTCCAGGACTCATGAGCCACTGTATAATAATGAGCTGCCGGGCCACTACAGTACAGAATGTAGCAATCAAAGGAGTCAGAAAATTGCAAAGAAGCAACTGTAAGTAATTCTTTTGCATTTAGCAACAGAATATGGTGGGGAACTATCTATGTCACAGTAACTGTTTTTTACAATAGAGGCAGCATGCATAAAGCACTGGCCTGGAACTCAGAAGATGTGTGGGTTCTTCCTGGCACTGTCGCTGACCTTCTGTGTGACATAGGTAAGTTAGTCTTCTGTCCCTTCCTGCCCTTTGGCTACGTCTACACTGCAGAGCTATTTCAAAAAGTATCCCAAAATAGCTATTATGCGTCTTTTGAGCAAGCTCATTATTTTGAAATATAACAGGCTCACTCTTCCAACGTCCTTGAAAACCTCATTTTACAAGGAGTACAGGATGTTTTGGAATAGTGCTCTGCACAGAGCCAAATTTCGAAATAAGCTACACAATTTGCATAGCTCAAATTCCGTAGCTTATTTCGAGCTATGGTACAGTGTAGACAAACCCTTTGTCTACTGAGACTGAAACCCTTTGCAGCAGGGACCATCTCCTACTGTGTGTGTACAGCATCTAGCAGCAGAATGGAGACTTGGTCTCACTCTGGATGGTACTGTAATACAAATAAATAATAATAATAAATAGGGAAGTGGAGACGTCAGACAGAGGTGATGGATCTACATAATAAATATTATTATAAACAACCAGCAGGGCCATTCCGTATAGCAACAAAGCAATTTATCACTAAGAAGTTTCACACTTTCATACAAACCTAAATTAAAAATAAAATCATGTCCCCAAATCAAATTTTGCTCTCACTGGCTACAGTTTAAATGTACAGTAATGCCACTGACATCAATGGAGATGCTCAGCATTGAATGAAGAGCAGCATTACCCCATATGTATCAAATAGTTTTGCTTACTGTGTGAGACCAGGTAATGCATATTTATTTTATATATAAAATATGCTTATTTTCCATGTCCTGTTATTCTTCTGGAGTTTTTTCTTCCGACCTACTTGTATATTTGAAATAAATTGTTCAGAGAAAGGATCAGATTCTCAGCTGGAATAAAGTAGTTATGCCAGTTTACACCAACTGAGGGCCAAGCCCATGGGGCCCAACCCTGAAGTTACAACTTCTATAGACTGCGGTAATGTCAATGCAAGAAAAGACTAAATAAACAAGAAGTAAACGCTGAATAGGAACCTGGATTTGGCCCATTAGTTCTGCTTGACAGTAATTTTATTGCTTTATTAATCTGTTTCACAAAGTTCCATTTATGGTGAGCTGCTGGAATATGCATCAAGAAATACAAGATTCTTAATTGCTATAATTCCTCCTTTCTCTCTCCTCTCCCCACAAAAAAACAAGCCCCTTCAACTCCATTGTTTTTCTGTTATCCAGGGCATGTGATCAATTTCATGCAGATATTATATATGTCACATCATGATCCAAGCCCTGGCCTTGCATCTGGAACTGCAAGTGTAGATCCCTTCACCCAAAACTGACTTCAGTGGAACTCTGTATAAACACAAAAGATATATGCTAGAAGACTGTGATATAGGTCTAGGGCTTCTTAGGCCAGGTCTGCACTAAACTAAGAAGGTTGGCTTAAGGCACGCAACTCCAGCTACATAAATAATGTATCTGGATCTGACATACCTTAAGCCAGGGATGGGCAATAATTTTTGACCGAGGGCCATTTGAGGAATTTGTGAAGTGGTCCCGGGCCACCCAGAAGGGGTGGGGCCTCAGGTGGAAGGGGTGGGACCAGCACACTTCCGCACTGGTGGTTGACTCTAAGTGGTTAGGTCCATAAAAGGCTATTAGCCAGGGGATAAAATGGTGTCCTTGGCCTCTGTTTGTCAGAGGCTGGAGAGAGATGGCAGGAGACAAATTGCTTGATCATTGTCTTCGGTCAACCCTCTCTGGGGTACCTGGTGCTGGCCACTGTCAATAGACAGGATACTGGGCTAGATGGACCTTTGGTCTGACCCAGTATGGCCGTTCTTATGTTCTTATGCATCGCTCCCTTGCAGTGCGGGAGGCGACTTCACGTCCTCCCACTGCCCCCAAGCTCTGATTGGCCTGGGGACGGGGGAACACATGAAGTCTCCTCCCACCCTGCCCCCGTCCTTCAAGGAGTATGTGGTGCTTAGAAGCAATGCACGCCTCGCAGGGTAGGAGGAAGCTTTGCGTGCTCCTCTCCCCTTCCCCCCGCCCCCACTCCCATGCCATTCAGGCTTTAGGGACAGGGGGAGCATGCAAAGTCTCCTACTGTCTTGCCAGGAGCTTGCGGCACTTCTAAATACCGCACACTCCTTGCAGGGTGGGGCAGGAGGAGACTTTGCATGCTTCCCTCTGCCCCTTAGGCCCTGATTGATCTGGGGACAGGGGGAGCAGCAGGGCCTCCGCAGGCTGGATCAACTCACTTGGCGGGCCAAATCCAGTCCGTGGAGGCCCTTTTGCCCATCCCTGCCTTAAGATGAGTTTGGCACTTTTTTTACCGTGGGAGCTTGATGGGAGTAAATGGTCCTATTGGCTTCCCTTACTCCTCGTGACTGCGAGGAGTACCAGTGAAAATTGAAGGCACCCTCAGCATTCAATTTAGTGTGTCTTAACTAGATCCTCTAAATTGAACGCCAGAAGATCAATCTCCATGCATACGTATAGATGTGGCTTTCATCTAGTTTTAAAGGACTCAAATTATAATGTTTCCACCTTTTCCTTACAGATACTAGTTCACAAGCCACTACTGTAGATCTCAACAATAGGACATATTTTCTGACATACAGTCAGACTAGATTTTCATTGTTTTGAATGAGGTTGAATACTGTATGGTCGTCTTCACGTCTTTTTTTTTTTTATCTGTATATTTTCAGAGTTCTAATCCATCACGGATATCAAACAAATTATTTTCTGTAGGTTATCGGAATATGAACTGACAACATTTAACCATCCTCCTCACCCCCTCAACAAAACATATTTTGAGCTGTCAAACAGCTATTTTATAGCACTATCCTATTGCAGAGGCTTTCGATTGCTGATGCTGTTTTGTCTTTGATTATGCTAGTCAACCACTAGTCAGTTTGATCTGTATAAAATCATTTTTTCTGGCTCTAATTCCAGGAGACTAATAAAATTCTGGGCAGCATTTTGACAAGGGAAGTACATCTGATTTGTCCAATATATTTTATAACATGATGCTTTCCCAGATTTTGATACAATAGTGAGTGATTTTGGTGGCTTGTATATTAGGTTTTTAATTGTAAACAGAATCATATGCATATATTAATAATATGTGGGCATCTGCCTTGTCTTTTTGTATGCTTTTTGGTTCCGGTGGTGTGTGTTTATGTTTCAAATTCTAAGAATAATAATTGTGTTTTTCTGTGTATTTTACTATCATGGTTCATGACAGATGGGCATGTGTATGGTGCTTTGATTAACTTTCCAGATTTATATCAAAAACTGTATTTATTGACCTTGTAGTACAGATAGACTAGAGTGAGACTGTCAAAAGATTTTTCAGTGTTTGGTGATTTTGTTGCTCTTGAAGTTTCTCATTTTCCTTCTAATATTGTGTCATTAATCATTATATCATTAGTCATTGTATCACCAGATGTAGCTACTACAGATGTTCTTGTTAAAGCTATATTTGCTGTAACTGGATTGAGAGTGCAAGTCTCCTTGAGTATGTCTACACGGCAGCTGGGAGGTATGATGGGGTGGCTAACAAACTCCCACCAGCTCAACTGAAACTAGCATGCTAAAATAGTACTGTGAGTACTGCAACACTGTCACTGGTTTGGACTAGCTGACTGAATCCAAACTCACCAGCCTCCCTGGGTCTGTGCTCAGGCAGCTAGTCCAAACCACTCCCAATAGCACAATGTCCACACTGCTGTTTTTAGCTGAGCTAGCATGCTGGGACAGGTAGGGTAATTCCCAATTACAGTATAGATATAGCCATTGACTTTTAATGTGATCTGAAAACTACATCATAGTTCAGAATAAGCATTTCAACCAAGAACTAAATGCTCACAAACTGATGGGGGGATTTTCAAGAGTGCCCACAAATGTTCTAAATCATATATATATATTGTAGCCCAATGTCTGTGACTCAGTAACCCTGTAGCATTACGTGTTGCCTCTGGGGGGTGCTGTTGCCTCCCGCCGTGGTGCTCGGCTGACTTCTGCACCACTCAGCCAGGCCTCCATGGGGGAGCAAGCGGCCCAGCTGAGCGGCGCAGAAGTCAGCTGAGCACCACGGCGGGAAGGGAAGGGAGGACGGGGCGGTGACGTTCACGGCCAGCGGCCGGGGCCTGGAGCCACTGCCACACCACACTTCACCGTCCCACCCCCCTTCGCCTCCTGCTGTGGCGCTCGGCTGATTTCTGCGCCGCTCAGCCGGGTCTCCATGCGGGAGCAAGCAGAGCAAAAGGCTGTTTGGGATCCCCCGCAGCGGCCCAGCTGAGCGGCGCAGAAGTCAGCCGAGTGCCACGGTGGGAGGTGAAGGAGGGGGCAGGGCAGTGACATGCAGCATGACAGCAGCTCCAGGCCCCGCCCCCTGGCCGTGAACAGACCCTGGCCGGGGGGAGGGCAGGGGAACAAGGGGTAGGGAGAGGAGAAGGACAACTAGGAGGCTGCAGGATCAGTACTGGGGTGAAGGGAAACAGTGCAGGGGGGCAGCTGGAGATCATAGGCAGCCACTCAGCTGGGCTGCCACATGGGAGCTAGCGGCGCAAACAGTCGTTTGGGCTCCGCACTCCCCATGAAGGAAGAGGAGAAGAGAAAGAGAGACAGAGAGAGAGGCAGGAAATGGAGGAGAACTGAGGGGGTGGAGGCAGTAGGAGTCAGGGAGAGAGAGAGAGATGGAGTAAGAGACCGGAGGCTCAAGAGAGAAGTCCGAGATAGAAAGGGAATAGGACGTGGAGGAGAGACTTGAAACTTTGTTCTGCCGTAATATCTCCTTCTGACTAGATTATTTTTAGATGTATCAACTGCCTGCATGTTATAATAGATCCAAGTAAAGACTGTAGGATTTTTCCCTATTTTGTTTAGCCTAGTGGCACATCTCCTAGGGTACGTCTACAAAGCAGCGTTATTTCGGAATAACTGACTTTATTCTGAAATAACAAAGAGCACATCTACACTACAAGCCTTTATTTTGAAATAGTGTTGAGCTGGAAGACTTCTTACTCCAATTCATGGTACCCCTCTGTCGTGGGGTTATCGGGGCCCGGGGCCCACCCCACATGTTCCGTGAACTATCTGTAGACTGGCCCCAACCCTCGGGGCTGGGTGGCCGGACAGCCAGAGGCAATAACCCAGCCCTTTAAAGCAGGGCTGGGTGGCCTGCCAGCCAGAATCTCTATTAAAGTCAATCACAGGCCCTTCAAAGCACGGCTGAGTGGCCCATTGGCCAGAGTCTCTATTAAAGTAAATTGCGGTCCTTTAAGGTTGGGCTGAGTGGCCACTGAGCCAAGTCACAGGGTGGGGCTGTGCCCCAGCAGGGGAACCCGGGCCCACCCTACTCCACCAGGTCCCAGCCCAGGGCTCTGAGGGTGTGTCTAAACTACACCCTCTGCTGACAGAGGGATGTAGATTAAGCACATCGCTATTGCAAATGAAGCAGGGATTTAAATATCCTGCACTTCATTTGAATAGAAATGGCCGCCGCTTTTTGCCGCCACGGCACTCCGCCGGTAAAAAGCTGCAGTCTAGACGGTGATCGGTCAACAAGGAGAGCCTTTTCCGACCGATCCTGTAAACCTCATTGCACAAGGCATAAGGGATCGGTCAGAAACGCTTTCCTTGTCAACTGATCCCTGTCTAGACTGCCACTTTTTGCCGGCAAAGTGCCGCGGTGGCAAAAAGCGGCGGCCATTTCTATTCCACTCAGTGTGGACGCGCTATTTTGAAATAGCAAAAAGCTATTTCGAAATGCATTTTGTGTGTGGATACATTATTTTGAAATAACTATTTTGAAATAAGGTATTTAGAAATAACAGTGTAGTGTAGACGTACCCATTGAGATTTGTTTTATATCTTTTAGCAAGAGAATCATATCTAATCGCTATCTCTGCACTACTGTTTCGGCCCCATCTAATATTTTGTTCTCTTGAGCAATTATAACATGCAGGCAGTTGATACATCTAAAAATAATCTAGTCAGAAGGAGATATTACGGCAGAACAAACTTTGCTGGAGATATGGTCAGCTGTCAAACAGCATTTTCCCCAAGATATAACTTCAGGATAACCCACACTTTTTCATCTTAATATACTATCTGTAATAGCATCACATGGTGATGTCCAGTAATGTGACATCCACTTCTTTAAAATCAGAGAGATGTTAAGTAGTCCCCAAACACTTTCTGAAATAAAAGGCTATCACACATAAAGATGCCAAAATAAAACATTTTAGATACATTTTTTCTCTCTTGAGTTTAAAAGGCTGTACAGATTTTATTTTGAAAAAGACAAGTCTCTTCCATGATGAAAACTGTTTTCTTGATTAATTTTTCTCACATTTTGATGCTGCTATTTTTTTTTTATCCTTGTGATGTTTCAGCTTCTATTCCATGGTGTAACCATGGAGCATTTGATCCAGATTCTGACAATGTACTCTGGAGGTGTGTCTACACTCGAAATAAGCTACACAATTTGCTTATTGCATAGCTTATTTTGAGTCAGTTTTGAAATAGCTTATTTCAAAATTTGGTGCTGTCCACACAGCACTTATTTCTAAATAAATCTCTATTCCAAAATGTCCCTTACTCCTCGTGGAATGAGGTTTACAAGGACATCAGAATAGCGAGCCTTTTATATTTCGAAATAATGGGTGCACTCAAAAATGCAGAATAGCTATTTCGGGATACCTCCGGAAATCCTGTGGATAGCTCCACAGTGTAGATGCAGACTGGATAAATAGAGCTTAGGACTAGATGCACACTACTAGCTGCCACTTTAGGTACCTAATTCCAACATTTAGTTGCTACTGAGCTCTTCAAAATCACTCCTCAGTTATCACTTAACTCTGAAGGCGTCTAAAGTCTCTAGGCACCTAAATGTCCACTGGAGAAGTCTCTCAGCTGTCTAGATTGTTAGATACCATCTGATGCCCAGATGCCAATTATCCTCAAACTAAGTGTTCCCCCTACCCATTTTTTTTTTTTGATCTGAGGAAGTGGGTCTGGCCCACGAAAGCTCATCATCTAATAAACCATCTTGTTAGTCTTTAAAGTGCTACATTGTCCTGCATTTTGCTTCAACTACCCCAGACTAACACGGCTACATTTCTATCACTACCCTACCCATTGATGTAGTAGACTGTCTCAACAGCCACCTACCAGATTGTACCCCACACAAAATGCCAGAGGAAGAGGTATTGCCTTTCCATTTTCAGGTCAGTAGTGGGAGCTCTCTCCCCAGAAGTGGGAAACTCTGGTTCAATTCCTTTCTCTGCCTAATGTAAAGAAAAGGTGTGAACTGGATTCTTCCCATTCCCAGGAGAGTGCTCCAACCACTGGGTTGTGCAGATTCACTCACTCTCTTCTGTTGAAACTGTTCCAATGTGTATAAATATATGTGTATGGAGCCAGAGAGAGTCGGAATGACTCTACATCCCAGTGGTTAGTGCAATTACCTGGGATATAGGAGACACTGACCTCCTACTCCAAAGCTTGTTAAGTTATTTAGCCACAGTGGAACAGTGTCAACAGGAGAGAATGAGACCGACTTCGATAGCCCATAAGGTCCTCTCCTGGAAGAGGAGACACCCAAGCTCAAGTCCCTTCTCTAAATCCAAATGGTGGGTGAACTGAACCAGGCTCTCCCACATGCGGGATACTCTGACCACTGACCTAGTAGTTAAAGGAAGGACACCACCACTACCTTTTCTGGTAGTGTCGTTGTTTACAAGAAAGGTCTCAGGTGTCTAGCAGCAGGCAAGGGTTCTGGCTATGAAACCCTAGCAGATGGAAGTGCCTAACTTCAACCCAGAGTTAGAGACCTGCTGCCATATGTGGGGCAGGGATTAGATCGCTCTGCTATGCTTGGTATTTCCTGTTGGTCAGAGTAGGTGGCTCCACACTGACCATCCCTTCGTAAGGCACTAAACTATCCCCATGTATTATACAGGGAGCCTACATGCCTAGCTCGGGAATTCCATTGGGTGGCAAGATCCCTAAAAGTTAGGAGCACTGCTATGTGTCTTTGTGGGTCCAGCCTCTACTCTATCAATAGTACTACTCAAGTCCATTGGCCGCTTGTGGAATAAAATGCTTCCTAAGTTGAGTAAGAGTGTCAGACTCTGGCCCTTAATATCAATTACTTCCATGAGTTTTGCACCAAACACGGTCAGTCATTTTCCTCATGTTCTATTTGCTGAAGAGTAGGTCTCCTGGGATGGTAAGTCTCTGTTGCTTTTTCATCATAATTCCATTCCTTTTTCTCATTCTATGGAGTGGAAAATATTCAGGTGATTTCATCTGAATATTTCAGTTGAAGATGGTACTTAACAGGGATCATCTGGTGGTACTGACACAGCTCTTTAGTGGTACAGAAACATCTACATTTCCTATGTCTGATTCTTAACTAAAATGCATTTCCCAATAGGCTTTTTTGTAGTAAATCACTTAATTTCTTCATTTGTCTTCAGCTAGAATCCTGTTATGGTGAAACCCTGCATATGTGGCAAAGCTCTTAAATTTCTGCCCCGAAAGGGAAGGGTAGGTCATCTCCATTTTCACTGTCTCTGGAATTTGAAATATGGAAAGTGTCTTGCACAACAGTTGGAAGCTTGTGTTGTCTGCTATAGAATGTACTATTTCTGCCTCAAAGTACTGTGAACACTCACCATCTAGCTTCCCTTTCTGGGAAAGGTCTGTGCAGTTGTTCACTTCTTTCCATCCATTGCCTCTCAGAGATTTTGACCATTTTCATTTTCGTGACTCTCAGTTTGTGGGTGAAGGGGGGGCAGCAAGACACAGAATCCAAATTTTGTGCTACTGGTAAACTAATGTGTCCATCAGAGAAAACTAGATCCTGCACTGAAAAAAAAAGTGTTTTCTCTGTATAATTCCTTGGTGCCCACCTGGTGCATGTGGCACTATTGATTTTTTGATGTATCAGGGAAGGCAGGATTGGGCTTTGACAGCTCCATTGTAGCTGACAGTTCTGTAGCTTTCCACTGGGCTGCTAAGTTTAGCTGTTTTTTCCTTTGTTTACACTGTTTGTGATTTTTCAAAAGCAACTCACGATTTTGGGTGCCTCGATTTTGAGGAGTCCATGTTGAGACATCTCAGAGAAGCAAATCTTCGCCCTGGTTCTTTTTTGTGCTTTTCTGCTTTTAACCCTTATTCTGTTCACCAGATTATCTCAGACACAGACATGGATGCTCCTGCAGCTATTGTCAGCTAAGTTTTATTCTTCTGGAGGTCCCTTCCAATTCTAGTATTCTATGATTCAACCTGTTAACTCTGACCCCTTGAGGTCACTTGCTGTACTTCAGACCTTTAAAGCATACGACTGACTTTCCTGGATTCCCATTTAATAAATAAGCCAAAACTCTTTTTACCTCATGAAAAAAAGACCCAAATCAGTCATTTCCCACACTCACAGACATTAAATTATATTTCCAGAAATCTCTTGGCAAATGGCACGAAAAGACATGATGAAAAATCCTAGAAGTCTTTACTGAGTTTTGGTAACAATATAATATATTTTTAAAAGTTTGCCTGAGAGTAGAAGTGGTTCTGTAAAGGAGCCTCTTGCCTTAGATGTGCAACAGCTTGACAGGGAGAAATGATGCTTTGAAGAATACTGCTTCAAGACAAAATGCTATCATTTGAGAGAGAAAGCTCATCAGATGGTTCTATTATATCTCTTGCAAGGCTGAGACATGTTAAGGATTGCTTAAGCAGCAGCGTCTCAAACCATTATGCTTCCTCATATTAGAGGTAGAGCACTGCTTGCTTTCCAATATGTCTCTAGTGGTGCATTGGGGGATTCTCCTCATCCTAGCAAGCTGTTTCCTCCCCTGCATGCTCTTCTGACTTTGGAAGGGGGATGCACATCTTCCCACTGCCACCCCCTTGGGCATGAAGGCAGGGAAGGTACAATTTAGCTCTGACTGTGGGGGATGAAAAAAAGCAAACAGCAGTCTTGTAGCACCTCACAGACTAAGGGTGCATCTACTCAACAGGGCTTAACTCGAAATAAGCTACACAAATTGAGCTAGGTCAATTGCGTATCTTATTTCGAAATAGCTTACTTCGAAATTGGGAGCATCTACACAGCACTTCTTTCAAAGTAGAGCACTCGTCCTCTGACTTCCGTTAGGGTGTGTCTACACTGCACCCTTAACTTGAAATATGATACACAATTTGCATAATGCACATTGCATATCTTATTTCAGCTCTATTTTTGTCTATACAGAGCCAAATTTCAAAATACACTATTTTGAGACATCCCTTTTCCCTCATGGAACAAGGTTTACAGGAATGACAAAATACCGCATTCACTATATTTCACAATAACGGACACGTTCAAAAGACACGGAGTAACAATTTCAGGATACCTCTGCTATCCCAAAATGATGATGATGTTCGTCCATCGTGTTCGAAGAGGACCTTGACATCTAATGAGTTGTGGGATGTCCACGGTGTGTCCGCAGATGGCTGATAAGGCCAATGCAGGCACGAAATGTTCTGCCACATGTCAGGCAGACATGTGCAGGCACCACTGTTGCAGCGTTTGCAACTCTGGCTTTACGGAGTGCTCGCTTCTCTTGTGCTATGGTTGTCCTTCTGGCTTCAGATGTTTGACAGCCTTGGTGGATCAGCATGCACCATGTCGATTGGTCTTGTGCCAGGGTCTCCCAGGAGGTGGTGTCGATTTCCAGGGACTTGAGAGAGGCTTTAAGCATGTCTTTGTATCTCTTCTTTTGTCCCCCGTGCGATCGCTTTACTTGAGACAACTCAGCATAGAAGAGCTGTTTAGGGATGCGATGGTCTGGCATTCTTACAACATGGCCAGCCCAGCGTGTCTGGGCTTTCAGCAGCAGGGTGTGAACTGACGGCAGGCCTGCTCTAAAAGGACTTCTGAGTCTGGCACCTTATCCTGCCACCGGATACTCAGAAGTCTGCGGAGGCAAATCATATGGAAGTGGTTCAGTTGCCTAGCATGCCTCCTGTATACAGTCCAAGTCTCACTGGCATACATCAGGGTAGTTAACACTACTGCTCGATAGACTTTAAGCTTTGTAGCAAGGCTTATTCCACGGCGGTCCCACACTTTGGTCAGCAGTCTGCCGAATGCAGAGCTTGCCTTGGCAATTCTGCAGTTGACCTCGATGTCAATTGTCACTGCGTGGGAGAGGGTGCTGCCAAGGTATGTAAATTGGTCCACTGCTTGCAGCTTTTCTCCCTTCTCTGTGATGGTGGGCTCTTGATGTTGGGCTTTCTGAGCTGGCTGGTGCATCACTTCAGTTTTCTTTGTGTTTATGAGAAGGCCGAAGTTGTCGCATGCTGCTGTGAATTTGTCCATGCTGGCTTGCATTTCCTGCTCTGATCCAGCATTCAGGGCGCAGTTGTCAGCAAAAAGGAGGTCTCGTAGCACAGTCTCCTTTATCTTGGTGACAGCCTGGAGTCTTCGCAGGTTGAACAGTTTCCCATCGGTCCTGTATCTCAGGCTGACTCCCAAGGAACTGTTCTGAAAGGCGTCTGACAGCATGGCTGAAAACATTATGCTGAACAGGGTCGGTGCCAGCACGCACCCTTGCTTGACGCCGTTTGTGATGGAAAAAGCCTCTGAAGCTTCTCCGTCGTCCAGAACACGAACCATCATGCCGTCGTGGAACTGACGTATCATTAGGATGAATCTGTCAGGACACCCAAACTTCGACATGATGCACCACAGACCTTCGCGACTGACAGTGTCAAAAGCCTTGGTGAGATCCACAAAGATGGTGTACAGTTCACGATTCTGCTCTTGACACTACTCTTGGAGCTGTCGGGCTGCGAAGATCATATCCACAGTGCCACATAGCCTTGCAGTGTAGACGTACTCTTATTCCTTATACAATGAGGGTTACAGGAGTTGGAGTAAGAAGTCTTCCAGCTTGACAGTATTTCGATAATATTTCGAAGTAACTGCCTGCTGTGTAGATACAACTAAGTTATTTCGAAATAATGTTGTTGTGTAGATATACCCAAACAAGTACTTGGCATAGTCTACTCTGCCCATCTAGGACCAGAGAAAAGAGCATGGAATGTCTCAGGGTAGTAATGGGAAAAGAAACTAACAAACAAACCTGGTAATCTGTTCAGCCAGAGACAGATGTCTGTGCATGGAAAATGGCAGAATGATAGCATAGCAAACACCAATCAAGGGCTACAGCCCTCAAGAGTGAGTGTAATATGCATGTAAACAGCCTGGAGAAGAATAAGCAGGACGGGAGGGATACCTATAGACATGGGTCAACAGTAGCAGTTGGTTGCACATTAGCACTCAAACCCAACCCGATGTGCTATAGATGTTGGAAATAAGTAATCTACTGGCAATGGGCATGAGCCCAAGCAGGAATTTATCAGTAGGAATGAGAATCAGCCAGGCTTACTCACTGCCTGCATGAAGTGGAGAAACAAGGCTGTGTGTACCTGAGAGTATGTGCGGAGTGAACACGTGCCTTCATCTAACCACACAGTAAAGATGTCAGCAGCCACTAAATACAGAATGGCTCTTGATTACCAAAGTGCTGAAATGTTTATCTCTGCCATAGGAGAGGGAAAGAAGGTACTTTGGCACTTTTAAACTTATGGAACATTTTCGGCTTCTAGGAAGGATGCTGTATAAAATGATTTAGTGTCACACTGTATCACATGAAATCAAAAGTTTGCCACAGCAGGCTTGAACATTGGTTCCCCTCATTCAACAAAAGCAGTAGCCTTCGCTCCATTGTTCTGCCCTTCAGGAAGAATTCTCTGACATGCTCTGTACAGGACTCCTTTTGAAGAAAGCCTTCGCCATGTTCATTTTGTGTCTGAAACTTTGATGTTCAGGGCAAACTGCACATTTAAATAGCTAGCTCTGTCCCATTGTTTTCTCTATTCTTAAACCAATGCAGATGATCTGGGGAGGCATGCACCACGAGTTTTCTCAGAGGAACATTACTTTTGTTGTTCTATTAATCTAAAAATACAGTATTCAAACCGAAAGGCTCTTTTTGTTCTTTGTATATGCTAAAACACTATGTTCTAAATCCATCAACAAATGAAAAGAATTTGCTTTAGTATTTTAGATGTTTCTTAAAGATTGTCAATGTTCCTTTAGAGCGCTGCAACTTTAATTCACCACTGATCTTCAGAGGGACTACAAGAGCATGCCAATAAAACTGGATTTATCTTGCCCCTCAGCAAAGTATAACCTTTCTCCCAATACATTATCAGCAATGCATACGCATCGGGAGCTTGCAGAGAATTTTTTAAATCCAGTAACGCACTAGTGCTGCTACATGGATTAGTTAGCAAAAGCAACCAAAGCAGATTGAATTTGTCAAATGATTTGTTGTCTACACAGAATCTGACATGTAAAAATCCTATTTTGCCACCAGATCATGATCTAATAATGTTTATCCTGAACGTATAATTAAAATATAATTAGCCCTAGTTTTGCTTTTCTTCCAGTATCTATATTCATCTACTATGTATTTGAGAGAATTTGTCTGTTTTTGTATATGTCTGTCAGTCTGTCTGTTTGGTCAAGAACTCCTCCTAAACAGTAAGAGTTAGGACCACCAAATTTGGCATACAGCTTCCTCTTATCATAACTTAAAGCAAGATCAAGGTTTGGTTGTACCAGGAAAATGGGATATGCCTGAAATGGGATTGCTTCTAATAAAACCATACAGAAAAGACACAGAATCACAAGGCAGGAGCTGGCTGGGGGCACAAACCCTTCCATCTGGGACTGCTCCAGTCCCAAGCCTCCCACCCTCCAGGAACCCTTTAAGGAGGATGAGTGGGCTGAAGCTCTTCTCCTCCCCCAATCTGTGGGGGACTTGCTAGTTCGAATTAGCAAAACGTTAATTCGAACTAGTTTTTAGTTCTAGACGCGTTAGTTCGAATTAGCTTAGTTCGAATTAACTAATTCGAACTAAGTTAGTTCGAACTAACTTTGTAGTGTAGACGTACCCTAAGGTGCTACAGGACTCCTTGACGCTTTTGCAAAATGACTAGGGGGATGAAGAACTTTGCTTACAAGGAGAGGCTGAGGAATTTGGGCTTAGTCAGTCTACAAAAGAGAAGAATGAGGCAGGATTTAATAGCAGCCTTCAACCACCTGAAGGGAGGCTCCAAAGAGGAAGGAGAGAGGCTGTTCTCAGTAGTGATAGATGACAGAACAAGGAGCAATGGTCTCAAGTTGCAGTGGGGAAGGTCTAGGTTGGAGATTAGGAAAAACTATTTCACTAGGAGCATGGTGAAGTACTAGAATGGGTTACCTAGGGAGGTAGTGGAACCTCCATCCCTAAAGGTTTTTAAGTCCCATCTTGACAAAGCCCTGGCTGAGAAGATTTTGTTGGTTTGGGCCTGCTTTTAGCAAGGGGGTTGGATGACTTCATGAGGTCTCTTCCAACCCTATGATTCTATGATTTAGGGAGCAAAGGGAAAGTGCACAGTTTGCTGCATTCCTCACTCTGGCTGGGGAGCACAGGGGGCAGATGAACCTGGACCTGCCCCAGCTGGGGGACATGCACCCATCGCCTGGCTATGCCTGCTGGAGCTGCAGCAGCCTTGGAGGGGCACGTCCCACGTGGCCCCAAGCTGCTGTGGTCAGAGAAGACTGGGTTAGTCCTCTCTCCCCTGGGGAAGCCTCTATACTGAATCTCTCATCCCAAGCCCCACCCCAGAGCAATGATTTAAATGCAGCATGTACATTTTCATTTTATTTAAAAAAATGGAATTAAGAATCCAAGCAATACCAGTTTTCTACTATGCTATACATATATGTAGAAAATTCCCTCCCCACACCCCAAGACCACTCGTTTTATAAACGAATGGCAAGAAAAGTCATTGCATGAAAACTCTTGTGCAGGGTATTAATCAAAATCAACAGAGCTTCAGATGGTATAAAATTTGACACTGGAATAAAGAGAAATGAGTCTGGTCCATATCCATAGTTGGCAACATCTCCAAACAACAGGCAACAGGATCTGGATGCCTCTATATCTGAAACTTGTCACAGCCTATGTAATAGATTGCACGGAAAACCCTTCACTAAAACTCCTCAAACTTTGGGAACTTTCATTTCCTCTCCAAACTTTATGTCGCACCCATCTCTCATAAAAATGCACTATTCACTTCATTGTTAATTAGCTCAGTCTAGCTAATCTTTAATGCCTTATCTGAATGACATTATGTTTGCATCTCAGTTATACTAGCGTTCCACTGAAGATTGGTCTTTAGGATTTAAAATATTGAACATGACAGCACAGCAACATCATCCCTGATTTGATTGCTATCTTTTTGTCTAGAGTGCTGCAGGCTCATTCATGCCTTTGATGCATTCTAATTAACAAAGTGGTTGCCTTGGTGAAAAAGATAATCACTGGTCTATTTTTTTCTGTATCTTGTGAATAATATAGACTAATGTTTTTCCTAACAAAGAGAAATCCCCCAAGGAAGGTAAATGCAGTTGCAACATTTATCATAAAAGAACTATTTCTACCAGTTTGCTTACCTGAGAACAGTGAGCACATCCATTCAGCTATACCCGTGCAAAACCATTGATATCACATGGATGAAATGTGGCCTGGTTCTCCTCATTGCTGAAGTCCTGTAAGTTTAAGACAAATCCTGCTTTTGGATGCAGTACTGGTGCCCAATTTACTTCTCACTTAAGACAGTGTAAGCTAGGAATAACTCCACAAACATATATGACACTTCACTGGTGTAAAACTCAGTGAGTTGGAAAGAAACAGACCCTGCAAGTTTAAAAGGCACCTCTGCTCTTATATCCCCATGTGAGCAGAGGTGTCTCTCTCTGCAAAGTGAATTTAAAACACAACAGAATTAACCCCCCTATTAAAACAAAAAGAATCAAAATTGAGGCAATGCCCACAAACTAGATAATATATAACATTATTATTCATGGCAGTATTGCAGAGCAGAGGTGATGCATGAGGAGGACATGTGGGGTCACATGCCTCTTCGGGTTTATGTCATCGGCTTTCCTTTTCCCACTGTACCTACAGGCAGTAGGAGACTGGGTGGGCTCCTTCCTGCTTGTTCCTTAACAACTCAGAGCCATCCCTTCCCTGTGATCCCCATCCGGGCATGAAGCAACTGATTACTAGAAGTGCTGTCTGAGCTGAGCTCCCCTCCTCTTCTTCTCACTCCGTAGGTCAGGTTCTCTTTCCCTGCCACTCCCAGGGTCACATCCACAGGCAAAACAACTCCCTTCAGCCTCACCTGTCTTCCCCAGCCAGCTCACAGGCTGGTGTCTGCCAGGACTGAGCTTCTTACCTGTGAATGGCTCTGCTCCAGCTGCCTGCAAAAGTCCAGGAAAAAGTCACTATCTGAGGTTCAACTGTCTCTATGTCTCCTCCCATCACAGAGGTGATGCCAACTTTTACATTGGGCCCTCCACCATCATCAAGAGCTCTGCGCTGTCTCTAGCCTAGAGGTTCCAATCTGGGGGTAAGGTGGTCCTATCCTGCAAACTGCTGTACACCCAAGTCAAGCCCTTACCCATAGAGTGTACAGGCTGACCATATGACCTGAGAACAGGTGAATACATTACATAAATGGGAGGAAAGTGTGGATAGGACACAGTAAAAAAGAAACAAACTTGGTGTAGTATAGCAGGCAGGAGTCACAGCACACCAGCTACTTAGCTATTGCAGAGTGTTTGGTAGGCATCATGGCACTGGAGGATTTCAAAGGAGGATAATGTGATGCCTTTATGGATTTTTTCTCATGTCTGATGGGCAGCTTGAGAGAAAGGTGAAAGCGTGGAAGGGTAAATTAGATTAATGGTCACTGAAGGCTGGCATGCTTGGCACAGCAGTGGCAGGAGCTAATGGCTCAATTGCCAAAGAATTAAATCAAGACACATTTAAATTAAATAAGCTTTAAAGTAGCAGCGGAGGAGCTTTCTCATGCACAGCTGCCTTCATACACTTGTCCTCCCACTCTTCTCCACTGTGCTAACTGTTCTATAGCTCCTTGTGGAATCACACTTTAGAGAGTATTCCTTCCTGCTGTACTCACAGAGCATCCTGACTCTAGGTGGAGAGGCTCTCGCATGTTAACCTGACAGCAAGGGCAGAAAAATGGCTGCTCCCTTCTGCCCTGTTCAGGAAGCTCCAAGATAGCTCAGTCCTTGCTAGCATGAGTGTGTCTACCAAGCTGCATAAAAGCTTGCTATTAGCTACAGTGTACCTATACCCGCATCTACATTGGCTTATTCCCAGCATCCCTTGTAGCAACACCTTCTAATCTCTAAGGGTATGTCTATACTACCCTCCTAGTTCGAACTAGCGGGGTAATGTAGGCATACCGCACTTGCAAATGAAGCCCGGGATTTGAATTTCCCGGGCTTCATTTGCATAAACTGGGCGCCGCCATTTTTAAATCCCTGCTCATTCAAACCCCGTGCCGCACGGCTACACGCAGCACGAACTACGTAGTTCGGACTAGGCTTCCTAGTCCGAACTACCGTTACTCCTCATTCCACTACCTAGTTCGTGCCGCGTGTAGCCGCGCGGCACGGGGTTCGAACGAGCAGGGATTTAAAAATGGCGGGCTTCATTTGCAAGTGCGGTATGCCTACATTACCCTCCTAGTTCGAACTAGCAGGGTAGTGTAGACATACCCTTAGGTTCCCTCTGGACTAAAAAAATCTCATTTCTACCAGAAATAGGGTAGTTCTAGGCCAGAGTATAACACCCATACTGCAGTTCTATACTGCGGGGAGAATTAACATGGTGTGCAATAGCTTGTGAACTAAGAATGAAATCCACCCATATAAATAGGGGCTGAGGAAGCCCAGAGCAAGTGTCACAATTCTGCTGTGCAGCACACTGATGGGTGCAATGAGGCCAGCTCAGACAGGGTAGTGAAGGCCAGCGAAGGCCATATTCATGGATAGTGCGTTGTTAGTCACACAGGGCATGTCTACTCAGCAAAGTTAATTCGAAATAACAGCTGTTATTTCGAATTAACTTTAACAGCATCTCTACATGCAAACTGCTATTTCGAAATTAATTTGAAATAGCGGAGCGCTTATTTTGAATTTGGTAAACCTAATTCTACGAGAAATAACACCAAATTCAAAATAACTATTTCGAATTAAGTGCTGTGTAGACACTTAATTCGAAACAGGGGGCCTCCAGCTCTTCCCAGGGAGCCCTGGTGGCCACTCTGGGCACAACCAGGAAAACTCCTCTCCTCTCCCCCAGCCCCGGGGCCTTTAAAGGGGTAGAGTCTGGCTATTGGGCATGTACGAGCCAGAGACCTGCCTGCAGAAAGCCAGCACTGCCAGCCCTGCACCCAGTGGCCTGTCATGAGCCGGGCAGCCAGTGCCAGCCCGATGTCCCCCACCCAGTCCCCCAGCTCCCAGGGGCCAGCCAGGGACCGTAGATGGTGCGCTCCCGCCTGGACTGGTGCAAAGATCATGGACCTGATTGAGGTTTCGGGGGAGGCCCCCAATGTCCATGATCTCCGCACCAGGTGGAGGAACGCAACCGTCTATGGCAGCGTAGTGGCCACCATAGCCAGAAAGGGTCACAGGCGCACCCTGGAGCAGGTGCGCCTCAAAATAAAGGAGCTGCAGCAGGTGTATGCCAGGGCCACCAGGGGCGGAGCAACAGCAGGGGCTGACACCTGCCCCTACTTCCCCGCCCTCGACCACATCCTGGAGGGCAGGACGGTCAAGTATTCTTGAGCAAGAGGGTAGGTGTAGGCAGGCAAATTCATTTCTTGCACAAGAAAGCCTGATGGCTAAAATGGCTTTTCCTATAAACTTTTCTGTTAAAAGTATTTGCGTGAAATCATGCTCGTCTAGACGCAGTCTTAATGTTTTGCAGGTGTGTGTTGATTTTTGATGACATTTTCAATGGAAACATTCTGGACACCATGGCTACGTCTAGACTGACTGCTTGAATTTGCGCACGAACACTGACAATCTAATGTAAGATTGTCAGGGTTCTTCCGCAAATGCTATGATGCTCCCATTCAGGAAAAAGCCCTCTTGCGCAAATGTATTTGCGCAAGAGGGCCAGTGTAGACAGCTCAGGACTGTTTTGCGCAAAAAAGCCCCGATGGCGAAAATGGCGATCGGGGCTTTCTTGCGCAAAACTGCGTCTAGATTGGCACGGACGCTTTTCCGCAAAAAGTGCTTTTGCACAAAAGCGTCCGTGCCAATCTAGACGCTTTTTTCCACAAATGCTTTTAACGGAAAATCTTTTCCATTAAAAGCATTTGCGGAAAATCATGCCAGTCTAGGCGTAGCCCATTTGAATTAAAATGGAGTATTTTGTTTTGCCTTTCTCACTTTGATTTAGCTATTTTTTAACTTTAAATTAATTGTAACATCTCTATTATATGCATGTAATATTCATAGTTATTATAGTATAACGTTTAGCTATTACATTTTTCAGGAAGGTTGTCTGGATATTTCTGAAATGAAATATTTTGGAATTTCCATGCTGTGGTAAATTGAAACTCTTTGGCCTGAGTGGTCTGAAAGGAAATTCAAATTAAAAGTGTTGAATTATCCTGCAGAAATGAAATTCCATCTCCCACCACCCAAGCTCTAAAACATAATGATTCAGAGAAAGAGGAGAATCTGGACCACAGACCAGTCACCCACAGAAATAATAAATTATTTTATTTTCTGGTGCAAAGAATTGGTCTAAACATCTGAGTAAACATGAGCTGCAGTCCCAATGCAGAGGAGGCTTCAAACACTGAAGACAGTGGGACTGGAAGCATCTGGGCCTCGCGATGGAAAATACATCGCCTATTCATTTTTTTCTTCAATCTGGTGCTGGCATTACAAATTTATCTTTCATATTTCATATGAGCATTTAATAAACCGAAAACGGGAAAAAATAGCATACATACATAGAATGGGGAGGGAAGAAAGCTGTGCTCTGAGAAAAAGCATGCAACTTTCAAGATGAAAAATGCCAAGGAATATGCCAAGAGTGTTGAAATACATTGTGTGTATAATTTATAGAGCAAGACTCCACTTCAGGGGAAGAAAGTCTTGTGGATCCTCTTCAAGTTCTCAGTGTATGTTTTGTCTGGGAGTTAAGTTATATAATTAGTGCCCACTTCAAAAACTAAACTTTCTGAATAATTTGTATGACATGGCAATATGGGTCAAGATTATGGGAGCCTGCAGATAACCTCTGCATATTACAAAAAAAGACAGAGGAATCTGTTAAATAAAAAGATGCCATTCGTGGGTGGGGGGGCGGAATCTTGAGGGAGTATAAAATACAGAGCTGGAAAAGGATGAAACTGCAAGCAACTGGCATCACTCATAAATAACTGTTCTCTCAAGAATTTGACATTACAGTCACTGGGAAAAACTAACAAGTACAATTATTTTCAACTGGCTGCACAACATTTTTAATTGGTCGACGTGGCTCCGTGCTTGACAGAAGAATGAACTGAAGCCAAAGGCAATCTTGATCCATCAGTCTGATTGAACACCATTAGCAGCAGCATCGGCAATATATGAAACCTTTGCTCCCAGGACAAGCCCAAACTTTTCACAAAGTGAAAGCATATCTGAATGTGAGATGCATTCTGCTAGACTTGTGTGGTGCTTATCCTACCAACATGCAGGCTGATACACTACATTTCCAGAAAAAGTCATCTGAGCACAGGTCTGGGAGCAGGGAAATCAAGTCTCTTCACTACTTCCACACTCACTCACTCAAGCTTTAAACAAATTATTCAGAACCTGATCTTCACTCTGGCTGATACCAACTATTAACTTTAGTGGTGCAGAATCCAGGCTTTCACCATTCCACGTTAATTGTCCTCATCTGTAAGATGGAGATAAAAACATGACCTTACAGAGACTTTGAGAGAATTCCTAGTCAATGCTATAGTGATGCTACTGATGCCATCATTAAATGCTATCTGTCTTTTCTCTTTATCATACTGTGTCATTGTACTATAAGATCATCATTGCATCTGAAAGTGAAGATAGAGGTAGTACAGCTGAAGCAGCAAAACTGTGATGCAAAATCAGTGAGTTGTGTCATTTTAAGTAAATGGGTTCAGTGTGGTGCATTATTTTGTTTTGTATCTCATCCTATGACAACATAGGATGCACACTGCAATCAGATAGCTTTAAAAAGCAAAGGTGAACTCAGAGGAGCAGAGGAATGCAGCTTTTCTAGACCTGACCACAGTGATCTACACATTCATGACATCAAGACATGAGTACTGAAGCTCATTAGTTCTAGGAATGAAGTCACACACACACACAACTGCACCACATTTTAAAAGTCACACATACACAACTGCATCATGGTGCAACACATACATCGGCACATCTGGTTAGCAATGCAGGTCACTGCCGGCAGAGCAACTGGGCATTCTGCTGTCTTGTGTTTGTTCCCCATGGAATACACAATTCGAGGTCACTGTCTTGAGATTCAAAGCCCTGTACTGGATTGGGCCTGAAAGATCACCTCTCCCTTTTCATATATGACTTCTCATGACAGATATCTTCCCACAGAATTTGGGAAACTTGAAATTGTTGACAAATAACAGAAGACTTGTCAGTGTTGGAGACAGCACTTGGTCCGGAGAATGGAAAGCTGCAAAACTTAAGTCTCGCCACATGCAGAACTAACTGGAAAATTAATTTATATGATTTTGGCTGCCTTTCAATAATATCTTCAAATAGACACAAAACACCCACTCACCCACATTAAAAGAATAATCCTAATCAAGCTATTTCTCCTACAGGCAAAGAAGAAAGAAAAAGTGAATAAGAGATTGTCATTGCTATTTCTACTTTTAAAATCTTTCAAGACACTTAGCTGTTACATTGGTGGAACTATATAAGAACTACTAGATTGACAGTTTTCTGGGAGACAAGCTGTTTTTCCATTATTTGTCTGTACAGTGCCTAGTACAATGGGACCCTGATTGAGGTCATTAGCAAGTAGTATAATAGCTAATAATAATAGATTGAGGTCTAAAGATCTTTCACAGTGATATTTTTAAAAGGAAGGGAAAAGGAGATAGTAGAGATGAGCCTGAACCCCAGAATTTGGACTGGATTTTGAATTGCGTAATGATTCAGAGATGTTTCAAGAGTTATTAAGATAAAAGTTAGCTGTGAGGAGTCGGCTCATGCAGATCTGGATTCAAATTCAGACCCTCTCCTGTAACATCTGGCCATGAGGGTTGCTTGGGGCTTTTTTTACAGGTCAAGGCAATTATTTTACCAGCTGACGAGTGCAGGAACAAAGTCAAGTTGCTGGCTGTCAGCACCTAGTCATTAGAAAACCTAGTACAACATTTTTCATTGATGCTAATCCAAAATCACTTTCTTCTCTCATCAGAGAACAAGAGATTCATCTCATGACAGGTTTGGAGATGAAGAAAATGTTAACTATGTCAGGATTCCTGAAGCACTGACAGAACAACTCCTGCAGCAGCGCTGGAACAATTTTTAGTGTGGGTGTGCTGAGCTGTGCAGCTCCCTCTGCTTACCCCATCCACAACCCCCACTGCCACAGGCTGGGGCCATATCTGGGAGAGGCTGTGGAGCCCTGAGCAAAAGGCCAACGGTCAAGGCTCCAAGGCCTGCAGCAGAAACCCTGGGCCTAGCAGCCAGGACCCTGAGCGGCAGCTGAGACCTCCAGTGCTGGGACCCTGGGACTGACAGCAAAGCCCACAGGGCTGGTGACCAGGACCCCTGGAGGCAGCAAGGCCAGTAGCCACTGTCATGATTATGAGGGTTAGCCAGCAGCCTGGGGATTAAAGAGTTAACTAAACCTAGCCAGGTGGAGTGACCAGTAGGAATGTAGGTGGGACTTTCAAACTGGGACAAAGGAATTTGGGTTTTTCCCTTTTCTCTCTTGGAGTCCTCTGCAGCTACAGGGAGGGACAAGCATGTCTCTCTCTCCAAGAAACAATTCTTCACTTTCTGTAAGTAGGGTAACATTTAGGTAGTTTCGTTGCACTTTATTCTTTTAAGGGTTGGGTATGGGATCTGATATCTGGCACTGCTTAAGAGAGGTTTGGCTTTTCTTTTTAACTAAGTTCTAGCCCATGGTGTAATTTCTCCATGAGTATATTTTGTTACCTTTCCATCTGATCCTTATGCTTGCAACAGGAATATTGTTGTAATAATAAAAGTTTTCTCTTTTCTTTTTATTAACCTGGCATTGGTTAATTGTGTGTCCTGATTTTTATAATAAGGGTGAGATTTCCCAAATGATCTTTCCCCTGATTTCTTTATCAACATTTGGGTTTTCACACTGGTGCAGATTTGTCAGGCCAGCGGAATCTGTTGGAGCCATACCAGAGCTCCAGATACTTTCATGCCTCACTATACCCGAAGGCATAAAACATTGAGTGGGCCAAACCATCCCTTCATTCCTTTGTATCTTTCTTGGCTGTGTGACAGAACCTTTTGTGTGTGTGCTATGTAATATAAATCCCCTTTATATATAGATGTGTAGAGTTAGGATTAGTTATTACTACCCATGCGCTATTCAAAATTTTTCTCCTTTACAGAATTAGGATCTTCTGGGAACCCAGGCTTCAAAACTTGCCCCTCTTCCAGGTATCTAGCTGGTGGAGGGCACTCAAGGTAGGGACTCCCCAATGGGTGTGGAAGTTATCATTCTTTCTTCAAAAGAACTCAGAAGGCAAAGCAAACCCAGCATAAGCTTTTTCTTCTGGAGCACTCAATGAAAGCATCCTATGCTCCAGGAAAAAAATCCTGTAATGGATCCAAGCAGACTGCAGCTCTGCATGCTGCTATGAGCAATGGCTCAGCCTTGAGTGCCTGGCCTCAAGACAGCTGATGATCCATACTGTTGGCATCAGCTTCTGAGAGAAGCTAGGTCCTCCCTCCACGTAATCCTCATAAGGGGGTACAAAGGAACAGTGAGCACAGATTAGGTCATCTTCTGAGAACTCAAATAGAGACAGGCATACACTGATGGCCTCAAATTGATCAATTAAAGGCTTGTTCATGACACAAATCAAGGTTCCTCTGGCGTCTTCACAGAGATGGGTCACCTACCGCTGATAATCTTCAATGGAGATGAGTACTTCACCCAGTACCAACTGTTCAGTACTGTCATTGGTGCACAAGGTACTGATGACCTCACTATCCATAACCCTGGTACTACAGAGCAATTGCTCTTGATATTGACCTTCTCAACACTATTTTTGGTACTGAGTGATTTAAAGATGCCTGCACAGCCTGAGTCACCATTACTATCCACTATGAGAGTGCCATGTACAGTGCTATCTTGATACAAGAGGCTTTTAGCTGCATTATCCTGGTTAAGAAAAGCAGCAGCACTGATGAGAGCAATCAGCCATGCAGCTGTAAGCATGCAGAGAAGGAGAAAACATCATAATTTCACCTGCCCAAATAGCAAAGCAAAAGCAGAGCCTGTATCATAATGCTTAAATATGCACTAAAATGTAGTTATTTAGGCTTTTTATAAATATTACACAGTGATACTTTAAGGTAAGGTTAGCTAGAAATCTCAAATGGAAGTCACAATGATTTTACCTTGGAAAATCAAAATGGAGGATTTTGAACTGACCAATAGTGTACAGGTACCTAGGGGTGAAGTAAAGTTCAACAGGGTAAAATTATTAATTTCACTCTAAAATGTCTGGAGAAAGGGATCAATCAAGTGAGGAGTTTCTCAGCTAGCTCCATCTCAAATGACAGATAAAGCTGATTGGTTGAACAGGTATCATCACCCCACCAGCAGGGGACTATGCTAATTGCTAAGCATTGAGAAAGCAACCAATCGAAAAGGGTCAAAAATAAGGCAGAGAACTGACAAGCTTTACTGTGGGTGTTTAGCATTGGAGCAGATCAGGTGGAGTAACAATTGGAGCAGATGAAGTAGAGCAGACACAGACCAGAAAGTGAAGACAGGAGAAGAGGGCAGAAGAATCCATCAAAGAGCTGCCATCATTTTGACAGAGCCGAAAGACCTAGACAAATCAACGGGATATGAAGAGGAGTGGGTCTGAGTATAATCATCTTGACACATAAAGAATGCATAGGAATGGTTGCAAATAAATCAGGGCTGTCTGCACCTGAATGGATTTTACCCCGCTCATTCTATGGTTGCCTGATCACCACTTAGAGAATGCTATTTGCTCAGTAATGTCATCTAATGTGTCATATTGTAATATTGTCTTATACATTGATATATAAGGGATTTCTATGTTACATTGGTATAGATTTTGTACCATCTTGCAACATTGCACTGAGGCTTTATATATCTGTATTATGGGTCTAATTGTACCATATTGTGCAACATTTTTTATCTGCTATATGGATTACGTAGTTCATAGCATCACCTTACTCTAGCATGTGTTACTGAATTATTCCATTGATTATTGAATACATTATGATTGACTGAGGTGTTTAACTAAACATTAGTTTGTTTTCAAAGAATTACTGTTGAGTGGCAATCCTTAGAGCAGAGGGCTGTATCTGCATCTTCCCAATGGTAAACAGAATTACTTTGTTCTGGGGACTCCTCTAAGGATCAGGGACAAACTCCCTGATAAAATTAGGTAATTCCCATAGGGTGGGCCACTTCCTGTGACCCAGTGAAATGGCCAAATTCACAATTGACTTACAGTCATAGGCAAGCCCTTACTGATATCTTGGGTCCAAATTCTGAGGTAACTAACTACCACACCATGACAGGCTCAACCACCTCTTCAGTTCTGACAATGAAAGAGGATTTTAACTCACCCTCAAACCCTTTAGAGTAGCCCTGGCACTTGAGGGCTCACAGAGCCAAGTGTCATCCCCTACTCACTCATCTTGGCCTCACTCTTTGACTCCTACTGGTAAGACAGGAAATCTAGGACTAGACATTATGGACAGAGCCCAAGAGGAGAAGTCACCTTAGTATGCATTCTGGGGCCCCCAAGACTCTTACTTCTACAACACTCAGTTCTGGCCCTACTTAGGGCATGCAACCTACAAGGAAACGTACTATGCCTGAAAGTCTAACATGGCCTCTTCTGGAAATCGTCCTCCCCGGGGTGCACTGCCTCGCACTGCTCAGCAATAAAATGAGGAGGAGGAGCACATTCAGACAGAGGAGCAGTTATTTCCTTGTCATCCTTAATAAGGCAGTAGTGCCCACCACGTCTTGTCACCTGATGATTATACGCCTTTTCAAGAACTGCTGCACTGGACAGCAATATCCTTGAGATCCCAGCTGAAACTGTAGAAAAAATTTTAAAAAACTATTTGATATTTTGCATAAGATAATGCCAAGGAGAATGATCAGGCTAATTAATTAGCAGCTCTTAGAGCTAGCAAAACATTTTCCTTTTCAGACCTAAGCATCTGTAGAACCTGTCTTTGAAAAAGGCAGGCAAGCAATATGAGCCAGGTTAAAATAGTCACACTCACTCAGCCCAAAGATCCTTAGTGATAGATAGTGCTTGTGCATGAGCAATTCAGACAGCAAGGGCCTCTGAAAGAAACTCCAAGAGACAAAGAGCTTCTCAACTTTTTTTTGAAGTTTAGAAGTGTATGTTGCTATCAGTGCCTATTAGCAAAATACAATTACTTACCTGGGACCCAATGTCTAACTTTATTGAAAAATTTCCCCAAGAGCACAGGGAAGCACTAAAATCCATTATCAGTGGGAGTTAGCTGATAACCAGTACTTCTCTGCAGGCAGCACTAGATGCATCGGACAGAGCAGCAAGATCTATGGCCACATACATTGCCACATGCCTACGGCTTCCTCATTACCATCTGCAGGGATACCAAAGGAAGTTCAGACAAGTGTGACCTCTTTAACATCAAGACTGATGAAATGTTGCACTTCTTGAAAGATCTGCATGCTACTCTTTCATCCTTGGTGGTTCATACCACAGCATCTAAAAGAAAATAGTCTCATCTGTAGAGTTATGCTAGACAGAGGTCCTCAACCAAGAGCCTCTGAACAAACTAGGGAAAAGCAGAGATTTCACAGGAGGTGATTTTCTGCTTCTACCTCTATGACTACTCATCCTGCACCCAGCTGAAGACAGCAAATGTAATGCTTTCATCAAGAAATGTTTGGAAAATGCAGAGGTTCAATTTATTCTCACCAGGCAGGATGCATGCTTTCACTTACCAATCCATCCAGTACACAGAAACTGCCTGGGTCCCAAGTGGGAAATTCTCACTATCAGTATATAGTCCTGCTCTTTGGTCTTTCATCAGTGCCAAGAATATTCATCAAAGACTTAGTAGTTACGGTGGCTTGTCTGAGAAAGTGAGGGATCCAGGTTTATCGTAGCTTGATGACTGGCTAATTTGAGGAAAATCACCACAAATGAATTTCTCCATTTGCATGTTCTTACAACTTTTCACTATCCTGGATCTCAGAATTGTCCGAAAAGATGCCAGTTCTAGTGCCTCCTCAGAGGTCATAGGAGCAGAGCTAGGTTCCACGATGGCTGGAGTTTATCTGCCTTAAGACAGATTCGATACATGGATCAACCACAGAAATCACACTTGGGTTTCCTGCTTGGCAGGAGAAAGGACCAGCATGTCCGAATGAGAATCTTCTCTAATGGCAAACCCCTTCAGAACTATCCCTCTTCTGCCTTGTCAGCCATTGGGAGCAGTACAACCTCTCGCTCTTGGTTTTACTGTAGCTTAGGGGAGAAGCGGAGCAAATTCTTTGCTGAGGGGAAGAGATATGTGAACATTAAAGCCGGTGTCTCTCTTCTTAACTTCTTCAGATGGCAGAGCCCCTGATCGTTATGCCATTGCAAATAGGAGACCTGCATAGGGATCTGTGTATTTCCAGCCATGGAAGGCAATTTTTTGCACCTGCAGGACAAGGAACAAACCAGACAGATAATCTTGTTTCCACAGATGATCCCTATAGGTTTAATATCAATATATAATAAGCACAGTTATCATGCAGGGCCCAATTATCTACCAGCTAATATTAACTAATTATTCATCTACTATAGACAGGAAGAAGGAAGTACAAGAATACATGGTGACGTTCATGTACCTCCAGATCATAACCGATCCAAGAGGGTTTTTGGAATCCTGAGCCATTCAGGTTACACTAAGGTACAACATCTACCTGTCAGTATCAGTTTTATAAGGTCATTTATCTCCATGAAATTTGAATCTCTGTGACACATTGCACAACCTCCAGCCAGGCAAAATAATTATATGAAGAACACAGCTATTAGTTACAGCTATTTCTCCTTTTTAACAAACACGCTGTGCTACATGAACCCAGTGAGCCAGTACTGTTTCTGCAAAGATGATGTTCAATATCCCTCAGTAGGATCTAGATGAAAAAGCATCTCAAAGAACCATGGTTACTTTAAGGGGGAATTGTCCACCTAATGTGTCAGGCAGACTAAAGGAGCTTTGGAAAATCATTTCAGTGTCAATAACGATGTTATCTCCTATTGATTGACTATATTGGTTCAATTTGTTAACAGGTAAAAGTTAGAACAACAGTAGAACCAGGAAATCCCCAGCTCATACCAGCAGCAAAAGAGAAAAAAATCCACCAGTAGTATCTGGAGACTATGGAAGTTAGCATGGACATCATAAAAGGCAACTAAAGTCAAGATTTATAACTGTGGAGATATACCCTGCAATTATTTCATTATTGATCTTCCGGAAGGATCTCATGAGGCATGCAAGCAACAACAAAGCAAAGGGAAAGGAAAAAAGCACTATGTTAGTCATCAAAAGTTCTTTTTCAGAATCAATTCTGTGATGTCTGAAAAAGCCAAAGTGCCATACAGTCATTAGTTTTGCTGTATTGCTGCATGCCACCATGTTTAATACAGAAATAAGCTTCATGCCATCTTCCAATTTCTGAAACCTGTTTTGCTTTGTTTTAGCAAATGGAAGAGGAATTAAAAAACTTAGCACGGTAGGCACATTTCCATTTTCCTGTGGGGCCGCAGATACTGCACTCCTGCTAGGTTTCATTCAACACCCTCCAACATAGCCTCTGGCAACCCCTCAATGCATCCACATGCCCATCTGTCTTTGAATCCTCCCATAACTTTTATATTTTAAGTTGAAATTTACTAAACTTGGATTTTGCTTTCCTGAGCCCTGGGTACTTCCACTTTACATTTACACATGATTTGGCTTGTGGTACTCTGGAGGCTACATGAGTACAGTTGAATTCATAATAAATGACTGTCCAGAGGATTCAGCAGTGGAGTGAGTTGCCACATAGAGAGCTCCTCTGCATGCCAAAGGGATTAAAAATTTAGCCAGAAGAAAAGAGACACATCCACCTTACTTGGAAATATAATAAGGGTAATGGGCTGCCCTTTTGAGAAATCTGGGATCTATAACACTCTCCAATGTTTTCTGTCCCGATAAACAGGCTCCTATCAAATATTTGTCACTAGCTAGATAAGTTTCTGGGGAAACAGAGAAACTAAACACTGGGGGGGGGGGGGGGAAGCCTATGGATCCTAACTCACCTATTCCCTGAGTTCCATTTAAGAACCCTTTATGGGACAGAAACCTTACATTGTGTTATAAAAAAAACCTTTAAATGTAGTTAAATATGCATCTACTATTGGTTCAATCAGTCCTTCCCTGCAACATCACTTTTTCTAAGAATACACCACCCCCTCACATAAGATAGGTGCAGTGAAACTTTGTAATGAGCAGATGTCCCCATGTCTTTGGGTTAGTGAATATTTCAGTTCTCTCTCCTCTTAGGTATTGCTCCCTTTCTAGTTTTGCTGTCGTCAGTAAACTTTATACCATTAAATTTACTTCCACTTTCCTCTTGGTTCTTGAGAACAGTGTAGATCCACAAACTGACCTCTGCTGTCTTTTATTTGATACCAGTGTCCATTTGTGGGTCTTTACTCTCTGCACTACTCTATTTTAATAGTAAATAATGGTCAAAAAAGTCACCAGAACTACTTAGCATTGCCTGTACACTTTTTTCAAGAACAAAAGCATCATCCAAGAATAGCCCTGTTTGGACTTTGTACAAAAGGTGTTGGAATGTTACCAGAGCATTGCAAAGCTCAGATAGCCTGACATTCCAGTCAAGAAAGTCTTTGTGATGACAGGATGTGGCTACTTTATGTACTTTTGGGGCCCCTGTGATTTATCAGTAACCAGATACCAAATTCATAGTAGAAAACCAGTGAACATTAATGTGTGGAGAGTTTACTGGATTTGTGGTGATGGACAAACATCTTTAAGTGTACCATCACTGAGAGGATTGAATTTGATACAAAAAAATAAAGATTTGGTCTTTTTCATCTCCCATTCTATCCTAGTCTAAACAGTTTCTTAAGCCACCCTCAGCATTGTAGCACCGGGGTACCTTTAACTCCACACCATCACTCTGGCTCTTTATTTTCAATTTTTACTAATTTTCCAAAAAAAATTATGGGATTTTAAAAGAATATTATTTTCACCAAACTTTGGATGCACCAGAACTTCTTGGACCTAGCTCTCCACTCCAGATGGAAATATGATTGCTCAGTCTCCCCACACAGTATTCATGCTCAGAGGAAGGTAATTTCAGTTTGGTGGCTACTTTGATGCAGTGGAGGAGCATGATGAACTAGGTCAGCTGACTGCTGCAGTGACAGACCCACAAGGAGGCAAAGGTTTCATCCAATGCTACATCACAGTAAATACCAGGGAACTTCACCTCCTCCATCTGCTTCTGCCCCGCTTCCCCCATGAATTCTGGGCATCCATTCCCCCACTGAGCACCTGCCACCTGCAGCTTTCCTTGAGTACTGATTGGAACTTTGAGCCATTGTATGAAGTGCAGCAGAAACTGGAATCCAGTTCTTCCACAAACAGAACTTTCTCTAATAAAGGTCTATTTCATTTTGATCAACAATGTCTCCATCAAACTTTAGCAGAAAGAGCATTGGTGGAAAGTTCAGAGAAAAACAAATCTTTTCATGCCCATGTTGCCAGTCAGTGAGCAAGATACATTCGGAAAGGCTTTCCAAAGACCCTAATGCAGAGCTGTCAAGGAAATGAAAAGCTACTGTCACTCATATTATGTCCCCGCAAGCTTTTAGAGCCAGCCATCATTCTGGAAAGTTATTGTGCTGTTTAATCCCCCATTGCAAAGGGTGGCGTATACTGACAAATGTCATAATTGTTTTTGCATCCTATTCCCCACTATGTCTCCTAATGAAAAAAAAATGGCTAAACTGGACTGTGAATTGCATGCACATGTTGTGATATTTCCTCTAGACATCACTCTATTTAAAATATAGAAAATCCTCTGCACCAAAGGTGTGTCATGTAGCTTCTCACATCCTCATTGTCATGCGTGGCTCAGCTGATGTAGAGAGAATATTTTCCGAATTCAGCTACATCTGGAACCGTAGGAGGATGAACCTTGAGAAAAACACATGCACAAAAACTGATGTGAGCCTACACCAACCTGGATTTTTGAAATTCAAACTGAATCCTCTTGTATCAAGAGTAAGAAACAAAGAAAACCTCTTTTTAAAATAAAGTTTCATTTCTGCAATGGGGATCAGAGAACTAGCTTCCTAGTCTGATCAGCTATTTCTTTCTGGTTTTGCTTAGCCAGTTTCACATGGAGCTCCTCTAGTTTATATGCTATGCTGCACTAGTCAAATCTCAGGGTCTTGTGGAAAACACATCAACACATATTTTTGGAGCATGAGTCAATCCCAACATTTCCTTGCCTCCTAGTTCTGTGGAACAGCTTTCCATTGTTGTATTCACCAGTGCTCTCTGGGATAGCACAGGGATTATCCGTACCATGTTGCTGAATAGTGCTGACAGCTGTCCCTTTGTTGCATCTAACAGAAATACTTTCACTCCATCTACCTCCCTTCATTAAAGTTTATAGTATTGGTTGCAACTTGTAGATTCTCAGAGGAACAATTTTTGTGCTCTGAGTATTTGCCAGAATTCTGGTTTTTAGTACAGTGAAACTACATAAAACTTTGAATACAGGTTGGACCTCCCTGTTCCAGCACCTTCAGGACCTGACCAGTCCTGAACAAGGGAATTAGCTGGACCAGGGGAGGTTCCCTTCCACCGTCCCCCCAGCCTGCCAACCCTCCCCACTACCAGCTGTGCTTCTGGCCCACACAGCTCTCTTCCTCTAGCCCAGTTGGATGGCTGGCCCCAGGCAGACCCTAGCCTCCCTACCACTTGCTAAGGGTAGGAGACTGGCACCCTCCGCCCACCTTGGGAGTGACCAGACAGCCAACACAACATAAGAGACCTGCTGAAGGCAGGGCAGTGGAGTGGGATCTGGAGTGGACTAGGGGTTATTGCATCTGCCTTAGTAGCACAGGCTGGTGGCCTCAAGTCCCCCCACCCTTGGAGCAGCCAGACAGCCAATACAATGCCCATCATGAGGCAATGTCACATGTGCTCGCACAGTAGATATGTGCCTAGTTGCCAACAGTGAAGCTGCAGTGTACAAGCCTAGCAAAAGAAAATCAGCATGAAGTGAGTTCAGGCACTTACAGGATTAGGGAGCCAGTGTTTTGTGGGCTGCCTAAAACCAAGACTCAGACACTTAAATACCTTTGTGGGTCCCAGCCCAAACTTAAGGTCTTTTAAAAGAAAGTTTCCCTCTCTTCTGTTGTGCCCGCTGGTCCTGCTGTCTACTCTGACTGCCCAGTACCCTGACACAGCTCCCCACCACCACCCTGACTCAGATTCTGATCTCCTCGTAACAGGACACCTGACTTTGACCCTGCCCTCTGGCACTGCTGTAGAATCTGAACGCCTGGCTCCCGACCTGGACTCTCTCCAGCGCCAGCCATTAAGTCAAATTGCCTGCAGCCTGGTAGTGAAATGACATTTCTGCTGCACTTTTAATTACATTAGCTATTCTCGGTGTTCTGTCATAAAACCTAAGGCCTAACTTTTATAGCATTGCACACAAGGCTGGCTAGGTCTCAGTGTTGGGAGAAGCGGTTCTCTATACATCAACTGTAGAGCAGTTTAAATTTGTCAAGAGCTTTGTATTTGTCCAGGATGGAAAAAATACCATATAAATGTAAAATACTCCATTATTGTTTATTATTCCATGCATGGTAAGCACCACTGGGATGTCCTCTTTGATGTGCATTAGATGTAGTGTGTTATGATGCTGATATGCTACCCAGCATTGCAACTTGCCTCAGCAAAAGGAGCTTCACACATGAAGACATTAGATAAATGAGCCAGCTCTCTCCCAACCTTGCATTTTACATTTCTTAGATCTTGTAGCTTTTGCTTCTTTAGGTGTCTGGAAATGACACCTTCATATTTATTGAGTGAAATCTCTCTGCCGTATCTGTCTTCCGTCTGTCATTGCTGCTCAGTTCGATATGGATGAAAGTAGCCTGTGGTTCTAAATAGCTGGAGTGCGCCAGCCTGGAAGCTTTGCTCTGAGAGTAACTCTGATGAATTTTTGTTTCTTTCCAAAGAAAGGACAAAGGACTGGCAGAGAAACAATATACGTTTCTGTTTTCAAAGGAGGTGCTGTGATGTTTTGGAAAACATCTCTGGAACACTCAGTTATGTTTTGCCATCCCTGACCCAGACACCTAAGCAAAGCCGCCCGTCCTGCTTTCATGCAGGTCTGCGTTTCAGATGTGGTCTTACCACATAGGATCCATGCTTTCATCACTTCTGAAAGCTCCACATGGGGATCAAAGTGAAGGCAACACATTCAGCAGGCAGATGCTTACCTTTTAAGTCCCACATCCCATGAGATTAGAATCCCTCAGATGTGGAGATTCACAATGATTTCCCACCTAATTTCAAATCAGTGTCAAGGTTCTCGTCCTTATCTTTAAAGTTCTCAATGAAATATTGTTGAGATGGAACCTAAGAAAAACCTGTCCATGTTCCATTGCAACCGGAAAGGTTAAAAGACCCTGGTGCAGGGTGTTCAGCGTTTGGGTAATGTTGATTATAGAATTCTCTGCCAGTTTGAAACATGATTCACCTAACTTCTGGCACTTTTAGGGAGCAGTGTAATACTCTTTTCTCCGGGCCTGATCCCAAGCCCATTGAAGTAATTAAAAATATTCCCCTTCTCAAATAGCCTGGGAAAGCAGCTGCTGGAAGCATTTATCTGAGAGACAGTTAACACGGAGACCCCTAACACGTTGCCCTGGGGCCCACCATGGCTGTCAGTCCCACTACAATAGCATAGATTGAACCTGTTTTATACCAGGCCGGTGAGGGATATGTGCAAAACCAAGGAGTACAAAGAAAGGAGTGAGGAAGTCAAATATTACTTCATTGTGGTATACATATGAAGACCATATAGTTCAGATCTACTGTGTCTAGAGCAAGTGTTAGATTTGGATTGGGAGGCTGGGAAGGAAGGTAGTCTATGGGAGTAGTCATAGAGAATCATAGGGTTGGAAGAGATCTCAGGAGGTCATTGAGTCCAACCCCCTATCCAAAGCAAGAACAACCCCAACTAAATCATCCCAGAGGCTATATTATCAAACTGTGAGTCAGAGGTACTGAGAACACTGGAGAAGGGAGAGTGAAGTCTAGCCTACAGCCTTAGCTAAGGGTCAATCAGTTTTTAGCTCATGTGGTAGAGACCCATGGCTTTAGCCCCTAAGGTCCCAAGTTCAATCATGCCTGCTGAGGCCTTGGATTCATTGGCTTTACAAAACGAATGGAGTACACAACATTGAATATTCACCAAAAATAAACTGTGCATAGTGTTGTTTCACTGATGTTTTTGTTCCTCACACAAGCCATCTTGGGCCCCAAAAAAGAACAAAGACGCCCTGAACATGTCCCATCAGAATCATGCATGGGACAGAATTTTTTCAAGTGCCAAAGAATTTATTTCTAGCTACATTTGTGTGTAAGAGCCAAGGTCTTTGTTATGTAAATTCAGCTGCCACAATCAAATCTGTCTTTGTATTCAGGGGGATTCCTCCACCACCAAATGTAATGAACATCTGTCCGTGTATGTGACTGCTAAGCAAAGTTTGGTTGCAGAGATACATCTGTCTTGATTTCTAGCCAAATAGGCTAGTTAAGGCTTTTACCTAAAAACCTTAGTTTAATTTGGCCAGTGTGATTATTAACTGCATTGTTACAGTCCTTCTTATTTGACCTCTGTATCAGTTAAGCCGAGACATCCGAAGTGAGATCTCTCCAAAGCAGACCCTGTCTGATTGCAACACATTTATAATATATCTTTTCATAAGAAGTTCTTTAAAAATATGTGGTGTCTTGCAAAACTCTTTTACTTTGGTAATATAGTGTGCAAGTAAAATGTGCCTTTGCAGTGACATGGTGTAAAAAAGCAAACAGCTTTGATTTTCCTCCACCTCAAACTTCATGAAAGGCAGCTAAACCAGAGCCTGCAGAGTCCAAGCAACACACAAAAAACTCATGAGAAACTCTCAGAAATACAATCCTTATCTTCTGGCTTCTAAGCCTAGACTGATTTCTTTCTTTTCATGCTTCTTGAATTCAGGACTTCCCTTTGTGATAGAAAATAATTTCTGTGGGTGAATTCCCTTTTAAATGGACAGGCGCCTGGCTATCTCCAGACTTTGTGCAAACACTTTTTTTCATTACTTCTCCGGGAATTCAGCTGAATCACTTAACCAAGATAGTATTTTGGAAAAAAAACATATTCCTGCTTTACTACTACATGTACAGAGCTCAGTCAGTACTGGAGATGGGGGAGGGGAGGCATTTAGCTGTTTCCAAATGCTGTTGAAGGATAACTCCCCAATATCAATTGAAAGGGCTGTGTGTGTGTGTGTGTGTGTGTGTGTGTGAGAGAGAGAGAGAGAGAGAGAGAGAGAGAGAGAGAGATGCATATAAAAATCAAAAAAATTTCCATAGTAATTAAAAACCCATTGAAGATGCTGTAAATATATCATGAATTCCAATTCATATGGCAACATGAAACATTTTACCACTTATATACAGCTTGTAACTTAGTACACATTAAGTAATATAACAACCCACAGAATTCTGATAAGATTAAAACCTGATTGCAAAGCATGACCATGTGTAGTAAGATGTTATGAAAACATTTAAAAACTGAAAAATTTCCCTTTCCCTAACTGACATTAAGTCAGTTTCCATTAGCAGAGGTCTGGGTTGTCTTTGTTAAGTTCCACTAGCATAGAATTGAGCTAGCTGGAAATTTGTTTTAACCACTGAACAAAGCACACAGTGCCTTCTGTACATGGTGTGCCAGGCGTTCCTGGGCCTGGAGCACCATCACTTGCACACCAGGGTTTGGCTGTTTTTACAACACCCAAGTGTATTTATGTTTCCTTTGGATCCTGATCAGACAATAGCTTGACTTTTTTCTTGTGTTGAGATTGTAGCCTAGATCATTGTTAACTTTCTGAAGATGAACACTAGGAATTTGACAGGGTTGTTTGTATTTTGTTTGGGAGGCTTTTTTGTCATTTCAAATTTCTCTTTGGAGCTTCTTATCCACTTCACTACCCGCTACAATGAGATCAACTTTATTCTAGTTATGAAAGACAAAGTTAGAATGTAGGTGTTTCCTTATTCTGAAAGGTTCTTACAGAAGCATGTTAACAGCGGCATTAGAGCATACCATGTATGTCCCTCTTCCAGTGCTTGACACAGAGGTGTAGTGATGGATGACAGAACAAGAAACAATGGTCTCAAGTTACAGTGGGGGAGGGCTAGGTTGGATATTAGGAAAAACTATTTCACTAGGAGGGTGGTGAAGCACTGGAATGGGTTACCTAGGGAGATGGTGGAATCTCCATCCCTGGAGGTTTTTAAGTCTCGGCTTGACAAAGTCCTGGCTGGGTTGATTTAGTTGGGATTGGTTCTGCTTTGAGCAAGGGGCTGGACTTGATGACCTCCTGAGGTCTCTTCCAGCTCTATGATTCTAGGAGACTCTGGAATGTGCCTTTTGTTTTCCATATGTCAGGGGGTGCACACCCCCAGTGTGCCTCAGTGCCCCCTGACTGTCCTCATATAGCCCCTCACAGGGCCAGTTACAGTCTGATTGGGGTTGCTCATCATAGGCATTTGTCTCAACTGCTCAGCTTACCTAGTTGGCCTCGTGATCTGCCCGCAAGCCAGGGGCTTTTTTTCCAGCCCCTAGCCAGGGGGAGTTTTGGCTGGCCCTCCTCCAGCCTATCTCCCTCCAAGGAGCTCCTGCTTCCTCTGCAGTCAGCCCTCCACTGGCTCTCCTTAAGCAAACTGTGCTTCTCTATTTATAGTTGTCAGCTGGGCTTTCACTTGCCCTAACAGCTTCAGCTGGGCTCTCCAAGCCAACCCGGCTTCTCTGTATAGCTGCCTGCTGGGCTCTCCCTCGCCCTAATGGGTCCAGCTGGCTTCCACAAGCCAATTGTGCTGCCCTAGATAGTTGCCAGCTGGGCTCTCCCTGGCCCAAACAGCTCCAGCTGGCCTCTTTCTTTCTAGCCCTGGCTCAGGGCCTGAGTCCTGGTCTTAAAGGGCCAGTGCAGGGCAGGCGCCCTGTCACACCATACTACACTGTTACATGTAATGATTCACTGATCTTTCTCATTTTTGCACCACCAATACTTGACTGGTCATTCTTCCCATGTGTGCAACCTCCATCTCTCCTTTAAGTCTGAAATCGTGTCTGAATTTCAATCTGAAGCAGCATTTTGTCTGGCCAGACTCATCTGATAAAACAGGAGCTGCAGTTTGTGGGTTAGAAATGGACAGTTGTCACACAGGGATCTGTCACAGAGTCCATCTTCAAGGCAGAGATGGGAGAAGGTCACAGGCTGAGAAGGAAGAAGTTTCTGGCTGGCATAGCAGAGGTCTTAATCTAATCAAGTAGCACAGTTGTCTAAAAAGCCAAAGAATCACTGATCTGCACCTTCTGTAAAATTTGACCATTGAACTTACAAGCGACTAAGCTGTCTTGTCATGTTATCCATTACAATTCACATGTCAAAATGTAGGTGCATTGGTGCCAAGAACAGAGGCTGGCTGAGAGTGATCTGGTTGGAGTTCAGGCTTAGTAAGTCTGTTGATAGATTGGCCTGCCAGGTGCCTGGTTTTCAACCAGACCATCTAGTCGAAAAGAGACTCCGGTGATTCCGATTACCACCACTGACTGGTCTGGTTGAGAGGCTTCCTACATGGCTCTGCACATCTCCTGGAAGCGGCAACACGTTCTTCTGGCTTCTAGGCAGAGGGACAGCCATCGGGGCTTCCCTGCCCCCATGTGCTGCTGCTGCAGCTCCCATTGGCTGGAAACTGCAGCCCATAATCCAACTCCCCAGCCCAGAGCCTTCCTGCACCTTAAATCCCTCATCCCTGGTCCCACCCCAGAGCCTGCAGTCCAAATCTCTTGCCCCAGCTTGGAGTACCCACTTTCATCCTAAGACCCTCATTTCTGACCCCAACCCAGAACACACATCTCCAGCTGGAGCCCTCACCCTGTCCTGCACCCTAACCTCCTGCCTCAATCTAGTGAAAATTAGCGAGTGAATGCGGGAGGGGGAAATCAAGCAACTGAGGAAGGAGGGATGGAGCGAACAGGGATGGGACCTCAGTAAAGGGACAGGGTGAAGCCTCATAGAAGGGGCAGGACAAAGGTATTTGGTTTTGTCCAACTAGAAAGTTGGCAATCCTAATGATTGATAAAAGAAAGCAGGAGTGACATCTGCTCCTTTGCTTAGAAGAGTTTTATTTTCTTTTGTTGTTTAAGTTTACAGTCTGATTGGGTCTCTAGGACCTAGGAGGCTAAATAATAGGAGAGACTGATAACACTTATTTCTCCTATCTGTAACTGACCAGGAAAGTATAACCTCTTTTTTTGGATGAAGGCCTTGATACAATCATTCATAATCTTGCACCCTCCAGATTTTATTATTGTGATGTGTTCTATATAGGGATGCTCCTGAAGACCATTAACTGCTCACTTTATATTCTTATTTTATTGCAATTATTTGCACTGTAAAAATGATAAAAACCAGCATTTTCAATTCACCCCATACTATTACTGTAGTGCAATCTGATTGTCATGAACGTGCAACCTTAAAATGTAGATTTTTTTGTAGATTTTTTATATAACTGCACTCAAAAACAAAATAATGCAAATCTTTAGAGCCTACAAGTCCACTCAGTCCTACTTTTTGTTCGCCCAATTGCTTTGCGAAACAAGTTGTTTACATTTACGGGAGATCATGCTGCCTGCTTCTTATTTACATTGTCACCTGAAAGTAAGAGCAGCTGTTCTCACATGGCACGTTTGCAGCTGGCATTGCAAGGTATTTACTTGCTAGATATGCTAAGCATTCATAGCCCCCTTCATACTTCACCCACCATTCTAAAGGACATACATCAATACTGATAATGTTCATTTAAAAAAATGCATTAAGCAAATTTGTGACTAAACTCCTTGGGGAAGAATTGTATGTCACCTGCTCTGTTTTATCTGCATTCTGCCATATATTTCATGTTATAACAGTCTGAGACAGTGACCCAGCGCATGCACATGTGAAGAACACTTTCACTGCAGATTTGACAAAATACAAAGAAGGTAACAAAATGAGATTTCTAATAATAGCTACAGCTCTCAACCCAAGGATCAAGAACCTGACATGCAGGAGCGATTGGTGAAGGGGGCACAGGAGGGGAGGGGGCAGCAGCCACGTAACACCCCCCCCCACCTATACCAGGAATGGACGGGGCAACCCCCTCTGCCTCAGGCCCCACCTCTCCCTGCTCCTGCTCTCCTTGTCCCCCACCTCTTATCCCAACCAAAGTGGCCCGCAGACTACCAGCCTCAAGGGTCTCTCACCAGCAGTGGCAGAGGAGATGGAGCAACACAGCCCCAGCTCATTTTGCTCCCCCAGCATGTCACTCTGCTTTCCACTTATGAGTGCGGGGCAGTCCTGCCCCTCCCCCGAGTGATGCACTGGGAGAGTAGAGTGAGCTGGGACTGTGTTGCTCCACTTCCCCCGTCATTGCTGGTGAGTGCACGAGGATCACACCCCTGCTGCAGGCTCCAGACCCCCATGCAAATTCTGTGGATGCCCAGGGACTCTGGCCCTGCCAGTTTCTGGCTGATCTGTTACCCCTCCTGCCCACAGCATTTGGAAGCATATGCCCCCTTGTATCCTCGCACATGTCGCCCATGCTGATGTGACATCCAAAATCGTAGAGGGAAGAGCTGCAGAGCATTCCTTCAGAAGTCTTAAAAAAGCAACACGCCAGTGAGGAAACTACAGAACCCAAACCACCAAAAAAAGAAAATATCTTCTGCTGGTGGCCTCTGACTCAGATGCTGAAAATGAACAGGCGCTGGTCCACACTGCTTTGGCTCATTATCGAGCAGAACCCATCATCAGCATGGGCACATGTTCTCTAGAATGGTGTTGAAACATGAAAGGAATTTAAGAATCCTTAGCATATCGAGCATGTAAAAATCTTGTGATGCCAGCTACAACAGTGCCATTGAGTGCCTGTTCTCACTTTTAGGTGACACTGTCAACACACTGTAAACAAGAAGTGGGCAGCATGATCTCCCATAAATGTCAACAAACTTGTTTCTCTAAGCAATTGGGTGAACACAGAGTAGGACTGAGTGGGCTTGTATGCACTAAAGTTTTACATTGCTTTATTTTTGAATGCAGTGGGGGGGTTTATGTTTGTTTTACAAAATTCTACATTTGTAAATTCAGCTTTCATGGTAAAAAGATACACTACAGTACTTGTAATGAGGAAATTGAAAAATAAACATTATTTTGCTTTTTTAGAATTCAAATATTTGCAATAAATATAAAGTGAGCACTGTAAACTTTGTGTTCTGTTGTAATTTAAATCAATATGCTTGAAAATGTAGAAGACATCCAAAAATATTAGAATACATAGTATTCTGTTATTGTTTAACAGTGTGATTAATTTTTTTTAATCACTTGGCAGCCCTCGTTTCCCTACTTTGGGTTGCCACAATTATAAAACTAACTACATCTCTGTCCCACTGCAGGTTTGAGTGTACCCCCTCAATAGTCAGGCCTCCTGCCTTTCTCTCTCTATGAATGGAATTTTGCAATTCTCCCACTCTTAGACCAGAGTGTGCTGAGTATCAGCTGTTTTTATCCACCTGGCCTGACTGAGTTCAGCTACTTGAGATCCTTTGCTTTGGGAGTCTGTGATCAGTAGCGTATACAATAATCAGACATCCTTTTGAAAACAAAGTGTTATTATTTTGAATGACTGGGACAAACCATCAAAGGCACAAATGGAGCTAAGATTCAAACTGAAATTCACACTTCTGAAAACCTCCCCAGTAATCACTACAACACTCAAAAGCCTCTTGCTACATAAACATCCAGTAACAGTGAACTTTTTTTCACTACTAACCTGAGCTGGATTTGAATCAGCAATCTAGACTTTGGCAATAGCAAATTCCAACAGAACCCCTGAGTACAAATACAAATGGGTGGAAAATAGAGATAATTAATTAGTCATTTCATTTGTTTTCCATTGTTCATTGATTAGGGTAAGAGCTTCACAAATAAACTCAACTACCTATAGACACTATATAATAGAATTCACTGCAGTTATTTGTTATAAAAAAGTCAATAAGGAAACAAAGATCAAGAAGGAAAGACTATGAATTCTCCAGTCAAATGGATTCAGGCTGAGGTCTCCATAAGTCTTCCCAGTATTTCATGCAATTTATTTTTAAGAGGTAAAATAAACAACCTAGTACTGCCTACAACAATAAGCCTTCTGCACAATAACGAGTATCACCTGTTTCATTAGCTATGCCTAGGAACAAATTACATAATTGAATTAGACCATCTGGAATTAGTTAAATTGAATCCTTGAACATAGACAATTGTGTTCCAACAGTAGCTGTATCTGATTCTCCTTTAAGGTAGCGAGGGACATCTTGTAAATAACCAAGGATTTCTCTTAAGCCCAATCATCTTCGTATGAACAGTTCAGTCCAACAGTCAGTTTTGCTGGCTAGGACACCATCTTTTGCATTCCAATTTGAGAAAATTCTGCTCAGAGAATTATGTGTTTTATCTTCTCATTGGGTTCTGATAGGATAGGAATGTGTTCATATGTTGTCCCTTATATATTTGGTCTAAATTGTAACTTAGGCTCAGTTCCGAACAAAATGTGGCGTGTAAGTTGCACACCATGTCAAGGGTGGCTCTGGAAGAATTGGATACCAGAATAGTGTCTAGGCCTTCCTCTTTTTTCCCCTGTCGTTCTTAAACAAGGAACTCTCACTCTCCCTTCCTTCTTGGCATGACTATATAAGGCTAGACTGTGACTTAAAGATGGCTCTTGTAAAATGATAGGTATTTTCAAATCCATATGACTTTTTTAACAAGTGGTTCATTTAGTCACGATTACATCCCACAAAGGGTTTGATCCAGAGACCACTTAGGTCAATAGAAACCTTTCTGTTAATTCGGTGCACTATGGCTCAGACCCAAGCTACTGAGAAATATCTACAAATATCACAAGGAAGTTTCATGCTTTCTCATCTACCTTAACTCTGCTCTGTCATGACACTTTACCCATAAGACTAGGGAATTTTAGTGTGTCTGCCCCTATAAGCAACTATCTTTTAAATACACGGTAGGCATTTGATATTTCTCCATTCCAGGGTGAGTTGTTTAAGTGCCTTAACCATGTATTGTCATAGCTTTGAGCGTTAGACTAAAATTGTAATTTGTTCTCTTAATGTATCTTTAGCATCCCTGTCCAGCAATGAAATCTGCTTCTGTGCTTAAGCAGACACAGAGATCCCTCTTAACAAAGAATATCGTAGGATGTAGCCTTTGATTGCAAGCTGTCCAGAGAAGGGTCTGTGTAGCAGGTGCTCAGCTGGGGAAAATGTCAGTAGAACTATGATCACTTGCATTGAGACCATGCTTTAGCTGGTGCAAGTTCTTAGTAATAATGAGAGAGCAAAATGTGTTTATGCTGCTTATAAGTGTGAAATGGCAATTGCCAACACAGCAGAGTATAGGCCCTCAAACAGACACAAGACACAAACACCACACCTACCTTTTGATTGCTACCAAGAACACCACAGCGAATCATAGAGGATTAGGGTTGGAAGAGACCTAATTCCAGGGCTTCACCATTCTCAAAGTGAAATAGGTTTTCCTAATATCCAACCTAGACCTCCCCCTCTGCAACTTGAGACCATTGCTCCTCATTCTGTCATCTGTCACCACTGAGAACAGCCTCTCTCCATCCTCTTTGGAACCCCCTTTCGAGTATCTGAAAGCTGCTATCAAATCCAGCCCTTATTCTGTTCTGCAGATTAAATAAACCCAATTCCTTCAGTCTCTCCTCAAAAGTCAGGGGCCTCCTTATAATTTTTTGTTGCCCTATCCTGAACTCTTTCCAGTTTGTCCACATCCTTTTTGTAGCGGTGGTACAGGGCAAACTGGATGCAATACTCCAGATGTGGCCTAACCAGTGCTGAATAAAGGGGAATAATCACTTCCCTTGATCTACTGCTAATTCTCCTATTAATGCAGCCCATTAGCCTTCTTGGCAACAAGGACACACTCTTGACTTATATAGATCTTCTCTTCTACTGTAACCCCCAGTCCTTTTCTTCAGAAGTACCACTTAGCCAGTCGGTCCCCAGCCTGTACTAGTGCATGGGATTCTTCCATCCTAAGTGCAGAGTCCTGCACTTCTCCTTATTGAAGCTCGCAGATTTCTTTTGGCCAATCCTGCAATTTGTCTTGGTCACTCCGGACCCTGTCCCTACCCTCCAGCATATCTGCTTCTCCCCCCAGTATAGTGTCACCTGAAAATTTGCTGGGTGTGCAAACCAACCCATCATCTACATCAGTTCTGGGTCTGCAGCATACACATATGGGCCTGAGTGGCCCACGGTCCACCCACTTAGCACCAAGACCCACCCCCTTTCAGCCTGCCCAGCAAACCAGCCAGGGAAAGGGGCCAGGGTGCCCAGGATTGCCCTGCTCAGCCCCTGCTCTGGCCAGGGAGTGGGCCTGGGACTTGCTCCTTTCACCCTGATGCTCTGCCTGGGAAGCAGGGCTGAGATACTGGGACTTGCTCTGCTCCAAGCACTGGGGTGGGGCTCAGAGCTTGTTCCACTCTATTCCAGCTCTCCGGCTGGGGAGCAGAGCTGGGGCTCAGGGGCGGATTTGCAATGAAACATACCATGCTCTGGCACAGGGCCCTCCCAACAACACGGGGCCTCCAGGACCAGGAAGTCCAGCACTGGGTTTGGCACAGACCCCTGCACAGGGGAAGGCCACTCTGGGATGGGGGGGAGCAATCCCTCTGCAGAGAGATTTATGGGGGGTGGGGCAGAAGATCAGGGAGGCTCACCTGCAGGCTGCAGCCTCAGGAGAGCTGGCAGGAGGCAGCGAGCAATGCAGACATGGGCTGGAAAGCTTCAGAGTTGCATAGGGCAGCCACGTAGCTGGATAGAGAAAAGCAGCGCTTGGAAGGGGGAAAGTAATACTTCTTGCCAGCTGCCAGCTGTGTGGCTACCCAGTGTTCCTCTGAAGCCTTTCAGCCCATGTTCATGCTGCTGGCCACCACCTGGTGAGTGGCGGCAGGGTGAAGGAGAGTGGTTGGCTGTGGTTCCCCACGTGGGCGGGGGGCGGTTCCCAGGGGCTGGAGAGCCTGCAAACTGTATAGCTGGCAGGAAAAAGCTTTTAATTTGAAGCAGGAAAGAGCTGCTTCTCTCCCGCAGCTAGCTGTGTGTGGCTGCACTTCCCCCTCCTCCTGAATCCTGTAATGTTGGGTTGCTTTTGGCTGCCACCTGGTGAGTGGCTGCTGCCCGTGGACCAGGAGGAGTGGCCAGTGGATGAAGAGCCTGTGGCGGTGGGGGGAGGTGGTGTTCAGGTGCCCAATGGAACTGTGGGACCCCCCTCACCTTCAAGTGGAGCACATCTGAGTCTCTGCCCACTTCTCTGGGCCAGCCAGCTGGGATGCCTGAAGCTGTCCTCTGCAGCCATAGAGATCTTTGTATCTCCTCTGTCAGTCTTCTTCTCCAGCCCCACCATAGCAGCTCTGCTCCTGCACTGGGCCCCCAGCTCGACCCTTTCCACCCGAGGCCCCACCCAGACCTGCCCCCCACGTCTTGCCCAGGGGCCTGTCTATTCTGTCAGCAGCCCTGTGTGACCCTTAATTCTTGTGCCTATGGCCCATACCCAGGTCTGGACCTGCACCTAGGAGAGACAGGGGCTGGCTTTCAGCACCCCATTATTAAAATGTTCCAGTGCCACTGGTGTTAAACTTAAATGTGGTATGGGTGTTGAAGTAAAGGAGGAAATCTACCCTGAAGACATTGCTTTATGGCCAAAATCTATTTCATTGGATATGATACACTATTTCTTAGTAAATAAACTGAAACATATAGGTAATATGGAATATTTGAGAAAAGAGTATGAGGCTGGAAGACAAAAGCAATTTAGAGGTCTTAGTGAGTCCCATTTTCTGAGGATGAAGAAAAATGGCATCACAGAAATGAAAAATTGGTTGATTTTTTTTGGAAACCACCAACGCAATCTGCTGTTACGTTTGCAAATTGTTCCCTGACCATAGTAAAGGAAAACAAACATTTGTCGATGGACACTCTAATTGGAGTGCGATCAAATTGCTGATTATGAAACTTCCAAAGCTCATATTAATGCTGTTTAAGTTTGTTCAAAGATGTAAATTATCTGGAAGAATTGATTCTGTGCTATCAGTTCATTTTGAGAAGGAGTGCTCTTATTGGAGGAAAGTGCTGAGATGTTTTTGCTACGGTGAAACTGCTGTCTTCTTTGGGACTCTCTCTAAGACAGGGCTTCTAAACACGTGGCCTGCGGGTCACATGCAGCCCACAGCCCATTTGTTTGGAGCCCACGATGTGGTTTGGGTTTACATGGGACTCAATATGCAGCCCGTAGGTGGGATCCTTTGAACATGGCCTCCACTGGGAACACGCTTCACAAAGGCAAAGCATCACCCAGGTGGGGTGAGCATTGAAAAATGCAAGTGGACGGGTTGGGTGGAACAGATGGGTACAGGGGGTTGGCATTTTTAGCCCTCAGGGAGGAAGTGCCAGAAGCGCCGGGGCATTGTGGGAAGTACTGGCTGCTTAGCCTTATAGGCAGAGCCTGAGAGGTGCAGACTGGCTCATACTGGCCACGTTTGGGTCTGATGCTGAGGCTTAAGGCTTAATCTTCATGCCCATCAGTGTGAAAGAAGCCATTGCATATATTTGCATATATATGCAACCACACTTAAGTTGCAGCCCTGGGCATGTGCTTTGAGTATCATTGTGGCCCATGGGGCTTCCAAAGTTGAGTAGACCTGCTCTAAGAGGACATGATGAGTCATCAGTGTCAAATCGAAAAAAGTAATTTTTTAACCTGCCTCAAATATTTTAGTGAATTTGACAATATTCTCAATGAACATATGAAAATGATCACTATTGTGGCTCAGGGAAGACCAATTTTTTAACACACCAAACCTAGAATGAATTCATTACTATAATGGCAGAGCAGCTCAGAAACCAATTCTCTGATGATGTAAAGGATGCAAAGTACTATTCCATAATAGCCGATTCAACCCCAGGTGTGAGACACGTAGACCAATAAACATTAATGTTAAGGTATGTGACTGGCAATGGTGACATTGTAGAGCGATTTCTTTGTTTCGTCCCACTAAAATCCCACACTTCTGAATGTCTATGTATGGGTGCAGGAGGAGGGGCAGAGGGTTGGGGGGAAGGAGAGGCTGGGGTGTCAGAAGCAGGCACTGGCTGCGAGACTTACCTGGGTGACTCCCGGCCAGCAGCCCACACGTTTCTCAGGCAGCCTCCGTGTCTGTCCCACCCTCGCACCGGTTTCAGGGGCCATCTGTGTCTGTGAATAAGATTCTGAGGGAAGGTGCTTTGGGCGCTTCCTGTTCTTCAAAACTGGCCAGTGGGATTGTTCTGAGGTGGGACCAGTGCATGAATCTTCTCTGCCCCTTTCCCTGGCTCGCAGCAGTGAGACACAAAAGGTGCTGCAGCTGCTTTTCTGAGTGGCATGTGGAGGGAGGAGGCTGCATTGCATCCGTGGGCTGGATCCAATGGCTTGGTGGGCTGGATCAAGCCCCCGGGCCATATTTTGCCCTGCCCTGATCTAGATCCTTAATGAAGACATTGAGCATAACTGGCCCCAGGACCAACCGATGGGGGACACTGTTTGAGACCGGCTGCCAACCAGACATCAAGCCTTTAATCACTACCCATTGAGCCCAACATAGTCCATTCATTCAAGCCATACTTCTTTAACTTGCTGGCAAGAATCCTGTAGGAGATTATATAAAAAACTTAGCTAAAGTCAAGGTATATCACATCCACTGCTTTCCCCATATCCACTGAGCCAGTTACCTCTTCATAGAAGGCAATCAGCTTGGTCAGGCCTGGCTTGCCCTTGGTGAATCCCTGTTGACTGTTCCTGATCACATAGTGGTTGTCTCTAACTACAATGGTAAGCAAACATGGTTCAAGACCCAATACCAGAACTACAGCTTGGAGACAGTTTGATTTTCAGTGCCTCGGTGACATGCAAAAGTGACCCGAAACTTTTGACAGAAAAGTGAAGTGTAGTACTCAACAGGCCAGTGAGGTGGGGGAGGGGGGAGCTAAGAGGCCTTATCAGACAGACACCTGCACCCTTGAAGTGTGAGAAGCGGGATTCAGAAATGTCTCAAGAGGGCTCTGCTGATGATTTGAAATAATCCCTTGACTGGCAGTCACAGGAAAGTTCAAACAAACGTTTTCTACTAAAACCAGCAAAATACCAAGGAGCCTGAAAGATGCAGCAAGGTAACACGAAGAGAGGCCAGAGGCCTTAGGTCAGAGCCTACAGCTTTGAAGCTGCTGGGAGTATTAACATGAGATTCGTTAGCAGCAGAATCTCATCCATAGTGCTTGCTCAGGTTGACCCAGCTGTGGCATTGCTGAGATACTTGGGTTGCCCGTGGTAACTCAGTTGTATTGATTTAATTAAATGAAACATGTGGCTGTGACTCTTTTAATATCCTTCTGGTGAGAACCTTTAGCAGAGAATAGCTGAGTTACCTCAAGCTACATTTCCTCTTTGAACAAGGAGTATTAATGGCTCTATAAGGAGGAAATAAAACAATTCATTTATTGTTTTGATGCTATTTAGCATTTGTTCAAACTCCTTCATGCTGAAATAAAAGAGTTACATAATTGTGAACTTCCCCCAAAGGGTTAAGATAGTAAAAATAAAAGAGGACATTAAAGATTCTCTTCCCTAATCAGTATTTTTTTATCTGCCACCACACTGGATTATATGTATCTGTGGAGAATTGCAAGAATTTATAGTGATTCTTGCATATTACTATGTCTACTTCTGAATTCCTCAGGCATACCAGGAATAAAAGCAGTTGGCTGTTCTTTTTAACTCTCTGCTTTTCATTCTGACCACGAAGAGAGGAGAAATAGGTTAATGGTTTGAAAAGGTTCCCTAATTTTCCATTGACCCATTGTCTATCTGTTTTAAAAGATTTGTGAGTAACAGATCACTGAAGTTAAATAACTAGTTTAAAAGCCATTTCTTGCAAGTTACCCATTTTAAACAAAATAGCATTAATGGGCTGACCCTAAGCCAATAATTGCATTTTAATTTTTCACAGCTAATATGTCAGGCTTTTAGTGCCAACTGGAAATCAGCATTAATATTGGATTACCAAAGTATTTGTAACACAACTTCAGGAGTCATTCAGATAATGCATCATTATAATTTACATATGCACTAATGTTTAGATTGTTATAACTTTGCCCACAGTAGGTATAGACTAGATGACTTCTTGGGGTCCCTTCCAATGCTACATTTCTACGACTATTTTGTCCTACAAATAGTGCCCTGGGAAGTCAAATTGTGAAGAATACCCCTACCCTATGTAAGCATGTTGCAGTCTTTGGTCACAGTGTAATACATTAATGTTATATTTAGTGTTTAGGATACAGTTCTCAAGAGTGACAACCCAATTATTTCAAATGAGTGCTGATAAAAACTTATACCATGTTACTCAAGTAGGTATTCTGTAATTGTTATGTGTTACAGAAATTATTTTAGTAACATTAAGTTTTCTGTAAAGATGTTAAAATGTTAGTGAGACTTGCATCTGTCTGCCTCTAAAGTCAGGAGTATTGGTTGCCGTCTGAGTTCACGGCAATTACATTTGTATTCCTCTTCTGTGTTCTAGCAAGGGCACCTGCTCTCCGGCTTTGGCACCCATGTCTCTTCATGATTACCAGGCCTTTTCCAGATTGCAAAGTTCCTTGGATATGCACGTTGTGTAAACAGGCCTGTTCTGTGCTTTCTGCCTCTTTGAAGGCTATAAAGAGAATAATTACCCACAGCTAACTTACCATCCAGCTCTTTCTAAGGAAGCAGATTTATTCTTAAGGCAAAAGCACTACAGAGAAGACATATTAAAACATAAGAATCTATGTGCCTGTTAATAACCAGACATCATCCCTGACTCCAACAAGGGCTTTGGACAGCAAATGGCCCTTTTCATAGAATCATAGAATATTCGAACTGGAAGGGACCTTGAGAGGTCATCAAGTCCATCCCCTGCCCTTACAGCAGGAGCAAGCACCATCTAGATCATTGCTGACAGATGTCTATCCTATCTGCTTTTAAATACCTCCATTGATGGAGATTCCTCAACTTCCCCAGGCAATTTATTCCAGTGTTTAATCACTCTGGGTATGTCTACACTACCCCGCTAGTTCGAACTAGCGGGGTAATGTAGGCATACCGCACTTGCAAATGAAGCCCGGGATTTGAATTTCCCGGGCTTCATTTGCATAAGCGGGGCGCCGCCATTTTTAAAACCCCGCTGGTTCGAACCCCGTGCAGCGTGGCTACACGGGGCATGAACTAGGTAGTTCGAACTAGGCTTCCTAGTTTGAACTACCGTTACTCCTCATGGAATGAGGAGTAACGGTAGTTCGAACTAGGAAGTCTAGTTTGAACTACCTAGTTCGTGCCCCGTGTAGCCGCGCTGCACGGGGTTCGAACCAGCGGGGTTTTAAAAATGGCGGCGCCCCGCTTATGCAAATGAAGCCCGGGAAATTCAAATCCCGGGCTTCATTTGCAAGTGCGGTATGCCTACATTACCCCGCTAGTTCGAACTAGGAGGGTAGTGTAGACATACCCTCTGACAGTTAGGAAGTTTTTCCTAATGTTCAACCTAAACTTCCCTTGCTGCAGTTTAAGCCCATTGATTCTTGTTCTATCATCAGAAGCCAAGGAGAACAATTTTTCTCCCTCCTCTTTGTGACACCCTTTTAGATATTTAAAAACCGCTATCATGTCCCCTCTCCGTTTTCTCTTTTCCAAACTAAACAAGCCCAGTTCTTTCAGTCTTCCCTCATAGCTCATGTTTTCTAGATCTTTAATCATTCTTGTTGCTCTTCTCTTGACCTTCTTCAATTTCTCCACATTTTTCTTGAAATGTAGTGGCCAGAACTGACACAGTACTCCAATTAAGGCCTAATCAGGGGAGAGTAGAGTGGAAGAATGACTTCTCGTGTCTTGCTTACAACACTCCTCTTAATGTATCCCAGAATCATGTTTGCTTTTTTTGCAACAGTGTCACACTGTTGACTCATATTTAGCTTATGGTCCACTATGACCCTTAGATCTCTTTCTGCAGTTCTCCTTCCTAGATAGTCGCTTCCCATTTTGTATATGTGAAATGGATTATTCCTTCCTAAATGGGGTACTTTGCATTTGTCCTTATTAAATTCATCCTATTTACCTCAGATCATTTCTCCTGTTCATCCAGATCATTTTGAATTATGACCCTATCCTCCAAAGTGCTTGCCACCTCTCCCAGCTTGGTATCATCTGCAAACATAATAAGCATACTCTCTATGCCATCATCAAAATCATTGACGAAAATATTGAACCGAACCGGACCCAAAACAAACTCCTGTGGAACCCCACTTGTTATGCCCTTCCAGCATGACTGTGAACCATTCATAACTACTCTCTGAGGGTACGTCTACACTACAACGTTAATTCGAACTAATTTAGTTCGAATTAGTTAATTCGAACTAAGCTAATTCGAACTAACGGATCCAGACTAAAAAACTAGTTTGAATTAGCATTTTGCTAATTCAAACTAGCATGTCCACATTAAGTGGACCCTGAACCAGGCTTAAGGATGGCCGGAAGCAGTGCCGGCAGGGCATCAGAGGAGGACTTAGAGCGTGGAGATGCTGTCTCAGGCTAGCCGAGGGCTGTGCTTAAAGGGTCCCGACCCCCACCCCGGACAGACAGTTATCAGGGGTGCCCCACTTGCAAAGCAGTCCTGGCTTGGATTGCCCGGGGGGACAGAATAGAGGTCTCTAAAAGCAGGAGTTGGGTGGAGACAGTGCATACAGAAAAGTTCTTCATTAGTTCCCATAAAGAAGGACTAGAGGACACCAAAGGAAAGGAATGGGTAGCAGGCTTCAAACTAGTAACAGAAAGTTGTTCTTCACAAAGCAAAGAGTCAACCTATGGAACTCCTTGCTGCAGGAGGCTGTGAAGGCTAGAACTAGAACAGAGTTTAAAGGGAAGTGAGATCAAGTCATGGAGGTTGGGTCCATGCAGTGCTATTAGCCAGGGGGTAGGAGTGGTATCCCTGCCCAAGGTTTGTGGAAGGCTGGAGAGGGATGGCATGAGACAAATGGCTTGGTCACTGTCTTCGGTCCATCCACTCCAGGGTCCCTAGGGTTGGCTGCTGTCAGCAGACAGGCTACTGGGCTAGATGGACCTTTGGTCTGACCCAGTACGGCCATTCTAAGCTCAGGGCTCAGGGTCGGGGGTCTCACTGGACCACCTTGATTTTCATGCAAACCTGCTCCTGAGTGGCCAGGCTGGCAGCTCTCCTGCCCTAGCCGGCCACTTTCCTGTGCCTAGTGCAGAGGTCGTGGCGAGATCCACGATGTCCGCACTAGCCCAGGAGGGTGCCCGCCTCTTACGGTCCCGGGCAAGCTCCCAGGAGCCGCCAGCCTGGTCCCGGGAAGAGGGGGAGGGCTGGGGGGCATCGGGTGGCTGGCTCGATCCGTGCCAGGTGCAGGGTCTGCTGGCTGGGTGCTGGCAGGCTTGCACCTGGCACGGGCACCGTAGCCAGCCCGTGCCCCTTTAAGGGCTCCGGGGCCGGGAGGGGGGGCACACGAGTTTCCATGGTGTTGGCCAGAGTGGCCACCAGGGAAAGCTGGGGAGGGCTAGCCTCCCACTAGTTCAAATTAAGGGGCTACACACCCCTTAATTCGAACTAGCTAGTTCGAACTAGGCTTAATCCTCGTAAAATGAGGTTTTCCTAGTTCGAACTAAGCGCTTAAATTCGAACTAGCGGAGCGCTAGTGTAGTGCCTATTAAAGTTAGTAGCGCCTATTAAAGTTAGTTCGAACTAACTTTGTAGTGTAGACATACCCTGAGAATAGTTATCCAGCCAGTTATTCACCCACCTTATGGTAGCCCCATCTAAATTGCATTTCCCTAATTTATTGATAAGAAGGCCATGTGAAACTGTGTCAAATGCCTTACTAAATTCTAGGTGTACCACATCCACTGCTTCTCCCTTATCCACAAGGCTTGTTATCCTATCAAAGAAAGCTATCACATTCATCTGACATGACTTGCTCTTTACAAATGCATACTGGCTATTACTTATCATCTTCTTATCTTCCAGATGTTTGCAGATGAATTCTTTAATTATTTACTCCATTGTCTTCCCTGGCACACAAGTTAAACTGACTGGTCTGTGGTTTTCTGGGTTATTCTTATTTCCTCTTTTATAGATGGGCACTATATTTGCCCTTTTCCAGTCCTCTAGAATCTCTCCTGACTTCCATGATTTTTCAAAGACAATAGCCAAAGATACCTCCTCTATCAGCTCCTTGAGTATTCTAGGATGCATTTCATCAGGCCCTGGTGACTTGAAGATATCCAACTTTTCTAAGTAATTTTAACTTGTTCTTTTTTTGTATTTTAACTTCTAAACCTACGCCATCTCTACTAGCATTCACTATGTTAGGCATCCCTTCATCAAACTTCTTGGTGAAGACTGAAACAAAGAAGTCTGCCATTTCCAGGTTTCCCGGTTCTCCCTCTTCACTGAGCAATGGGCCTACCCTGCCCTTGGCCTTCCTGTTGCTTCTTCTATAAATATATTAGGTCTTCTTGTTATCCTTTATGTCTCTGGCTAGAGTGAGCTCATTTTCTGCCTTTGCCTTTCTAATCTTGTTCCTGCTCACCTGAGTTGTTTGCTTATATTCATCCAACCAATGGCTGTGGCTATGAGTTCATAATGGAGTAGGCTCACAATAAGCATGCCTGTGAATCTGAATCATTATTTTATCCAGTTTGGGCCTCTGGTCTCGTCCATATGTAATAGGTGATCGACAGAGAAAGGCTTTCCCTTCAGGGTACAGCTTCAAAAGGTTGGCTCCAGAGGTGAGGAGTTCATGTCTTTCCAATAGTAATAGAGATGTAACCGTGTTAGTCTGGTGTAGCTGAAACAAAAGTCAGGACTATGTAGCACTTTAAAGACTAACAAGATGGTTTATTAGGTGATGAGCTTTCGTGGGCCAGACCCACTTCCTCAGATCAAATTGTGGAAGGAAATAGGCACAACCATATATACCAAAGTGATACAATCAAAAAAATGAACGCATGTGAAATTGACAAATCAAATTTTAGAACAGAGTGGGGGAGAGGAGGGAAGGTTAGTGTCTGTGAGGTAATGACATAGGGGTGATAACAGGGGTGGAAGTGGGTCTGGCCCATGAAACCTCATCACCTAATAAACCATCTTGTTAGTCTTTAAAGTGTTACATAGTTCTGTCTTTTGTTTCAGCATGTCTTTCCAAGTATTTCCTGGGAATCCATTGTAATTTCATTTGGTGCATTGTTTCAAAGAGGCCTCTGAAGCTCATAATATTTCCCAAGATTTACGTTTGTTTCCTTCCTAGAGACACTACATACAATCCCACAATAATAAATATTTGCATTTTTAATACAACGAGCTCCTAAGATATTTAAACTTAATTCAACATGACTTGACCAGAATATTATAGGAAATAGCAATTTCTGTCAAAACCACTACCAAACTTTCAATGTTACATTCTCAATCTTGGTCTCACTTTCTAGAGACCACTGGTTTTGAAATGCCTCAATGTTTCAGTGTCCCTAGTTGGATAGCTCATAGGGGTTTGATTTTTAGATAGTGTTGAGCATCCATCCCCTGAAAACTGGGTCCCTTCAAAATTACTCAAACAGTGCTTGAATTATAGGGTTGGGGTGAGGGGAAGAAGTCAACGCGTATTGAATCACACAGTCCTGAGACTCTGCAGAGTGAGGTGCCAGGGTACTCTTTGGCCAGTTTTCCTGTGCTAGCATCCTCTGTGCTGTCTTCCCTCTTCTTCTACTTGCTCCCATACCCCTAACTCTTCCTGTCTGTCCCTACTGCTTAACCCCTACGTCTGCTCCTGCCTCTCCTATCCCTAATTGTCCTCTCTGCCCTACACATATCTTCTCCCATCTCCTTACTTGTTATCCCCCCACCTTCTCTCTGCCTTCTCCCCTCACTACTAACTCACTCTTCAGCACCCATGTCAGCACCATTCCTACCTGCCACTCCCCTTATTCTTCTGCCTCAGTTCCTACCTATTGTTTCCGCCTCCACACCTTGCCCCAGCCTTCTGCATCCACCCAACAGCCTCTAACTCCCCTGCTCTTCTGCCTCCCACTGCATCTAACACCCCCTCTGCTTTCCTAGACTGGCCCCACAGTCTTTGTCCCCCATTTCACTCTGACTCCCCCCACCCATCCTATAGACTCTTCTCCCCAGCTTGGAGCTTCTAAAAGGTGCAGAGCTAGGTCTTTGTCCCCCTCATTCTCTGAGTCTTCTGTGGTGACAGCTCCCGTTCTCTGCCCTTTCTCCCCTCATATGTTCCCCTGGTCCCAACCCTCCAGCTTGCCCTGGATCCTCTGACCCCTGACCCCTTGTCCCATCTCTTTCCCCAGAGTGCTACCAGCAGAGAAGCAGGCATAATGGGCCACAGTGGGTTTGTGCTAATCTGAGGTGCAATTGGCCAGGGCACTGGACAGAATCTCTGGCTTCCAGCTTTGATGAATGGGCTTCTCTCCATCAGGGCACCAGAGCTTTTTTTCTGCCAGTGAAGCACCAAGCGCAGACAGGAGATGGTTGGGTGAACTAACAGATCTATAGCACCTGGGCTCTGATTACTTTGGCAGCCTCCCCCTCTGTCCATGACCCATCCTCTCACTGCAACCTGATTCTCCCTTCACTCCTATAGAGCGGTGGCATCTGTCTCTTCTGTGGGTCATGCAGGGAGAAGGAAGGGGTCCAAAACCAGGCCCCCATTGATTTTGAATGTCAAAAGTGGCATAGCCCCTAAAATTAGCATCAGTCTTCTCCTGCTTCTTGTGTAATTGGAGCACTGGTCTTATTTTTACTTGAGATATCTAAATATAGATTTATCCTGTTTTTTTTTCCAGAGGTGATGAGCATACAAAACTGAGCGGCAGCTGCCTAGTACCTCCAGAAATCAGGCTACTTCTCCTTTGAAAATGTTGGCCTTTGACTTCAACTGTCTGACTTCTTTAGCGAACCTAAAATAGCTTTCCCCCGACTTAAAAATGTCACAGCTCTAATTTGTAATGTTATAAATGGCTCCTGCAGGGCCATGAGCTACTGGACTTTGAAGCTGTAAGACTTTAATTTATAGAAAGTCTGGTATTGGTAGAGGAGCTGAATTTTATCTGATGTGAGCCCAGGGGGTAGGGTAATTTGGAAGCAAGTTCCATATTTTTGGAGAAAACATTTCAGTAGCAGTCTGGCTACATAAAGGTGCCCAGATGTTTGAAATATTTGTGAATAGAGAGCGGAAAATGATACGTCTTATTCATCACATGCCTCCTATTTATTCCATGTTGTCATGTTTTCTCTTCCAAATAGATTCCATCTCCATACACTTGACATATTTACAACCTGTGCATAGAGGCACACACATTTATATTTAAAATAACAGACATTTGGCCAGTACATTTGAATAATAAACCTCTGTAGGGTGGGGGATTCAGACAGGGTGTACAGTAAGAAGATTTGTATAACATAGTGTCACAGTTTCAGGGCAAACACACGTGTCTCCTCGCCACTCTGCGGTTCACTCCAGGAATATCAGTTAGGTTTCAGGCCTCCAGTCATCACATGAGTAGGCAAGGACTCTTGCCTCACTGGGCAGTTTAATGATAGAAATGTGGCCGTGTTAGTCTGGTGTAGCTGAAACAAAAAACAGGACTGTGTAGCACTTTAAAGACTAACAAGATGATTTGTCCTTTTCATATGTGTTCATTTTTTTTAATTGTATCCTTTGGTATATATGGTTGACAATTTTCTTCCACTATTTGATCTGAGGAAGTGGGTCTGGCCCATGAAAGCTCATCATCTAATAAACCATCTTGTTAGTCTTTAAAGTGCTACATAGTCCTGTTTTTTGTTTGGGCAGTTTAAGACTGCACAGCTGCCTGTCTTATACTGTGTTGTTCCCATTGGTGGTGGATGAAGCCTTCTCGGAAGGAGGTAAGTTCGCTGTCCTCCCTCTTCTGTCCTCGGCCCTGTTCACACTTCACCCCACCCACTCTAAGTGCCACCACAGCTCACTTTCCCCCTCCCCCCCGACCACTGCTCCCTTCCTCACTCACACACCCCCCCACCTGCTGCTTGAGGTGTCCCTCCTCATGTCCCATCCAGACCCCGCCTACCTGCTGAGACTCTCACTTGCCACTGGCTTGCCAGATCTCTCCTCACTGCTCCACCAGCTGAGACCCATCAGTGCTGCTTACCTCCTCAGTCCCCTGCCACATCCCCACCCTGCCTGCAGTGAGAACCCCGGCAGCCCCTGCTTCCCTTCCCAAACCTCCACCCAACTGCTGGACTCCCCACTCCATTTCAGGCCTCGCCTGCCCACAACAAGACCCTCCCCCCCACTTGCCTCCTCACCCCTTTCCAAATCCCTCCACCTGCAGAATGATCCCCACACCCACCCACTGGTCACCAAACTCTCCCCACCTGCAGCGAGACTCCCACATTCATGCCACTCACCACCTCACTCCCCTGCTTGCTGGGAGACCCCTTCTGCTGCTCCCTGTGAGGGCCAGGGAGGTCATGAGGGGCTTGTGGCTCCACCATGGGTGAGCAGGCCTGTGGCAGGGAGAGCCGTGCGATCAGGTGCTGTTCCCAGGCTGGCTTCCTGCCACAAGGCTTGTCCAGGGTGCCTGCAGCTTTAAGAGGTGCCAGGAACTATAGAATTGTGATTAGTATGGATGGAGTGTCCACCAGGGCACCTGTGTTATTTCCTAGAGGAAAGAAAACCCTCCTTCCCATCCACATACACCTTTTTCCGAAAGAGCTCTTTCGGAAGAGGTGTTCTTCCTCATAGAAAGAGGAGTACCAATGCCAGAAAAACCCCTCTGTTCTTTCAATTTTCTTTCAAAAGAACACAATTGCAGTATGGACGTAACTCAAGTTTTGTTGGAAAAACGGCCATTTTTCTGACAAAATTCTGTAGTGTAGACATACCTCCAGTAGTGGCTATTGTGGAAATCAAACAACACCAGAGTTTGTACAAGGTCAGACTAGGCTAATGTGTCTGAAAATGCCAGGGAGTAAGCAAGAGCATGTGAAAAGGGAAAGGAAGGTTGTTTAGTGTCCATCATGGCAGAGGAAGAAACAGATGGCAGTAAATCATAAATTGGATGATTTTAATGTGGTTGCTGGGCATTGATAGCTCTGTTTTGCTTTCTAATTCCCACACAAGCACCTTGTGCTGTCTAGATCAGTGTTTCTCAGCAAGTGGTACAAGTACCTTTAAGGGTACTCAAGAGAAGTCTGGGGGGATACATCAACACAATTGAAATTTGGAGAAAACTGAATTTTTGTTTTAAGTTTTACATTGCTTTATTATTTTTGCACTTTTTACACCCAAAAATGTCATCGCCCACCCGCTTATGATTAAGGGTGTGTCTAGACTACATCCCTCTTTCGACAGAGGGATGTAAATTAGACACTTCGAAATTGCAAATGAAGCTGGGATTTAAATATCCCGTGCTTCATTTGCATAGTCACATAATGGCGCTCTTTCAAAAAAGCGCTATTTCGAAATTGAAACCACAGTCTAGACGCGGTTCTTTCGAAAATGGGGCACTTTTTCGAAAGATCCTGTAAACCTCAAACCCAGCTCACTTCCCTTTCTGAGCTTGCAGAGGGGAAAGGAATGAAATGAACCAGGGCTAGTATGCACCTGGCTCCCTTTGGTTTTGCTTCTGGAGCAGAGCAGTGTGTAGAGTAGGGGCGGGGAACTTTTTTGGGTCGGAGGCTGCTGACCCACAGAAAAAGAAAATCAGTCAGGGGCCACACACACAAGAAGCAAAAAAAACCCCACAACGCCAGGTGAAGTTAATTATAAGTCGGATTATTTTAATGTGGTTGCTGGGCCGGGATAGCTCTCTTACTTTCTAATTGCCACACAAGCAGCTTGTGCTGTCTAGAGCCATCACAACTAGCATCATGGCTATATCTTGCATGGACAAAGCATTCATGAAGAAGGCTGCTGGTAACACCACACTTTCATGCAGGGGTTCCCAGACTTGTGTCCCTGACGCTCACCCTTGTAGCAGCAACCGGCACAGTGGTCCACTAGTCACATGTGTCTGTCAGGGAGAGGGGTACCAGGGGGCAAGCATGGCTCCTCGCCTCAGCAGGGCCCCGGGTCAGCAAGAGGGACAAGGAGCCAGGCAGGTGCTACAGCCAGTCCCTGACAACTCTGTCTGCCTCAGCAGCAGACTAAGGGTATGTCTACACTACCCCCCCTAGTTCGAACTAGGGGGGGTAATGTAGTCATATGGAGTTGCAAATGAAGCCCAGGATTTGAATTTCCCGGGCTTCATTTGCATAAAGCCGGCCGGCGCCATTTTTAAATGCCGGCTAGTTCGGACCACGTGCCGCGCTGCTACACCCGGCACAAACTAGCTAGTTCGGATTAGGCTTCCTAATCCGAACTAGCTGTACACCTCGTTCCACGAGGAAGCCTAATCCGAACTAGCTAGTTCGTGCCGCTTGTAGCCGTGCGGCACGCGGTCCGAACTAGCCGGCATTTAAAAATGGCACCGGCCGGCTTCATGCAAATGAAGCCCGGGAAATTCAAATCCCGGGCTTCATTTGCAACTCCGTATGACTACATTACCCCCCCTAGTTCGAACTAGGGGGGTAGTGTAGACATACCCTAAGTGCCTTGAGTGGGTCGCCTAGCAGCCCTGCCCTCCAACCCAGCACCCTGGTGTGCCCCACACACGTACACTTTGCCTGGGAACAAGGAAAGGGCTGAGGGCCAGCCAGAGCCAGGAAGAAGAAGGCATTGGGACTAGGCCCAGATGGTAATTTGACAGTCCTGATCATGGCATAGTCCATGCACAAGCAAAGCTGCACTGCAAAGCCCAAGTCCCAGTGCTGGGGGTAGGGCCGATACTCCAAGGGGCCAACAGCCCTGGATTCTGGAGTGGGGTGGCTGAGCATGGGGATGTCCACAAACCCACCTGCCTCCTCCACCTGTGCTGGGAGCAGCTGCTTCTTGGGACTGGTCCCTTCTCCTCCACTACCCAGCAGCCCTACTTCGCCCTCTGCTGCCCACTAGCAATGCTGGGCTCTTTTGACTGAGCAAGGGGCATTGCAAGCCATCCATCTGCCAACATACACAGTTTGGGATAGGCAATGCTCCTCCATGCCCTCATGGCAGACCAACCAGGACTGTGTTACAGGCCCCTTTTGGGCTACAGCCCACAGTTCGGGAACCTCTGCTCTAGTGGATATGAAAATTCACTGGTTTGTTTAAATGGATCCTGCTTAGTCCAAATTTTGCCTAAAAATGTAGCTTTTAAAACACTGACAAAAGCAAATATTAATATTTTTATTAAATTCCAATAAAAACTTAAAACAAAAACAATTATCTGACGTGCCTGCAATTCTTATCCAGCTAGTACCTAAGACCAAGAGTGAAAATAATTAGCTACTTCGTATACACAAAAGTGCAACTGACCAGTCCATTTTCATTGTCTGAAGAAACGCCATCAATGGTAAAGATAGGACCCACTAAAGTCTCCAATGTGAAGCCTTCCCAGACTTTGGCAAACATTTAGCATCTTATCCCAGATCTAAATTTCACAATTGACTCCCACATGTATTTAAAGGAGAACTTAAGCCCTGCTTCACCGTTAGGTGGTTTGAAATTCAAGTCACATGCAATTTTTGTAGCTTGGGCACGATACTAACATAGCATGAATTAAATTAATTGAAGATGTCTCTCTGTTAGTATAACAAAATAAATATGTCTTTAAAAAATTATCCTGACATCTCTTCAATATATAAGCAACAACAACCAGAAATTCTAGAGCAACCCAGAACAACTGTGAAACTGACCTATCTAAAAGAACCCCAAATCTTTTTTCAAATGGTAAAGTGAGTCTCCCTTCTGTGTGTTCTAACCACTGCAGTCGCTCATCAGCATGTGTCCCCAGGACTGAGGTTACATCCATTTTTACTGAGCTGTTCAGAACATATTTACACTAATAATGTGTCTAGCATAACAATCACAGAACAATCTTTTATTTCTTAGGTGAAGTTGGTTCTTATTAACAGTATGTATGTTGGTCTTTATTAAATTCCACTCCCAGCAAGGGAAACTGGAGTTCTTCATCCAGAGAATAGCTAGAGGCCAGGCAATGACAGTTGTAGCTTTCATATACTACACCACAATGTGCTTAATTCTGGAGCGGGGTTGGATGGTTCTGTGGACAATCGTGCAGATTTGGTTGTTGCAGCAGCTGGATCCTTTAGCCGATCAGGGAAGTGAGAAAGTTCAGTCAACGTATCGTTATTCCAATTCTCCATGCCATTAGCAGACATTCTGTGTGAGGCAGCTGCCTCGGAGCTTAGGGGGTGTATAACGCACACGGGCATGCTCGGTAGAAGATTCCAAAGTAGCAGCAAGCTTAATTGAACAACTTGGCAGTCACAGCAGGGCACAGATGGGCATTTTAAAAACTGCCCTTTAATTAACAAACACATGTGTAGCTATGGCAAATTACAGCTAACATGCTGACCAAGAGCCACCACTGGGCAGGAAACCGAACCCACCCAAGCCAGCTGCATATGTCCCTGCTAAACAGTGTCAGGGTTTGGATTTCTCATTTATAGGCAGAACATGGTACAGTGTGGGAGCACAAATGGAAAGGTGACACCACAGTTTATGCAACCTCAGTGTAGAGATGGTGGGGATCAATTCTGTCCTATATCATTTATTTTATACAGTGCTCATCACTGTCCAGCAGCGCACTAAGTAATACAGCTATAAATCTGACACATGATTGTTTTCTCATACTTTTCCCCGGGGGAGAAGGAAGATGCTCTTGCCTCAGTATAGACTTGAAGCAATTCATGTTTCATCCTGACTGTATCAGCCCTTATTTTCTGCCACCAACATTTAGCCTCTGCCCATCTCTTCATCTGGAGTAGTATGGTGGTGGCATCACAACAGTAATAATAATAATATTATTACTATTATGTAGATCTACATCAATGATGTAGATATTGGGATAGAGAATACTCTTATTAAGTTTGCAGATGATACCAAACTGGGTGGGGTTGCAACTTCTTTGGAGGATAGGGACATAATTCAAAATGACCTTAGCAAGTTAGAGAAATGGTCAGAGGTAAACAGAATGAGGTTTAATAAAGAGAAATGCAAAGTGCTCCACTTAGGAAGGAACAATCAGTTCCATACATACAAGATGGGAAACTACTGTCTAGGAAGGAGCATGGTGGAAAGGGATCTAGGGGTCATAGTGGACCACAAGTTGAATATGAGTCAACAGTGTGATGCTGTTGCAAAAAAAGCAAATATGATTCTAGGTTGTATCAACAGGTGTGTTGTAAGCAAAACTCGTGAAGTCATTCTGCCACTCTACTCTGCACTAGTTAGGCCTCAGCTGGAGTACTGTGTCCAGTTCTGGGCACCACATTTCAAGAAAGATGTGGAGAAATTGGAAAGGGTCCAGAGAAGAGCGACAAGAATGATTAAAGGTTTAGAGAACATGACCTATGAAGCCAGGCTTCATGAACTGGGCTTGTTTAGTTTGGAAAAAAGAAGATTAAGGGGGGACATGATAGCGGTTTTCAAATATCTAAAAGGGTGTCACAAGGAGGAAGGAGAAAATTTGTTCCTCTTGGTTTCTGAGGACAGGACAAGGAGTAATGGGCTTAAAGTGCAGCAGGGGAGGTTTAGATTGGACATTAGGAAAAAATTCCTAACTCTCAGGGTGGTCAAATATTGGAATAAATTGCCAAGGGAGGTGGTGGAATCTCCCTCTCTGGAGATATTTAAGAACAGGTTAGATAGACATCTGTCAGGGATGGTGTAGACGGAGCTTGATCCTGCCTTGAGGGCGGGGGGCTGGACTCGATGACCTCTCGAGGTCCCTTCCAGTCCTATTATTCTATGATTCTATGATTAATAATGACAATAATAAATACCTAGTGATGAGCCTTACAAAAAGGGGAGATGTCAATAGTGTCAGACATCCATTTATTTTAAATACACAGCCCATCTTGTCATGACATATTTGTTGCTCTTACCTGCATTGGGTGAGAGGCGGATAGAAGATGGGAAGAGAAATTGTTCATATTCTTTAGTAATGTCTGTTACAGGTATAAAGTGGTCCTTATGTCACTGCTGGTTATGGGGAGGTGGGTGAGAGATGTCCAGGGAGGGGGAGGACTCAGCCATGGATGATTTAAATATTTAAATATCACCTAGCTATAGGGACTTTGCAAGAAAGCTTCAGGCAAATGCTTTGAGCTTTAGCTTTGGAGTGACAAATTTGTGGAATTCTCCTACAATGCTTTAGACTGATATGGAGCCAAATCCTGAGGTTCCCATGGGGAAAGTAAATACCATGTTGTTTCCTATTATTGAATTTTGCACAAATCCCTCTGTTGGGAGAGCAGGGTTTGCTGGAGATCTGTCAGAGGCACCAGGCCTTCTTCACAGTTCCCTTTCTTTCTGTCTGCTGCTAGGCATCTTGGCTACCAGGGCTTTTCCTACGAGCAAAGACTCCTAGGCTATGTCTACACTCGCGGCTTCTTGTGCGAGTAATATGCAAATGAGGCTAAGCGTGGAATATCACCAAGCCTCATTTGCATACCTAATGAGCCACCATTTTTTTCAGAAGAGGTTCTTGCACAAGAAGGAGCATCTACACTGCCCCTGCTTGCGCAAGAAAAACCCTCTTGCGCAATGCAGTTACACCTATTACTTTTCAGGAAGAACGGCATTGCGCAAGAGGGTTTTTCTTGCGCAAGAAGGGGCAGTGTAGATGCTCCTTCTTGAGCAAGAGCCTCTTCTGAAAAAAATGGTGGCTCATTAGATATGCAAATGAGGCTCGGCAATATTCCACGCTTAGCCTCATTTGCATATTACTCACGCAAGAAGACACGAGTGTAGACATAGCCCTAGAGTCCCCCATAGAAGGGAGTTTGTCCAGCACAGAGTGGGATCATGGAAAATTAATGTGGTCTCAGTGCCAAACATATGTTGCGCTGATTTAATGGGACTTTGGTAACAATGGACACAAGTAGTGGGCAAACCACTATGCAAGCCTAAAACTGGCACCTGTAGCCATGGCAATGCAAATCCCATTAACACTAAAAAATTCATCCACCCATAAATCCCTCTGAGAGGAATCATGATAAACTACTGGGAATTGCATTCACCTAAGGACAGAATTTTTCCTTTTGTGGCTGCCTAGCCTGGCATCTAAATGTGTAAGAGAATGATTCAGAGAGCAGATCTCAGCTTGTGGGTCAAGTTTGTGTTTAGAGCTTTCCTGTCTCTAATCTATAAAAAAGCCACACTCTTATGCATGCATTTGACCAATACTGAGGCCTACTTTATTACTGAACATAAAAACTGTATTGAAAATTAGAGGGTGGATGAAGGTGGAATTTCATATGTAATCATTTGATCGTGTTGCACAAGAAAATTATGTATCTTGTGGATTATATTATTCAAAATAAATGTGTCCTTCATTACACAGCATTACAACAACATAGTGCAGTATAAAATGTACAGATACCCAAGGTCCTCTGATTTGCCTCAATCTTCTATGTCAATCCCTCCCCCTCAAAAAAATGCCCTAGAGATCCCTTCTGTATTCAAATGATCAATGTCCTCAGTGTGGCATGAAAGAAGTATACTTTTTCTTTACCCATTATATTGCAAGATATCAAGACATAGCATGCAGCAACTTTCATCATCATGGTTTGAATATTCAGTATCACATATTAAATCAAATCAATCATACTGTGAGTAAGGGTGCCTTGCAAATAGAAATTTAGAATTATCATCACAATGTTGTAACAATACATTAGGTTCTGATAGTAATGTGAAGTAGTGTAATGTTTAAAAAATAGGCATAATTTTGAATGCGACAATACAAAAGGTGTAATTTCCTTGATTAATGTGTTTGTGACCATATGTGACACATTTTCCCTCCATGTACCTGTTAGTCATCCACTTACTTTTCATAACAGCACTTTCCACCTGAAGTCATTGTGCTATTTGTGGGAAGGACCAAATAAGAGGCAGAATCTTGGGAGATAGCCAAATCATAGAATTTCTACCCTGACTAGAGAGTCGCGGCAGGCTGAGTTGCTTACACACAACAGGGGGCTCCCAGCATCCTTCCATTCACCAGGTGGCCCCCAACACCTGTTTATTGTCCCACAGGCCCCTTGATTTCAGGGACTCCTTATCACCTCTCATTCCCCGCCCACCTCCTTCCAGGGTCTTCCATTTGCCTCCCATGCCAAGGGTTCTGTTTGCCCCCTACATTCCTCCCTCCATCACGTACTCTGGGCACTGTGTACTCCCATATCTCCCTTCTACCTCATACCATTGCTCCCCATGTCCGCCTATGGTTTTCTCCCTTGCATCCTATGCAAGGGAGTGTGTGCTTTCCATTACCTCTGCCAGTCTATACCAGGGTCATTCCCCCTACCATGACAAGAGCTCTGTGCATCCATCTTCTTCTCCCACCTCCAACGTACCTGCCCCACTCCTTCCCACACACATACACCTCAACAGGGCTGCAGAGAGCTATCGTCCACTCTCTTTGTTTCCCTCCTTCCCCAGCTTCCCAGGAATGGCAGGCGAAGCCCTGGGAGGGTGAGGTTTGGAAAACAGAGGCTTGGATAAATGGGACTCTATTGTACCAGTAAAATCTGCTTTGAATGGATATCTATGTATATTGTGCCACAGAGAATAAAATTCAGAATTTCATGTTAATCACAGGAAAATGTGCATTTTTGTGGGGGTTTTTACAATAGAATTAGTTTTCTGTGACAAAAAAGTGCCCTGGTGATCACTCCCATAAATAGGGGCCTGGCCAGACCATATAGCGGTACCCTCCCAAACCTACCAAAGTTTACTGTCCCTTATTGCTTGGGCTCTTTTGTTGACCCACCCAGATAACAGGTGGGCTGACCCTGTCAGGAGTCCCTCTGACTAACTGCAGCAGGTGCATCTAGTTAACCACAGCATGGGGGTGTTTATATTTCAAGCTGGGGCATGTGCTTCCCAAAACAAGGGCACATACCCACAGTCACTCTCATCAAGCTAGCCCACTAATAATAGAGTGTAGCTGTGGCAGCACAAGCCACAGAAAGGACTGGCCACCCTGAGTGTGTGCCCATCAGAGAACGTGGCCATCTTAGGGTGGCCATTTTCTTCCACTCCTGCAACCACTGAATCTGTGTATAAAAAAAGGAAAAACTATATTAAACCAGAAAGAAACCGGCATTAATGTGGGCAAAACCAACAATCACAAAACAGTACATGTGTACAAATAATCAGTAAAACACCCACTCATCTCCATCTTTGGCAGTAACCTTTTGCCTCAGTTTCCCCCACATGCTAATGTGGGTGATGGACAAAAGTTCCTTTTAATACATCACTTCTCCCCCCAACTGAACAGCATTCATGTTTTGTTGTCAGTGTTTAGGGAAGCCCCAGAATCTCTGGTGGCACTCAGGCAGGTTCACCTCTTGTCTCTAGAGATGATGGCTGACTTCCATGATAAAATGTCACTGCTGCTTCCTATGTGTTTGCTTACTATGGATATTAGGTCTACACTATCCCTTACAACAATGCTGCCTCTGCAGCAAGTCCTATCTAGAGACTCTATCACATCACCTAGCCATAGCAATTGCACATCCATGGCCACCTCTGCATTACCTCTCATAGTAACAGCCTCCGCAATGCTACCTTCGGCTATAATATCAATGTAAGTCCCCATATACTATCTAAAGGGTGCATCTACACAGCATTATTATTTTGGAATAACTAACATGTTGAAATAACAAAATGCGCGTTCACACAGCTAGCTGTTATTTCGAAATAATGTCGAGATGGAGGACTTCTTACTCCGACTTCTGTAACCCTAATTTCGCAAGGAGTAAGGGAAGTTGAAGGAAGAGTCCTTTGACTTCCTGCTGTGTAGACAGTGCCAAAAGCCAAATTAAGTTATTTCGATTTCAGCTACACAATTGGTGTAGCTGAAGTTGTGCAGTTTAATTTGACTTTTGCCCTGATGTGTAGACATACCCTAACTGTGCTACAATAATTTCTCTTTTAGCAACATGACACTGAAAGATTCTTTCCAGAATTTGGATCTCTAGCATTACACAGTGAAAGAAAAGAGCTCACTAAGGCTTTGTCTAATGCTAGTCGCGATGTCATTAGCATATTTCCCAAACAGGCATAAGGAACTTGCGTAAAAGGGGGGTTTTGCGCAAAATGGAAGCGGCTACACTGCTTCTTTTTGCGCAAAAAACCCTTGGGCTCGTCTACACTGGCCCCTTTTCCGGAAGGGGCATGTAAATTTCACCAGTCGTCGTAGGGAAATCCGCGGGGGATTTAAATATCCCCCGCGGCATTTAAATAAAAATGTCCGCCGCTTTTTTCCGGCTTTTAAAAAAGCCGGAAAAGAGCGTCTACACTGGCCCCGATCCTCCGGAAAAAGTGCCCTTTTCCGGAGGGTCTTATTCCTACTTCAAAGTAGGACCTTATTCCTACTTATTCCTACTTCCGCACTTTTTCCGGAGGATCGGGGCCAGTGTAGACGCTCTTTTCCGGCTTTTTTAAAAGCCGGAAAAAAGCGGCGGACATTTTTATTTAAATGCCGCGGGGGATATTTAAATCCCCCGCGGATTTCCCTACGACGACTGGTGAAATTTACATGCCCTTTCCGGAAAAGGGGCCAGTGTAGACGTAGCCCTTGTGTAAAAAGCATCGGCAGAAAATATGCTAATGACATCGCGACTCATGCTATTGAGTCCCTCATTACTGTATTTTCTGCCACAAAAACTTGCAATGTAGACATAGCAATAGAGTATGTCTACACTAGGACATTATTTCAAAATAACTTATTTTGAAATACTAACTCCCAAAATAACTATTTCAAAATAGTGTGTCCATACTACAGGGAAGCCTCAAAATTAGTCTAAAGCAGGCTCCCTTAATGCAGACATGCTACCTCGACTTAGAGCCCCAGGAAGCACTGGGGAGTAATTATTTCAAATGACTCTGGGGAGTAGTTATTTCAAAATAGTAGCAATGGAGCATCCACACTACTGCTATTTCAAAATAAGCTTTAATTCTCATTAAAGCAAGAGTTATTATTTCAAAATAACCAGCCCATTATTTCAAAATAATAGGCTTGGTAGTGTGCACGCTCCACGTGTTATTTCAAAATAAGGGAAGTTATTTTGGAATAACTCCATAGTGTATACCAGGGCTAATACATAGAACTCGCAAATACACTCCTTATCACAAGACACACACAGCTTCTTTCTTCCCTCTGGCTTGTGGCCATATTCCTTTACCCAGCCAAACAAAACTGAGAGTTTCCTTATAGTGACTTTTTCACTCAGAACATATTGGGTTCTAGACTGGCAAGGTTTTCCACAAAACGCTTTTGCGCAAAAACTTGCCAGCTGTCTACACTGGCCGCTTGATTTTACGCGAAAGCACTGACGTTCTACTGTCCGAAATCAGTGCTTCTTGCGCAAATGCTTTGACGTTCCCGTTTGGGCAAAAGCCCTTTTCCGGAAATGTTTTTGCACAAGAGGGCCAGTGTAGACAGCTAAAAACTGTTTTGTGCAAAAAAGCCCCGATGGTGAAAATGGCGATCGGGGTTTTCTTGCGCAAAACCATGTCTAGATTGGCACGGACACTTTTCCACAAAAAGTGCTTTTGTGGAAAAGCGTCCGGTGCCAATCGAGACGCTCTTTTCCGCAAATGCTTTTAACAGGAAAACTTTTCCGTTAAAAGCATTTGCGGAAAATCATGCCAGTCTAGACGTAGCTATTTAGTACTGCTCTGCTGCTCTTTTGTCATACAATAAGATAACATTTCACCACCCCTCCACCCAAAACATAAATGTTCACACTGGGATGGTGGTTAACAATCTTGTCAAATAAAGCCTGACTTGTTCTTTGACTCTTTCACCAGTTCAACAAAGGATGGAATCAGAAAACTCCTCCCCTCTAGAGATTTAGACCACGGAAACTTACAGTAAAATGAAAATGACTCTTAAGAATACTCCCCACTCCCTTTCAGAAATACATGATGTGGGGACAGAAAGCATATCCAGGTTTTTGTATACACACCACCTCTATACTATCTGAGCCTAGGTCTACGCTAGACTAGTAGTTCGGCTTAAAGTACACCATTCAGCTATACAAAATGCACAGCTGGAGTCAGCTTGTTTTAAGCTGAGCCATTGCAGCATCTACACCGCAGGAGGCCATTGAGATCACATGCTCCTGTTGGTTTTCCTTACTCCTCGCAGATCAAGGAGTACCAGATGCCCCAGGAGCACCAGAGGCTGCCCTCAATATTCGATTTGGGGGTCTGTACTAGACCCGCTAAATCAAATGCTAGAAGATCGATCTCCAAAGAGTTGATCATCTCAGTAACATGCCCTGTGTGATGGTTCAGATGGGATTTAATCTATAATAGACACATGAGCATCATAAGTGGCATTGTCTTAGAGTGGACTCCCTTGATTGTTTTTGCTGGTTCTCAAATAGAAACCCTCCTCCTAACTGTAGCTCATAAAAAGGAAAGAAAAAAAAGGATCCTACTCACTAGCACTTAAATGTGATTTTATCCCATATGGAACAGCCTGTGACCAGCTATAATACAAGACAAGCTGCAACAATCAGCACGTCACAAACTTTTACAAGCAGAAATCAGAAGTCACATTTGGTGATTCCTCTGAGTAAGGTTTGGTGAATCTTGTTGATTTCCTCGGGATGGCTAGTATGTATCATTTAACAGAGGGGATCAGCCTCCTCTAATTTTATCTCAATAGGATTGTACCTAAGCCTTTAGGTGTAGAATACTGTTCTGACTTTAGCGTAGCTTTTCTTTTTTGTTTCCTCCCTCAGTATTTTAGAATAAAGCTGTACTATTTTCTGCTTTTATTAATTTGAATCCGTACAGTCTGGCTGTTGAAGAATCTCTACAGGCTCCCTTAACCAAGCCCCGTATTGCTATACTGTTAAATAATTCAGGAATTTTAGTTTTTGAAGTGGGCACTAATTATAGAGCTTAGCTTTCATCTAAAAAAGTACACAGGGAAATTTGAATAGAACGCCTTTTCCTCGACTTGAAATCTAGGGGATGAGCTTTCAGAATGGGAAAATGTGGCTGAAGCCCAAGTACAGCTGTGAATGCTGATTGCAGAATATGAGTCTGATTTTTCAGTGCCTTCCAATGGGTTTCATCATTTATTCCTAAGCAAATGCAGAGCAAAATGCTAACACTGATGTAAGCTAGGGTCTAAATGAGCTCTTCCCTAACATATAGGCTAGGTCTACACTAAAGGGTTTTTTGGGGAAAAAGCTATGCAATTTGCGCTCTGCAATTTGCATAGCTTTTTCCAATCACTTTTCTGGAAGAGGCTTATGGGGCCAAATGGCGGAAAAGCCTCCTCTTTTGGCGGGACCCTTATCACTCGTAGAATGAGGTATACAGGCCTCCCCAAAAGAGCACGTTTGCTCTTCCACAAAAAAAGCGGAAGAGCAAACCCATTCCCTGGACGCAGCGGAGATTTTCCGGGATACTTCCAGTACCCTGGAAAACCTCCGCAGTGTAGATGTACCCCTAGTGACAAACAGGGGCAAAGAGGGCGCAAATTCAGGAGATGACTGTATAGAATAGAACTGCTTTGCCAAAGTGATCCATTTTTGGCTGTTTGGGGTTTAAAATTTACATTGGTGACAAACAAATGTCATTATTTTGTTTATATGAGTAAAGGGCAGCAGGACTTTATTTAGCAAGTGTAAATAAATCCAAATAAATCCACCAAGTGGATTTGAACCTGGGACCTCAGTATAGGAGCCTCTACCCTTTGAGCTAAAAGCCACCTAGTATGGCAGATCTCATAATATTTTAGTGTGTGTCAGCATATTGTGGGCTGGATTCCCACTGACCCAGTAGTAGCCAGGGCTGCCACTGCTAGGACCTGGGCTGGAACATGGTGGAGTAGGGAGGACCCGTGTCCCCCCTACTACCACATATACCAGGTGGCAGTCTCCCCCTCCCCACTCGTGCCTGGGGAACTGTGTTTGTTTGCCTGCCCCACCCTGAACCAGGCCTTGGGCCGAACTAACTTTGGAACTGTATTTGTTTGCTGCTCTGCCCTGAACCAGGGCCTGGGACATAGTGACAGGGGGACTGCATTTGCATTGCTGTCTGCCCTGTCCTCAGGCCCCATGGTTTGAATGGAACCACTGGACCTTTACTTACAGGCCTGAGCACAGGTCAGGGGCCCAGGACTAAGCCAGCTGGCTTACAGACCATTAAAGAGATGACATCACTGTAAACATAGGTAAGTGATGGAATCGCAAAACTCAGCAATGTAGGAAGAGGCAGAGACACCCATGAGCACAAGTGGAGGCATCATTCAACCATCTTGTCTCCTCAAGAATGGGGGGGGGGGTGAATCCTCCCCCCCCCCCCCCCCCACGATTCCCCAGATTCTGGGGATGTAGCTGACATCAAACAACAAACTGCGAGTGCAGCAGAGGGAAAAGAGAAGTCATGTCCCTTCGTTGGACTGTCCCAACACAAAGTGAAAATCTGAGGTAAAGAACACAGCCCAATGCCTGATGAGGTGGATGTTTACTTGCAGTTTACATGCTTATGCATGTGTTGCAGTGTTTTCCCAAGTTAATGCTGAGTTACCTCTCCCTTTTAATAAACGTTTTGTTATAGCAGAGACTCAGGAGAATATTACACTAGAGCGTTACATCGGTGCAGCTGCTGCTGTAGTAAAGATGTGCTATGCTGACAGGGAACCACTCTCCCATCAGCATAATTATTCCACCTCAAAGAGGCGGAAGTTATGTTAGTGGGAAAGCATCTTCCACTGACATAGCACAAATATGGACAGCGTTTAGGTCGCTATATCTTGCATTACTCAGGTGGGTATCTGTTTCATAGACGTAAGTGATATAAATTACATTGATTTAAGTGGTAGTGTAGACCAATCCTCGCTACTTACAAGTGGGGACGTATTGCCTCTTAGAAGTGCCCGGGAAGGGCATGAACTTTTCTCAAATTATGAGGCCAGTTTTGGTTTTAATTATTAAGGTGAACCCTTAGATAGTGAACCCAGCCTTTTTTGCTGCTGACACCATCTGGCAGAAGGGTTACATGTAGATTTAAGGCCTTTTGCCCCATCTTCTACAGGTATACATGACAACACAAGGCACTGAAGAATGAATTATTGTATGCCTGTATAACTCACAAAGTCATCTTCAAAGTAGTTGCCAGTCAGCCTTAGAGAGGCTTGTCTAACCTTTTGCATTTTTCCTTAGTCCATTGGTGTCTCTCTCTATTCCAAATGTAGCTCTTTGGAATGGAAAAGCTTAACCTTCTCTGAATATAATGATTTATGAAGCCTTAGGCCAAATATCTCCAAACTCTGAGGGTCACTCAGAATGGAAATCTTGATCCAAGACCAGTTCTTGCAAAGAGCTGCTCTTTATACACTGGCCAAACTAAAACCTCCAATCCAAATGTTTCTTTAAAACTCTGAGGTGTTCAGATTAGGACATGAATTTTGTAGCTTGGGTTTGTCACTAAATGTGCAGCTTAATGGGCATTTGGTTTTATGTTTGCATTCAGCAACTGCTTACTCTCCAGAATTATTAGCGATTGCAGTGTTCAGCTATTGGCTTGTGCTTTTTATTTATAGAACATGCCAACATGCAGACTTTTATTCATTAAAAACTATATTAGAGAACATACTGCATTGCATTACAAAGTAGGGCTACCTAAACTCAAACTGTGCTGTAGGTGGCTGGAAATGTTATGCATAATTTCAATAAAAATTTGGGTAAATTAGATTAGCCCTAAAAGTCTCCCTTTCTATTACTGCCATTAAGATATGAGTAACAAAGCATCACATAGTGTATGCTGGTCATTTTCTATTGCACAAAAGCACTTTTCTCTCTCTTCCTGGCTTTCAGTCATGTCTGCTTCACTGTTAGTAATACCCTAGTTTCTCTGGATACCTAAGAACTCAATGAAGCCTTGGTGATACTCACCTGCATTGTGGGCATTTTGTAGCTGCACCATCTGATACATAATCAGAATATATAAGATTAATTATAATTCATGAGCTACCAATCTTCCCCCAGTACTATGTGGATCTAAAATGGCAGATGTAGGAATGGGTTCTAGATGTTTGGAAATGGGTTCTAGTCAAGACAACTTTTCCACTACTCTCACTCATTCATGTCTATTAATTGAGCTTGTGAGAAATTACTGGCACTAGAAGAACCCCCTGAGCCATGAAATCTATATAAAGGTGCCTGCATCAGAAACATTGTCTCGAAGGCCAGTGTGGACCAGTGATTGGATGGTGTCAGTGTAGATCAGCCCAGAATCTGAGCCTCTGGTCTTACCCTGTACTGCGTTGCATGATGTTAACAGTTTCTCCAACATTTGTTTTGTGCTGAGGTAGGAGGACTTGCTTTGGGGTCCCTCGCTACTAAGAAAGTGTCTCAGAGAAGACCTGTGTGCCCACAGCCAAATCAATCTTCTGTCATTGCAGAAGACTGTGTATCAATTGACAGCATTTGACGAGCCCCACAACAAAAAGGCGTGTGTTTTGGAACCTTTTCAAATGGCAAAGCATCAGATCCCTTGACCCAGCTCTGCTCTCGGAAAGATTTGGTAAAGGACACCTGCTGTATGGAACCTGCAGATATAAAAATATTGATGTCCTGAGGAAAGGAGATACCACCTGACTAAAGCATGACAAAGAACCAAATCACCTCTATAATCACACAGCAAGGCTGGAGAGCAAGTGTCTAATGGACAAAGACTTTCCTGAATGCAGATTGTGGGTCAGATCATCAGATGTTAGCCTCAAACATCAAAATAAATCATAAAGAGATACAATGTTGGATGGATCCATTGCCTTTGGATTTGTCCAGAATCAACAAAAATCATAGAACTTCTCTCCAGAATAGAGGTGAGGCATTGGGACAGGTGACAGAGGAGAATAACCCCAAACACACATGCTGAAGAGTCAGTACTAGACAACAAGATGGTTAGCAGGGAAGGTACCTGAGCTGGCAGAAAAATGGCACAGAGTGAACAAGAACAGCTAAAAGATGGAAGAACATAGGAGAGAATATAAGGAACTGAGCAGACAGATTGAAAGGGAGATTAGACAAGACAAGATATAGAAGGGTAAAATGTATGGAACTTGAAAATTATGAAGAGAGTAATAATATAAAATGTAGGTTCAAATGGTTGGACTTTTTACCAAAAGGTTTTCCGTGCGATCAAATATAATAAAAGAAACATGATGGCAGAGTGCTCACTGACAACAATGATGCCTCTGGTGAGATTACTATGCCAATATGCCTCACCAAAGCCACTCATCCTACAGGACAACAGAAAAGAGAGCACAGAGCAGGAGCCATCAATCCTGTGGCAGGAAGTGGTGCATGCTATTATGAAAATGAAACCTGAGACAGCATCGGGCAGCAAATGTGCCAGCAGTATTACCAAACGTAATTCGAAGGCAGTACTGATCTATGTGGAAAATTTGTAATTATACATAGATTACTAGAAATTGGCCAAATGACTAGAAAAAGGGAATTTTTCTACCCTTACCAAAGAAAGGAGACATAACAGATTTTAGGAACCAGCATGTCATCTCCATATTGCACACAAAGTTCTGCCCTACATCATCCAGAATTGCATGAAACAAAAGGTAGAAGCAGAACTACCACCACAATGAGCTAGTGTCAGAAAGGACCAAGACCCACGAGATAAAATCACATATATCCATCACGTCAATGAAAAAATGCAAAGTACAATCACCCACTGATTATGTGCTTCATTGATTACCCAAAGCAAAGCATTTGATACCGTCAAGCACGACCTTCCTTGGAAGACACGAGTCCAAAGCATTGCACTGAATTCATTGCAAGTCTCTGTGGCACACAGACCACAGAATAACCAGCAGTAAGCAATAAGCTGTTTTCCACTGGAGGGAAGGAAAGGACATATTTTGTCCCTTCACCATTTTATCATACACACCGAAATTACTACAGGGAAATCCGTGGAAGTTTTTGACAAAGTGAAAGGAGCTGGGATCTCTATTGGTGGACACCTGTTAACCACTTGCAGATATTCAAATAACATAAAGCTCTTTGCTACACCTACCAGTGCAATGCAGCTAATGTTGGAATCTGTAAAAACCATTAGCCAGGAATATGGCATGTAACAAAAACAAACTCAAGTAACAAAAACAGAATGCAAGAGGACATCATGACTAATGGACAAGTGGTAGAGGCAGAAGATTCATTTAATTGTCTGGGAAGTGGACCTGGATGGTGTAAATCAACAGACTCAGATTCATGTACTTTGATTACATTCGGATTTTATTTATGTATTTATTTATAAAGAGATGGAAATAACCTCAGAAATAACTTCGAGAAAGTTATTGTGAAAGGAATGGTGGAGGGGTATAATAGGATGGGATGGCCAACAAGGAGATGGGTGGATGGAAACTGAATTCTTGAAATTAGTGATAGAATTTTCAGAAGCGTTCTGCCTCCATCACCAACATTCAAATATGCATACATTGAGAGACTTACTAAATCAGTGCTTAATTCTCTGAAAACATCCACTCAATGTGCAGTAGCTGTCTAAAAAGCTAACAGAATATTTGGAATCATTAGAAAAGAGATAGATACCAACAGAGAACATATCATATTTCTTACCAGGACTTTGGAACAACTGAAGACTGCTTGATTTATTTAAATCAGCAAGTTAAATCTTGATTTGAATCACCAAGTGGAAAGTCTCAATTTAAAACACCAATTTTAATCAACTTTTCCATTTGCACTTCAGTTATTTTCTAAACAAAGATGCAGTTTCATAGGTTGATATAACCATTAAAACATTTATTTACAATTAAATAGTCTCTACACTAGATTTGGCACATCTTTTTGCTGCATAGGAGAGTACATTACAATTATATAGATTTATTTGAGCAATTTATATAGCTTAATGTTTTCAAATCCTTACTAATTATACATTTTAGTGTATTAGTAAATGGTGAATGATATATTGTTTATTTACTAGATAATTAACTTTTTGCTCATGGTTTGTGTCAAGCTGCATTAGGATGGTAAACAGAATTTATTTAAACCCACAAAACAGCATATACATTTCTAGTAAAAATACAACCTTAATTGTTTTGGATATATAAACTTCTCAAAACATATTTCAAATTTACAGCTAAATGATTTGTTATATGAACAGAGGGATTAACTATAGTCAGTGAGTTAAGCCAGTGAATTCCAGATCAGTCTGGTAACATTTTCAAATATACCTGAGTGAAAGTGACTGAAATTTAAGTTCCTACTCACCTAAGTCATTGAAAATGCGGAAATAGTCGATTACTTACTTCATGTCTAAACTAGGAGATTATTTCAAATTTACTAAATTAGACTTCTGGGCATCCAATTTTGCATATTTGAAGTTCCGTGTCCTCTCTATTGGCTCTGTTAATGTGGATGCGCTACCTCGGACTCAGAGCTAGGAAGCACTCTGGGGATCTGTGGGAGGCCAATTAGTTCAAATTAGCAACACCGGAGCATCTACACAAACGTTATTTCAGACTTACAGGTTCAGGAATAGCGTTATTCCTCATGAAAAGTAGGACTACAGAGTTCAAATTCAGCAGCCCCTTATTCCGGAATCACCGGCTTGGTAGTGTGGATGCATTGCTTACAAAATCGACCTTGGGGGGGCTAATTTCGGACTAAGGTCCTAGTGTAGGCCAAGCCTTAGGCTCTCCTTCAAACTTGTACTCATACAAATAGCTACATGAGCTATTTCTGTGCCTGCAGAAGAGGCTACTGTTGTCAAAGGCTTGTTAGATAGAGACTTCCAACATTGCAATAGGGTGACTCTTTGTAAAACGTCAACAAACATATATTGCTTGAATGGTTGCCTCCAGCTCTGAGATTTATTGTAGCTGGCATGTTTCATGGGTGATTATTAAATGCAATCATAGCAGCATCTTCTTCTTCAGCAGTTAGGCATCTACCCTGGTACATTGGGTTGAGAATACTGGCAAGAAAGTGAAGCAGAGTAAGAGCTGGATCCATCCATTTCTTTGCAGCTGCAATTTAACTTTGCTGTTGGGTATTTCTTTCTTCAATGTCTCTTGAAGATCTTTCCTAATTTCAACTGCATCAGCAATAGCCTGTCCAAGGCTATGGAAATAGGTTTGAATATATTCAGCATTATCTTCTTCATTTCTCTTTAGTTTGATGTTGATGGCTTTGGCTGTGATAGTTCCATCTTTATTGTCACAATTTTCTTCGTGTCTTGTCATCAGAATAGCTCATTTCTTAATAAATAGCACAAAGGACTCAGCCACTGAATTCCGTCATATATCCTGGAGCAAAATTCGTTTGGATCTTCCTGCTCTCTTCAGTGAAACTGAAGCAAAGTGATTGTTACAGAAGGATTTTGCAATCCTTTATTCCAGGAATAAACATTTTCCTTTGTTCCCGGAGCTGTTTTAAGTCTTTGGCTAAAAGATTAACCAAATGAGCACTGAATCCATCTGTTATACATTTCAGGTTCCCACCCATATCTTCTTCAAGATTTCTTCTCATCTTTTCTATATTTGCATCATAGTCTTCATACTTGAATTTCTGTTCAGTTTGTTTTACTGCTAATTCTTTTCAGTATTCTGCTGATCAGGCATTTCCCGATGTATCAGTTGTTTCTACAGGACAGACAGCCACAGCTTCTTTTGTCACATTGGTACATATTACTGGAATGTTATGTACAATGCACCAGCCATTAAGACTTAGGCTAGATCTAGACTGCACTCTAAAATCGAAATGAGATAGATAATTTGTGCTATGCAAATAGCGTATCTTATTTTGATTTTATTTTTAAATAGGCCATTTTGAAATTTGGCGCATCTACATGGTGCCAAATTTCAAAATAAAGCACTATTTTGAGACATCCCTTATTCCTTTACAGGGATTCCAAAATAGCATGACACTTATTTTGAAAATTATTTCAAAATAGCGAACGTATTCCTTGGACACGGGATAGATATTTCAGTACCCTTGCAGTCTAGATGTACCTTTAGACTCAGACTGTTTAATTTCCTTCTCACACATTGTATCCAGTAGCCTTCCATCAATGTTTGCTCTGCTAGGTGGAGTATAACCTGGTCATAATGACTGAATCATGTCAATTAAATGAGTGTTCTCAACAAAACAAAACAAAATGAGAATTTGTTGCATAAATGAACTGAGCAATCTTTTCATCTGTTGAGTCTTGCTGGCATTTGTCAGTCCTGATTATGAACCCATCCATGGTTTTCATGGATGACGAAGAAAGTATATTGTATACAGTTAATTTACAGTATAGTGAGGTAGCAAAATTTGCAGATACAAAACTACTCAAGACAGTAAGTCCAAAGCAAACTGAGAAGTTGCAAAGGGACCCCACAAATCTGGGTGAGTGGGCAACAAATGGAGTGAGCTGATGAAATTCTGTGTTAATAAATGCAAAGTAGTGCACATTTGAAAATATAATCTCAGCTAAACATTTGAAATGATGCGAGTCTAAATTAGCTGTTACCCCTCATGGAGTTACTGTGGATAGCAGTGGCTGTCTAAAAATGTTGGGAATCATTAGAAAAGGGATAGATAACAAACAGAAAATATCATATTGCCTCTATGTAAGTTCATGGTATGTCTGCATCTTGAATACTACATGCAGATATAGATATATTGGTATTGGAAATGGCACAGAAAAAGGACAACAAAATTATTAGAGGTATGGAACAGCTTCCACATGAGGAAAGATTAATAAGATTAGGACTTTTCATCTTAGACACAGATGACTAAGAAGGAATATGAAAAGATTTATAAAATCATGACTGATGAGAAAGTAAATAAGAAATTTATTTTCTCCTTCTCATAACACAAGAACTAGGGATCACCAAGTGAAATGAATAGGCAGCAGGTTTAAAGAAATAAAAGGAAGCATTTCTTCACACAACACACAGTCAACCTGTGGAACTCCTTGCCAGAGGATGTTGTGAAGGCCTAGACAGCAACAAGTATCAGACGGGTAGCCGTGTTAGTCTGAATCTGCAAAAGCGGTGAGGAGTTCTGTGGCATCTTATAGACTAACTGAAGTGTTGGAGCATAAGCTTTCGTGGGCAAAGACCCACTTTGTCAGATGCATAAGGTGCCACAGGACTCCTTGCCATTTTTTAGACAGCAACGGGGTTCAAAAAAGAACTAGGTAAGTTCATGGAGGATAGGTCCATCTTGACTATTAGCCATGGTGTCCCTAGCCTTTGTTTGCCAGAAGCTCAGAATTAACAACAAGGAATGGATTACTTGATGATTGTCTGTGCTATTCATTCTCTCTGGGGCACCTGGCATTGGCCACTGTCAGAAGACTGGATACTGGACTAGCTGGTCCTTTGGTATGACCCAGTATGAATGTTGTGTACTGTCTATAGTGAGTGGAGATACCAGCAGATAACTCTGAAATAGAATTATGAGCGTGAATGTTTATAAACCCTTATGTCTAAGCTAAAGCCTGAAACCAAGTGGTTTTTTAAAAAAATCGTTGACAACAAACTATTACTCAGTGTCCTCACTTAAAAAATAAGAGACTAAGTGAAAGATTCTTCCTACCACAACTGTTTGTATTGCTGATTAAATTATATAATTTATTCTAAGAACAGTTTTATAGGGAAAATTATTAATAAATCATAAGGATTATCTATATCCATTTCAGCCTTGGTTCCAGCAACATACCAAAAAGCTTGAGAAAAAATGTTAAATTAATAAATCCCTAATAAAACTTTACTGTTCAACAGGAATCTTCATATAGGATGTTTGGTTATACTGAGCAATCAAAAATCATTTCAGAAGCTGAGCTGTGGGTGTAAAAATGTAATTGATAAATACTCACACAACTAACTCAGATGCCAATTACATTTTGAGCACAAACATTTCAAAATTTATAAATAATTCATCCAAATAAGGGCAATAATCTAAGACAGCCTCCCTTTGCTAAACAAGTTTTTCTGAGCAGAGACTGGTCTTTTATCTAGAGTGAACAGATTTCCAGTTATTAAGAACTTAAAAGTCAGCTATCCTCTATTGTTGTTCTTTTTCCACCAGTCTTTTTCCACCAGTCTTCTGGGCCTAGGTCACCCTACCACACCTGTAAAGAATGCATGGTTTGCAGGAAGAGCTTAAAAGCAGTCCAGCTCAGAGGCAAAATCACCTGCACTCTGAGCTCCTGCTGCCTCGGGCTATGTCTACATAGCAGCGTTCATGTCTACACAACAAGCGGTCATGTCAAAATAATGTCGAGCTGGAGGACTTCTTACTCCAACTCCTGTAACCCTCATTTTACGAGGAGTAAAGGAAGTCGGAGGAAGAGTTCTCTATTTCAAAATAAGTGCTGTATAGATGCTCCCAATTTTGAAATAAGCTATTTTGAAATAAGCTACACAATTGTTTGCTAGCCTATTTTGAGTTAAGCTCTGCTGTGTAGACGTGCCCCTAGAGAACTGGACAAAAGCACTGCAGCTTCGGTAACTGAACCTCAAAAATAATCACTTTGAAAGGAACCTTGCACGTGGGCCCTGGGCTACGGAAGAGGCAGTTCTGGGTACCACTGACTTTTTAGGGGCTTAGAAAAGTCCGTATCACCTAATGACTTCTGAGCTCTCACAGACTGCACACACAGTCTATGCAGACTCTCAGTTCAAATTTTCCGACTCCTCCGTGGGCATTTTTATCATTCATGGCTTTTTTTGGCTCAGTTAAGGGCGGTGCAAGTTTTTTCTTTCTTCTCCCTTGTTGATCTGCCAGTATCTTTCTATCAGATGAGACAGAATGTAGTACGCAGCCCATAGTCCACAGCAAATGTTAAGGGTTCAAGGAAAGCCACTCAAAATGACAGATAGCAGAGATGAGCAAGACAAAGTAGGAAGAATGAAAGGATCCAGAGCTGTATATAAGGTGCCTTTGTCTAGTATTTCTCTTTGAGAAATATGACAGCATATGCCGCACACTGCCCCCTTGGTTTTTCAGCATGTCTGCTCTTAAATACCGACATTGTTTTATTGCCTTTGGCACACAGCCATTTAAGAAAACAAGCCAAAGCCCCTCAAAGAGCACAGCAGCTGGCTATGAACAATCTGGGCTTTGACAGCTCCCTCACTTTTTTCCTTTTTCTATGGAGACGGCTGCATTGTCTCCAGGGTTTGGGTCTGATGTACTTAAGCAGGAGTCTCAAACTCAATTTATCTTAGGGACGGTGCCAGTCCTCAGATCCTCCTAGTGAGCTAGCGGGCACCTGTCACTGGCACAGATCTGGGGGAGAGGATCTCCGTGAGTCTCCCCCCCCCCTTGTGCATCCCCTGGCCCTATAGGCTACTTCCAGGTGATTTAAGCACACACACCCCAAGAGTCAACACCACCACTAGCACAGTGGGGATGGAGTGTCTTCCAGCTGCTAGCTCTGTGTCACTGCCAGCACATCCCTGTAGCCTGAGAGAGGTGTGTGCTGAGCTTTTCCAGCCATAGGATGGTTCAGTGCGGCCACCCTCAGCCCTGCACTTTGGGGAGCCCAGCAGCAGTCGCCACAACCGTCTTAAGGATAGGATGGTCCCCCATACTCAGGTTAGCCCACGGGGCCCTGGGTGGGCTAAGACAAGCAGCGGGATCAGGGGCTCCCCTGCACTCACTGCAGCAGCAGGAGCTACGGGAAAGCAAAGCTATGCAGCAGCCTGCTCCACTCCACCACCACCTCCCAAGCCAACTCACACTGGGGTTGGGGCGCTGCACTTCCTGCCACCATGGTGAAGCAGAGCCACCAGGCTGGCCTGGGAGATGGTGGCGGAGCAAGAGCAGAGGCTGCTGTGTTGCTCCACTTCCCCACGGCTTCCATCACCGCAGTGAGCGTGGGAGACCCAACCCCATGCCAACCCCTCCCCCCGCCAGTAATCCCTGAGGCTGTGTCCCTGGGGGGGAAGAGGCTTGAGAAAGGGAGTGCAATGAGCAGGAGAGCATGGAGCAGGAGTGGGAGGAGGCAGTGTGGGGGCAGAGCAGGGGCTGGATTTGGGGGAAGGGTATGGACATCCCCACAGGGCCACAGGGACTCACGTGCCAGCAGCCATGTGCAGGCTGGATGGTGGAACTGCTCGGGCCACAGATGGCCCCTGGGCCATGAATTTGATTTCCCAGGCCTTAATTGTCTAACTCCTCCCCTGTTACTTCTCCTCCCTCCAGTAAGAACCACTAGCCGAAGTTGTCCCTGCATGACATAGGCTTTGTGTCTCTCAATACATACATTTACCCCTGAGGAAGCCCAGTCCAAGTGCCTCTGCTGCACTTCAAGTCCCTCATTTGGGGACTGTGCTGGAGTCATAGGAGCCATGCACAGATGGCTTTGTACCCTGCGCGATGTGGATAGGGTTTCACAGCTGGCTCTGCACAGGCCAGCATGGAGGACAGTGATGGAAGGCTGTGGAAGGATACACATTTGCACAGATCCTGTGGCACACATGCTATGCCACGGCTACATAGCAGCTCTAACTGCTACTCCAGCACATAGACAGCCATCTACTGCTGCTCTGAATTCGGGGTGGGAAGTGGATTTCATCTTCCCAGCTGCTACTCCATTCATTTCACCTGCAGCATGAATCTTTCCTCTTAACGCTCAACAACTCACATACTGACTTGGAGAGAGGAGCAATTAATTCCTCGCAAGCACAAGGTTAAAAAATGCCCCCCACTCCCACCTCTCACTGTTGTTACCAACTCACTCTCTGCTCCTGAGTGTGTAATTTCTGCACAGAGGCAGACGCTCCCTATCTTTCTTCTTGTCCTTGAAATCACCGCAAAGCAATTTCCAGAGCACTGGCAGCATTGGAATGTAACAGGATGATGCTGTTCTCCATCAACTTCACTTTTGCTATGTGATGTTGTACAAGTGGCCATTCATAAGACTGGTGTTCAGGAAAGCAAAATTGTGCTGTATCTCTTTTCACAGTGTAATAATTAGAGGGCCTTCATTGTCAGGACACCCTGATTCGGTCATTGACTTGCTGTATGATCCTGGGCAAATCATTTTAGGTCACATTTCAGTAAAGCACTTAAGCATTGAGTTTAAACACTTCATTGTCTTCTAAATAGTCTCCTTGCAGTCACTGGTCTGCCCTTGAGCTTAAAGGTAAGCACTTGTTTATGTGTCTTCCTTAAATGGGGACTTTAATCATAGAATACTAGAACTGGAAGGGACCTCATGAGGTCTTCATGTCCAGTCCTCTGCCTTCACCACAGGACTAAGCACCATCTATATTATCCTTGATACATGTTTGTCTAACCTGTCCTTAAGTATCTCCAATGATGGAGATTCCACAACCTCCCTGGGCAATTTATTTAATCTCTCCATGTTTTAATTTTCTTGCCAGTAAAATGGGAACATTTGTATTTATGTGTCTTTTCAAGCAATGTGGCAATCCTCAGATAAAAGGTGCTACGATAGCCTATTACTGTAATAGACAGGCACTGCAAAGTACAGTATACAGGGTGGCCAACTGATAGCCATAGTTGTACAATTTTGGCAGTTCTATCTCCGGGGTTAACACCACCTGCCAAGAATGCAAATACACAAGTTGAAAACATTGTAAATGTCTCTGTCTCTTGTTTTTAATCTCCTTGCTATACAGGGTTATTCTCCGAATACTGTCAGGCACTCTGTGATGTGCATCCTCTCATAATCCAATTTCTCCAGTTGTTGAAGGCATCTGAGCCTTGGATCCACATTGTACCAGTACAGCACTACCCACCAGTGCCTTGCGGCTCAGTCATGCCATTTGGACCTCTTGATACTAAATACTGCAAACCTGTAGCCTATCAGCGCGATGTTCAGAATGGTTCCAGAGGCAATGAGCTGATTGTTCTGGAGTGACAAGCGTACATTCTTGGCTGCCAGGTCTCTATATTTGAAGCTTGCTATGTTGGTCCTGTAGCCCTCTATCTCTGATAGCAGCTGCTCAAGATTAAGGAAATAACATTAAATGTCTGTCTGGCACTTTTAACTCAACCCTCTTATATGTAGGTATAATTGCACATATGGCTTCTATCACAGGATTCCAAAATGCTGGGAATTATGCACTGCAACAATTTACTTTTAGACAATTGCACAGGAAGGACAAGAATGTTAGAGATAAACCTGGATAGATCCTACATCAGAGGCTTCCAGCGACATCAGCCAATGTGCTATTCATAGAGAATTATTTTAAGTGTAAATATTTTTGAGCTATAAGACCCATGCAAGAGACTTTGTTCTCTGCAAAATTATAATTTAAGTCACCGTGCCCTATTATGATCTCAGGACGTCTTTGCATCAGTGAAACTTAATTGATCTAAGTGTCGATGGTGCCACAGGACTTCTCATTGTTTTTGCAGATTCAGACTAACACGGATACCCCTCTGATACTAATCTAAGTGTAGTTACTCCTGATTTGCACCAGCCTTACAGAGATCAGAATCTCCTACAGTGCATTTATCTCTGAGTTTGGATTAGTGTAAGTGAATGCTTGCAAAGTAATCAAAATTGCTCTGTTGTGTGTTTATATATATTGGTGGTGTGGAGTTTTCAAACTGTCACTCATGACACTGCTATTTCTGACATTAGATGAACAATGTAAATGAGATCATAATTAAACCCCAAGAGTTTTAGGCATAGTCATAGTGAAATTATCCATCACCTACTTAGCACAAAGTTATTATAACTGTCCCTATCAATGTATTTGAGTGCCTTATCCACACAACACTCATATGAAGCAAGGTATTATTTTACAGATAATGAACTGAGGTGTTATTCCTCATGGAATTAGGTTTACCAACATCGGAAAAAGCACTCCATTATTTCAATTTTCTTTTGAAATAACGCAATTGCTGTGTGGATGCTAGTATTGTTCTTCTGGAATAACAGCTGTTATTCCGGAATAACGATGCAGTGTAGATGCACCCTAAAAGTTAAGACAACTTTAAAGCCCTTCAAAACTAATCTACAATCCACATACCAAGAAAGAATAAAATTCTATTTGCACTGTTAACAGATGTATACTGAATATACAAGTCATAACTTTCTATCAGAGTCAAATACAGCACACACGGTCCATCTGTGAACCATTAGAAGAAGACTCTCAACTATTCCAGACTGCTGTATCCCTTATAAGATGCTGATTTGTCTTGCATAACCCACGTTTCACCTCACTTAAAATCTACTTGCTTACAAAATCAAATAAAAATATAAAATTGTTACAACACACTCTTACTGAATTGCTTGCTTTCTAATTTTTACCATATAATTATAAAATAAATCAATTTGCATATAAACATTGTACTTACATGTCAGTGCATAATATAAAGAGCAGTATAAACAAGTCATATGAAATTTTAGTTTGTACTTTGCTGGTGCTTTTTATGTAGCCTGTTGTGAAACTAGGGCAATATCTAGATGAGTTGATGTAACCCTTCGAAGATCTCTACATGCCCATAAGGGTACACATGACCCTGGTAGAGAACCACTACATTAGAAGATTCCCCACTCCCACCCAAGCTGGAATTGCCTGTGAAATTGACCTCAGCAGGATTTGTAGTTGGGTTAACAAGATTTTTGCTCAACTTGGGGAGCCCCATAGTAAAATTATTCCACATCAAAGAGAATAGTTTAGATCTCAAACAGCTACTTCACTTCAAATACCGACTAAATGTCAAAGCTACCTCAGGTATAAGCAGCTCCCAGTGAAGTTTCTTGCTCTTTTTTTAAGCTCCTAGTTAAAAACACGGAGACCAGATGATCTTGAATGCACCTGAAGAAAAGGCAATGTGGTCTTCTAGATAAGAACATAGCAAAGAATGGCCATTCTGGCTCAGACCAATGGTCCATCTAGCCCAGCATCCTGTTTTCTGACAGTGGCCAATGCCAGGTGCCCCAGAGATAATGAACAGAACAGGTAATCATCAAGTAATCCATCCGCTGTCACTCATTCCCAGCTTCTGGAAACAGAGGCTAGAGAGACAATCCCTATCCAGGCTGGATAATAGCCAATGAGGGCATGTCTGCACTAGGACATTATTTTGAAATAACTTATTATGAAACAATAGCTCCCGAAATATCTATTTCAAAATAGTGTGTCAACACCAAAGGGAAGCCTCAAAATTAGTCTGAGGCAGGCTCCCTCAATGTGGACACGCTACCTCAACTTAGCGCTCCAGGAAGCATTGGTGAGTAATTACTTTTAATGACTCTGGGGAGGAGCTATTTTGAAATAGCAGCAGTAGAGCATCCACACTACTGCTATTTTGAAATAATTATTTCAAAATAAGCATTATTCCTCATGGAAAGCAGGAGATATTATTTCAAAATAACCAGCCTGTTATTTTAAAATAATGGGTTTGGTTGTGTGAACTCTCTGCTTGTTATTTTGAAATAAGGGAGACCAGCGCTGATGGATCTTTTCTCTATTAATGTATCTAGCTCTTCTCTGAACCCTGTTAAATTCCTGGTCTTCACAATATCCTCTGGCAAGGAGTTCCACGGTTGACTGTTTAATGTGTGACATCATTATTGTCATAAACATATGCCCTCTAGAGATCTACAGACCCTATAAATATAATAGGCCAGATCCTCAGCTAGTTTCAATTAGCATTAATCCACTGAAGTCAATTAAACACCATACATTTACACCACGTCTAAAGATCTGGCCAATGTCTTAACTAGGCCAAAGGATCAATTCTGAGTCCTGTCAAGGACTCACAGAAGCAGTTTGTACTGTGGCATCCTAACTTACACAGGATTACAGAGAGACTGGGAGTAAGAATCCAAGCCTCACCTTCTCTCACAGCACATGAGAGGGCACACCCAATGATAGAAATTCAGTAGCACTTGTTCACAAGCCTTGATGGTTTTATTGTATCGTATAAAGGAATTATTTCCTCACGAGAGAAAAGCTGGCTGTTTTGGAATGGCCCTGACTTTACCACCCACCTGAGACCCAGAGTGAAACTTAATCAGAAGTGTCTAATAGCAAGTGTCCAGGTCCACATATTGCTCTTTAGAGCCCAGATTCTTAATGGGAGCTAGGGGCTGAGGCACTTCTGATCATCTTTAATGCCTAAATACCTTCAGCTCTTGGCCCTCTGTGTGGAACAGGGTACCTGGATGTTCTGGTGGTGTCTGAGTTTGAAGACTGAGCCACTGTGTTGAATTTCACCTTGATGAAATCAAGTTAGAACATGTACTTTGTTCCTTCCCTGTACTGAAGTGTCCTGAAACTCCAGGACCAAATGATTTTGATACTGGAAACTCATTCCAATCTCATCACTACTGATAATGGTGGTGGCAGCCATCGCTCTAATCTCTTGTACTGCTATTCAGTGACCCATTATTAAGAGTTGGAAGCAGTGATCTAGGCATTCTGACTTTCCACATCTGAATACAGCTCATTAGTCATGATAATTAGCAGAATTATAGCTCTCTATTCCCCATTTGGGAGTAGAATAGTCATAATCTTATTACTGCCAACTTTACACTGTATCCCCACGTCCTCAGAAACAGAAAACAACACTTTGATTAGAACCAAAGACCTAACAGATCTAAAATGGTAGAACAAAATAATAATTTAACGAGGCAGTTTTAACACTGTTGCTGCTTATGGTTTATAACTCAGTTAGAATGTTCAGCAGTAAGGGTATGTAAGATGTGGGCCCAGTGCTGAAAATACTACCAGCTGGAGCATTCAGGATGGCAAGCCCTCTGCGGGCACATTTCCAGGACCAAATCAATAGACAGCAACCTGCCATCATTCAAGTAAAGGGCAAATCTCCAACTGATGTCAGTGGGAATAGAAACAGGCCCTTTCAGAGATGAGAAAGTATCACGTAGCCTCAAAGTGCACCCACCACAATATTTTGTTTGCATGGGTTTTAACTGGTGAGGTATATTTGAGGATACGAAGCGTTTGATTTCAATGCCATTTCTCCTTAAGTTATTTAGCACCAATGTAGTGGGAAAACACATTAGCCCCATAAGGCAGACGCAACATAGACTAGATCATTTTAAAGCAGCATGAAGGCCCAGAAGCCCATTTCACAGATAATTGGCATTTCTCACATTGCTTTCTTCTTTAGAGAATCCCTCTCACCTGAACAAATTGACACACAGTCCCTCCCCCGCAACATTTCACTTTATGAGATTCAGGCAGAATCCACCATTGATGATAAAAAATTAGTATTTGCTGGGTTTTGCTTTTTCCAGCACTGCTGGGGTATTCCTCCACTAACCCAAATGTTTTTTTTTTTAAAGCTATTATGCACCGGCAGATGGTGAACTGAACTTTTCAGTGTCTTAATTTTTAGAATGTTCCATTATTTTTAGAAGCAATTTATCATGTTTCATGAATTTGCTGTTTTTCCTTTTCCCTTTATGTTTACTAAAAAGAAAGGATATGTCTGTTATGAACAGGAGGGCTGGTTCTTTGTAGCTAATCTGCTTCTGCCTCTCATGTTTCACCGGACGGTATACTATACCTCCCTGCTTGTGATATACAGGCAGTCCCCGGGTTATGTACAAGATAGGGACTGTAGGTGTGTTCTTAAGTTGAATCTGTATGTAAGTCGGAACTGGCGTCAGAATCTGTATGTAAGTTGGAACTGGTCAGACCAGGGAGACGGGGAGCAAAGCCTTGGAGCACGTCCGCAGCGGGACAGCCCAGGTCCGCCGCGGCTGTCCCACTGCGGGCGTGCTCCGAGGCTTTCCTCCCCATCTCCCTGGCCTGCTGGTCGGGAGACGGGGAGCAAAGCCGCGTGCTTGGGCTATCCCCCTGCGGGCATGCTCCATGGCTTTGCTCCCCGTCTCCCTGCAGACCAGGGAGACGGGGAGCAGCTTTTCTCACCCCGGAGGACGGGGGTGGCGGACCGCGGCGCATCTGGGCGTCCCGCCGCTCCCATCCTCCGGGGCGAGAAAAGCCCCATTCGTAACTGCGGATCCGACATAAGTCGGATCCGCGTAACTCGGGGACTGCTTGTATTTATTTCCACAGTTATCAGCACTGATGTTACAGGGTATTATTACAAATGCAGATGCATAATGAAGTGCAAGAGAAATTAGGAAAGAAAAGAAGGTCAAATTCTAAAGATCCATCTGAAACAAGGCTCAGAGTGAGGTTAATGTTCAGATATGGATTAAGTGATAACTTGGGTCCAAATCACACCTCTCTTATGGGACCTTATATACATAAATTTTACCTGTCCCAGAGGGTACGTCTACACTGCATCCCTAGTTAGAACTAGGGCTGCAAATGGAGACGACCGAAGTAGTTAATGAAGTGGGGGTTTAAATATCCCGCGTTCCATTAACATGATCTCGCCGGCACGCTAGTTTGAATCACGGCTAATTCGAACCAGGAAGTGCGCGCCGGGACGCATTAGTTCGGACTTAAGCCCTTAGTCTGAACTAACGTTAATCCTCATTATGATTCTAGGTTGTATCAACAGGTGTGTTGTAAGCAAAACTCGTGAAGTCATTCTGCCACTCTACTCTGCACTAGTTAGGCCTCAGCTGGAGTACTGTGTCCAGTTCTGGGTGCCACATTTCAAGAAAGATGTGGAGAAATTGGAAAGGGTACAGAGAAGAGCGACAAGAATGATTAAAGGTCTAGAGAACATGACCTATGAAGCCAGGCTTCATGAACTGGGCTTGTTTAGTTTGGAAAAAAGAAGATTAAGGGGGGACATGATAGCAGTTTTCAGATATCTAAAAGGGTGTCACAAGGAGGAAGGAGAAAATTTGTTCCTCTTGGTTTCTGAGGACAGGACAAGGAGTAATGGGCTTAAAGTGCAGCAGGGGAGGTTTAGATTGGACATTAGGAAAAAATTCCTAACTGTCAGGGTGGTCAAATATTGGAATAAATTGCCACGGGAGGTGGTGGAATCTCCCTCTCTGGAGATATTTAAGAACAGGTTAGATAGACATCTGTCAGGGATGGTGTAGACGGAGCTTGGTCCTGCCTTGAGGGCGGGGGGCTGGACTCAATGACCTCTCGAGGTCCCTTCCAGTCCTATGATTCTATGATTCTATGATTAGCATGAGTCGCAATATCATTAGCATATTTTCTACCGATGCTTTTTGCAAAGGGGTTTTTGCACAAAAAGAAGTAGTGTAGCCACCTCCATTTTGCGCAAAAAAAGCCTTTTGCGCAAGATCCTTATGCCTCCACAGAGAGCTCTGGAATATTAATACAAATTATCCCGAAGAGGTTTTGTGCAAAATGGAAGCGCATAAAGCATCGGCAGAAAATATGCTAATGACATCACGACTCATGCTAATAAGTCCATCATCAGCATACTCTCTGCCGAAAAACCTTGTAATGTAGATAAAGCCTGTGGGATGGAGATCAACTCTGGGACAGGATTTGGGGGCCTGGGTTGGAATGATCAGAGTTCATAGACTCCTAGGGTTGGAAGAGACTTCGGGAGGTCATTGAGTCCAACCCCCTGCTAAAAGCAGGACCAACCCCAATTAAATCATCCCAGCCAGGGCTTTGTCAAGCCAGGATGTAAAAACCTTGTGGGGGATGGAAATTCTACCACCTCCCTAGGTAACCCATTTCAGTGCTTCACCACCCTCCTAGTAAAACAGTATTTTCTAATATCCAACCCACTGCAATTTGAGACAATTGTTCCTTGTTCTGTCAAGTGGGAGATGTATACACCAACCCCCTGCTCCCCCTAGAGAGATCTGGAAAAGTAATACAACCCTCACCAGGGACCCCTATCTGCGGCCATAACCAGAGGAACCTCTGGCAGCATTACTCCACTGGTGCAGAGGAAATGGACCAGTATGATGGCTCATGTGAACCTCCAGTCCATGGGTGGGAGGGCAGGCACGAGAGGAGGGAACTCCTGGAAGATTTATAGGGAAGGTTATTCCCTCCTCCAATCTCTCTACTCTCCAGTATTTCTTGGTGATAGAGGTGAAGGGAAGGGAACGTGACTTGTCCTGAGTAGGGCAGCAGGGTTTGGCCGCTGCTTCTAATGAATACAGATGTGCCCAGGATAAACAGAAATGGGAGCCACATTGTACATTTCATAATGCGGTGTCATGGAGTGTGGGGGGAGTCCCTGGGCCTTGCGCCCCCATCCGCAGCCAGATGTGACTCCTGGCCAGCAGGTAGGACAGAAGATTCATTGATTTACAGGGACACAGCGTAGCTCAGACTTCTTGTTACAGGATCTAGGAGCAGTCAGTACAATCTACCTTGGGGAAAAGGGGGGCCCAGAGCACCAGCTCCCCAGCCCAGCTAGGCTCCCTTCTCCCCCAGCCAGCAGAAAACCAACTCACACACCCAGCAAATGGTCTCAGCCCTTTCGGCAGCCCTGCCTCCTGCTTTGTCCTGCTTCCAGGACTATGGTGTTATTTGCTCTCAGCTGGTCCTCAGGAGTGAGAGTCGGACATATTCCCACAGTGAGGGTACGTCTACACTACATGGCTCCGTCGACGGAGCCATGTAGATTTGTTTATTGGGCAAAGGGAAATGAAGTGGTGATTTAAATAATCGCCACTTCATTTAAATTTACATGGCTGCTGCGCTGAGCCGACAAACAGCTGATTAGCTGTTTGTCAAAGCCCTTTGTCGGCAGCCCCGGTAAACCTCATCCCGCGAGGAATAACAGGGCTGCCGACAAAGGGCTTTGATGTCAGCAGGGGAGCGTCCAGACTAGCGCGCTGAGCCGACAAACAGCTGATCAGCTGTTTGTCGGCTCAGCGCGGCAGCCATGTAAATTTAAATGAAGCCGCGATTATTTAAATCGCCGCTTCATTTCCCTTTGCCTATAACCCTCATCTACATGGCTCCGTCGATGGAGCCATGTAGTCTAGACACAGCCTCAGTCATGCCCAGCCTTCCCCTCCTCATCCAGGTAGTGCTGCAGTGCCCAGGGAAACTGAGGCGCCCACACACACACAAACGCACGCACACAGACACACACAGAGTCACTCCAGAACAGTAGAATCACATCCAACACAACAAAGCAAACCGAGTGAATACAGTGACTACAGGAGCCAGCACAGCCCCCACTATGTCACATGCGGGTCATGTTCCCCAAAGACTCAGTTAAGGGAAACTCACACACTGCAAAGCATGTAGGATTTAAATAAAAATAGGTATTCCTCAGATAGACACCTCCTGAAAACCAGCCACCCACCCACAATCTACAATCAAATGGCAGCTGACGCTACAAAATGAGTTACATTGTTTTGCATCAACCAGTCCATATAATTATGAAAGTACAATTACTTAAACATGTTTGTGATGTAAACAACTGTGCAAATTGCATTTCTAACTGCTATGCCTGTACCCACAGCATAATTAGAAGGAGTAATTCATTACTCAGTGTAATAATTAGAAGTAATTAACTACTATATGTAATTAGAAATAGTAATTCATTACTTCATGTAACGAGCTGCTTTTCCTATGTGTGTTGTGTGTCTGTGTGTGAATATTTAATAACTGATCATTATTCAAAAAGGCAACTGTAATTTATTCAGGGCTACGAAAGCTGCCTTGCAAATGTACTGCATTCCTCTCATGGAGGAGAGAGATTTGTCATAGCACTCAGCCTAGCAATTTCCATAGTGAATGTCGCTGAACGATGTTTGTTCAGGAGCCAGACTTCCCTCCTCTTGCAGTTGTGTTGTCCCTCGTAGACTCTGGGGGTACGTCTACACTACAGCGCTAGTTCGAACTAACTTAGTTCGAATTAGTTAATTCGAACTAAGCTAGTTCGAACTAGCGCATCTAGAACTAAAAACTAGTTCGAACTAGCGTTTTGCTAGTTCGAACTAGCGCGTCCACACTGATTGGACGCAGGGGGGCATTTAAGGGCAGCTGAAACCGGTTCTGGCAGGGCATCAGGTCAGCAGTTGCTTTGTGTGGCTGCTGTCTGAGGCTATCTGAGGCTCGTGCTTAAAGGGACCCCCCCTGGACAGCCGGTTCTCAGCTTTTCCTGCTTGCTTGCCAACCTCGCCGAGGGACAGCAAAGCGTCGGTCTCTGTGCCCGTCTGTGTCGGTGCTTCCCTTCGGGGGGGACTGCCGCAGGTGGCAACATGGAGCCACGGCTCGCCCTGCACCTTCTGGTGCACGTTCTGGACTTGCTACTGCAAGCCTGCCAGCAATGGCTCGAGGCTGCCTGGCACCACCTGGGGAACGTCAGCCCCCTGCCTCTCCGCCTGGCCGCCCTGGGGGCCGTGGAGGAGCCGCGGCGGCGCCCCGGCACCGGCGTGCCCCGCCGCATCTGGCGTCTGGACACCAGCAGCGACTGGTGGGACCGCATCGTCCTGGAGCGCTGGGACGACCGACAGTGGACCCAGAACTTTAGGATGAGGAGGGACACCTTCCTGGAGCTCTGCGAGTGGCTCGCCCCTGCCCTGCAAAGAAGGGACACTCGCATGAGGCCCGCCATCCCCCTCCAGAAGCGGGTGGCCATCGCCCTCTGGAAGCTCTCCACGCCGGACAGCTACCGATCCGTCGGGAACCAGTTCGGCGTGGGGAGATCCACTGTCGGAGCAGTGCTCATGCAGGTACGGCGCTCGTCGGCCACCGAGCCGGGGGGGAGGGGGGCTGCGAGGAGGGGATGGGCCGCCCCAGGGACAAAGGGGGGGGCGGGAGGAGGCGAAGGCGCCCCGCACCGGAGGGGTCGGGCTGTCCCGGCCGTACTACACGCCGCCAGGGGGGTTGCTTCCGGGAGTGGGGCGCGGGGCACTGCCAGGGCACGCACGCTCCCAGCCACCCGGGCGCCCCACTGATTGACGCTTTGCTGTGTCTCTCTCCGCAGGTGGTCAAGGCCATCAACCGGGTGCTGCTCCGCAGGGTGGTCCGCCTCGCCAACCCGGATGCCGTCATCCGGGGATTCGGCGCCCTCGGCTTCCCCAACTGCGGGGGGGCCATCGACGGGACGCACATCCCCATCCGTGCCCCGGAACACCAGGCGTCCCGGTACGTGAACCGCAAGGGGTACTTCTCCGTCATCCTGCAGGCCGTGTGTGACCACCGGGGACAGTTGACGGACATAAATGTGGGCTGGTCCGGCAAAGCACACGACGCCCGGGTGTACCGGAACTCCTCCGTGTGCCAGCGGCTGCAGGACGGGACCTTCTTCCCCGACCGCCACATCAGGGTCGGGGACGTGGACATGCCCGTCTGCCTGGTGGGGGATGCCGCCTACCCACTGCAGCCCTGGCTCATGAAGCCCTACACGGGACACCTCAATCCCTCCCGCCAGGCCTTCAATAACAGGCTGAGCAGGGCCCGCATCGTGGTGGAGGGGGCCTTCGGGCGACTGAAAGCCCGCTTTCGATGCCTCCTCACCCGTCTGGACCTGGCTGAGCACAACATCCCTCCCGTGGTGGCGGCATGTTGTGTGCTCCACAATTTGTGTGAGCGGAAGGGGGAGGCTTTCTTGCCAGCCTGGATGGCTGAGGCTGACCGCATGGCTGGACACTACGGTCAGCCCCGCACCGCCGCCGTCCGGGAAGCCCAGCGGGGGGCCATCCGGATCCGGGAAGCCCTGCGGGAGAGCTTCCAGGTGGAGGAGGAGGAGGACTGACCTCTCCCTGCATGCCCCACCGGGGCCTTCTTCCACCCTACCCCCCCCTTCCCCTTTCCCCTCCCTACCTACTGTCAAATAAAGACACCTGTTTTTCCAACAAAAACGTCTGTTTATTTCACAGAACTGGGGTGGGGGAGGGAGGAATGAAGGTGGGAGAAGGGAGGGGGAAACCTGGGACGAGGGAGCTGGAAGGGGAGGGGAGGGAAGGGAGGAAGGGAAAGGAAAGCTCAGGGGTGGGAGTCTGGGTGCCTCTCCCGTCTCGCCACACTGCGGGTCCGGGGGCGTCGGTGGGGAATGGTTGTGGAGGGGGGGGCAGAGAGGACAGGGGGTGTGGAGGAAGCAGGAGCGGAAGCAGGAGCGGAAGCAGGAGGAGCAGGAGGAGCAGGGGGAGCAGGGGGAGCAAGAGGGGGAGCAAGAGGGGGAGCAGGGGGAGCAAGAGGGGGAGCAAGAGGGGGAGCAGGGGGAGGAGGAAATGGAAAGCGGTCTAGCAGGCTCTGGAGGTGGCCTCGCAGGGCACGGCCCTGCTCCTCCAGGGCCTCCAGACTCCTCTGGCGCAGCCTGAGGTCCTCCTGGACCCAGTGGTCCTGGAGACGGAGCTGTCGGTCCAGGAACCGGAGATGCCGCCTCTGGTAGTCCTCCTGGTTCCTGGCTGTCCTGCTTGCCCGGGCGCGGGCGGCTGCTGCAGGCGGTGTGGTGCGCCCTGCAGTCCCCGGTGCTGCAGCTGTGGTGCAAGAAGACCAGCGGTCAATTACCCCAGGGGCCCAGGTGTGTGAAACCCAGCTCCCCTCTGCAAGGCCAGGGCCCCTGCAGGATCCCCAGCTGCTGCTCCGTAGTGGGCAAGGCCCAGGCGCACGGTCCCGGGGCTCCCTCTCGCCCCAGCCCCCCGTACACATAAGGGGAACACGAGGGTACTCACAGGTGGACGCCTCCCCGGCCTCTGATGATGCAGGCGAGCGGCTCTGTGGGGTGCCTCGGGGGTCCCGGGTCCTGGGAAGGCTGGCGGCAGGCTCCTGGCTCTCAGAGCCCTCTTCCTCCTCCTCGGTGTCCAGGAGCGGTCCCTCTGCCCCGGGGTCAATCACGTCCCGGGGGGCAGGGACGGCATGAGGCCCCAGGATGCGGTCCAGGGCATGGAAGTGGGGGCAGGCCTCCGGGTCAGCCCCTGGCAGGCAGGCCCGGGAGTAGGACTGCCGCAAGTCTTTAATCTTGCAGCGCACCTGCTCCCGGCTGCGCTGGTGGCCCCTGGCGGCCAGGCTGGCAGCCATGCGTCCATAGACGGCCGCGTTCCGGTGGCTAGTGCGGAGATCGTGGACATTTGAGGCTTCCCCCCAAACCTCGATGAGGTCCACGATCTCCGCACTTGACCAGGCGGGCGCCCGCCTTTTGCGCCCCCGGGCAGGCTCCCGGGAGCCGCCAGGCTGGTCGTGGGGAGCAGTGGAGGGCTGGGAGCCCTCGGATGGCTGGCTCATCCTGTGGCAGGTGCAGGCTGTGCAGGCACGGGTGCTGGCAGCCTTGCAACTGGCACAAAGTGAGTAGCCAGCCCGTGGCCCTTTAAGGGCTCCGGGGCCGGGAGGGGGGCAATAGAGTTTCCCTGGTGTTGGCCAGAGTGGCCACCAGGGAAACCTGGGAAGCCTTAGCCTCCCACTAGTTCGAACTAAAGGGCTACACAGCCCTTAGTTCGAACTAGCTAGTTCGAACTAGGCGTTAGTCCTCGTAAAATGAGGTTTACCTAGTTCGAACTAAGCGCTCCGTTAGTTCGAATTAAGTTCGAACTAACGGAGCGCTAGTGTAGCGCATAGGAAAGTTAGTTCGAACTAACGTCCGTTAGTTCGAACTAACTTTCTAGTGTAGACATACCCTGGGAGTGGTTTGGCAGCCCCAGCTGACTGGCAGCTGAAAATGAAGATACCCTGCAGGTTAGTGCTGAAGTGTCAATTTTAGCTGCAGCCCTGAAGTGGGTGTGAAGCCACAAGGGGAGTGTGAAGGAACAGAAGTGCTGTGTGTTAATCGATGTGTAAAAAAGGTGTGACGATTGGAAGTGCCCTGGTCAGGGAACTAAGCGACTGTGTAGCGGTGCTGGGATATCTGTAGGGGACATTCTAACTTAGAGCGGACCCTGGGAAAAGCGCATGGGAACATGGCACAGTAAATCTAGATAACGACACAACAGCACATACTTGAAAGACAAAGAAAAAAGCAGTTTCCTTGAAGGATCCTGTCTCCAATCAATTTCAAGGCTTGTTTTGCCCCAGCTAGAGCCCTGAAATGCCGAAGGACACTACTCAGTTCATACAGCCTTTCTCCAGGGAAGAAGGGGGGGGAGGCTCAGCAGTGAGTGGCTGTCTAGGGAAGACAGGCTGCACGGTGGCTGGGAGCATGCATCCTAGCTTGGGTAGACGGTCTGCTCATGCTAGCATGCTAAAAGCATCAATGGAGCTAGGATAGCACAGACAGAGGCTCAGGCTAGGTGCCCAAGTACATAACCTGAGGGTCCAGGTGGGTATGTACTCAGGACGCCAATCCAAGCTGCCACCCATGGTGCCCTACACTGCAGTGTTCACTGCATTAGCCCAAGCTGTGCTTAGATGCATAGGAGTCACCTTTATGAATTTTGGCCTGGGGGGGCTTGCCCCCCTTCTCTGCCTCTGCCTCGGGGCCTTTCCCCACTCTACATCTTCCCCATAGCCTCCACTCCATCCTACCTCTTCCTGTCTTGCTTCCTGCCCCCATTCTGCCCACTCCCATGTACCTGTCCTGCCCTCATTCCTCCTCTTCCCTTTCCCCTCCCCCCCAGCAACTCCTGAGCACTGCCACGCGACTGGTCTGCAGCAGGGATCAAGGGAAGGAGCTGACTGGTAGGGCCACCAGTGTGGGGGAAGTGCTGGGGGAGGAGGAGGCACTGATCCATAAGGCTGTCAGTGGCAGCTGAACACCCACTGGAGCACCCACAGAATCGGTGCCTATGCGAGCATGTGTTTGTCGGCCCATGCAGGGAAGTGAGTCGACAGAGGCAGAGCGAGCCTCTGAGGGGAGAAGAAAGAAGTCCCACATCCCATGATGCGCCTTTGCAGAAACCTAGCTCTGTGCACACACTGTTTTCTTGTTGAGACGATGTTTTGTTTCTGAAAGGCTCTTGTGCTAGGTACCGAATACTTTGCCTGCTCTGCCTCCCCTCCTCTCTCCACGCTTCCCTGTGTGGCTTGGGGTAGGGACACAGCAGCAGTCAGTTCCTGCAGCGAGGACAGCCCAGGAACTGCAAATATGGCTATTCCCTGCAGGCTGTGTGTGCTCTGCTGCCTGGTCCAGACTCCTGGCCTGTAGGCTGCACACTGCCTTCCCTGCCCCATGTTTGTGGATGGTCAAATCCAGGGCTGAAACTAAATAAGGGTATGTCTACACTACAAAGTTAGTTCGAACTAACGGACGTTAGTTCGAACTAACTTTAATAGGTGCTACACTAGCGCTCCGCTAGTTCGAATTTGAATCGAACTAGCGGAGCGCTTAGTTTGAACTAGGTAAACCTCATTTTACGAGGACTAACGCCTAGTTCGAACTAGCTAGTTCGAACTAAGGGCTGTGTAGCCCTTTAGTTCGAACTAGTGGGAGGCTAGCCCTCCCCAGGTTTCCCTGGTGGCCACTCTGGCCAACACCAGGGAAACTCTATGCCCCCCTCCCGGCCCCGGATCCCTTAAAGGGGCACGGGCTGGCTACGGTGCCCGTGCCAGGTGCAAGCCTGCCAGCACCCAGCTAGCAGACCCTGCACCTGGCACGGCACAGAGCCACCCACCCGATGCCCCCCAGCCCACCCCCTCTTGCCGGGACCAGGCTGGCGGCTCCCGGGAGCTTGCCCTGGACCGCAAGAGGCGGGCACCTTCCTGGGCTAGTGCGGACATCGTGGACCTCGTCCACGATCTCCGCACTAGGCACAGGAAAGTGGCCGTCTAGGGCAGGAGAGCTGCCAGCCTGGCCACCCAGGACCAGGTGTGCATGAAAATCAAGGGGGTCCACTGAGACCCCCGACACTGAGCCCTGAGCTTACAATGGCCGTCCTGGGTCAGACCAAAGGTCCATCTAGCCCAGTAGCCTGTCTGCCGACAGCGGCCAACCCTAGGGACCCTGGAGGGGATGGACCGAAGACAGTGACCAAGCCATTTGTCTCGTGCCATCCCTCTCCAGCCTTCCACAAACTTTGGGCAGGGACACCACTCCTACCCTCTGGCTAATAGGACTCCATGGCCCCAACCTCCATGACTTTATCTCACTTCCCTTTAAACTCTGTTCTAGTTCTAGCCTTCACAGCCTCCTGCAGCAAGGAGTTCCACAGGTTAACTATTTGCTTTGTCAAGAACAACAACTTTCTCTTACTAGTTTCAAGCCTGCTACCCATTCCTTTCCTTTGGTGTCCTCTAGTCCTTCTTTATGGGAACTCAGGAAGAACTTTTCTGAATGCACCCTCTCCACCCAACCCCTGCTTTTAGAGACCTCTATCCTGTCCCCTCTCCGTCTCCTCTTTTCTAAGCTGAACAGTCCCAGTCTCTGTAGCCTTTCTTCATCTGGGACCTGTTCCCAACCCCTGATCATGTTAGTTGCCCTCCCCTCTCCCAGCCTCTCTCTTCCCCTCTCCCACCTCCTTTTCCCAGTCTCCCCCAGTTTTTTTCAATAAAGACAGAGTCAATGTTGGAAGAAACGTTATCATTATTTTGTACATCAATAAGAAGGGGGGCTAGGGAAGGGTAAGTGGAAGGAGGTGAGGGAGGAATGGGGTACGAGCCCCCGATGGGGAGGACTGGGCTGGCTCTGCAGGCTTCTGGGGGTGGAAGCTCTCCTGCAGCCCCCCAATTACTCCCTTTCCCCAGATGGCAGCCTGCGGCAAGTGCAGCCGGGCTGATGGCCGAGTGGTGTGATGTGCCCAGTGTGGGCACTCAGGGCACTCCAAGCCAGAACTTCTTTGCAAGCGGGGCACCCCTTAGAACTGTGTGTCCGGGGTGGGGGTCGGGACCCTTTAAGCGCAGCCCTCGGCTAGCCTGAGACAGCATCTCCATGCTCTAAGTCCTCCTTTTATGCCCTGCCGGTACTGCTTCCGGCCATCCTTAAGCCCTGTTCAGAGTCCACTCAATGTGGACTTACTAGTTCGAACTAGCAAAACGCTAGTTCGAACTAGTTTTTAGTTCTAGATGCGTTAGTTCGAACTAGCTTAGTTCGAATTAACTAATTCGAACTAAGTTAGTTCGAACTAGCGCTGTAGTGTAGACGTACCCTAAGTTAAATGGGTTGAGCCAGAAACCCAAACCACCTCAAACTTTGGAGAAGTCAGGGCTCTATATTTGATTACCCAGACGTAGCACTTCTCCATGCAATGACCCCACCTCCAGACAGACCTCCTCTGCTACACTTTCTCGCCCTTTGTTTTACACGGGCTAGGGCAGAGGTGGGCAATAAGCAGCACACAAGCCAAATGCAGTTTGTCAAATGGCCAGACACTTTATTTACCTGCATGTCCATAGGTATGGCCTCTTGCAGCAACCATTGGCTGCAGATCGCTGTTCCTGGCCAATGGGAGCTGTGGGAAGCAGTGTCCTTATGCACTTACTGCCCATCCATGAGTCAGGACATAGCTGACATGGGTAAAATCATTGCAGTGAACAGAACAGAGGAAGCCTGGAAGGACACGGCCAGGAGATCTCACATTGTATTGGCACAGGGACGGTTGGAGGGGGATAATGAAAACTGTCTCTTTTCCTCCATCACCAGGGCTCTGTAACCAGGTGGCAGTCGTGTTAAGCAACCAGTGTGTTGTTTTCAGAACTGCTCCTCTTCCCCCAAGCCCCTGCCTTCTGTCCCACCTCTTCCCCCAAACCCGTGCCTTCTGTCCCACCTCTTCCCCCAAACCCCTGCCTTCTGTCCCACCTCTTCCCCCAAACTCCTGCCTTCTGTCCCACCTCTTCCCCAAAGCTCCACCCTTGCCCTGCATCTTTCCTCAAGGCATCACATACTGGCCCACCTCTTCATCCAAGTCCCCACTTACTCCTCAGTACCCCTGTGCTCTCACCCCTTTCCCTCCCTTGTTGCTCAATCCTTTCTACCTCTCTCCCTCCTCCAGCTGGGCTTCCTCTGCTCTGGGGCTGGGACAGGAGCTGCAGCACTTGATGCAAATCCTGCCTGCTCATGAGATACAGGTAAAAGGCAGCTCCAGCTGCACATGTTCTGTCATGGTAACATACCTTTTGGTGTCCAGTTAGTATCTCTGACCAGACACTATACAGGTCCCCTTTTGACTGGACTTTCCAGTCAAAACAGCATACCTGGCACTCCTAGGCCAGCACAAGCCAATCAAGGAGAAAGACTGGAGACTGTCACAGATGGTAAATAGGAATGTAGCCATGGGGATGAAGGAACTTGAAATGCCCTATCTATTAACCCAGGGGACTTCTCAAGATGGGAAGGAAAACTGTAGCACACCATGTTCGCAGCCTCTTGCCCTCTGGCGAGGTATGATGCAGCATTCTCCCCTTGGTATCCAATAAAACAGCCTTTTTCACATGACTGGCTGCTCACTCCACCAGTGACAATTACTACAGCTCAGCAAGTTGTGATGGTAGGGGGAATGAGCCATCAGGGGAAGCAGGAGGGCATATGGTTAACAGGGAAAATCTATCAGATTAATTAAAGAAAACCAGTTAACTTTACATTAAAAAAAGAAAACAACAAATTCATAGCCCTACACAACAGGAAGTTTGGGAGTTTGAAACAGAGCAACTATCTTGCTTAGAAGCATTGAAAAGAGACTCTAAGGATGCTGGTTAGCAAAAGAGATTTCTATATCCCTTTATAGGCCCTTCTTTTAGTTTAAATAAAACATCATATGTAAAGACGTAGATGGTAAAGAAAACATCAGGGGAAAGGTAAAAGCATTCACTAGGATGCTTGGCTTTTCTTTCTAATTTCATTTTTACTTGTTTTTGGTTATCTGAAGAAAATTGGCATCTTTGCTAAAGATGCAGAGGAATCTGGGACCTTTTACAATCAGAAAAAGAGTAAAAGTGTCATTTAATGGTTATTCCCGATGCTCTAAACTACAGCTGTGAGTATGTGGTTGGCTGGCACTGAAATTAAGAAATGGAATTACTGCTAGATAACATTAATGCGAGCATATAGATGAGTCAAGCTTTGTCTTATAGTAACACCCATAAGTTTCCAATAAGGATCATAGGTGCAGTTTAATCAGTCAGTCCCTGCTCCATTAGTGCTGACATTCATGAGCAATTTGTGCTGTTCCTTCCCTCTACCGTTATCTGTCTCTTAGGGTGTGTCTAGACTACATGCCTCCGTCGATGGAGGCATGTAGATTAGACAGATAGGCAAAGGGAAATGAAGCCGCGATTTAAATATGCCTCGTAGGATGAGGTTTACGGGGGATGTCAATAAAAGGCTTTCATGTCAGCAGGGGAACGTCCAGACTAGCGCGCTGAGCCGACAAACAGCTGATCAGCTGTTTGTCGGCTCAGCGCGGCAGCCATGTAAAATTAAATGAAGCCACAATTATTTAAATCGCGGCTTCATTTCCCTTTGCCAAATAAACAAATCTACATGGCTCCGTCGACAGAGCCATGTAGTTTAGACGTACCCTTACAGGCGAAGGGGAACACTTTATATTCCTAACTCTTTTCCTAGTAGACACTGTTGCCAAGCCTACAACTTCCAGACCCCCTTGGTTCTGTGCCAGGACAGTAGCCTGTATCATTTCGTATATGCCAGACTTCTGTTGGTTTTGCAGAACACTTAATAGAGGCCTGGGTCTACACTACAAAGTTAGGTTGACGACAGTAGCCTTGCATCAACCTATTTGTAAATGGGTCTACACTCCAGTTTGTCCCTGACCAATATACGCACCCCATTATGGCGACACAATGAAACAATCTCTCTGAATGGTATAGAGTCATGGTCAACCAACTGAGGTCATCACCGTGTGAATGTAGATACTGTATGGCCTGTATTGTCTAAAACAGTCTTCCAGCAAATGTTCTAAATGTACTGTCATTCTCTGTGACAGTAACCACTCTGGTCATAATTTTAAACTGCCCTCCCAGGGGGCCACATCCTTCCTGAGCAGGGAGAGGCAGCAAGCACAACCACAGTTTCACATATAGCAGGAGACTCTCACACACCGGTGTATGTGTAGCCACAATGGATTTACATTTGTGCACCAAAACGGACAGAAATGCTTGGTGCCTTTACAATTTTAAAGTTCTACCCCATTCACTTATTAAGAATTGGCATTACATTGCCAGTATTTTTGCACAACTTTTGCACTGTTTCTCCCACTCAGTAAAGTCCACAGTATCCTTATTAGCTCACAACAAATGTTGCAGAATGCATAGCAGTTCTCAAAGCAAACAATACTTGTACATGTACAGCAATCACTGCAGAATTCAGTTTCATGAAAAACACCCAATCATGTTTACACAGGTACAGCAGCCACTACACTGTTCTTAGCAGCACTCCAAACTCTAAGGCTACTGTGACTGCCTGTTAAGTGCTCTTTCAAAGGCTCTCTCAACCATATTGTGCCATATTGGACTCTTGTAATGCCCCTTATATCTAGCTTCTCAAAGTCAGCAGACAGCTATTCTATCTTTGTCCTCCACACTAGCGGCAGCTTTCCCTGACAGATGTTATGCAGGACACAACAAGCAGTTATAACCAAGGGGATATTTTTCTCACTGAGAACCAATCAAGTGAATAATCACTGCTAGTGCCTGTTCAATCTACCAAAAGCACATTCATCCATCATTCTGTACCTGCTGAGCTGTAGTTGGATATTTCCTTGGAGCTGTACAGATGGCTGGTGTACAGCTTCATTAGTCAGGAAAGCAAAGGTCAGGCTGAGGTCCCCTGAATCTCTACCAGCATTTCAGTAGCACCGCTGGTAAATCACCCATCAGGAAAGAAGGTACTTGCTTGCAGCTTTCTGAACAGTCCAGAGTCCTTGAGGACATGCTTATCATGCATCTTTTCTGACCATCCATGTCGATATGCATGCAGTGACTCCAGTGATCCATCCACATTTGCATAGCTAAAGAAAAAGCTTTCTCTGTGCAGTACTCTTGCAACTTGCGCTGATGCCAGGATAGGGATGTACATGCCATCTATCATCCCCTCGCAGCTTGGGAATCCCATTGCTGCAAATCCACCCACTGTGTCCTGCACATTTCCGAGAGTCATAGTCCTGTATACCAGGAAATGATTAACGGTCCTATGCACTTCCATGACAATAGCCCCCACTGTATTTTCCAGCTGCAAAGTGATTTCCCACTGATGAGTCGCAAACTAGCATTGCAATCACCACTCAGTTCTCCAGGGTCAGTGAAGTTCTCATTCTGGAGTCCTTGTGCTGGAGGGAGCTCAGCACACACCTCCAAAAATATGGCTTTTCACATCTAAAAGTTTTGCAGCCACTTCTCGTTATCCCACACCTTCCACTTAGGAAGGAACAATCAGTTTCACACATACAGAATGGGAAGCGACTGTCTAGGAAGGAGTACGGCAGAAAGGGATCTAGGGGTTATAGTGGACCACAAGCTGAGTATGAATCAGCAGTGTGATGCTGTTGCAAAAAAAGCAAATATGATTCTGGGATGCATTAACAGGTGTGTTGTGAGCAAGACACGAGAAGTCATTCTTCCGATCTACTCTGCGCTGGTTAGGCCTCAGTTGGAGTATTGTGTACAGTTCTGGGTGCCACATTTCAAGGAAGATGTGGAGAAATTGGAGAGGGTCCAGAAAAGAGCAACTGTTACACCTTGGTTCGGTGATGTGGTGGGAGCCTCAAGGGTTAAAGCTACCTACCCAGTGAAAACTACTGGATGATGGTGAAACAAATGATTTTTTATTAAATGGAATGATTCTTTTATCAAAACCAAATAACTTTCAAATGATTTTAAAAAACAAGCAATTACCTAAGGCTTATACAGGGTGGAAAAACCTAAACTTAGCTATACTTAACTAATTACAAACTTCTTTGATTACAATTCAACTATACCAAATCACTGTTTCTAATTCTCTTAAGGCAGCGCAGCATGCAAGCAAAAAATACAAAAACAAAGCCAATATAATGATAATAAAAACTTCATCCACAGCCAGCCCCTCTATGGTTATTTTAGGCGCTGGTGGAGTTAGTCATAAAGCTACCTTTACAACTTAACAACTCCTGGGTTTCTATTTCTAACACTTATACTTAGCCTAAATACAACACCACTACACAACACAAGATTATACAATTTACACAGTGTGTTTAATAGAACTCAGTTACACTTTACAGAATTACACAGTGAAATTAACACAATTCAACTATTAACTAAACCAATAACTAATATATTTAAGCAATACTTACAAATCCAGCAATGATAACAACATAAAGACACACTAAAACTCGGAGCATGCTCAGGACTCGCGCACCCCTATCTTTGACTCGAAGGGTGGGGAGGCAGCCCCCACCCTCAGGGTGATCAATCCTTCAGCCGGGCAAAAAAAGACATGTGCCCTCAACACTCGGAACCTCGCTGAACAAAGGGGTCGAGGGTCTTTTATAACATAACCTGATATCCGGTACCTTATTAGGATTTGTTCCCTGGCTGGGCCTGATAGGCTGGTAATGAGGTAATGTGCAATATTGCCGTATAGGATTTTTCATGATGCCCACCTGATGGCCCCGTGGACAGTGCCGGGTGCAGGCATGGTCAGTGTTCATGGCAGTTGCATCTTATCTCCCTATGCCTACCTCCCTACCTTCAAGGACTGGTCAAGAGAGTCTTAACTATTTCTTGCAGCTGTGTTCTATCTTTTCATGCTCACCTCCCTGTTCTATGATGCCTACAAGGTTAAATTTCGTTCACAAAAAGCTGCATTGTGCTTCCCATGCTCCTCTGAGTATCTCACGGTCTGGGTTTTCTGTGAGGGGCCTTGTGTGGCAGAATGGGCTATACACGAAGGCTCTACAACAGCAAGAAGAATGATTAGAGGTCTAGAGAACATGTCCTATGAAGGAAGTCAGAAAGAATTGGGTTTGTTTAATTTAGAAAAGGGAAGATTGAGGGGGGACGTGATAGCAGTTTTCAGGTATCTAAAAGGGTGTCATAAGGAGGAGGGAGAAAACTTGTTCATCTTGGCCTCTGGGGATAGAACAAGAAGCAATGGGCTTAAACTGCAGCAAGGGAGGTTTAGGTTGGACATTAGGAAAAAGTTCCTAACTGTCAGGGTGATTAAATACTGGAATACATTGCCCACGGAGGTTGTGGAATCCCCATCTCTGGAGATATTTAAGAGTAGGTTAGATAAATGTCTATCAGGGATGGTCTAGACTGTATTTGGTCCTCCATGAGGGCAGGGGACTGGACTCGATGACCTCTTGAGGTTCCTTCCAGTCCTAGTATTCTATGATTTCTATTATTACAATGCAATGGCAGCTATCCATGCTCATTTTTCAGGCTCAGCAGCAGTGCCTGGCAACTGCTCCAGGATCATGACCCAACAACTTAAAATTGTTCTTATCAAACTGTCTTCAAACAAGTCCTCATGTCTCTATTGCTGGGGTATTTTCTGCAGGTCTGCAAACCCAGAAAATTCATGAGTCCTATATTTGCAGCATTCAGGAAAACAGTGCAGAATGCTGCAGCTCTGTGCATATCTCTCTGATCTGCAAAAGTGTCTCATAGGTTTGTGGTGAGGGAGGTTTTAAAGGTACAAAAATTATGGGATATGAATGGCGTGGGATGATGGAAATTGCATGCTGGTAATTTGTCCTTAGAATGCTCATTTCTACCCCACAACATATTGTGAAAATGTCCCAAAAAATCATTGTTTGGACAGTGGTACATGGCGCCTACCCATGGTGCACCACAGTTTGCATCAACACAAGCATTCCTGGTGAGCATGAACAGCATTGATGCAAGCAGCCAATTATGCACGTGCACAGGCAGTATACAAACTCAGTTGGCTATATGACAATGTAACTTGCAAAGGCTCAAGTTCGTAGTTCAGCCAAAGCCAAATTGTCGCCATGATTAGCCCCTCCTGCAGTATTTTTAAAAAATAAAACAAAAATCATCTATGTAGTTTTCACTTTGAGGGAAGTATGCTCTTTCCCTTCCTGCCACTGGCCTTGAGAAGGATGGGATATATCTGGATAAATAAGAAACTTTAGCAACTTTGTACCAGCTAGAGCTTATATTGCTTCCATTGCATATGCTGCTTAGTTCTAATGGGATGCCCTGCAAGAGGCCCAGCACAGAAGTTACAGCCCAAGAGAAGGGGAGACTATGCATCCTTCTAATCCTTGGATACCTAATCACAGTAGTCTCCCAGGGCTGCCCAATAGGAAACCACACTGAATGGAATCTTTGCCCCGGTCTTGTGCTCCCAGCCCACTTCCTTAGCCAGCCTTTGTGAGGGAAGCTTTAAAGATGTCTTCCGTGGTTCCTGTACTGAGGGAATCCTCTACATCTGGATACAAGGCTCTTAGGGAACCTTTTAACCACTCTGGTCTTATTCACAAACAGAGGGATACTGGAGCAGGGCTGAAGATCTCATTCTGACTGCTTTTTTCCACAACCATCATGCAAGTGTGGGTAACCGAGCATCCAGCTTCACTCTTCTAGTAGGCAAAGCACTTCCCCCCTTCACCCTGGGTAGGAGTTTGAAGTAGCCTTTCTTAAACTGTGTGGTGCAAAGAGGGACCTCACCACCACCGGTTGCCTAGTGGACGGAGCGGGATGTGACAGATTCTGTTCCAGATAGTCTCCGTTCTGACTGCCTCATTGCCTGGTGATGGTCTGTCTTTCCAGAGACTCTGTCCTCCAGGAAGGTCATGAGTTCAGACCTGTCCCTTTCAGTGCACATATTAAGAGTCCAGCAATGCAGGAGTTTTGGGGATTAAGTGGAATGCCTCGGAGCTTCCTGTCCTGGGTCAAGATTTTGCAGGCCAGACCCTTTTATCTTCAGGGTTTTCTACCCCAACTAGGTTCTTCACATCAGGGATAGACCTCTGGAATTGTTCCCCGTTAGAGGATGGCAGGTGAGCTGGGGTTTTAATCCAGGACCCAGCGATAGGTAACTAAATGCTGCATCCTGGGGTGTAATGTGTCTGCCTCTGTGAATCACTCCCTATCGGCCCCTTCTCCTCCCCAAGGTAAAGAACTAAAACACAAAGATAATATTGTAACCTTCTGAGAGTCACGTGTCCCTTCGTTGCAGGCTTAGCCAGGCAGGCCCATCCATGGGGACAAAGGTGGCAACTGCCCCAAGGCCCAGCAGTTCAAAAGAGCCCTTTCCCAGCCACCACCGCTACTGCAGCAGCCGTAATGCCCAGAGCACTGAGCCCTTTAAATCATCACTGAAGCACTGTCCAGCACACTCCAAGCAGTGCTGAGGGCTGGCAGGGCAGAGCATGCTGCATTCTGGGTGACACTGAAGGCTGGTAGCCCCCAGCTCCACCCCTTCCACCTGAGACCCTGACCCTTCCAAGAGCATGGAGCTGGGCCTCACCCACCTTGTTCAGGGGCCTGGCTAAACAATCAGTTTCCCCATGGCCAAGTCACTACAGCCAGGCTTCAGGCAGCAAATGCTCCTGGGGTACTCACCTCCACTGCCTGCCTGCCACTGAGTTACTCTATTTCCCTTCATAAGGTCCTCTGCCAGCCTGTGCAGGCTTTGCAAGTGAGTTGGGACAGGGGCGTGTGAGCCCAGAGCAGCTCTTTAAACCCTCGCTTTCCAGTGTGGGGCTTATCCACCCTATCACATGTGGTCAGGGGAAAATATTTGTAAAAGGCAAGGTGGAAGTTGGTATAAGCTTTTAGTCAGATTAGTTGTGAAATGGCCTTTTCAACCACTGATGAAAGTCAGCAGAACCATGAACTCCAAGCCAAAAAATTAGCCAACTCTGCTGCTCTTGGTGTTATAGTAGAAGACTTGAAATGTAGCCCTGTGGAGAGAACTAACACAGAGTCCACACGGCTCACAAGTCCTGCTCAAATCTATTCACAAGGATGAAAGAGTTCCGTGCTGGAAGATTTTCAATGGACAAATGGAATTGAGGCAATTAATTCTCACTCACATCTCTGAAAATCCCCCTCAGGGTGCAAATGCACAAGGCTGAATTTCACCTTAAGTATATTGGAGAATGGTTTTATGACCTGTAGTATTTAAATTTATGAAGCTACTGTGTTTAGAATTAGATTGAAATGTTTTCTGTCTACACAATTGCCTTCCACTTGAGATCTCTGCATATCAGCTAGATGGAACTAAATTACTATTGTTATATCACATTTTGCTCATATTTTATTATTTGTTTATGTTCTTTGCCTGCATTCTGCTTGGAAAATTAATTTTAAAAATAATGTATAAGCTACCCACACATCCACAGAGATTAGCCCAGGCAAGGACAGTGAATACAAGTCATTTTAATTCAAAAACATATCTGACAAGAATTAAGCAGTACACGTGTATTAATGGTTTATAACAGAAATCTAATATATTTTTTCATTTATTCAAATCTGATTTTACATTCTGGAATTATAATGCAATGAGGGATTCCAAAGTTTGGTGCAGTTTTTGGGGATACCTTCAATGCAAATTGCCCTATCAGGAGGTGTGAACATTTATGGATTGGGACTACACGAAAGTGAAAAGCAAAAAAAAATTTAAAACACCTCAGTGTTGTGGTCCCAGACTGATCAGCAGAAAGACACTCTCCACATTCCCCTTGCAAACCAGTGCCTGCGGGGGCCCAAACTAGTAGATTTTGTGCCCCCCCAGGTTCTGGGGTGGGGTCAAAAATAAGGGGTCCAGTGTGTGGGAGGGGACTGCTGGGAAGCATGTTTAGGGTGTGGGGTATGGGCAGGAGAGAGTGTTCAGGAGTGGGCTGGGGGATATGGAAGGGTGTTAGAATGCCAGAGCAGGCTGGAGGTGCAAGGGATGGGTGGGAGGTAGGGTACAGGTGCAGAGTGGGGATGTGTGGTCTTGAAGGGATGGGGTGCAGGAGTGGCTGGGGATTGGAAGTTGGGGGTTGGGTGGCAGATAGGGTACAGGAGCAGAGGGGGTGCAGAAGCAAAGTGAGGGTGCAAAAATCTGGGTGGGAGGGAGAATGCAGAAGCAGGCTGGGGTGAGGGGTCTAAGCAGGAGGGGATGCAGGAGTGGGCTGTGGGTGGGAGTCAGGGTGAGAAAGGAGGGTGTGGGGTGAAGTGCAGGGTCTAAGTGATGGGGCAGGGGTGCTTACTTGGTGCAGCTCCTCAGGGACACACATGGCTCCATGTTCCCTGCCGTTCCCAGATACCACCTCCACTGCTCTTACTGGCCATGATAACACCAATCGGAGCAGTGGGGGAAAAGCCTCCAGGCACTGGTTTGCAGAGCTGCCATTTCCTTATCTGGGAGAAGGGGGAGTGGCAGCACATAGAGCCACTTTCTCCCCCTGCCAGGCAGAGCCCATGGGTCAGAGCGAGCTCCAGACTGGCTCCAGCTCATGAAGGTTGGGGCTGCCCCCTCTCTTGCAGAGGGAAGCCGGCACTGTCAAGCCAGCCCTGTAAGGAGGTGCAGGGCTGGAGTGCCAGCATCAGCTCCCTGATGTTAGGGGGGAGCTCTTATTCTAGTGAGAACAGATGGACTGGATCTGGCAGAATGACAACATTAACCGGGGAGACAGTTCTATATTCGGGAAGAGAGGACAATCAGCATGAAGAAGGAGTAGCCATCATTTTGAGAAAAGGAATTGAAAAGTGGCTGATAGAATGGAAACCTGTCAACAGTAGATTGATGAAAGTGAGAATGAAAGGGAAGTATGTAAATATGACCATCATCCAATGCTATAGCCCAACCAACGACAGCGATGATGAAGTGAAAGATCTCTTTTATGAGCAGCTAGAGGTAGAAGTCAAGTCATCACCTCGACATGACGTGATGATTATCATGGGTGATTTAAATGCAAAAGTTGGGAGCGACAACACCAACAACAAGTGTGCAATGGGAATACATGGATGCGGGATAAAGAATGAGAATGGAGAAAGGCTGGTTGAGTTCTGTAACACCAACAACTTGGAGGTACTTTGTTCCCACACCGTGACATCCATAAATTGACATGGTATTCGCCCAATGATAGAGACAAAAACCAGATAGATCATCTGCTCATTAATGGAATGTGGAGGAGATCATTGCTGGATGTGAGGGTGAAACGTGGGGCTGATGCTGGAAGTGACCATCAATTGGTAATTGCAATGGTGAGACTTAAACTCCGGAAGGCACAGAACAAACCTCATATACAAGCAAGATTTGATATCCAAAAATTACAGGACCCACGCATAAAATACAGCTTTGCCACACAAGTAAAAAATAGATTTCAAGTGCTGCAGGATTTAGTTACAGAAAGTAATGTTGGTAACATCAATACAGTCTATAATAATATAAAGACTGCATACCATCAGAGTGCTGAAGAATGCTTGGGCTATAAGGAGAAGAGAAAATCTAAGCAATGGATCCAACCAGACACTTGGAAAGTTATAGAGGAGAGACATAAATTGAAGAGACAGACGATTAGCACTCGATCAGCAAGATTACAAGAACGTTATAAACAACGGTATAATGAGGCCAATAAGATAGTTAAGAGAATGGTATGTGCTGATCGCCGTGCTTTTGTCGACGACCTCGCAAAAGAGGCAGAAAGTGCTGTGGCTCGAGGAGAACAAGGACAACTGTATAGAATTACTAAGCAAGTGTGTGGTAAGTACCATTCCATAGTCAGCCCACCTATTAAGGATAAGCAAGGAAAATTGCTCACGACACAAGCGGAACAAGACGCATGCTGGGCTGAACACTTCAAAGAAATACTTAACAGAGAATCATCGGAAGAAGGTGTTAATATATGTGGAAGGGAGACAGATTTACATATTAACATCGATCTACCTACCAAAGAAGAAATTATATCAGCAATCAAGAAACTGAAGAACAACAAAACCCCAGGAAAGGACAACTTGAATGCAGAACTTTTCAAAATAGACCCAGAGACAGCAGCTGGAATACTGGAACCACTTTTCAGAACAGTTTGGACAGAAGCCTGCTTACCGGAGGATTGGACTAAAGGGGTGATTATCAAGATCCCAAAGAAGGGCACACTCAGCGATTGTAACAACTGGCGCAGAATTACCCTTCTATCAATACCCAGCAAGATCCTTGCTAAAATCATCATAGGTAGAATATCAACAGCAGTTAATGAAACGCTGAGAAAGGAACAGGCAGGTTTTAGAAAAGGTAGGCATTGTATAGAACAGATCTTTGCTCTGCGTAACATCATAGAACAGAGTGCAGAATGGCAACGACAACTTTATGTGAACTTTGTAGACTTTGAAAAGGCTTTCAATAGTGTAGACAGAGACAGATTATGGCAGATTTTGAGGGCCTATGGAATACCGTATCATATGGTGAAGCTCATTAGGAGCTTCTACAAAAATTATAGCTGTTGTGTTGGAGGAAGCGATATATGGTTTGAAGTCAAGACCAGAGTTCATCAAGGTTGCGTAATGTCACCACTGCTCTTCAATCTTGTTATTGACTGGGTGATGCGACGTACGACTGAAGAGGGGCATGCCGGCATTAGATGGACGCTTTTCTCTACACTTGAAGATCTGGATTTTGCCGATGACTTGGCACTTCTCTCTCACACTCATCGGCATATGCAAGATAAAACAGATAAATTAAATAAGTATAGTTCACAAGTTGGCCTTAAGATAAACCAGAAGAAGTCAGAAGTCATGACTCTGAACACTACAATACAAACCCCCATTAAGATCAATAACAACGATCTTCCTTTTACTGATAGATTTGTATATTTGGGTAGTATCATCACCCCAGATGGTGGAAGTAAGCAAGACATTCAGAATAGACTGAGTAAAGCACGAAATGCCTTTATCAGTATGAATAACACCTGGAAATCCTCAAAGTACAGCGTGCGCACCAAACTGAAACTATACAACAGCTGTGTTCTCCCAGTGCTTCTCTATGGAGCAGAATGTTGGCGCATGATACAATGAGACCTTACTAAATTGTCTACATTCCATACCAAGAATCTTAGAAGAATAATCAGGATATTTTGGCCAAATAAAATTTCCAATGAAGACCTACTGTCTCAGTGTAAACAAGAAGACATGGCCACTATAATTATGAAAAGACGCTGGCAATGGATAGGTCATGTGTTACGAAGAGAAGACGGATCTATTACAAAAATTGCACTCCACTGGAAACCAGATGGGAAGAGAAAGAGAGGAAGACCAAAAACAACCTGGCGCCAAACGGTAGAACAAGAATTAAAAGACCATCATCACACTTGGGGAACAATAGGCGCTTTGGCCTGCGACCGACAGAAGTGGAAGGACTTTGTTGCTGCCCTATGCACCATTGGCGTAACGGGCAGTAAGTAAGTAAGTCTTATCCTAGGGGGCTGGATTCAGTTTCCAGGCCATAGGTTCCCCAACCCTGTCTTAAATGAACAACAAAATCTATTTAACCGGTCGATTCTTGTACCACAAAGGGACAATAGGGGGTTGAAATTCATATTACAAGATGCCTCAGCTACCCGTATATTCCGGCGTACAAGACGACCTCTGAAGTTAAAAAACATCCCCCAAAAATCGGGGGTCGTCTTGTACGCCGGATGCCCCGCCGCCGGAGCCCCTCCGCGGCTTTGAAAGCCTCGGGGGAAGCCGGCGGCGGGGCATCCCAGGCGCGCATGGGCTGCCCGCCCGCCGGAGCCCCTCCGCGGCTTTGAAAGCCTCGGGGGAAGCCGGCGGGGGGGCATCCCAGGCGCGCATGGGCTCCCCCCCCCCCCCGCCGGAGCCCCTCCGCGGCTTTGAAAGCCTCGGGGGAAGCCGGCGGGGGGGCATCCCAGGCGCGCATGGGCTGCCCGCCCGCCGGAGCCCCTCCGCGGCTTTGAAAGCCTCGGGGGAAGCCGGCGGCTCCGGAGGGGGGGCAGCCCATGCGCGCCTGGGATGCCCCGCCGCCGGCTTCCCCCGAGGCTTTCAAAGCCGCGGAGGGGCTCCGGCGGGCGGGCAGCCCATGCGCGCCTGGGATGCCCCCCCGCCGGCTTCCCCCGAGGCTTTCAAAGCCGCGGAGGGGCTCCGGCGGGCGGGGGAGCCCATGCGCGCCTGGGATGCCCCCCCGCCGGCTTCCCCCGAGGCTTTCAAAGCCGCGGAGGGGCTCCGGCGGGCGGGCAGCCCATGCGCGCCTGGGATGCCCCCCCGCCGGCTTCCCCCGAGGCTTTCAAAGCCGCGGAGGGGCTCCGGCGGGCGGGCAGCCCATGCGCGCCTGGGATGCCCCCCCGCCGGCTTCCCCCGAGGCTTTCAAAGCCGCGGAGGGGCTCCGGCGGGGGGAGCCCAGGCGCTCCTGGCGGCTTTGCTCCCGGTGCCTCTGGTCTGCTGGGGACCATCTCCAGCAGACCAGGGACACTGGGAGCAAAGGAGGCGGAAGGGCGCTGGGGTATAAGATGAAACCCTATCTTTTAATTAAAAAGATAGGGGGTCGTCTTATACGCCCAGTCGCCCTATACGCCGGAAAATACGGTAGATACTGAGGGTCCAATTCTTGTCTCAGTTACAACAGAGAGAATCTGGAGTCAATGTCATTGTATTATATTCATGAAAGTCTTTGTAAAAACGGGCTCTGCTATTATTTGGTGGCTGTTTTGCCATCTGTTGGTGAGTTGAAGTTAATGGAATTCCAGCTGTGCTTAGCTGGTGCACGTAAGAAGAATCGAACTCTCTGTTTTTCTGAGAAGGAGACTTTGAGTTGTATTTTTTGTAAGCTAAGGAACAAATGCCTAGTTCAAGAAACTCTGTAGGTCCCAGGCCTGCTGCTCTAAAGTCACTGGCAAAATTCTCATTGACTTCAGTGACTGCAGGATCACACCCTCATTCAAGTTCCATTATATTGATATAATTCAAAGCAATGGGCCTAATTCTGAAATCACAGTAATATAAAGCAAAACTACCCCCATTACAGTCACTATGCAGCGGTTTCCAAACTTTTCCAGATGGGGACCCATTCTGACAATTCAGGAAGACTTGGTGACCCAAGGCAATTCAAAAATGGGGGGAAGAGGGGAGGCAGAGCCACCTAGGGAGATATTTGGCTACCCTTTTGAAATGTAATCATGACCCATATTTGGATCCTGACCCATAGGTTGGGAGACCCTTCACTATAGTGTAAACCCAACGTAAGCAAAAGGAGACTCCAATATATTGTTTTTTTAGTTTCAGTTATAAACTAGGTTATGAGCCTAAATTACACTGATATACATTTGTATTAATTACATTGAAAACTATAAACTCATTGGAATCACATTTATGCCAGTGTTCCTAAGATTAGTATTAAATGTGTGTCTTCTCTAGTCATAAAGCAATCAACTCATAATGAATAGTAATAGGATCTGTAGTCATTGGTGAAACAAGTAAGTCTCAAAGACTCAATGACTAAGGGCATGTCTACACTATGGAGCAATGTTGATCTAAAGTACACAACTCCTGCTACGTGAAACTCTCGCATTAGCTCCCCTTATGTTTCTTTTTCTGGTGGAGTACTGGAGTTGCTGAGAATGTGAGTGGGAACATGGATTAACTGTACCAATAAGGAGAGTCTTCTCCTGTCAACGTATAGCATATTCATTAATGTGTTACTGAGAAAGAAACTGTTCAAATTTTTCTTTCAAAAAATTTTTCTTATGGAAAATGGGTTTTTCAGCTAAATGGATTATTTTAAAGTAAATATTTTTTAGATTGTTATAAATGGAAAAACTGGTCAAAACAAAAAAAAAATCCCCTGGGGAGGGAGGTAAAGCAAGGTTTACACTTACCTCAAGGTCAACACTCCAGAGATCGATCTTCAAGGGTTTGATCTAGTTGTTAAAGCCACATTTCTCAAACTGTGGGTCCCGACCCCCAGGAGGTCGTGAGCAACTTGGGGGGGGATCACGGTATCACAAAGTTTGTCCTCCAGCTCAACATTATTTCAAAATAAAGGCTTGTTGTGTAGATGTGCACTATGTTATTTCGGAATAATATCAATTCAAAGTAGCTAAGTCCAAAACTGATTGTGAAAAATTACTAAACTGGGTAACTGGGCAACAAAATGGCAGATAAAATTCAGTGTTGATTAATAGAGCCCTGCATAGCTATACTATAGAATACTATAGAATACTAGGACTGGAAGGGACCTCGAGAGGTCATCGAGTCCAGCCCCCTGCCCTCATGGCAGTACCAAATACTGTCTAGACCATCCCTGCTAGACATTTATCTAACCTACTCTTAAATATCTCCAGAGATGGGGATTCCACAACCTCCCTGGGCAATTTATTCCAGTGTTTGACTACCCTGACAGTTAGGAACTTTTTCCGAATGTCCAACCTAAATCTCCCTTGCTGCAGTTTAAGCCCATTGCTTCTTGTTCTATCCTCAGAGGCCAAGATGAACAAGTTTTCTCCCTCCTCCTTATGACACCCTTTTAGATATCTGAAAACCGCTATCATGTCCCCCCTCCTATCCGCTTCATATTTGCAGATATGTGCAGGGCTCCCCCTCACACACCTGCCCACCAGGCAGGTCCCTGCACTGCTGGCAGGGAAAGGATGCAACAAGCTCCATCCTAAATCTTCCTTCAGGAGGGACCAAGTGCCAGCCCTGCCTGACCCTCTTATCCCCTGCCCGGTGCACACTGACCTGCGGAGCCCTGGCCCCAGATCCCTGCTGTCCCTAATCCCCAGTCCCTGCTTTCATGCAGCCTGCCTCTTCCCTGCACAAACCTACCCGCTCATCTGGGCACCTGCCTGCCACCCTCCAGATGGTTTTCTGAGCAGATGCATGTACAAACTGAATCAGGGATTATGGATCAGATGATGAGTTGAGCCTGGTGGATGTGGATCCACATTTTTTTATTGGTGCAGAGCTCTTCTGATATATGCAAAGTAATGCACATTGAAAAAAATAATCCCAACTCTACATACAAAATGAGAGGTTGAAGTCAACTGTAACCACTCGAGAAACAGACATAGGTATCATTGTAGATAATTCCTGAAAACATCTACTCAGTGGCAGTCAAAACATTCTAACAGAGCCTCCAGAGCCATTAGGAAAGGGACAGATAATGAAATACAAAGCGTCACAATGCCTCTGTATAAATCTATAGTGCATCCACAGCTTGAATACTGTGCAATTCTGGTCACCCATTCTCAAAGAAAACATATTAGAATTGGAAAAGGTGCAAAGAAGGGCAAAAACATTATAAAGGCTCTGGAACAGCTTGCAGATGAGGAGAGATTAGAGAGGCCAGAACTGTTCCATTTAGAAATACAGAGAATTAAGGAGAAGGATATGATAGTGGTATGGCAAAGGGAATAGGGAAGTGTTATTTCCAACTTGGCAAAACACAAGAACGAGGGGTAGAATTAATAGGCAGCAGGTTGAAGCAAACAAAAAGAAGTGCTTCTTTGTACAGTGCACAGTTAGGATACAACTCTACACCCTGGTTCTCCCTAAATGTCCAACTGCCAGAAGTTGGGACTGAATGACAGGAGTTGGATCACAGGGGATATGACAGAATTGCCAGGTCCCTGGGCAAGGTGGGAGGAGCTAGCTCTCCGCTCCTGGAAGGGGCGGGGACTCAGGCAGAAAGGGGAACTGGGGGCTAGCCTCCATCACATCAGCCTTCAGCGCCACCCACTCAGCACTCTGGTGGTGATTTAAAAGGCCCAGGGCTCCCAGCAGGTAAGGCAATTACCACCTTTGTTCTCCCAACAGTGGGTCTGAATGGCCCCTAATTGTCACTTTCACAGCATGCAAACAAATGACAATGCACAATGAAGTGCCACAAACTGCAGATTATTTGCCTGTTACTGGAAAGCCTGATTTTCAGTTGCAGGTCTCTGATCACGCATGTCATGTTCCTCCAAAACAGCAGGCCAAGGGCTGCTTTCCACAATGGGACACTAATGAAATGGTCTGTTCCCAGAAATTCACACTGATTATAAGGCCAGAAGGCACCCTTATGATCATCTAAAGGGGCCTCCTACATCACACTGATCTTTGAATTTCTCCAAGTGAGTCCTCCAGCAAGCCCATAACTTGTGGACAATCTCCAACGTCCAGTGATGACTTTTTCTTAATAGAGCCCAGGAAGTGAGCTGAATGTTTAATCCCGCCTTAAAAAAAATTGCACCAAAGATATTTCAGAACTTTACAGCAGTGGACCTAATCCAGTGCAATCCTTGCAAGGGGTGGTCCATAAATCTCGCAGCTCTGCTAACACCCTTTGCTTCTGTTCAGACAACATACCCAACCTCCAGGCTAAAACTGAGATTGGATGTTACTTTTGCATAGCTGTAGTTCAGGTTTAATGGCCTGCTTACTTAACTAAAAGGACCAGTCACATTTCAGTTATAAAATGTGCTGCATACATGTTGTCCCTAACATCTGAGCTATCGTCCGGCCTCTGCGGTGTTCCACCAAGCAGGTTATATATATTTCTAAAATTCCAAAACCTTCTGGGTAGTAAGTTCAAAAAAATCATAGGCTCACAGATGTTAGGGTTGGTAAAGACCTACCAGGTCTGTTGGCTCCTCCTACCACTCCTTGGTTGTTCCCGTCATATAATGACAGGTTACAAAGTCCAGTGAAGTCAACGGAAAATTCATGCAGACCCAAAATCATCCACTTTTGCTCCCACTGAAATCAATGGGAACTTTGCCATTGATTTCAGGAGGAATGGAGTTAGGTTTTCAATTAATGCTCCCCAAACTGTGAGGCATGGGGAGGTGACATGAGAAACATTCAGTGGGGCCAGGACCAGTCCCCATAGGGAGTGGAGTGGGAGCACCACTCAGCCACACTCTGCCCCCAGCTCACCTCCACCTTCAGCCATATCTTCACTCCGCCCCCTGCTCCACCCTCCGGCTGGCTCTGACTCTAGTCCCAGCTCCTCCTCCAGCTCCAGTTCTCCCCTCAGCTCTGCTTTCAACCCGAGCTTTTCTGCTAAACCACCTGTGCCGTTATTGGGGGCATGGGCACAGACGGACTGATAAAGGTGGGGGGGCCACAGGAAAAGTGTGGGCATCACTTCCCTCAGTTTATTTCCAGTTCAAATTGAATATTCCAAAAGCATCACATTTTCCAACCTGCCTAATTTCAGTAAGATAAGGCCACAGATCGCACAGACAGAAATGTTACCGCACTGCAGGTTGCATCAGGAAACGGTGACTGACACAGCCAGGGTTAAAAGTGTGTAGAGCAGAGAACCTGGGAGCCGAGCACACGCAGGTTGTTCCTAGTCCTCAGAAAAGATCTAATTAATTTCTATATTTACATAAACGCATGAGACAGAAGGGCTCCACATATCCCACATCACAGCAGGTGTTGAATATGCAGCACAGTCCCATTGCTGATCATTTCTGTTCAGCAGTCTTTTCTGATTTAAATATCTTAGCTGTTATTTTGCTTCTGCTTGTTACAGCTATAAAAAGGTTGCAGCACAACGTGAACTTTAGAGCTGGTTTGCGGGGCAACCGGCAATGTGGAATCCAAAAGTGAGACCATCTCAAGCTGTTCAAGTTCTTCCCTCTCCGAAGCCTCCAGCTGCTTCTGTTAAGGAGAGCAGAGTTTTTTGTGAGCGTTACAGCTGAAGTAGAGAGGTTTCCATCTGCACAACCGCAGGTGGCTATAAAAGTAACCAAGCAAATTTCCGAGCTCTGAAGAGCCATCTAACAGGATTTCCACTGTTGTTCCTGTACATCTGTTCAGGCTACAATTAACAAGAAACAAATCTGTTTTCTTTAAACTAAGTATTTTAACTTGAAGACACACCTGTTTCAACAAAATTAATGTTGTGCATATACTGACAGTAAAATATTTGAGAGTTCAAAGTACTGCTCCAAACTAGAGACCAATATCATGTCAGCACTAGTGAGGTTGTAGCACGGTGTTTCTTTTGTAAATCCCTCCTTTCCGTGCTTTTCAAAAGGGAAAGTGAAAATGGTTGTGATTAAGATGCAAAGAGACCCAAACCAGACCTTTCATATTTTGAGGTTCAGAACAGTGAAGAATAATTCCAGAACTTGTGGTTTTTGTGGCTAAATTTTTCCTCTATTTTCTGGAGAGCCATATCATCCTCTAATACTGGACTCTATAGTTGCACAAGAGCAAATCTCGCAACAAACCAGCATATTCTCCAGAGGAAATGACACATTAACATTAAGATTTATTTTTAGAGACTATCATAGGGTGCGTCTATACTTACCACAAGATTAATGCTACAGAGTTCAATCTTCTGGTGTTCGATTTAGCAGGTCTAGTATAGACCCCCTAAATCAAATGCCGAGGGCAGCGCCTGCTAGTATCCATACTCCTCCTTTTGCAAGGAGTAAGGGAAGCCAACAGGAGCATTTGCTCCCATTTGTCTCCTGCAGTGTGGATGCTGCCAAGGCTCAGCTTAAGGTAAGCCAACTCCAGATACGCATTTTGTGTAGCTGGAGTTGTGTAACTTTAAGACGACCTTCCTAGTCTAGTGTAGATCAGGCCATATGGTCCAGTTCATTAATCCATTGGTTTCAGAGGGCTTGTAAAGGGGGTGGATGATCCACTGGTTAGGATATTAACTCAGACCCTGAAAACACAAGTTAAATTCCCTCCAGCACCAGATTTCCCATGTAACATTGGGCAAGTCACATAATCTCTCTGCACCTTCATTCCCGATGTGTGAAATCTGATAGCTTTCTTTGATTGGATAACGAGCCTTGTGGATAAGGGAAAAGCGGTGGATGTCATATACCTAGACTTTAGTAAGGCATTTGATACGGTCTCGCATGATATTCTTATTGATAAACTAGGCAAATATAACTTAGATAGGGCCACGATAAGGTGGGTGCATAATTGGCTGGATAACCATAGTCAGAGAGTTGTTGTTAACGGTGCTAAATCCTGCTGGAAAGGGATAACAAGTGGAGTTGCGCAAGGGTCTGTTTTGGGACCCATACTGTTCAATATCTTCATCAATGATGTAGATATTGGGATAGAGAGTACGCTTATTAAGTTTGCAGATGATACCAAACTGGGTGGGGTTGCAACTTCTTTGGAGGATAGGGACATAATTCAAAATGACCTTAGCAAGTTAGAGAAATTGTCAGAGGTAAACAGGATGAGGTTTAATAAAGAGAAATACAAAGTGCTCCACTTAGGAAGGAACAATCAGTTCCATACATACAAGATGGGAAGCGACTGTCTAGGAAGGAGCATGGCAGAAAGAGATCTAGGGGTCATAGTGGACCACAAGTTGAATATGAGTCAACAGTGTGATGCTGTTGCAAAAAAAGCAAATATGATTCTAGGTTGTATCAACTGGTGTGTTGTAAGCAAAACTCGTGAAGTCATTCTGCCGCTCTACTCTGCACTAGTTAGGCCTCAGCTGGAATACTGTGTCCAGTTCTGGGCGCCACATTTCAAGAAAGATGTGGAGAAATTGGAAAGGGTACAGAGAAGAGCGACAAGAATGATTAAAGGTCTAGAGAACATGACCTATGAAGCCAGGCTTCATGAACTGGGCTTGTTTAGTTTGGAAAAAAGAAGATTAAGGGGGGACATGATAGCAGTTTTCAAATATCTAAAAGGGTGTCATAAGGAGGAAGGAGAAAATTTGTTCCTCTTGGTTTCTGAGGACAGGACAAGGAGTAATGGGCTTAAAGTGCAGCAGGGGAGGTTTAGATTGGACATTAGGAAAAAATTCCTAACTGTCAAATAGGTGGTCAAATATTGGAATAAATTGCCAAGGGAGGTGGTGGAATCTCCCTCTCTGGAGATATTTAAGAACAGGTTAGATAGACATCTGTCAGGGATGGTGTAGACGGAGCTTGGTCCTGCCTTGAGGGCGGGGGGCTGGACTCGATGACCTCTTGAGGTCCCTTCCAGTCCTATTATTCTATGATTCTATGATTCTATGAAATGGGTACAATGATACTTCTCCATAGGGATGGGGCTTGGAAGGGTCAATGCATTAACAGTTGTGAGATGCTCAGTTACATTGCTAATACGGCCTTCTAAGGAACTTGATCAAATAAGCGTTACTTTCTGCTCCCAGGTGTCATGGCTACCAATCAGAACCTCACAGAGAAACTAGAGTTTGTGAGGCCTATCAGTCACAGTGAGTTGCATGAACTGACTGCCATCCAGGATGGAAGGGAGGCAAGAGGGAAGTGCACCTGCTCTAGTGGGTGGGGTCCAAAACCCAGCCGTCCCAGCCTGTGCATTGCCCATTTGCAAATTCCTGGAGAGAAAATAGAGCTGAGTCAGGGCTGGGCAAAATACATCCCAGGCCCGCAAAGCCACAGGATCTGGCCCACGGACCACCCTGCCGGGACTCTCCAGAACAAACTGCTGCTGTGGTTTAAAACCCAAACTGCTTTCTGCTCTGCAGAGAGGGAGAGGCTTCATGCGCTCTCCCCGCCCCCAGCCCAATCCTCAGCTCCTATTGGCCAGAAAGAACCAGACAATAGGAATTGACCCCAGCCAATCTCTTAGCTCATATTGGCTGGAAATAACTAGCCCAAAGGAGCTGAGAGATTGGGCTGGGTGGTGGGGACAGTGCAAGCCTTTTTCCCCTCCCGGAGCTGAAAGCCACATGGAGGGAATAGCCTGCAGCTCTAAGTGATCTGGGGCTGCAGCAGGTAGGGAGCCCAGCTTGCCTCCTGTACCCCAGTCTCTTACCCTTGCACCCTTCTGTACCCAACCTCCATCCTAGACCCCACACCCCTTCCACAGAAAGTGGCCCTCAACCACTTTCCAAAATCTTGGAGTGCCCCTCCCCCTAAAATTATTGCCCACCCCTGAGCTGAGCCCTCCTTCCTGGTGGGAGCGGGAAGTCTATGATCAGACAGTCCCTTCTAAAGGTCCCCCTTGGAGACAAGACCGGTAAATAACTCACTGGAATCTGCATGAGCTATTGGGAACTGTTGGGAAATGCCTTGAAACTAATCTCCATCCAACAATGGAATTTTAAATTTTTTTTAAAGCCATCGCTCAGAAACCTCTCTTCTACCCCTTTAGTTTGACATCACATGAAGGATGCAAATGACTGAAAGACAACTTTAAAGATGGAATGTTAAAACATTTACTTTTACGTTATGTAACTGTTAGAACATTTTGTGCTCCCACTGACTAGTGGCAGCAGCAACAAGCTAGCTGTATTTGTCAGTAGAATACATAGTAATTCTGCACTGAGTGTTGTATTTCAGGGTGGCTCAGAGGTGTAAGACACATGTCAATTCGGCTCATATGCTGAAGCTTTCACGTTGCACTCAGCTGCTGAAAACAGAGGGTCGACTTCAACCCTGAAACAAGCACTGCTACAATTAGTGGGAGAAAGATTGCCTTCCTCCAGCAAATTGTAAATGATGTGCACAAGACATGCATGCTGTATCATGTAACTGAGAATGATAAGCATCTCTTGTCTCTCTCCTATTGCTATAGTGGCTACTCTGTCTTCATGAGCACTCCCGTGTGTGAGATCAGAAGTGACAAAAGCAGGGAGGAATACAAAGCACCACCTACCATCTGTCGGCACAGGCACTTCCCTAGCAGACTGGGCATGGGGGGAGAGGCAGTGAAAATGGTGCTTGTTGTCTTTTCTCAAAATATCGATATGGAATTGTATCAACTAAACCACAGGTGAGCCCTGTTTCCATAACTAGTTCTCCTATAGAAACTAACATCCCTGGTGCTTAATTGTGCAAGTAGGATGAGAGCCAAAACTGCAAAGTGAAACAAGATGGCTCTAGTCTCAGACATACGTTCCTTCTATTTTCAAAAGGGGCCCCTACCAAAATAGCGCTTCCCTTTGCAGCCCACTTGGGCAAAAATGTGGAGTGCCTGCTTCAAGGCACCTAGCACCCTTGCATGCTCGCTCCATTCACCTATGTCACACCTCAGATATTGATGCCCATTTGTGGAGAGGTAAGGCAGTGGAGAATCTATTCACTTGTTTTCCCGTTGCAAGACAATACACTCCCTCCAAAACCAGAACCAAAGAGGGAAGAAAAAACACTCAATAAAGGCAGATTAAATGCATGCCTGCTGGAGTGTTTATTCTTTGCTGCTGACAAAAGATACAAAATATAATGAGTAGTAATGTATAATCAGAGTGTGAGATTAACCTGTGTGAATGTGCGTGCATGCACATGCACATGCACCATTAACAGGCATCCATCCTCAGGAATATGTTTTGCAGCTCCTGAAACACTTGCTGCAATCTGCTGCATTCCAAACAAATTGCTCTAAGATTCTTTTTCCTGATCTTGTGCAGTTTTATCCAGAGGGAAAAGTTCATTCTTTCCATGAGAATGGTGGGAGACTTTAAACAATGTACCCTCCAGTAGATCACTGCTATGCTTACATTCTGAGGATGAGATGCTTGTTGGGTCCAATCCTGCAATGTCTTGAGATTGCTCTCATGGAAACTGGCTAATGCAATGGGAGCTGAAGCTGTTCAACACTTGGCAGAGTGAGATAAAGCCTGGCAGGATCAGTGCCTTAGATGTAACCCAAAATCATCCCACAATTTCCTAGTTGTTTTACGCTTTCATGGGATTTATTTGTTTTGAAGATGTGAAAGCCCCCATCTAGAGTTCAAGCTATGGTTCACTGAACTAGAATTGCAGTTTAACACTACAATGCAATACAACAACTGGGAGCTTTCATGCTACTTTGCTGTCTACGTCTGAGTTCATTAAAGTGCATTCAGCTGTACTTGAAAAAAAACTTCAGCCACATTCTACATTTTACCAGTATATGTTATAGATTTGGGGGCATAAAAAACACCACCAAATTCACTACCTAACCCAGTGAAGGACAACCCACCCGAGTGAGTGGGCCGCATGACTAACCCTCCTTCATTTCAGTGGGACGCAAGATTGTCGTAACCAAAATGCTTTCCCGGCATAGAGTAGTTTTGCTACCTGCGCTTGCGTAGCTAGAATTTGCAGTGTGTGCCGATTGAACCGTAGCAGCACTTTGGCCACAGAACACACACATGGCTTTCACAATCAATATTGCGTGCAGTTAGCATGCACCTCACTTCACACACTCTTACTTTACATGCCTGTCATTTTAGTGATACAGTAAGAAAAAAAATGACACAGAGAGAAACCAGCAGAATCTGGCAACCCTGTGCATGAGCAATGGACTCACAAGACACACATAGAATCCCGATGGGCCACACGTTGCCCACCACTGACCTAAACTCCTTCCATGTACAGCATAAACCTTGACATAAATTCATGCTTTAAATATAAATGAAGGCTTTTGCCATTGCTCTCAATGTTTCTCTAGTTAATACACTGTACCTTCCCCCTTCCAAAGCTGCTATACGCATGAATACAGGGATACCAGGTGCATGATACCAACCCATGTATCCTGTCAATTTAGAACCAATGGTCATTTATCCTGACACATTTCTATGTTGGTCCTCTTTTTTGTCCCTGCTCACTTTGTATTCTAAAAGTTGCAAGGAAGGCTTAGTGTCTCCCGACTGTACGGGTGGATTTATCCTGAGATAATGAGTAAGCCTCCCAGGCTACAATGACCCAGGAGGAAGGCCAGCCTAACTTTTGAGAAGTCTTGTCTTGTTTGGAGCTTGCGACAGTGTAGCAGATCATTAAGCAACTAGTACAGAGAGATGCGACTATAACGAGTCCGTCTTCATGCTGATTCTGGCTGTGTTAATCTCCTTTCATTGGCTGCGTGGAGATGCCCAGGTCCTTAAAACAGACTCTTCAGATCCTGTCTAATCAGAGTACTTAGCGTGAGATAAAAAGTAATAAAACAGATTGCTTTGAACCAGTGGGCAACTAGCTCTTGGAAAGAGTTCAATACTATTTCCTAAAGACAATGTAATAGAGGGGGGAAAGTACACTATGTAGCAATGTAAAGGGTTTATTTATGTGCCAGAAAAGTACCATACTGCAGCTGCTGTTTACTTGGGAATGATTATGAAGTAAGCCCAACATGCTCATCAGGATGTATTTTTCTCAGCTGAATCCACATATAGAGTGGCATGTTTTGCTTTTAGGTTTTATGCTAGCCCACTAAAGTACCAAAATGATGCTGTCATCTCCAATTAGACAACAAACATGCCACTGAAAACATAGTCCAAATGCCCATTTGTTCTTGTCTCCAGTTATTGATTTGTAAACTTTACCCTGAAGGATAGGACCAAGCATAACACTAACTCAGGGTAAAATTCACCTCAGTGCCAACCAAAGGACTATGTATTATCTAAATTCTATGTACTTCATATTTTGAGTTGTTTTGCATTTGTGCATAGGTGGGTTTGTTTGGTTTTTTCGCTGCCTGAATTCCACCTAAAAGAGGAGAATGCGAAAAGGTAGCAATGAGCAGAAACCAATCCTTTAACCCTGTCACCCAGATCCTGCAATTAACTCCATGTAGGCAGTCTCTTGTAACTGTACAGAGCCTTACAGGTCATTAGAGTGAAATGGAGTGAATCACCTGCACAGAGCTGAAAGATTAGGGTCTTAATAAACTTCAGAAGGAAAGGAAAGTTGGTTTAACACTAATTGGGTACATTAAATTAATAGCTGTTAAAGTTAATTTTACAGTCTGGTATTGTTTTTAAATTGACGATAGATCTGGGGTAACACTATGTTGAGAGGAATTATTCCACACCAAATGAGTTTCTCCGGTTTATTTTAGGGAACACACCACATGCTTTTCACTCAGATACTAAGGGCTTGTTTACACACAGACTACGTCTACACTGGCAGCTTCTTGCGCAAGAACTCTTTTGCGGAAGAGTTCTTGTGCAAAAACTCTTCCACAAGAGCGCGTCTACACTGGCATGTGCTTTTGCGCAAGAGCAGCCTTGCCAGTGCAGACACTTTCATGCGCAAGAAAGCTCTGATGGCCATTTTAACCATAGGGGCTTCTTGTGCAAGTAATTCATGTTGCCTGTCTACACTGGCCTTTTCTGGAAGAGCTCTTGCACAACAGGGCTTCTTCCTGAGAGGGAGCATCAGAGTTCTTGCGCAAGAAGCCCTGATTTTCTACAGTACAACTTCAGTTTACTTGTGCGAGAATGAACGGCCAGTGTAGACCAGTGGTATGTTTTTGCGCAAGAACACGCCAGTGTAGACACAGCCATACAGTGCTACAGTGGCACAGCAATGCAGATGCACTATTATCATGATTAGTGAAGATTACTACTGACACCAACCAGAGAGCTTCTCCCATCAGCATAGGTATTCCACCTACCCGAGAGGCAATAGATATGTCAATGGGAGAAGCCCCTCCCATCCACAGAACACTGTCTATATTGGGAGTTTAGTCAATATACTCAGGGCTGCTTGTCATATAAACCAGGGATAAGTAAACACCAGGTTTCCTTTAGTAGAAACACCAGGTTTCCTTTAGTACAGAGCTACTCAACTTTGGAAGCCCCAGGGGCCACAATGATACTCACAGAACATGCAGAGGGCTGCAACTTAAGTGTGGTGGCATATACATGCAAATATATGCAAATAGCTTCTTTCACACTGACGGGCATGAATACAAAGGTTACGGCAAGACTACACATGCAGGCCCCATTTACTTTCTGCTGATTTTAATAAAATGCAATATTTACCCCATTTCCACACATACAACAGCACTTCTAATGCACAATGAGGGTGTGTCTAGACTACAGGGTTTTGTCGACAAAAGTGGCCTTTTGTCGACAAAACTATACTTGCATCTACACTACTGCCGAGTTCTGTTGACATAATGTCAACAGAACTCGGCAGTTTTGTTGACGATGGTAAACCTCATTCTACAAGGAATAACGCCTTGTGTTGACAGAGTTCTGTCGACAGAAGGTGCTATTGCATCTACACTGTCCTTTGCGTCTACACTCTCATGTTGACAAAGCGGCTTGCTTTGTCGACAGAACTGGATGTAGTCTAGACACGCTTTGTCGACAGAAGCTTTATCGACAGTATCTGTCGACAAAGACTCTGTCGACAAAAGCCTGTAGACTAGACATACCCTGACAGTCCAGGAATTTAACTACTTAAATGCATATCAACAGAAGACCATTATATTGACTTGCTTTTGTGGTGGGTGTTCGCAGTGGAGGTCATGTTCAAAGGATCCCACCTGTGGGCCACGTGTTGAGCCCTGCGTAAACCCAAACTGCACCACAGGCCGCAAACAAATGGGCTGTGGGCCGCACATGGCCCCCGGGCTGTGTGTTAAGTAGCCCTGGGTTAGTGGATGCCACAAAACGTGAGCTTGATTTACGAATTACTGCGTGAAATCCCACACACTGTGTGCTGCAGGCAGTCAGTCTAGATAATTAGAATGGTTCCCCTGGCTTTGAAATCTACAACAGCATTGTTCTAAGTATGGCCAAAACCCCACCAGGATTTGGCATATGCCGGAAAATCTAGACAGCTAATCAGAATACACAATTATCAGATAAGCCGCAGAATTATGATGAAGAAGCAGAGGATGGTTCATTCATTCTTTGTAATTGATGACTTAGCTTTTATAACCCCAGATAATTAAAGCATTATCCATTTGTCCTTTATAGCCAATATATTACAGTTTATTTTTCAAATGCTCAAAGCTATTAAAGATGATGGATAGGAGAAAGAAAATAAAGGAACACAGAGAGATTATTCTGAAGACAAGACATTGTACCTGGCACTGGCATTCAGTTCACTATCAAGAGATAAACCTTCCTTGGGTTACTGACACGCATAGTCCCATTGATTTTCGTGCAATTACTGTCTTCAAGGAATTTAGTCCTTGATGTGTCATTTGTATAGAGCCTAGAGCATGAACAAGCAGAAGAATGGATTTTTCTTTGCCCTAATTTTTATTTATACAGTAACAGCAATTGAGATTTAGGTCCATTGTGCTAGATACTTTACATGCACATAGGAAAAGACAATCTTGTCTTGTCTCAAAGAGCTTTCACATTAAATAGACAAGACAGAGGAAAGTAGCATTATCTCTATTTTGCAGATGAGGAACCGAGGCACAGAGAGAACACCCAGGATCACCTAAGTTCCTGGCAGTGCTGGAAACTGAACCCAGAACTCCAGGGTCCCCATCCAGAGCTTTAACCACAGAATCAGCCTTCCATTAACCATACATGATTTATGCCCCAAATACCAAACTGCAAAGGCTATCGCTTGATAGAACATTTACCTGGACTTGCTTGGGTCCTTACCTCAATTTTGGATTTTCTTCATTTAAGTCATTGCTCTGGGGCTGGGTTGGGGATGAGGGGTTCACTATGCAGGCTGCCCCAGGGGAGAGGGGACTACCCCAGCCCTCTCTCACCACAGCAGCTTGGGGCCAGGTATGAAGCATCTCTCCATGGCTGCTGCAGCTCCAGCAGGCCCAGTGGAGGTTGAGGGATATGTCCCTTGGCCAGGGCAGGACCAGATTCAGCTGCCCCCTGCATTCCCCAGCCAGAATGAGGAGTGAAGCAAATTGTGCACTTTTCCCTCGCTCACTGAAGAAGGGGAACAGCCAACCATGTTTCCGAACAAACAGGGCAGAGCTGCAGGCCTCCCACTATTCCTAGAGAGAGCCTGGGGGATGGGACACTCAGGGCTCAAATGGGAGCTCTTCACCTGCCTGGTGATGTTGTCTCTTTTATGGCTTTATGCATGTCCATATGCATCGGGGAACTGGGGGTGGGAGAGGTTCAGCCTCCACCTCCCCTCTTCCACAACCAAACCCTGACCTTGCTTTACGTTATGATAAGAGGAAGCTGCATACTAAATATGGTGGTCCTAGCTCTTACCCTTTAGGAGGCGTTCCTGGACAGACAGACTCTCTTGCTCACTCACAGACAGATAAATGCTCTCAAACATATAGTAAGATTCATAAAGGCCAAAATCACAAATTTGGTCCCTGGTAGGTTGAGAGCTATGCTGACGCACAGTCTAGGGGATGGAACTTATGGACCTTAAGTAATTAATAGACATTAATAACTAATAACTGCACCAACGTGTCCTTTACCATTCTAAATAAAGTTACAAATAACAGCAATAAAATGAGCTGTAATATGTTCATAATGGAAGGTGCCTTCCAGAAAAAGTATAGGCCATGGTGTGTGTAATAACACCGCCATTGTTATTACACCATACATCTCATAATATATACAAATACAAAAATGCCCCCAACACCTCACCTAAAGGGTGAGTGTAAGTGATCTTGGGTGCATTTGGCAGGTAGGTGAAGTAAGGGCAAGAGAACCAAATCTGGGTTCTTAATGTAGGCACCTAAACAAGAGCCGTATGTTGTTCAGCTATGCTGAGCACTTCCCGCACTTGTTGACTTCACTGGGAATTTACCTGAATAATTGATCTCAACAAGAAACCAAACGCCCAGTTCAGGAATTGGTGCTTTCCGGGTAAAGAAGTCTTTGCATTTGTGCAGCTTTTAGCGCAGTGTCTTTTAGGCTGCTATGTCTTTTATCCATATGCAGAGCCGCTAGCCACCGCCGCCTTCTCACTCACCATCATTATAGAGCTTGCCCAGATGCACTTCCTGCAAGGGTGAGTGGGTAAGTGCATGGAAATGTTGGGAAAGAGGTTTGTAAGTGAAATGTTACAATGCAGGACTTGATAGTAACCAAGTCCTTTTTGTGCATTGTGCTGAACAGCCTGGACCTTGACCCACTACGGACTGTGTCGAAGAGGTTGCAACAGCTAAGGAAGTGCCTGAAAAGAAACAGGAGGATATTGTTCATGAGTACAGCCATCGGGAACAATGCCTGGGAAGGGAGCTGCGCAACTGCAAGGACAACAAGGCCATTGCCAGACAGGCCACAGAACACACAATCAGGGTGATGGAGGAACAGACAGAGACCCTTAAGTAGTCAACCAGCAGAGTAAGTCCACTTTTGCTTGCCCCCCTCCCCCTTCTGCAGCCAGTGCAAAATTCTGTGTCAGCAATTCCTTTTACATCCTCACATCCATTTTCACTCTGTGGCAGTCCTCATTTTCCCATGCACTCCACCTCCTCCCCCAACTTTAATTATGACAACTGGATCTATACACATTTGTGATGTGTAACCCTTTGCAAGCATCTCCCTGACTAATAAAGGCAAAACACTTATTTACTGTTCAACAATCTTACACACCAATCACTGCGATCCCACATACAGACTTTAAAGGCACATTATTGTCTATTTGTTGCATGGAATGGAGAAGTGCAGCCTGGAAGCAACTGTAATAGAGGTTTATTTCAGTGCCACTCTTTCTCAAAGTGTTTCCTCAAGACCTCCCTGATGTTAATGCGCTTTTTTTGCTGCTGGGCTCTTTTTTGCTCTGAAGGGCAAGGATTACTAAGGGCAGGTGAACAGTTAAAGTCAAGCAAAAATGCTCCTATGCTGCTGAAGCATTCTCCTGCTGGTGTAATTAATCTACCTCCTTAAGAGGCAGAAGCTACATCAAGAAGTTCTCCCATAAAAATAGCACTTGTCTACACAGGGGATTAAGCTGGGCTGGAGTAGCATCTCCACCTCCCCGCTTTAATAGGTTAACCAGTTAAATAATTAAATGGGATTTTATATCCCTGCTCTGAGGGATGTAGCATAGGTCAGTAGTTCAGACCTGATGTAAGCATCAGGAAAGCATTGCCAGTGGTTGGCCTGGATTAGACCTAAAAGAGATGGAGAGCTTGCTTATTAGAGAAGCTTCTATGATATTTTGTAACGTAAGATTGAAACTCATTTGTGTGTGGTTCTGTTTCCCTGCTCTAACCTTGTGAATCACTCTTTTTTTTCCCTTTTCCTAATTGATAAATGTTTGTTAAAGGAATGGCTACGCGCTTGTCTTTGGTGTGAAATCTAAGGTTTAACTGACCTGAGCTAAGTGATCTTTGGTGTAAGGCACCATGTGTCACAAAGGTAAGCTTACATTTGCAGCAAGACCGAGGGCTACCCAAGGTGATTGTCTATGGTTCCATATTAAGGCTGTTGCTGTGCCTGAAGGGTTTACATTTGACAATTGGTTGGTGAACTCTAAGTATAGGACTCAGCCAATTTGGGGTATGTGCCCTGCTTCTTAACAGTTTGGCCTGAGGCTGGTACTCACTGTCTGAAACCACTGTAGGACTATTTGACAGATGCAACTCTTGTATTCCAGGGCATAAAACAATCTCTGTCTGTCAGGAATGAGGAGGAAATTTCTTCCCAGAGCAGGTTACGCATTATGGTACCCTGAAGGGTTTCTTGCACCTTCCTTGAAAGTATCAAGGTACTGATCAGTGTCCAAGACAAATCACTGGACACCCTGGACCAGGGATCTGATCCAATATGACAACTCCAATTAACTTTTTCAGTGTTTGTAAAACAATTTTAAGGGATATTATCTAGTGCAGTTTGTTTATCCAGCCTTACTAGCTGGCTACATTCTGTTCTCGTTTGCACTGGCAAATACTAGCAAAAAAAAAAAAACCCCAATGGATTAACAACTAGCAATTCTTTATTTTGGTATAAATTGCATCAATGATTTCTGAAAATTAATTCATCCCATTTGGCCCAATTTTGCTCCAACAGTTCTGCTGTTAATCCAAGCAGCAGCAAACAATGAGCTGAGTCAGAGATGGTAGGTCCATTTACACCAGCTGTAGAGCTGTCCCAATATGTACATGTACCATAACTCACAAGCTATGCTAGCACGATGCTGTGAGTCTCAAGGATTTCCATAAGTACTAAAAGAAGGTGACAGTAACTTTCCTTGCCATCAATTTGCTTTGGAGTGAACATTAGAAACACAATAATGTTAACATTTCAGGGTGTTCTTAGCTCTGTGGTGATTTACCTCTATTGGCTAATCTGGATGAACAATACAATGTACTTACATTGCTGGAGGGGTGGGAGAAGGAGGGAGAGATCTGACCACTCTTTGCTTTCCCATCAGAAAGTCATGTGCGTGTTTGTTTTGTTTTTTGAGGTGGCATAAAGAAATCTGAAGGGGACATGAATCCTGCACACATGCAGTGGTGCAGAGTTACCCCAAGAGTGAATAATAAATTCTACACTCTGTATTGTGCCTTCAGGCTAATGGAGGGAATGAAAATCAGCCCTCCTGGTTTTGGAGAGCTCATAGACTCTCATAGACTTTAAGGTCAGAAGGGACCATTATGATCATCTAGTCTGACCCCCTGCACAGTGCAGGCCACAGAATCTCGCCCACCCCTCTTAGAATAATCCTCTCACCTATGTCTCAGATACTGAAGCCTTCAAATACTTTGAAGGCCCCAACATGCAGAGAGTCCTTCAGCTGTGATCTGTGCCCAATGCTACAGAGGAAGGCGAAAAACCTCCAGGGCCTCTGCCAGTCTACCCTGGAGGAAAATTCCTTCCTGACCCCAAATATGGCGATCAGCTAAACCCTGAGCATGTGGGTAAGACTCACCAGCCAGACACCCAGAAAGTTCCCTATAATGAATAGAGCTAATGATTTGCTGTTCTGATTCTTTTTATATGGCTTCCTCTTTAATAATCTATGGTAAAAAAAGGGGGCATTTACTCTGCCTTCTGCTTCTAGTCAGAAAAGGAAAGTGAGTGAGAGCAATACATTTCAAATATTGTTCCCTAAAACCAAAAGAGTTTGCTTTTGTTCCTAAAACAAACTTATGTGCTGTGTGTTCCCATTAGGGTACCCTTGCTTTTATTATCAGTTACACTTTCCTTCAATGTCACCTAGCTTTGTGCCTCAAAGAAATCTGCCAGCCCCCTCTGTGGTCTCCCTATTTATAACCTCAAGCTACAAGGAGGCTGGCTGAGTTTCAGAACAATGGCTGAGTAGACATTCTCCCTGCGCTCCTTATCAGCTCATGTGAAGTTGAGTTCCCACTGTTAAAAGAGACCTAATTGCAGCTGTGTAATGGCAATCTCACTGTGATCCCACCACAGCAGGTAGTTGACTAATTACTACAGTCCATCATATAGGATTTGAGTCAGAATGTTTTTAAAAGTAACTTCGCATTACTGTGAATCCTGGAATTGAGATGAAGTGGTTTTTTTCCACTCTGATCTGAACTGTGTCACACATCTGCAGATTACTTCACTTAAGGCAAAATTGTGCCTCAGAAGTTTGATCTCCCTCTCAGTTTGCTGGTGTAAATCCAAAGTAAGTCTTGAATCATTGGTATTCTTGTTACACTGCTGCAGAAAAGACTGAAAAAGGGCCCCGTTTTTTCTAAATATATACTGGTGTTACTGAGAAGAGAAATGTAATAATTACAAATACATGATAAACAAAACCTTGGCAAAAATTCCAGCTCCTCTTGCACCAAGCAGTCCAACAGTAAGGAATAAGGTGCTGTAAAAATAAAATGAAAAATTCTTGTCTTATAAGGCAGGGATCAGCAATGCTCCTTTCATGGTCATAGAGTCAGAAAAAGGCTTAGTGGCGTCTGACTGTGCTCTCAGCCACTAGCACATGTAACCCTTCTGCCAGGGGAAGCCAACAGCAGCTAGGGCTGGGTTCAATGTTTAGGGTTTCCTCCCCCTCTATCCGACCCAGAACCAGCTTGAGTCCCCACTCAGTAACGTGGGAAGTTCACACATCACCCCTCTGAGAGGCAATGCTTCCCCCTTTGCAAGCACAGAGTCTGAGTGTAGATGAGACTTTTAATAAGAGGAAGTGAAGTAACTTGGCATTGATTTTAAGGGTTCTTAAAAACTGAGTAAAAATCCCACCGCAAGTAGGTTGGACAAAGTCCTTTTCCTCTCAGGTTCTTAAGTCCAGGAACCTAAATGTCCCCATCGCATGCCTGACCCTTCTCTACACCCCACTCACAGTCGCTGCCCTTAGGGCAGATCCAGAGTTCAGATGTCCATCCACAGAGTTCACCTCCCATCCTGAGTGAGGGGAGGTAACGAAGCATGTTACTCACTCGCTATCCACCTGCTCATTGCTCTTAGCAGCCACCATGATGACCATTCCTCTCACCTTTCTGCCACCGCCCTACTGGCCTCTCGTTACACCTCTGTGCCACCATCCTGCTGGCCAATTGTCATGGCGTTGCCACTCTGCTTGCTGCTCGTCACATCTCTCCACCAACACCTTGCTGGCTCTCTGTCATCATCTGCTGCCATCCACTTCGTGGCTGTAACTTCTGCCCATCAGTCTCAGATGATTTCAGCGCCCAATGATTTCAACTCTTAGCAAGCAAACACAACTCCAACATCATTATCATGAAAGAGAGGCACCTAATGAAGCCTATTTATCTCTGTTCTTTGAATAGTAGGAGGAAACGGATCAAACCAGTCCAAGCAGGAGAAGCCATATTGCCTCCTGACCAGAATAACCGTTCCTCACTCCTACCCCTTCATAGAACTCTGAAAGTCAAGCCCCTGCATTTGTAAGGTTCTGCTAACCGGCAGTGCTTTCATTTTGAACAATTAAGCAATCCTACTTTTCTGTATTCCCACTAAATTAGAAACAGCAGTAACTATATTTTAGCTTTCCCTGCATTTAATACACCCATAGCTGCTGTTGGGTCACAAATTAAGTTGATTACAATGAGCAAAATGCCACTCCATCCGCTGAATATCTAACAAATCTAGCAAAGCAGGAGCAAACTGTATTGACATAGACACACCCAGGATTTCTCTCCCATTCCAGCTAGCTGTAATAGAAACATTATTTTAGATCCGGCTTACACATAGATCAGGGCCAACCCCAAAGAAGTTACCTGGGGATGAAGTCGGTGTGAGCAAGGGGAAAGCCAGTCTGTTCTCTTTATAGAAAATGGAATGTAACCCCTTTGGGAGGGGTGCTCCTGAAATAGCACACTGAGCCTTTAGGGGACATGTCCCAGGACTACAACTGCAATGGGAACATAATTCCATTTCCCAGATTGCCTAGGGTCCAGATATAACTGGCTAGCACCACTATTAGAACATATCATAAGCCAGAACTCAGAGACCAGGGGAACCAACAGCCTGCATGGGTCTCCGGGCCAGATGAGGGAGGCCAACTCCATGCTCCTGGAAGGGGTGGGACCTCGGGAAGGGGCGGGACCAGGAAGCCAGCCCTCTGTGCCACATGTAGCACAGCACACTCTCCCCCCAGCCCTCAGAGCTGCATGGCACTCCAGCAGCTCTTTAAAGGACTCAGGGCTCCAGCAACCAGCGCTGCCAGTAGCAACAGTGGTAGTTGGGAGCTCTGGGCCCTCTTGAATCACTGGGCCCTGGGGCAACTGCCCTCTTTGCCCTCCTCTGTTGACAGGCCTGTTTAACTTTCCAGTTTGGAGGTAACAGGAAGAGAAGCTTGACAGCCAGGGAGGGTGCTTGTAACCCCCACACTCTTACCCCAGGGAAAACTTTCAGGACTTCCGGTGCTTTGCTCAGGTCAGAATCCCAGGAGGCTGAGGAGAGAGTCCAGGTCAGACCACCAAGAGCAAGGCCAGAGAGCCCTGGTGTGGACACTTTGTGTGACCACCCATCTTTATTTATTTGGAGATCTGTGTTCTAAGCCAGGCACCGATATCAGTTCGGCAGCACCTGTCACAGACTGAGCCGAAACTCGCTTGTGGCCTCTGTTAGTGCTGGGAAGGAGCACAGGCTGGTTGGTACTGGCTGTAAATGTTGGGTGGGGTAGAGATTATGTATTGTTGCTTTTGTCTTCTGTTATCCTAATCTCCTTTTCCACTGTCCCCTATGCTGAGCTCTCCTAATAAAGCCACACTTATGGTTTACTACTCTGGGAATTGTGGTAGCTCTTATTATTTGTGCTCTTGTTGACACTTCTCTGAATGCAATTGGGTCTTAAATATTTTCCCTAGGGACAAGCCCTCTATGTGCTCTGCACTAGGAAAGATTTTCTTGGGTGAAGTCACCAAGCACTCTTGACAGGAGGACCCAGGACTCATATACCTGCAGAGAAAAGAGAAAAAGCTGCAGCTAAGCCTCAGGGCTAAGTTACCTACATATGTTTAATCTATTGAGCACTATTATTTTTACTGATGTTCATTCCTGAGGCTCCCCAGCGGCCCCAAGCATGCCACTATTAAGAGATTTGCACTTTTTGCATGTGGGTGGAGATCCGTGTCATTACATATCCCCACTAATTTCAGCAGGGCTCTATCCAGGTGCCAAGGGCACCATTTCAAGAGGATGGGGGGCAGCAGCTGTGCACTCCGGGACGTGGCTCGCTTTTCATCCCTTTCCCTGGGCTCCTATCAGGGAGTGAGAGGAAAGTATTTGCATTCCATGCAAGCCTCTCACACCTGGCTCACCAGTCCAGGGAAAGGGATGAAAAGCAAGCCATGTCCCAGAGCGCACAGCTGCTAGCCCACGCCCACCCTCCTGAAATGGCCCCCTTGGTACTTAGAAGAAAACACTTTTTAACATCCATCAAACAGCCTTTAATTCATCTCCCATGTTGGTCCTTTGAGCTAATTAGAGTAGCTTGCTTGTACACATATGTAGGTAAGGTGAAAACAGGGTTTCTGTTATAAACTCACTGTTTAGAATTTGATGATGCAAAATTGCTTTGGGCTAAAGCTTACATGGAAAGAGTTTTAAGACCCCAACAGGATTTTACAGACACTGGATGCTATTCTGTGCCAGGGAAAATAAAATCAACCAATTTGGGTAACCACTTTGAGGATTTTTTTTAAAAAAAATTCACTCAATTTTTTAAAAAAATGGCTACTGACCTGAACTGTATCTACTGTGCTTTCCTCACTGATTTTTTTATTACACAAACCAATATGTGCATTTCAAAAAATGCATCATTACATTTTCAAAGGCTTGACTGTAACAGCTCTAAAAAAGCCAATTCCTTCTAGGAGATATATAGGTTATATTTTTAAAAATGCTTTAGCTCACACAATGGCCTATCAATGCCTCCAAAAGCTATTTTCCAGATTTAGCTTTTGAGCCATTTTAAAATCCACCCAAGGATTAATCTTTTTATGCTTACAGTTGTTATTTGTAAGTCAGCATAATCCAAATATGACAAATAGCCATATGCATCACACATTCCAACACTGCTATCATTTGCCTTAAGTCAGAATCCGCCAATTCAAACACCATTACCTAAATATATGCTGATGGCAAAACTCTCTCAGTAGTACAGCCCAGACTTGGCAACTCACTTTCTGTAGGAATACAGTGAAGTATAAGCCCAGCTGCTTTTAGAAAAAGACCCATTGGCTGCGTCTAAACTGGCAAGCTTTTCCGCAAAAGCAGCTTTCTACACTGGCCACTTGAATTTCCGCAAGAACACTGATGATCTCATGTAAGATTGTCAGTGTTCTTGCGGAAATGCTATGCTGCTCCCGTTCGGGCAAAAGCCCTCTTGCACAAATGCTTTTGCGCAAGAGGGCCAGTGTAGACAACGCAGTATTGTTTTGCGCAAAAAGCCCCAATCGCAAAAATGGCGATCGGGACTTTCTTGCGCAAAACTGCCTCTAGATTGGCACGGACGCTTTTCCGCAAAAAGTGTTTTTGCGGAAAAGTGTCTGTGCCAATCTAGACGCTCTTTTCCGCAAATGCTTTTAATGGAAAAACGTTTCCGATAAAGCATTTGCGGAAAATCATGCCAGTCTAGACGTAGCCCTAGGGTTTAAGTTAGATGGGTTTTTAGATGAACTGGGCAGACAACAGGGTTCGGTCTCTCTGAGCTCTTGCATGTCTCAAGCTGTGTGATGACCAGCCATAACGATGATGGGTGCAAAGTAAATAAGACTTACGTAGCTATATGTAAGAACAAAGCAATGTCACTTTTGTAAAGTGATTCCAAACTTTGACAAAAATTACATTTTACACACAGGACTGCAGGATGAGAACTTGCCTCATCACAACATTCAGAGGAAAACTCCCACTTACAAAACAGAGAGTGAGATGGAGCATGGCTCCACCTCTTAATACCGCAGGTAATGCAGTTCATCCTGTGGTGACACTGGCAAACCAGGTACAGCTCTTGCCGAGGCTGTCAGTGTCAGCTAAGCACGAACAAATTCATAGCTGTAATCCAGTCCAGTTCACCTTTGTGTTCCCAACACACAGGTGTTGACTTGTGTTTAGACTCTATAAAATGCTTCTATATTGCTGCATGCATTAGTCTGTATGGGTATGTCTACACTGCAAAGTTAATTCGAAATAACAGCCATTATTTCGAATTAATTTTAATAGTGTTTATACATGCAAACCGCTATTTCGAAATTAATTCAAAATAGAGGAGCACTTATTTCGAATTTGGTAAACCTCATTCTACGAGGAATAACGCCAAATTAGAAATAGCTAAATCGAAATAAGCGCGGTGTAGATGCTTAATTCGAAGTAGGGGGCATCCTGCCCTTCCCAGGGAGCCCTGGTGGCCACTCTGGGCCAAACCAGGACAACTCTTCTGCTTGCCCCCGCCTCCCAACCCTGGAGTCCTTAAAGGGGTAGAGTCTGTTTGGCCACAGTGCCCGTGCCAGCTCCAGGCCTGCCAGCCCAGAGCCCACAGGCACTGCCCCTGACCCAGTTGCCAGCATAAGCCAGCCAGCCAGTGCCAGCCAGCCCTCCACTGCTCCCCAGGAGCAGTCTTCCAGCTCCCAGGAGCCTGACAGGCACTGGAGAAGGAGGGTGCCTTCCTGGTCCAGGGTGGAGATCATGGATCTTATTCAGACGATGTCCCCAACGTCCATGATCTCTCCACTAGATGGAGGAATGCGGCCGTCTATGGCAGGATAGCTGCCAGCCTGGCCACCAAAGGCCACATGCGAACCCAGAAGCAGGTTTGCATGAAAATCAAGTTGGTCCGGCGAGACCCCCCAATCCTGGGCCCTGAACTTCCCCTCCCCCTTCTTCCCCTTGCTTCCCCCTTCCAGCTCCCTCCTCCCAGGTTTCCCCCTCCCCTCTCCCACACTCTCTCTTCCCCTCTACCACCTCCTTTTCCCAGTCTCCCCAGAGGTTCACCCCCCTCCCAGTTTTGTTCAATAAACCCAGTTTCTATTTTTGAACATACGTGTCTTTTATTTGACATCAGAAAGGGGGGCTAGGAAGGAGTAAGTGGAAGGATGAGAGGGCGGAGGACTGGGGTGGCTCTGAGGGCTCCTCGGGGTGGACGCTCTCCCACAGGACCTCCTGGATCCTGACAGCCCCCCAATGGACCCCCCAGATGGCAGCCTTCAGCAAGTGCAGTCTAGCTGATGGCAATGACGCCATGAGACACACCGGCGTGCCCAGGGGCAGCTCTGGCTCCATGTGGCCGAGTGCAGGCACGCAGGGCACTCCAAGACTGGTCTGCTTTGCTGTCCCTCATCAAGGTAGACAAGCAAGCGGGAAACCCTGAGAACTGTCTGTCCGGGGTGGGGGTAGGGTCCCTTTAAGCACGGAGCTCAGTTAGCCTCAGGCAGCAGCCCCACACATTAAGTCCTAACCTGATGCCCTGCCGGCACTGATTCCGGCCAGCCTTAACTTCGGTTCAGGGTCCACTCAATGTGGACGCGCTATTTCGAAATAGTTTTTGTGTGTAGATGCGTTAATTCGAATTAGCTTAATTCAAATTAACTATTTTGAATTTAAGTTAATTCAAAACTGCACTGTAGTGTAGACATACTCAAACAGTGTTCCCGGTAAACTGGATGCTTGGCCCGCTGCTCAAGAGAGATTCTAATGCCACCCAGCTGATTAGCAGAGCACCCATAGTTAGGTTTGTGGTTTTCCTTGTGGTGCACATTCAAATATGCCTTGGTGCGCATAACAAAATTCATTCTTCAAATGGATGAATGGATGAGATTAGAGGGAACATTGGTCTATACCCCCTGCCTTAAAGTAATATGTAAGTTTAGCTTTATAAGTGTAAAAATGCCTACTCTGAACTTGTGAAGTCAGACATGAAGAGTGGCTCCCCTGCCTGTCAAGGAGAGCTATGCAAAATAAGTGGGCCACTGTGAAACTTGGATAACTATCTCTACTCGGGCTATGTGCAGAAGATCTCATCCCATCAGTTCAAATTCTGGAAGAAGGAAATAAAAAAAGCTGACAAAGATTTCTCATCTCTTAGCTGTTTGGATCTTTCACAAGGCCGGAGCTAGGAAACAGAAGCAAAGATCCCCAGGGCCAGTCTAGATTAGCTCGAAAAGACATTCCATGCTGACATATCACTATCTCTCTCTCAGCTTTTGGAACCACAGACTGTAACTCATTTGTAATATATGTTGCCTGCTTTAAATCGTTCTCATTTCCTTTCCCTAGTTAATAAACCTTTAGTTAATTAACTATTTTGTGATCTTTGGTATAAGTGGCCATTTATCACTAACTGCAGCTGGCCTGGGTGACAAGACAGACAGGAATGCATAAAGGAGCTGCATGGTAAGTCCATTACAGTACTTCAGGAGTTCACATTTTTGTGAATGATAGAACATATAACCATTTTGGGGTATTTGCCCTGCTTTTTGACAGTCTCACGGTCATGAACCACTCCAGAGAGTGTGACACCTGCCATAATCACTTGCCTACAGTATATTTTTAAATGTTATAGGTGTTATCTTATTCAGCAGACCTTCTGTCATATAAAAAGCCATATGTTGGGCCTGTAGATGAGCAGGCCCGGGATGGAAGTTTCCATCCTAGTGGTACACAGCATTGGAGTCTGCAAACGCAAACAGCAGCTGAGCTTCATCAGTTTTAACCCATGCCTTGAGCTGGGAAACTACTAAGCGGTAAATAAGTTTGACCAAGTTCCCAGCCCTGTGGGAACGTTGAGTGGCGTTGGGCCAGCTCGCCGACACTTGGCAAACATCTGTCGTATAACTAGTGTAGGGAGTCCCATGCCCAGTGAGTCTCACCGGAGACCTAAACCTCGGAGGATGCCCTGGAGTCCCCCAGCTGGACCTGGTGTGAGGTGACAGGAATGGGACTTCCCGCAGACTGAAGGGGCGTAAGAATTTCTAAGTGCCTGTTGCTCGCTTTTATGCATTGCTCTGCTTATGCTTATTGATCAGTCACTTTGCAGTAGCTGTGTAACCATCTGGCAGTATTAATCCTGTAATCAAAGAGACATTGTGAGATTAATAAACGCAACTATCCCTAATCAACTCTGTTATGAAATGAATCCATAATCTTGTTTGGCCATGGCCCTGTGAGTTGACACCTACATTGATTCAACCCTTCATTATCCAGCTCTCCATCATCACCAGTGCCCTGGTCCAGAAGGAGGTGCTTTCTCAGCTACGGCCACTAGATGGTGATGCAACCTCATACTTTCCCATTCTGTAACTTATCTAGTCTTGGTCCCAATTATATGGACTAAATGGGATTCCGCTGTATAGTTATGCATCATTGCTAAAGGAGGCTCAATTATAAAATATTTACTACACATCATGAGCTGAAAGGAAGTTTAATACACCTGTCAAGTTTCTGACTTTTCAATAAAAATACAAACACACAAAGCAAATGTATGTGTTCCATGTTCATTTAGTCATAAATCTAATATCAGGCCCTGGTCCTCAAAGACCTCAAAGACCTCTCTCTTGCTTCATCCCAAAGTGTTTCCTCCATTAAACTAGCCCTGGTCATGTCCCTGCATAGGACATGACTATATAGTCCGGGGTGGGCAATATTTTTTGATGGGTGGCTACTCCAAGATTTTAGGAAGTGGTCAAGGGCTGCACTTTTCCTTGGAGGAGGTGCGGGTCTGGGACAGAGGCTGGGTGCAGGAGAGGGTCTGAGAGGGAGTTTGGGTGAATAGTGACCTGAGTTTGTGACCTGGGCAGAGGATTTGATTGCAGGGTCTGGGAGAGGATTCTGGCCTGGGGGAGGGATGTAGGAAAAGGTGCAGGGTCTGGGAGGTAGTTGTGACCTGGGAGAGGAGGGTGCACAAAGTTTGAGTGGTGACCTGGGGCAAGGGTTCGGGTGCATGGTTCAGGAGTGGGTATGGGTTCAGGAGAGGAAGGTAAGGTGGCCTGAGGGAGGGGTGTAGGGTCTGGGAGGGAGTTGGGGTATGGGAGAGGTTGGGTTGCTAGATGCAGGCTCTGGCTGAGAAGCACTTACCTAACCAGCTCCTAGCCAGCGTCACTCTCGGGCAGGCATCCATGCCAGCCAGCAGCCCCAGAAA